>NC_062552.1:8582108-9182108 GCF_016906955.1 Phacochoerus africanus | reverse complement strand
ACATTTTTCAGAACCCAGACACAACCTATAGAGAACCTCAGGTCTCTGGACTGTTTCCCAGAAGAGGAGGGGCTGAAAAGATGGGATACAGCAAGGCTGAGAGGCCCGATTGGCTCGTCGGCGGCTCTGAGGGCATATGTTTGTCTGCAAGGTCTACTTCTGCTTCTGCTTGTGGAAATTGTCAGAAGGAAATAAGGACCAGATATATGAAGCTGTCTAGAGAGGTTATTAAAAAGTGAAAGGAGGTGCAAACTATAGCATCTGAAGCAGATAAGCAATGAGATCCTGCTGTATAGACTTGTGGTTGCCAAGGGGGAGGGAGTGGGATGGACTGGGAATCTGGGGTTAATAGATGCAAACTATTGCATTTGGAATGGATAAGCAAGGAGATCCTGCTGTATAGCACAGGGAACTATATCTAGTTACTTGTGATGGAGCGTGATGGAGGATAATGTGAGAAAAAGAATGTGTATATATATATACACAGAAATTGACAGAACATCATAAGACAACTATAATAAAAATTTTTTTAAAAAAATGAAAAGAACTCTCATTCACTGCTGATGGGAATGAAAAATGGTATAGGCACCTTTGCCTTTTTTTTTTTTAGGGTCCCACCAGTGGCATATGGAGGTTCCCAGGCTGGGGGTCGAATTGGAGCCGTAGCCTCCAGCCTATGCCACAGCCACAGTAACGTCAGATCTGAGCCACATCTGCAATGTACACCACAGCTCACAACAACGCTGGATTCTTAACCTGCTGAGCGAAGCCAGGGATCGAACCTGTGTCCTCACTGATGCTAGTCAGATTCGTTTCCGCTGAGCCGTGACGGGAACTCTGGTATGGCCACTTTTGAAGCTACCTTGGTAATTTCTTACAAAACTAAACAGACTCTCACCGTATGATCCAGCAATCACACTCCTTGGCCTTTGCCCCAAGGAGCTGAAAATTATGTCTACCCAAAAACCTGCACAGAGACGTTCATAACAGCTTTATTCATAATTGCCAAGACCCGGAAGCAACCAAGGTTCCTTCAGCAGGTGGATGGATAAAAGAAGTGTGGGGCAGAGGGACAATGAAATGCTATTCAGCACTAAAAAGAAATGAACTGTCAAGCCAAGAAAAGACACAGAGGAACTTTAAATGCATATTACCTTAAATGTGTAGGAGCCATTCTGGGAAGGCTACACACTGTACGATTCCAAATACAGCACATTCTGGAAAAGGCAAAACTATGAGGGCAGTAAAGAGAGCAGGGGTTGCCAGGGGCTTTGGGAGGAGGAAGGGCGATAAATAAGCAGACCATAGAGAATTTTTAGGGCAGTGAAAATATTCTGTATGATACTACAATGATGGCTATTTCTCATTATACATTTGATCGAACCCCTAGAAAGGACAAGACCAAGAGTGCAGCCTAAGGTCAACTACGGACTTTGGGTGAAGATGACATGTCAAGGAATGTTTATCAGTTGTTACAAATGCACCACTCTGGTGGGAGATGCTGAGCGTGGAGGAGGTAGGCACGCAATGGGGCAGGGAGTATATGGAAAATCTTTGTATCTTCCTCTCAGTTCTTCTGTGAACCTAAAATTGTCCTCAAAAAACCAGTCCTTTAATCAACAGCTTGTACACCTTAAATTTACAGGATATTATATGTCAACTCTATCCCACTAAAAATATTAAAAAGGAAGGAGTGCTCTTGCAGAGCAGTGAGTTAAGGATCTGGTGTTGTCACTGTCCTGCCTCAGGTCGCTGCTGTGGTGTGGGTTCAAACCCTGGCTTGGAAACTTCCACTTGCTATGGACCCAGCCAAATTAAAAAAGAATTTCAAATGAAAAGAATAAAAAAGTCCCTTAAACATATGAAGAAATCTAGAGTTCCCATTGCGGCTCCATGGTAACCAACCTGACTAGTATCCATGAGGATGTGGGTTTGATCTCTGGCCTCGCTCAGTGGGTGAAGGATCCAGTGTTGCTGTGAGCTGCCGTGTAGGTCGCAGACATGGCTTGGATCTGGCGTTGCTGTGATTGTGGTGCGGGGAGGAGGAAGAGAAGGAGGAGAAGGAGAAGGCGGGAGGATGAGGAGGAGGAGAAGACGACAAAGAAGAAGAAATCCAACAAGTTTGGTTGGAAGAAATCCACCAAGATGGACAGATACCAAAGTGGCCATTCCCCTGACACATTTCTTTACCACGAGTACTTCTTAAGCACCTCTTATGGGCCATGGCCAATGCTAGGCACTGAGGATTCAGGGGTGGGTAAGGCAGACACAGTTCCTTCCCTAGAAAGCTTAGATATTAAGGTTCCTACTGATGGATTAAGTTACTGATGAAACTGTTACATCCATGTTGAGACTTGGGTGAATGTTTGTTATACTGTTATTTAATGAAATAAGTCACAAAATTTGTCCAGGTTTGATAAGGGGGCTTTGATAATCTAAAAAACATTTGTCGCGGTGACACAACGTCAAGACTTCATGTTAATAAATTAAACAGAGCAGGTTTCTTTCTTATTTTTTTTTCTTCTTTTTAGGGCTGCACCTGCAGCACATGAAGTTCCCTGGCCCAGGGGGTCAAATCAGAGCTGCAGCTGCCAGCTGCACCATAGCCACAGCAACACTGTATCCGTCTGAGCTGCCTCTGCAACCTACACCTGCAGCTTGCAGCAACCCGGATGGATCCTTAACCCCCTGAGCAGGGCCAGGGATCAAACCCACATCCTTACGGACTCTATATTCGGTTCTTAACCTGCTGAGCCACAACGAGAACTCCGACTAAACTGAGTATATTTCTTGCTTGAAAGGTGTTTATTGAGCCCCTACTATGCCAGGCACTTTGCTTCACAGCTGCCTCTCCTGCAAGTCTCACAGCAATTCTGAGACATGAGAATTCCCATTTTATAGGTAAGCAAGCTGAAGTTCATAAATACAATAAACTTGCCCTAAAATTGCCCAACAGAGTCAGAATTCATACCTAGGTGTGTCTGACCCAAGTCCATGGTTATTCCTCTATACACCTGCTTCGAAAGCCGTCAGAAGGGTCAGGACACCTCATCTGACCCGGGCCGCCCCCGTGAACCAGTACCCTCTAGACATTTTTCTCCGTGTGCGTTTGATGATGTATCACCGAGCTGTGGGCAGGTGATTTAACCCTGCAAAGACCACGGCTCTGCCTTTTACTTGCCACCCTACTTTTTTATCTGCTCCTAACTGTGTGGCCTCTAGACCTGCATGACAGTGAGGTGTTTCACTCTAACACGAGGCAGAGCCAGGAATGGAACGGGAGCGGCGATGTGAACCTAAGGCTTGAAACCGTGTCCCCACTCGGGGGAGGAAACTAATGAACCCTGGCAACAGATTCATGGAAACCAAAGGCCTTAAGGAAAAAGTTATGCTTTTATGAACCCACATAAATAACCCAAATGTTTTGCCTTAGGTTATTAAAGAACAAGCACGAGAGGGATGGAACGAGCTATGATTTTAAAAAGGCTCTAGCATGCACTCAAGATTCATTGTGGTTATTGGACTGTAGTTGAGGTTTCTAGAAATTGACAGAGAACAAAGTCCACTGAGAACCCCGCAACTGGAAAGAAAATTACCCCAGATTGATTGATTGATCGATTGTCTTTTGGGGGCCACACCTGCAGCATATGGAGGTTCCCAGGCTAGGAGTTGAATTGGAGCTGCAACTGCTGGTCTACACCACAGCCACAGCAACGCGGGATCCGAGCTGCGTCCAGGACCTACACCACAGCTCATGGCAATGCCGGATCCTTAACCCACTGACCAAGGCCAGGGATCGAACCCGAAGCCTCATGGATACTAGTCAGGTTTGTTACCACTGAGCCACGATGGGAACTCCCACACTCAATACATCGATGTTGAGTGTTTCTGCCCAGTTGCAATTTGGATGCATTAAATATTTGAATTAATACACTAGTAACCACGACATGCTTCTCACTGTCCCTAAGTCCTGAATGATGAGCCTTGGCTACAGGAAAGCTTTCATTTCAACCTTAAACTTATTTCTCTACTTGGTCCTTTTCTAAACTCTATGACAACTTAAGCGATTTCTTTTCAAAACTGGTATCATCATTTCCACGCCGAGATAACAAATTTCTTATGAATACCTGCTAGTCTCAGACTTGGTCTAAGGCTGAAAGAAACCACATCTTTCACAACTGAACTTCTTTCCAAGTAACATCTTATCGATTATGAATTAATGCTATTTTTATCAATTGTTATTTTACTCTCTGTTCCTTGCTACCCAAGATCTTAGTTATCAGAGGACTAAGATGACTGAATGTGAAGGAAATAGCTACTAATACTTTTGAATGAATCAGGCACATTTTGTTTGCAAATAAGTCAGGAAGATGCTGAAAATATATTCATCTTTATGCACAAAGGGCCTGCTTATAGTTTTTACTTAGACAAATCACCTATAATAAGGGGCGATTACAACATAGCAATAAGAGAGAATGAAAGTTATGCCTGACGGAGTGACGATACCAGCCTTTTCTGTGTTGGCTAAATTCACTCACTGTTTCTTTCCACTTCGATATTTCCACATCAGTGTCTTTAATAAGTGGAACCAAGGAAGAGATGGAACACAGAGCCCAGTGGCTATAACTCTGCTGAACTGTCCTGTAATTGGGTTTATGAAAGGACTCTGTAGATGATATATTCCTTTACGAGGTAACTTGACTGCAGAAACTGTTCATACAGATCGTGGTCTATGAGCTGTAACTGAGAGGCCAATGAGGTGAAGTTTAAGGCTGATTTGAGCTTACTGAGTTGACCTGGTCTTATTTTTAATGGATGGTTCTAGCTGGCCTTAGACTTAACACATACTCTGTTTATGCGGTTGTCATTCTATGAGACAAGGAGTGACAAAGTTTAACTCAGATCTCGTGGACAAGAAAAATAAGTGCGCATCTTCTACTTTGAGAAACAGAAGTGTTTTGAAGACACCCCAAAGGCTATGATCTGAACTGTAGATGCATACATACGAATAAACTTTGAAAAACAGACGAATTTCCGAATCAACTAAACAAGCAAACCAAGCATCATTTACAGAGACCCCCGACCAGTCTTGTCTGTTTGCTTCATAAAATAGGGAGGGTTTTTGTGATGAGAACTGAGTGGTACACGGAGTGAGAGGGACCATCTTTGGCTAAAATGTCAGAAACCACATTAATGATTTATTCCTGCATATTTAGTATGAACGACTTACGTGGGTGGATAAAAGAAAACCGCCTCAGGCATTTTACAACTTGAAGAAAGAGTTAGTCACTGTGAAGTTTTGTGAAACTGTAATAATGTATCAAGCACTTAATTTGCTGAAAGTCTATTAACCAAGCATCTTTTTATGTTAAAATGCAGGAAAATGCACTCAACAAAGTCACGGGGTATCACAGAGTATGTTTCATGGGGAATCCGGGATTAACCAAAATTTGGTGCTCTGCATTACCCAGCATAGCTCCAGACCTAGATATTGGCTGAAAAATTGTGCCTTTATATGAACGAACTATGAACTCCATAGCTTAGAAGGAGCCCCCAAACTATAAACGCTGAAGACAAAAAAGAATAAACACCAAATGCTGGTCACTCACGATTTTGTTTCTGCTTGGTCTGTTTCTATTGAACAAACTGAACACGAAGAAAGTGTTTTCTAGAACCGAGAAATTTCTGTATAGGCAGGGCAGCTCTGAGTCCTATGCCAGAACTGCTGGTGGAAGTCACTTTTCTTATTGAAATAGTTGCTTTTGAGCCGATGACGCCCCATCATGAGCAGACAGAGCAAGGATGTTGCTGGAAAGCAGCATGTCACGAGGTCTCGAGTGAAGGCAGGGCAGCTGGTTCCACAGCTGTGCGAACCGTGTAATTCTGTGGCTGGACTGGGAGATAATAAGCAGGCTGAGATGTTCTTGGATACACTGGGGACTTAAACCTCTCTCTCAGAGATGAATGTTTTGCCTTGAAACCTCTGGTCGTATTGTTTACGGTCAAAACAAGTAAGTAGGGCATTCAGTTGGGGGGAAGTGGGTGAAGGAAAGGGGGAGAGGAGATGGTGAAAGAAGCATTATTTGGCTGAGTCTGCAGAAGGCCAAGGTGAACTCATACCCAGCATGGCACTGGCCAGCAGTTCCGGTATGCAGGAGTCACGTGTCGCTTGAATACGACCTGTCACTTCAATATGACTGTCATCAAGTGGAAAGTTGAAATGTGCCTGGAACTACGCTGAGAAGTGAAAATGTTTCTGCAGTTCACCAACACTTGGAAAAATGCAAACACTCTGATTCTTAGGGATGGATAATAATATCCTAGGGTGACCATATTTCGTGTATAATAAGAGTTGACAGTGGAGGCATGAGCAGAGTCTAAATTTATAAGGTGGGTAGAGGCTATATTCACTCTTTCTGGACTATTAGGCTGTATTGAATTTTTGGCCACAGCGGAGGCAACATTTTAGGTAGAATTCATCTATTTTTCACATTTCCACTCCTGTGCTTTATTTGTGTTGCAGCTAGACATTTATCGGTCCCATTCACCAGGACCACATCTGTTTCTTGCCCTTGTTTATGGCACTTGGCTATTGGCAAAGCATTTTCCCACTTGGTCCTCAAAGTAGCAATGAAAATTAGGCAGAGATCTGTATCCCCATGTTACAGATTTCAAAGACTCAGAGATGAGTCAGTTCATAAGAAGCAGACTCAGATTTTGGAACCCGCAAATCTCCAAACCCATCACAGAAGCCTTGTGCTGACGACTCATAGACAAGAAGATATTCCTCTTGACTCAAAACATTTCTGATGTACTCTGCTGATATAAATGAAGGGCTTTCTCAAACTGAGAAGTCCTGTTCTCTTTCTCCCTCCCTCTCTGTCTCCCTCCTTTCTTCTCTTGTGTCGCTTTCCTTCCCTCACAACACCTCCTCCAAGTTCACAGGATTGCTGGAAAGTCCAGCATGTGACTCTCCATGTGGCCATTTCCATGCGCCATTTGCAAAAAGATATTCCACAGTTGATCCACTCAGCTCTAGTCAGAGGATGTACTATTCCTTTTATTATTATTATTATTAATAAGTATGGTAAATGTATTTTCTCTTCCTTATGATTTTCTTTTCCCCCCCGTTTTATTTTTTATTTCTCAATGAATGTATTACATTTATAGCTGTACAATGATCATCACAATCCAATTTTATAGGATTTCCATCCCACACCCACAGCACATTCCCCCACCCCCCAAACTGAATCCTTTGGAAATCATAAGTTTTTCAAAGTCTGTGAGTATCTCTTCTACAAAGAAGTTCATTGTGTCCTTTTTTTCAGATTCCACATGTCAGTGATAGCATTTGATGTTGGCATCTAATTGTCTGACTGATTTCACTTAGCATGATAATTTCTAGGTCCATCCATGTTGCTAAAAACGCCGGTATCTCGTTGCTTTTAATGGCTGAGTAATATTCCATTGTGTCTATGTACCACATCTTCTGGATCCACTCTGTCGATGGACATTTAGGTTGTTTCCATGTCTTGGCTATTGAAAATAGTGATGCAGTGAACACTGGAGTCCATGTGTTTTTTGAGTCATGGTTTTCTCTGGATAGATGCCCAGGAGTGGAATGGCTGGATCAAATGGTAGTTCTATGTTTAGTTTTCTGAGGAATCTCCCTACTGTTTTCCACAGTGGTTGCACCAATTTACATTCCCACCAACAGTGTAATAGGGTGAGGCTATACTATTCTTAAAGTAACTTTCCACTGACAATGTACAGTCACTTCTCTTTGACAGTGACTCCCTTTCTCATTTTGGGCAGGTCCTATTCATACTACAGTGCAAGCAAGAAGGACAGAATGGGGGTAAAATTAGTTAAGAAAACTTGTTCCTTATGTTAGACGTTCTGAATCTATAGCTCATTTGGTCTTGTAAGACGTGGTACCTAGAGAGGAATCTCTTATTTGTTTGTTTCTTTTTTGCTTATTTAATGTTGCACCTTAGAAGACTAGCACAAAGGCGAGGCAGAACACAGAAACATATTGGAATAACAGAGTTCCTTCTTCACTTTGCGTAATAAATACTCACCATGTATCAGGCACTATTCTAGGTGCTTCCATATTTAACAAGTTATTTACTCTTCATTTTATTTTTTTTATTTATTTATTTATTTTGCTTTTTAGGGCCACACCAGCAGCACATGGGGGTTACCAGCCTGGAGTTAAATCAGAGCTACAGCAGCTGACCTACTCCACAGCCATAGCAACGGCAGATTTGAGCCATGTCTACAAACTGCACAGCAGCTCATGGCACTGCCAGATCCCCTACCCACTAAGCAAGGCCAGGGATTGAACCCACATCCTCATGGATACTAGTCGGATTTGTTTCTACTGAGCCACAAGGGGAACTCCTCAGGTGCATTCTTTATAGTGAATCCTAGCCAAACCTTTCTTAAAATACTGAACTAGGATGCATACCTAGTTTCATTTCCTTTCCCTTAGCCATGTTCAGCTTAAAATGTGACCTCATAGCAAAGCTGATAACATAAGCTTGCTCTCTTGTAATAAATCATGACCATTAAAAAGACAGCCTTTTTGAGATACATGCACCCCTATGTTCATTGCAGCACAATGGCCAAGACATGGAAACAACCTAAATGTCCATCGACTGATGAAGGATTAAGATGTGATACATATACACAATGGAATACCATTAAGCCATTAAAAAGAACAAAGTAATGCCATTTGCAGCAACATGGATGCAACGAGAGATTCTCATACTAAGTGAAGTACCTAAGAAAGAGAAAGACAAACACTATATGATATCACATATACGTGGAATCTAAAATATGGCACAGATGAACCTGTCTACAGAACAAAAACAGACTCACAGACACAGAGAACAGACTTGTGGTTGCCAAGGGGGAGGGAGTGGGATGGATGGGGAGTTTGGGGTTAATAAATGCAAACTATTATTAGGATGGATAAGCAATGAGATCCTGCTGTATAGCACAGGGAACTATATCTGATCACTTGTGACAGAACATGATGAAAGATAAAAATGGGAAAAAGAGTGTATATACATGTGTAATCGGGTCACTTTGCTGTACAGCAGAAACTGACAGAGCAATGTCAATCAACTACAAAAAATATTTTTAAAGAAAAACATACATAGCTTTTTGAAGTCACATAAAACATGATCTGAATTCCAATCCTTCCTCCGATTCTCCTTCTTAGCTTCATTACCTTTGCTAAGTTATTTAACCTCTTTGTGCCTTAGTTTCCAAATGGCACTTGAGAGTAATAATAATGTTAATTTCACAGGGTCACCTTGAGAGATAAACAAGCAAATGCTTATCAGGCCCTTTACAAGGGCTCTCGCTGTATAGGTTGTCAACTCAAGTATTTATTTCTGGGCCAGACCTCATTTTAACCTTCAACTTGTATAGCTGCTTTTTGGATACCTCTGCTTGGAGCTCTAGAGGACATCTCACAATGAACAAGTCTGTATTTGAACCCCTGACCATCCCCTAGGCCCCCAAAGGGGCCCTTCTATCCTTCTGATTGCTTAGTTCAAACCTCTTTGCTGCACCCCTTCTCCTAGCCTCCTCCCACAACCCACATTCAATCCATCATGAAAGCCTATTGGCTGTACTTTCAAATACACACAGAATCTGACCACTTCTCACTGCTTTGGAGATACCATATTGGTGAGACAGCACTGTCTCTCGGGTTTACTGTAACAGCTTCCCAACCAGCTTCCCTGCTTCCTCCTTGCCCCACTGTGCTCTGTCCTTAACACAGTAGCCCCAGCGATCCTTTTGAAATCTATTTCAGACGTTACTCTTATGCTCAAATCCCTGCCTTGTCCCGCGTTTCCCCAAGAGTGGGCAGCGGTCCTCGTTCGCTCCCATCATGGATCACTCCTCTCTAGCTACACGGGGCCCCTTGCCAGGTCCTGAGCACACAGGGAACACTCCTGACATGGGGCGTTTACACCTGCTTTCCCTCTGCTCTTTCACCTCATCCTCTGCCCCATATTGGCATCGCTCACTCCCTGCTCCCCTTTGAAGAACTTGGTTCAGATTCCCTCTTCTCAATGTAACCTATCCTGCAATCCACCCCTTTCTTTGTCCCCACACACCTCTGCTCTTATCTTGCTGTATTCAATTTTGCCTTAACACTTAACTTACAAAATACTACACAGTGTGTGTAAATATTGTAGTGTTTATTGTCCATCACCCACTTTCAGAAATTAACATTCATGAGGGTAAAATGTTTTTGTTTTGACCAGTAATATATTCCCAGGGTCTAAAAAGCTGTCTTAACTTCTAAATTAATAGTCATTGAAGGACTCGATTTTACTACTCGATTATTATTTCTGCCTCCAACTTTGCCCACTTCCAAAACAGGGTCCAGATGGAATAAGGGGTAAAGCCAACCACAGCAAAGCTCTTTCTGTTTTTTGTTTGTTTGTCTGTTTTGTCTTTTTAGGGCCACACCCTCGGCATATGGAAGTTCCCAGGCTAGGGGTCCAATCAGAGTTGCAACTGCCAGCCTATGTCACAGCTCCAGCAATGCCAGATCTGAGCTGCACGTGCGACCTACACGGCAGCTCAGGGCAATGCCAGATCCTTAACCCAGCGAGTGGGGCCAGGGATTGAACCTTCGTCCTCTCTCATGGATACTAGTTGGGTTCATTCCTGCTGAGCCACAATGGGAACTCCTCTTTCTATATTTTTGATTAAACCATGATGGAGTATTCAAACCAACTTGTCCCTGATTGGTAGACATCCAGAAATAAGGGGTTCTCTATGTCTGTAAGTGGCAAGTATTCACATTTATAAATTTCAAAACAAACAAACAAAATACACAGCTGTCCCTCAGGACCTGTAGGGGGTAGGCTACAGGAAGCCCCATGGGTACCAAAATCTGCCTTTCAAATCCCTTATACGAAATGGCCAAGTACAGAGGGTCCCCCATCTCTGTGGTTGGGAGCATATCCAACCCCGCGGATATGGAGGACTGACTGTAGCTTGAATCCTCACAACTACAATTACAGCCCAAGTGTTTCCTGTTCAAAAATTCTGCTCCTGGGAATTCTCTTACAGTGCAGTGGGTTAAGGACCCAGCGTTATCACTGCAGTGGCTCAGGGGACTGCTGTGGTGCAGGTTCAGTCCCTGGCCTGGGAACTTCTGTATGCTGCGGGCGCAGCCAAAGAAAGAAAGTCTGCTACTGAATTGTTAGTATAAGGTATACAAATGCGGCTGAAAAGATCAATAGAAAACCTACAGGCTTTTATACAACACGTGCTTTCATCAATGTTAAATAACTGCTGGCCTGAGATTCCTCCTCTTCTCCTTTGAAAAGGTGTATAGAAAGTCATGGGAAAGGAATTCATCATCATTCAATAGGGCCATAAAGTTGATTTGGTCTTGTCCCTCAACTCTCTTTCATTCTATAAAAGACTTGTAAATTAAAGCAATTAAAATGTCAACATTTACCCCCCCTGAAATCACATCCATTTTCTCACTTACTAAAGTGGGCGGGGAGAGTTAGGAAACACAATATGAAAATTCTAGTGTTTTCCTTTTATCAGACACAATGAGGAAAAACTTGTGTCTTTTATTTGTTTCTTCAGGCCCTCTTCTGTTCACACGACATAATGCTGGCTATAGGTACGTCCTCTTTTTCACCTTATTAAGTCAAAGAGAAAAATAGCTCTACAAGTTACCTTCCTACTTGAATTTTAACTCACTTACATGTACAATAAATAATGATGAAGTTGTGTATATCCAAGAGTAACTCCATAAGAATTTTTTTTTCTTTTTAGGGCTACACCCTCAGCATGTGGAAGTTCCCAGGCTAGGAGTCTAATCAAAGCTGCAGCTGCCCGTCTACACCACAGCCACAGCATCGCGGATCCGAGCTTCATTGTGACCTACACCACAGCTCGTGGCAATGCTGGATCCTTAACCCACTGAGCGAGGCCAAGGATCCAACCCACATCCTCACAGATACTAGTCAGATTTTGC
The DNA here is from genome assembly GCF_016906955.1 of Phacochoerus africanus. Classification (NCBI taxonomy): domain Eukaryota; kingdom Metazoa; phylum Chordata; class Mammalia; order Artiodactyla; family Suidae; genus Phacochoerus; species Phacochoerus africanus. The sequence continues at coordinate 9,170,080 of NC_062552.1, read as the reverse complement.
TTCCGCTGAATCACGACAGGAACTCCCCCATAAGTAATTTAAAAATATGTTTGGTTAGTATTAAAACGTGTGTATGAAAATCTATTGCTATGCCTTTGCTGCATTTATTCTGACCAATCGTTTATCGTTTATCTGTCAGCTTGTATGACTGTGAAGAAAAAGCAACAAAGTTCTTTGTAGTTCATGGCCAAGTTTTACAGACAGTGCCTAGTACTTAGGATTATTCTACGTGAGAATTCCCAAGGGGGACACTGTAGCTTGATTGAATCCTGTCATTTAGCTAGTCTTTACACATATTTACCTTCCCTGGTAATTAAAAAGGATAAAGGGAAAATATAGATCCTACACGTCCACCCATTTCATTCTAATTATAAAAGAGAACAGGCTACAAGACTGAAAATGCCAACTGGGAACTGGATTAATATTTAGTTTCCTGACTCTCCATTTACTGCTAAGATGCCTCTAATACTGTACTCAATTATACAACTTATAGAGCAGCAACTGTATTAAAGAAAATATTCAATATTTTGATTAATATGGTCCATCTAAATACACCTTCTGGTAACTCTTAAGAATTACAAATATTTTATTTTTAAGAATATATTAATTTTTCTTTTAATTCAACTTATCTTTATAACTTGGCTGTGGTCAAATATTTTAATTCTTAGTCTTTTATACCACATTGTATGTGTTTTATACCATAAATAAGACTATATTTAGAATCCGTGGTATAGTGTGTATCCATTAGCATAGCTAAAGTTAGAAGGATCAGTTATTTGGAGTTCCCGTCCTGGTGCAGCAGAAACAAATCTAGCTAGGAACCATGAGGTTGCAGGTTTGATCCCTGGCCTTGCTCAGGGGGTTAAAGATCCAGCATTGTGATGAGCTGTGGGTTGCAGATGTGGCTCAGATCCGGCGTGGCTGTGGCTGTGGTTGTGGCTGGCGGCTACAGCTCCAATTCCCCTGGGAACCTCCATATGCCTCAGGTGTGGCCCTCAAAAGACAAAAAAAGAAGAAGAAGAAGAAGAAGAAGAAGTACCAGTTATTCACATAAGTTTTTTCGAATGGATGGAACTTTTGAGATTTAAATATCTAGAGTTGAGTGAATCAAACCCAAAAAGTTAAATGGCTTGCTCCCAGTCTTAGAAGAAATGCTTTAGAATCAAGTTCTTTTGACTCTTGATTCTTATTTTTCATATAAAACTCCCTGGTCTTCCATGAAATTAAAATATATGGGGATATGCCAACAAACCAAACAAGAAACTCAGCATTGAGCGGTAATAGTAAATAGAACACTAAAATATTTTTTAAAACTTAATAATGCCTGGATCAAAAGATCCTAAGAAAATTTAACCATGCCACACAGATTCCCACAAATCTATGAATTGTTGAAACAATGACATGGTAAGCAGCCAAGTTAAATATTTATGGCAAAGGGCTTCCTGTTCCCCCCCCCCAGTGTTAATTACTTACTTTTCTGTACTTGTGTATACTGTTTATGTTTTCTGCAGCAGTAGATTCATCAGTACCACCTTGATGCATGATATGATGAGATTACCAGGTTAGCAAGTTTTACCGATGGCACAGGAGGGCAAACCCTCAGAGGGCCCCTCAGCCACTTGGATTTTGGCTACTGAATGCTAGAAGCAATCCTTTAAAGGGGATTTGGGGTCCACCAAATAAAAGCCCTCTATGATCTGCCTTCAATTTGAAATCCCAAAAATATTGTGAAGGATACATTAGCCTTCTTCAGAGAAAGAGGGAAGGAAGGTGCTTTTACCCAGACCTTCGGGCTGGGGAAACAATCTTGGTTCAGCATGACAATATTCACCCTTTTGCCTTGGGGCAGTCCTCCTTGCTAAATGCTAATAGCACATTCTGGGCTGTCACTTCCCCATATGAAGGGCTTTTATAATTTAGCTTAAAGGATAAAGGTCTCCCTGCTCAAGAAAGATAGTGTAACCGATCAGGACCCTATGAACCCTTCCCAGAGGAGGGACCCCCACTCGTGTCCTCCACCTGCCTTTTTATCTATAGAAAAGCTTTAGTCAAAGAGCCAATTTAATCAGAGAAGTGAGAAAATACAGAGAGAAAAAAATAATAATTTAGCCATTCAACAAAGTCAAGAACCTTCAGTACTTCTCCAAACACTATAGATAATATTCGAGCCATGTCCCTGGAGCTGTTTTGCAGGTGCTGATGCCCCCACCGGTGGAAGAAGTCAACTGTATGCAGCCCACAAGCACGGAGACCCCGGACCAGCTGGAACCAGGTTGATGACAAGGCTGACTCCCAAGAACCGCACTGCCTACCAACTAGGAGAAGGTCCAGGAGCTAATCACACCCTGCCCCTCAAACACTGTGACTCCTCACTATCCCCTCGGGGTGGGGTGGGGGGCACCGTCCTTGAGGCACTAGCCGGCTGTGTTCCCCTCTTTGCCTGGCCATTAAAGCTACCTTTTCTGTTTCCTTCAATTCCATCTCTGTGTTTCTATTTGGCATCAGTGTACAGAGGCAGCCGATATTTTGGCAACAATAGTTTCAAATGTAATATGACTGGCCCATCCATTTTTAAAGGTAGCCAGAGCAAGCCAGTTTTGAGTGCAATGTTCTTCTGGGTCTGAAAGAGTAGAGGAGACCAATGGAAGTCAGAAACAGCTTTCCTTGTCTAACAGCAGGTATTCTGGGGTTGACATCAAGTGTTCTGGGGTTGACCGTGGTATTACTTTAATATCTCCTCTGTACATACAAAGCAATTCTGAAATGTCGACGAAGATTAAACATACTTAGGACTCGAGAGGTAAACTTACTCTTCTCAATAGCGCAAAGTCCGGGATTTGGGGTTTAAACAATGCTAAATCACCAGGAGGACTAGCCTGCCTTCTTTGGACATCCCTTTAAGACATGCTAGATGTGCTTAAAACTTCTATTTATCATAACACTTTCATTCATTTGGGGGTATAACTATTAAGAATCTTTCCATTTCAGTATCTTCTAGGTATCAAATATTCTTCTATATAGTGTTACTATGAAGATAAATATAATACACTAGCCCACAGGAAAATATTTGCCGGACGAGCTATAATTCTACATTGCATTGCATTCAGCTCAGTGAATGAATGATCGCATAAGGAAGGTTAAGTTCTTACAAGCTAAATGTCAATGATGTTCATTACCCAGCGAGAAGGCAATTAGAAACATTTGCTACTAACAGTGCGAACATACTCTTCTGTTACACATTGTCCTTTTAACACATTTGAATATCTCAGGGGGAAAAAAAAAAAAAAAACTTCTTCCACTGTTTTAAATGAAGTCTATCTAAGGTGTCTGGGTAACTTTCAGCAAAATACATTGGTTCAATTCTCTCTAGCATTTATACTATCTTCAGCAGACATTCATGTGTCAGTGTTTGCATCACATACTAACTGCTACACAGAAGTTAAAAAAGCTGCACAGGGGACTGTTTTAGAAAAATAAACTCGTGGTTCAGAAAACGTTGCCCTCTGCCCTCTCAATTTAGGCTGAACCTTGAAATCCGCATCTTCACAAAGGGATGAAAGACCCCCATTTTGGTGCTCTTCTTTGACTGATCTGGATTATTGGTGAAAGATTATATCCTTCCCTCAAGCTGTGGAGTTATTTCTGAAATGATATTACTAAGTACCATCAGGGACAGGGTGCGGTTGAAGGAATGCTGAAGTATTTAATCAGTATTCAAAATGCTCAGTCCACTTTATTGGTGAAGTATGCAGATTAGTTTTAAGGGAGGTGGTCCCCAAATGATTTCATGATATCCAAGTAAAATGAGTCTGTGTGTATCTATTTCCTGGAAGCACTGCTAAACTTCTAAGATATTAAACATGAGCTTATACATAATGAGTGAGTATGAGAAAGCAAATATTAAAATAAATAGTTTAAACCAATGAAGACTTCCCCTGGAAAGAACAGAGTAAGTGAGGAGAGGAGTGGGAAGAAAAGGCAGACGAAAGCTTCCTTGCTTAATTGTTTATAAATTGTTGTTAAGAGACAAATAAAATTCTCTCTATGCCCAAAGTATGTAATTTATCCGGGGTGTACAGGCGCCTCTGTTCAGCAATGCTGATAATGACACTAATAGTTTAATTACAACTTGCTGCTCAAGGAAATAAACAAGGCTGTTTGCTTTTTAAACCAGGGGCTACAATTACTTTTCAATGCGGGGCGGGGGCTGAGGTTGGGGGGAGAAGGCACATCTGTGAGTAGATCTTCCGATGTCAGAAAACCAACCAGAAACCAGCTGGAAAATAAAGCCCCAGGAGCGGAGCAGCCAGCGCAAAATTAGAGCAAAACCTCCGGATCTGAGCAGTGGGGCAGCAGGCGGGAGGCGTAGTAAACAGGCGGCAAACGTAGGAGGGCAGGGCGAGAAAAGTTGTTGGTGGCCTGATGTTGCGCGTGTTCCCTGGGATTCCATCACAGAGAGGGTCTGAGCACCGCCCCCTCTGCTGCCGGACTTCCCATCACGTCTCTGCCTTCAGCACCACCGGGAGGACAGCTCCCCCAACCGCAGGGCAGAGCCCCCCGCAAGGGCCCTCCCTCCTCGAGAAACATGCCCTCTCACCGCATTTCTCTTTTCTGCTGCCATCTTTCCGGCCGTGGCGCTTTTAAGGGTATTCGAAGGGACATTTATAAGGGGCTGGGAGCTTGTTCAGCTAATTTATTTACAGATGTAAGGGAGACAAGTCCTGTCTGAAAAGTCCAATCTTTTCATTGGCCTCCAGAGCACTTTAACCAGAATAAGACTGCAAGTCACTAGCTTTAATCTGGGGGCAAAATGATTCAACCTAACTCGAAGTAGCAGCAACGTGAAACTCTGTTTTAGTGCTTTATTGTATCCGTTTGTTGGAAAAAGCACCAGTAAAAGGTGAGCAACCTTTATGAACTGCCTCTTTAGCCCGTTCCCTTCTGTGCTAAACCGAAGACACTTAGGGAACATATCGGCGTTTGATAGCAAAGGAATAATTCTTAATATTGCTGGGTCAGAAAACAATCTTGATCCTAACAGAAAGTCTTCTTGATCCCTTCCAAGACCCCTTCACAACCATATTCTGAATCTGGAACATACTAACCAAGGATTAATTGTTCCAAACAGAGACTCTAAGCTGCTACGGCAGGCCACAAAAGCTGTCAAAGCTCCCCCGAAGAAAGCCCTTTTTCCCCCAGCCCCAAATCCAGAGGCAAACATTTCAGGAAACATGGAATTACAAAACCCCAAATCACCACAATAGGAAAATTACACACCAAAGAACTTGACTACTTTGCACATTCAGTTAATTGCCATCCTACTAGTCCTAAGATAACGGTTCCTTAGCCAACACATCTTGTTTCTCTATGCAGAGTTTTCCCTTTTGTTTCAAACTCCTCAACAGTGTGTAAAACAGTCATTACTGAAAGTTTCTTTTTGTTCCAGCACATGTACACACACACCCAGAGTTTGATTTAGTTCCACCCTCAAGGGTTTAGTTGTCTAAAGAAAAGACATCACCTTCTTTTTACACTTATTTTGAAGGAGGACAATGCCCTCACTCTTTTTGCACTGGAGTTGCCAAAATACTAAGAGACACAGAGACACAAGCTTGGGTGGAGACTTTGCGCTCATCCAGAAAAGGCAGCAGGTGAAGTTAGTGGAGAACAACTTCCTGCCAGTGGGAGTGACCGTCTATCTACTAGTAACAGGAGGTGAGGTCACCTGTGACTCTGGACCAGCAGCAGCTGTGGAGACAGCAGGCACTGGGTACTGCCTTCCAGGTAACCCTGAGAGGTCTCTGGAAGCAATCTGACTCCCTGAATCCCTCAGTCCTGGGGTTCCTTTCTTCCTTCTTCCCCCCTCCTTCCTCTCTCTCTCCTCCCCCCCTTCCACTCCATCCTCTTCTCAGCTCCTTCCCTCTTTCTTTCCCTCCCTCCTCTACCTCGGTGGCCCTTTTCCCTTAAGTCCACCCGGGCCACTTTAGGTACCAGTTCCAGGGACAGCTCCCCATCACCCCCCCCTCCCCCGTGTATCCTATACCCCCGATATTATTATCACCATCACGACTGTCGCTTGCCAACTGCTTGGTCCTGTTCCCAGCCGTTCCCCCCCACCACCCCCCTTCACTCCCAAACGGCAGCGGTGGTTGTCAACCTGTCAAAAATCACCAGAGTCTGAATGTCACCAACAAGTTCCACCCCACAGGCGCCTCCCCAGCAAACCACACCAGCGGAGCCTTGCCAGACCCTCCTCCCGCAGCCGGCGCGCTCGCATCCCGACCCAGCTCTTGGCGGTGCCTCGCATCATTGTTATCAGTGACGGCACTTTCTTCTCTTCAAGGAAAGGCAGAGCCCGCGTGTGACTCCCCGGCGGATGTAGGGCTCCACGCACCACCCTCCCCCACCTCCGCAACACACACACACACACACACACACGCGCGCACACGCACACGCGCACACACCCCCCTCCCTCCTCGGCACACAAAGAGCGCGAGGGAGCGCCAGGCACCGGGCAGGGTAGGAAGGGGGGCGGGGGGGGGACCCCCAAGGAGGGGCGGGGGGGGGGCTGCGCCCGCCGGCGAGGAGGGCGGGCGGGCCGGGCAGCCGGGGGGGGGGTGCGGGGCGGGGGGGGCGGAGAGCCGGGCGCCAGCTCCGTCCTTACCTGCCCCTAGGTTGAAGGAGATCCTGGCCTCGGCGAGGTACGGCGTGTCGCTCTTGGAGCGGACTCTTCTGATGGGCCGCCGGTCTACATCGTCCTCCGAAGATGCCGCCATTAATGTGGGAGGCAGGAGCAGGGTCGCCCGGCGAGCTGAGCCGCAGACGGCGGTGGAGACGGGGAGACGGGCGGAAAGGGGAGGAGGGGAGAGGGAGAGGCGCACACCCGGGGAGAGGGGGAGGGGAGGGGGAGGGGGAGGAGGGGGAAGGGGACAGGGAGGGAGGGGGGGGCCCCCGAGAGGGCAAAGGGAAAAAAGGAGGGAGCGAGGAAGACGGAGAGCAAAGGAGAGAAAAGGGGGAAGGGAGAGAAAGAAAATCCGTTAAGGATCGGTGGACTGGAGCAGAGATCAGGCTCTCCCTGGCGTGCGCTCAAGGCTCCCCCTGACTCCTCTCCCGGCCCCGGGGGCCCAACGGGTCAGGGCTTGGGACGGACACCCCGCCTCCTGCCCGCAGCCCTGGTTTTCAGCTCTGGGCACCGAGCGGCCAATGCGAAAGGAAGACTCCAGAGCAAAGATGCCCAGTCAGCACTGTGCCCTCTCCCGCCAAACGCACTTACTCTGCTTTTCAAGGGCCCACAAGGGTCTCCCTAGCCCGCAGGAGTCTCTAGGCTGAGGATGCCCGCCCAGATAGCTCCGCTTCGGCTTTGCTGGTGAGCAATTATTAGTCCTGGGCTGTAAGCCTAGGCCCAGCTGGTCACGGGGGAGGGCACCCCCCTGCTCCCTCTCTCCCAACCTGCAGCTCAAGAGAGAGATGGAACCAGATCTGGAAGCCCCAGAAGCGCTCGCAGGGCCCCCTTGAGCCCTAGAGGTGGAGGGCAGAGGAAAAGTACACAAAACTTCATACGCACACTGACGTATAGGGATGATTCGCCAACAGGGACCTGCTGTCTAGCGCAGAAAACTCTACCCAATATTCTGTGATCCTCTATGTGGGAAAAGAATCTGAATGAGACTGGGTACATGTGTACGTGTGTCTGAATCACTTTGCTGGTGAGCAAAAATGATCACAACCTTGTAAATCGACTCTACGTCAACAAAACTTTTTTTAAAAGTACATACAATCTGGGAGGAGTTTGGCGGTGAAGTTTCTAGAGCGGATGTTTGGAACGTACACTAGACATTCTCCCGCAGAACTGAACTGCCTTCTCATCCTTGCTGATTTCTAGGATATCTGTTTGTCTCTACAGAGGTATCCTTTCATTTCAATCTTCAACTTTTTATTTGGCAACTTAGAGCACAAATGATGGTCTTTAGATTGGCCCTGTCGTCTCTCTAACTCTGTACCACTGTTTCTGAAGGAGAGGGTTAAGATCAAGGGCACCTTACATGTCTTTGAATGTTTGCACTGCAACCTTCCCGGGTTATCCAGCAGAAACACCTAGAAAGTGCCCATCGGAATGGTTTGATGCTCCTATCAAGCCTATGGATGAGCTCAACTTTTTGATGTTTGTCTTTTGCAGCTTCAGTCACTTGTTCTTCTTTGTGGCTTGATGGTGCCCCCTTTCTTTCTAATCAGAGCCCACCTGGAGTACACAGATAAATGTTACCCTGATTCCCTTCCTGCTACAAAGGAGCTCTCAGGGTCAAGTCAAGCCCTGCAGTCTCAGAGGAGGAAGGGCGGCTTCAGCACGGCAAGACTTCACTCTCCATTTCAGCTGTCAGTTCTGCCCCCAGGCTTGTGTTCTTGCACCCCAGAATCTCCCATCTCTTCACCTTGAACTCTCACTTCACTCAAAAGCAGGAACTCTTCCTCTGCCCTTGGCCTGGCTGCCTTCCCAGTCTCTGCCACATGGTTCTTTCCCATTCTGTTGAACCATCCCCTGGAAGGTGTGGCCCTGTTGGCTCCATTTTTTTTTTTTTTTTCACTCTTATTCCCCTCCCTTCATCCCCACTCCTACTTTTATCCCCTCACTCAAAGTTACTTTAAAAGGTCATCAACATCCTTTCAACAGTTCAGTCCATTTCTTTCTTGGCTTCCTCCAAGTGTGATGTAACCTCTCCTTCTTGAAATAATCTCCTCCTTTGGCTTTCCTGCACTAGACTATCTTCCTAATCACTGGATTTCTAATTGTTAGCCAGTTCCCTGTATGTTGATTTTATTTTATTTATTTTGTCTTTTTTAGGGCCGAACCTGTGGCATATGGAGAGTTCCCTGTATGTTGATTTTATTTTATTTATTTTGTCTTTTTTAGGGCCGAACCTGTGGCATATGGAGGTTCCCAGGCTAGGGGTTGCATCAGAGCTACAGCTGCCAGCCTACACCAGAGCCACAGCAACGCAGGATCCTAGCCACGTCTGTGACCTACACCATAGCTCACAGCAACGCCACTGCTCCTTAACCCACTGAGCAGGGCCAGGGATCAAACCCCAGTCTTCATGGATACTAGTTAGGTTTGTTAACCATTGAGCCACAATGGGAACTCCCCTGCATGTTGATTTTAAATTGCTTATACGGGCATGCGAGGTCCTTTATGACTTGATTTCAATCTGTCTTTCCAAATGCATCTCCCATCATTTCAGTCTGTTAAGAGTTGTCCCAAATCTGACCCATTTCTGCATTTGCACCTTTCCTTGAGGTGTACACCACAAATTTCTTCCCTATAAACTTTCCATGTTCTCCCTTAGGGATGTGAGATGACTAGCCCACTAGTCTGTGGCATGAATCCAGGACATAGCAAATGCTCAATAGATACTTATTTTAATAAAAGAAGAGCAGAGAGGGAAAAAGGGAGGAAGGAGAGAGAGAAAAAAAGGAGTGAAGGAGGGTTATATAACTAATGAGTAGATGAGTAGATGAATTGGGGATCAAATCTATGTCTGCCTGACCCCTCAAATCCTGTGTTCTTAACCAGTGTGTGTGTGTACAATATTATATATTTATATTTGGTTGGCTAGCTAGATTTTAAATTCATCTTTTTATGATATTTACCTCATTAGGTCCCATTTACCTCTGTTAAACATAGGTTAAAAATGGATGCTCCCCCATCTCAGAAGGAACAACAAGGGTGTTTGGCTCATCAAATGAACCATGAAGGTTAATGCGTTTCGATGACAAACCAGACTGCACACCAATATTATGATTATAACACTGAGGTTCAAGCTCTTCAGGAAGGGCAAAAGTAAGGAAATAAACGATTCGGAATGCTGCATGAACTATGCCCCTCTTTGGAGGAACACAGAGCTCTTTGATTGTTCAAAATGTTTGGGAATCCCTCCCCCCCTTATATTTTCATTCATATCTTTAAAAAAGCAAAAAATAAAAAAGCAAAGTCATCTGAAGGAACACCTCGTCTTAGCTTTCTCTGCGTTTCTTTGATATTACATAATAATAGTTCTTGATATAGAGAACATATTGGGATTTCTGTTTCTTACTCACTCAGCATTTTTGAGGATTAGGGACGTAACACTGCCACCACTTCAGGTTTACCTTTCTTCAAAAGAGTTTAAAGCTACTTTCATATTTTCTCCTTCATATGGATTACTATTACTGAAATAATTCTAGACAGATGTACTTTTTGCAAAAGGGACATAAAAATGTTACATCTAGCTCCATGTACTTGAATTATTTTATGTTATTTTCACGTTTGACTGTTAGCTTCCATTTTGGACTTCTTTGTCTCATCTCGGTTTTTCCCATTATCTTTTCACTTTGTCTCTTTTTTCTTCACTTTTTTTAGTTCTGTATGATAATTCCCTTACAAAGTCAATCCCATTTCATGTATCTCTTATCCTATATGAAGGATTCACTCCTGTATGAAGCTTTTCACTCTGGTGGACTTGACCCAATGTTTCCACATTCTTTATCCTCTGGGATTCCTTTCATCTACCTGACCTCTTGTCATAAAACATCTGACTGAGAGACATCAGGGGAAGAACTCTGAGGTGGGATGCAAGGATGGCAGGTGATGCTTCTAGTCTTACCACTGCCTCACCAGGTAACACTGGCAAGTCACTCAGTTGCCTGGGCTATAGAAATGCAAGGGTCATGCTAGCAGAAAAGCAGACACATAGGTCCATGGAGCAGAACAGAGCCCAGAAATGAATCCACACTTAAAGAGTCAGCTGGGCTATGGCAGAGAAGGCGAGAATACCCAATGGGGAAAAGAACCTCCTTAGTCAGTGGTGTTGGGAAAAATGGATAGCTACCTGCAAATGAATCAGACCAGACTACTTTCTCACACCCTATACAAAAATAAACTCAAAAGTGGATCAAAGATTTAAATGTAAAACCTGAAGCCACTAAAATCTTAGAAGAAAACATAGGAAATAGGCACTTTGACATTAGTCTTAGCGAAGTTTTTTTAGATATGTCTCCTCAGACAAGTGAACAAAAGCAAAATAAACAAACAAGCAAACAAACAAACAAACAATGAAATGGCACCAAACTGAAAACGCTTTCTTCACAGTGAAGGAAACTATCGATAAAATTAAAAGGCTGCCTACTGAACAAAAGAAGGTATTTGCAAAAGATATATCTGATAAAGAGTCGATATCCCAAATATACAAAGAATTTACACAACTCAACATAAAAAAAAAAAAAATCAGAGATCCCACTGTGGCTCAGTGATAACAAACCCAACTGAGGGCCCTAGCCTCTCGAGGTGGGTCGGGGATCTGGCATTGCCGTGAGTTGTGGTGTGGGTCTCAGACACTGCTCAGATCTGGTGTTGCTGGTGTAGACTGGGAGCTGTAGCTTCAATTCAACCCCTAGCTTAGGAACTTCCATATGCCAGGGGTATGACCCTAAAAAGCAAAGAAAAAAGCAAAAAAACCAAAAAAAAAAAAACCAACTTGATGGAAAAATGAGCAGAGGACATAAATAGACCTTTTCCCAAAGAAGACATAGAGATGGCCAATGGGCACATGAAAAGATGCTCAATATTGCTCATCATCAGGGAAATGCCTGTCAGGACAGCTTTTATTGGGGAGACAACAATTAGCAGGTGTTGGGATGTGGAGAACAGTATGGAGGTTCCTTAAAAACTCGGAACTAGAACTACCATGCAATCCATCAATTACACTCCTGGATATTTGTCCAAAGAGAACGGAAACAGATTTGAGGAGATATGTCCAACCCTATGTTCACTGCGGCATTGTTCACAATGTCAAGCATATAGAAACAACTTGGGCATTCGTCAATGGCTGAATGGATAGAGAAGATGTGGTGTATGTACATAGTGGAGTATTACCCAGCCATGAAAGAGAATGAGGTCTTGCCATTTACGACAACATGGATGGACCTGGAGGGGATAGAGGACAGATACCATGTGATTTCATTTATATGCGGAATCTAAAAAGCAGAATGAATGAAAAAAAAAAACATAACAAAGTGGAAGGGGAGTTGCTGAGAACAGGTGGGTTCTGTTCAGTTCTGGGGGAAGAGGTTGGAGAGTGAGAGAAGTGGGTGAGGGAAATTAAAGATACAAACCTCAGTCACAAAATAAATGAGTCCTGGGCAAGAAATGTACATTGTGGGGCAAATGGTCAGGAACCACGTAATGTCTTTTATGGTGATATATTGTAACGAGACTTAGCAGCGGTGGCGGCGGTGGCTTTGAAATGTGCACAAATATACAATCACCAAGTTATGCACCAGGAACTAACATAGAACTGTAGCTTAATTGTACTTCAAGAACAAACTCAGAAAAAGAGATCAGATTTGTGGTTATAAGAGGTAGGCGTGGGAGGAGAAATCAGATGAAGATAGTTAAAAGGTACACACTCCTGGTTATAAAATACATAAGTACTAGGGGTGAAGATAGTTAAAAGGTACACACTCCTGGTTATAAAATACCTAAGTACTAGGGATGTAATGTACAACATGATAAATATAACCAACCCTGCTGTATCTTATATATGAAAATTAAGAGAATAAATCCTGAGAATTCTCATAGAAGGAAAATTGTTTCCTTTTATTTTGTAGCTATAGGAGACGATGGATGTTTACTAAATTTATTGTGGTGATCATTTCATAATGTATTATATGGTCAGGCCACTCAAGATGGCTGTGCTCTTGCTCTCTGGACATCCCCTGCTCCACCAGTGCCTGCTTCACCTACACCCTAGGCACAGGACTCACCTTCCGACATGCTTGCCCCAGCTCCCCCCGCCCCAGCTAGTGAGAACTTATCATAGGGGTGGGAGGGGCGTTTGCCTCTGCTGGTTTCCCCGGTAACTAAGAAGCCACCCTGACCTCATTCTCCCTGTAACTGGCAACCTCTTCTCTTGCCTCCCCACCCCACCTGCAGCCCCAGCAAAGCCTGCCAGTGTCCCTCCTGCCGTGAGCTGCACACCATGGGGTGTCGCTCCAGGACCTTGCTTCAGCCCTGGAGGCGCTCCCATCCAACTGATGTCTCCGTTGTTGACGCCAAGCTGTTTCTTTAGTCTTGAAGCTGCTCAAGCACAGAATCTTGTAAGCTTGCAGGGTACAGCCCGGCAATTGGCAGAGCCACCAGGAGACACCTGTGAGCACCGAGATGTGGGGAATGGAAAGTTGCAGGGGCTGTCCGCTAGCATGCCTCAAAGTTGCAGGGGTGGTCCTGGGCTGACTGTCCAAGAACACGTAGGACCCAAAAGTTCCAGTGGCTGTCTGCTGGTTTGTGGGGCCCCCGTGTTGGGCGTCCTTGATGAAAAAGATCTGGAGAAAAATGGCCCCTAATGGTTCTGCTATTGTATCTAAATGAGTCTTTTTGTAATTGTTTAAGCTTTTGCTTTCTCGCTAGAAGGAACGGATTTTTCTGGCGCTTTTGAGATGTAAATGATCTACCTGGGCTTTCTGGAACTTTAATCTTCTGTGATCTCTAAGAGTAAAGGAGAAAAAAAGAGCTTTTAGGTAAACTCTAGAAATGTTTACGTTTTAGGGATGTCTATCTATAATAGCCTGCCCAGATTTCGGTAACTTTAAGTTAAATGAAGAGAATCCATGGGTCTTAAACAGGATAAAAGAGTAGAACATTAATTGCTGGGTGGTCTAAATTTACCCACCTTTGCCTTCTTAGGAGAGAAAGATTTAAGCATTAAGTCTTCCAATCAAGAAATGAACAATTACTTGGTTTTGTTTGTTTGTTTGTTTGTTTGTTTTTGCCGGAGATTAAGGCTTTCAAGGGTTAAGATTATAATCAGTCATAATTCTGGCTATTATAACCAAGCTTCTTTATCAATTACATTGTAATCAGGTGTTTAACTGTGCCTTTTGAAGCTTTTTTTTTTTTTTTAATCTTTTACAGGCAATTATTGCTGTTCTTGATGCTTTTGCCAAGATACTTCATCTTCAAGAAGATTCATAGGAAGGATCTTTGGACAAAAACGGGTCTCTGATAAATTGCTTTTTAGGGCCACACCCGTGGCTTATGGAGATTCCCAGGCTAGGGGTCTAATCAGAGCTACAGCGGCTGACCTACACCACAGCTCATGGCACCGCCAGATCCTCAACTCCCTGAACAAAGCCAGGGATTGAACCTGCAACCTTATGGTACCTAGTTGGATTGGTTTCCGCTGCACCATGATGGGAACTCTGGAATAGGCTGGCTTTTGGACACACAAGTCCAACTAGTGGGATTAACTGTTTTTGACTAGAAAGACCCAGTGGGTCCACACCTAACAGCACCAGACATAACTTGGGGTGGCCGACATGTACTGTGACTGCTGACTCCTGACAAGGTCAGCGGAATGTTTCTTTTATTTCTTCATTTTTTGTTGTTGTTTTTTCAGGGCTGCACCTGTGGCTTATGGAGGGTCCCAGGCTAGGGGTCAAATCGGAGCTGCAGCTTCTGGCCTACACTATAGCCACAGCAGCGCCAGATCCTTAACCCACTGAGTGAGGCCAGGGATCAACCCCATGTCCTCATGGATACTAGCCAGGCCTGTTACCGCTGAGCCACAATGGAAACTCCCAAAACGTTTCTTATAGAGCCGAGGCCTTCCCCTTCCCCATGGGGGTGGCTCTGGGTATGTGAAAATCAGGGGTGGCCTTACCTTCTGTCTGTATGGTATTTGTGGTATCAGTTTGCATGACCTCTCTACACACCTGACCCCAGGGATACTTTGAAAGACTGTAAGGGCTGTGCAGGGTAGGTGGGGGTGGAGTGTATGGTCAGGCCACTCAAGACGGCTGTGCTCTTGCTCTCTGGACATCCCCTGCTCCACCAGTGCCTGCCTCACCTACAGCCCCCGCACAGGACTCACCTTCCTACATGCTTGCCCCAGGCTCCAGCCAGTGAGAGCTTATCAAGTGGGCAGGGAGGTGCCTGTCCCTCTGGTTTCCCTGGTAATTCATGAGCCAACCTGACCTCGATTTCCCCCGCAAGTGGCCATTTCACATCCTGTCCGCTGGTGGGGTGTGGCCTCTGGACCTCGCTTTAGCCTTGTGAGCTCCCCCATCCATTAAACCACTGATGTCTTAGCTGCTGACTTTGGGCTCTTTCTTTGGTTTTAAAGCTGGGCCAGCACAGGGTCTTGCAGGCCTGCAGGGTGCTGTCCAACACGTATGTAAGTCAAATCATTCTGCTGTACACCTCAAATTTATACAGTGCTCTGTGTCAATTATACCTCAGCAAAACTGCAAGAAAAAAATGCAAGGGTCAGGTAGCATGACCTTAAAGCCCTACCCAGCTCTAGTACTCTATGAGCATTTTCAGCTACTCTTGTATCTCTACTTTCTACAAACACCCACGGCACAATCTCTCTCTTAATATAAGAAAATACACTGTTCCTTTAATGTGTAACCAATCATATTTAGGAAGCCACACGGTAGCCATGCTTCTCTCAGCATACTACTCAAGCCTGTTTTATATAATGATGCATCTTTGTTTCTCTTTCCTCATGCTGTTTCTGTCATGTGACTGTGGGGGGGGGGTGTGGGTGTGGATGTGTGTACAGAAAGGACTGAGTTCCACCGTGACCTCAACTATTTCCAAATACAGTTTTGTTGTTTGTTTTTTAAAAGATTACTTTCTTTTGAATGTGACTGCAGATTCAGAATAAGGGCTGTTTTTGTTTTTAAATCTAAATCCAGGCACTATTTTAACACTAAAGACTCTTATGTGCATGTTATATCAAGAGCTAGAGTCAGAAGAAGAGAAGCAGCACAGTAAGGTGTTCAAAAAAACATTTTGAAACCAGTGGCCTGAAAGTGATGGAGGTGGGGAGGGGCAGAAAAAGAGTGTCATATTTCATTCTGACCAACTCTTCAGGTGAGTGAAGCTTATCCTTTAAAAATATTACTCAGGAGTTCCCGTTGTGGCTCAGCGATAACGAACCTGACTAGCATCCACGAGGATGCGGGTTCGATCCCTGGTCTCACTCAGTGGGTTAAGGATCCGGCGTTGTTGTGAGCTGTGGTGCAGGTTGCAGACGCGGCTTGGATCCTGTGGCTGTGATGCAGGCTGGCAGGTGCAGCTCTGATTCAACCCCTAGCCTGGAAACTTCCATATGCTGCAGGTGTGGCCCTGAAAAGTAAACAAAACAAAACAAAACAAAAAATATTACTCAAAATGTGTTTCTAGGGCACCTTACATCAATATCACTTGGAATACTTGTTGAAATGTATACTTTCAAGGCTCCCAACCTAGATCTATGGAATTTTGAGGGGATGAGACCGGAGTACTTAGATATTCAAAATGTTTCTAACTTTGCCCACTTGTATCACTGTATTCCACATTATACTGGAGGGTTGGGTCAGGGCAATGAGCTGAGTAAAAGAAATCCAAAAGCTATAATTAGAAGGCAAAAATAAAACTGTAGTTAGCCATAAATGTTATGATGGTGTGCATATAGAATTCACAAGAATCCAGACTATTAGAAGTGATAAGTGAATTTTACAGCATTACTGGATATGACAGCAGTATAAAATATCTATTTGTTCTGTATACCAGCAAAACAGAACATGTAATTAAAAAGCACAATTTACAATACCGTCAAAACAATCAAAGAGATATGAATAAATCTAACAGTTGGTAAACAAGACTTATACATGAAAACCTCTAAAACATTCCTGAAAGAAATTAAGAAAACCTAAAGAAATGGGGAGTGGGGAAAATACACCATGGTCGTGCTCATGGATTGAAAAGTGCACTATTTGTCTCTTCAAATTGGTCTATAGATTCAATGAAACGCCAATCAAAACCCCAGCTTTTAGATTTTTTTTTTTAATTTGGTAAACTTATTCTAAAATGTATTTGAAAATGCCAAGGGCCAAGGCTAGCCAGGGCAATCTTGACAAATTAAAAAATAGCTGGAGTATTTACAGCAGAAGATATTAGGACCTATTATCAAGGCAGAGAATTCAAAAACAAAGGAAGACACAATAGCCCCCTCGCCCCTTATCTGCAGTTTTGCTTTCTTGGTTTGAGATACCTGTGGTCAATGGAAGTCTGAAAGTACTTAGTGGAAAATTCTAGAAATCAACAATTCACAAGCTTTTGATTGCATGCTGTTTTGAGTGGGTTGATGAAATCTCATGCCCTCCACTTCCATCCAGCCCTGGACATGAATCATCTCTTTGTCCAGCACATCCCACTCATTAGTCACTTAGTAGCCACTACTGTGTCTACTAGTAGATCTACTGTTGTAGCACTGCAGTGCTTGTGTTTAAGTAAGCCCTATTTGACTTAATAATATCCCCCCAATGCAAGAGTAGTAGAATTTGGATGTGCCAGAGAGAAGCCTTAAAATGCTTCCTTTATGTGAAAAGGTGAACATTCTCCACTTAATGAGGAAGGAAAAAAATTACATGCCGAAGTCGCTAAGGTTTACAGAAAGTGCAAATCATCTCTCCTTGAAATTGTAAAGAAGGAAAAAGAAATTGTGGTCGTTTTGCTGTTGCACCTCAAACTGTAAAAGTTCCAGCTACAGTGTGTGATAAATGCTTAGTTAAGATGGAAAAGACACTAAATTTATAATATTTCAAACGAGAGAGACCATATTCACATAAATTTTATTATAGCTTATTGTTATAATTGTTCTAGTTTATTATGAGTTAAAGTTTTTAATCTTTTACTATGCCTAACTTATAAACTAAACTTTAATATAGGAAAAAAAAAACAGTCTATATAGGGTTCAGTACTATCCAAGTTTTCAGGGACCCACTGGAGGGCTTGGAACACATCCTCCACAGATAAGGGGTGATTACTGTAAGTGGGCCAATGGAAGAGCATAGAGAATCTAAAAAAGAACTGTATATAAATAGTCATCTATAACAAGAGTCCCACTGCAGTATTTGGGGAAAAGGTGGACTTTTCAATAAATAATGCTCAATCATTTGAATATCCATATAATGGAAGAAAATAAGCTTTGACCCCCTACCTCACATGATACACAAAATTCAGTTCGAAAGGGAACATGGACCTAAATGTGAAAGGTAAACAATAAAGTTTCTAGAAGAAAAATTTCTAGAAGAATAGTTTATGACATCAGCAAAGATTTTTAAACAAGACATGAAAAGTGCTAACCATGAAAGAAAAAAATAGGTATTTCGATGCCATTAAAATGAAGAACTTCTGTTCATTGCAAGACAATTAAAAATGCAACACACCAAAAAATGTGGGATGCAGCTAAAGCAGTGCTGATAGGGAAATTTATAGCACTTAGCATTTATATTAGAGAAAAAGTCTCAAATCAATTATCTAAGTTCCTATCTCAGAAACTTAGAAAAAGAAGGGAAAAATAATCTAAAGCAAACAAAAGGAAGGAACTAGTAAAGATAAGAGCAGAAGTCGAGGAAATTGAAAACATGAAGGCAGTAGAAAAATAAATGAAATAAAAACCTCATTCTTAAAAAAACAAAGACAATAATATTGATTAAACCTTTAGCAGGCTAACAAAATTAAAAATAGAGAGGATACAAATCACCAATATCAAGACTCAAACAGGGATAATCAATATAGATCCTATATCTATTAAAAGGATAGCAAGAGAACACTACAAACATCTGTATACTTATATATCCAACAACTTAGTAAAAACAAACTATATACATTATCTTTTTAAAGAAGAAAAAGATATTACTAGAGGAGTAGAAAAGCAAGCCACAGACTGGGAGAAGATACTTCCAGTTTTATATATGACAAAGGACAGGTAAACCAGATTATATAAAGAACTTCTAAAACAAGAGTGAAAAGACAACTCAATTCATCTTTTTAAAAAGTGGTCAAAAGACTTGAATAGGCACTTCACAAAAATAAGATGGCCAAATGTCCAATAATCATAGGAAAAGATGCCTTACTTAAAGGTAAACTCAAATAAAAACTGCAATAAGTTATCATTATGCATCCACCTATCTGGCTATTGGATACTAACCATTATCAATGTAAAAAGAAATTCAGGAGTTCCCGTCATGGCGCAGTGGTTAACGAATCCGACTAGGAACCATGAGGTTGCGGGTTTGGTCCCTGCCCTTGCTCAGTGGGTTAAAGATCCGGCGTTGCCGTGAGCTGTGGTGTAGGTTGCAGACGTGGCTTGGATCCTGCGTTGCTGTGGCTCTGGTGTAGGCCGGTGGCTACAGCTCCGATTCGACCCCTAGCCTGGGAACCTCCATATGCCGGGAGAGCGGCCCAAAGAAATAGCAAAAAGACAAAAAATAAATAAATAAATAAATAAAATAAAAAATAAAAAGAAATTCACAAGCTCTTCGACACTAAAGAAAAATCTTCAGGCTTATTAAGACAAAAAATAATTTGAGAATTATTGCATTTAAGTGGCAGTTACAAAACCACACTAATAAGAACAATTAATTTAATTTAATTTGACTTAATTTGATTACTTAAAATAATCTCTTAATGTCTTGGGCAATCTGTGAATACCACCCTTCCACTGTGTCAAAATTCTGTAAGTTTCATTTCTGTTTCAGTCTCATTTTTTGTCAACCATCATATTTATCTCTTCCAATCATAATCTTTTAAATTTTCTGTTTCCAGCATTCTGTTCTGCATTAAAGCCAATGACAAATAACTAGACTGGAAATGTATACAGGGGATAAAGAAAGAATGATGACAGTGGGCTTCTTGTTATGCCAGAAATAAGGAAGCATTCCCCTCAAATAAAGGGGTCATGGCACAAAAACATGGGAGCTAGCTTGAAGGGTCTTCTAGTGACCAAATCTGGGACAATTTGAGCACGAAAACAATTAAGTCCACTAATGAATGGTAAACCATTAATATAATATATGTATTCCCTCTTTCCCTTCCTCTCTCATTCCTCTCTGTCTCTCCTCTCTCTCCCTGTCTCTATCCCTCCATAGACACTTTTACATTCTTTCTGGATAGATCAATTGATCCACCTGTCAACAGGTAGATAGAAAGACAGATAGAGAGATAGCTAGATAGCAGGCAGATAGATTAGAGACAAGAGACAATAAATGATAATCAAATGAGGTCAAATATTAAAGGTGAATCTGAGTAAAGCACATAAGTGTTCTTTGCACTATCTTATTTTTGCAACTTCTCCACAAATTTTAAATTATTCCCAACAAAAGTTTAAAAGTACTAGTAAAAACATGTTTATTTCTATTTACAAAGGTTTCCAAGGATTAGAGATCATGTCCCATCATCACTTTAAGTCTTTCTGAAAGATTATCATTGTCAGGCATTCCCACAGGCGGCAGATAAATACAGGACCGATGTGAAAGGGAATCAGTTCTGCATTTATGCTAGAGGTGTTTGGATTTCTGTTAAAAAGTTGATTCTGATATAGCATTGCCAAACATGAAGAATCTGGGCTATATAGATGAAATACCTATGTCACTATTTTGCATATCTAACACGAGTTAAAAATCTAAGAACCTTGCAATTAAACCCAGTATGAGGTCACTAATTAGAGCGAAGTTATTGAAAATCATTCATGTAGAAAATACAAAATGTAAATGATGAAGATGAATGTTATTAATTACAACATCAAGCCAACAAGCTTGTGGTAGGAACTTGCATATCTTAAATAGGTTTAACACAAATGTACCAAAAAGGCTCTTGGACTTTTTATTATCACTAAATTTAGTATGTAGCTGCTGAGACATTTTAGTACATATGCATGCTTTGCTAGAGAACCAAGAATCTGAAGACTTGGTATTGGTATATCTTAGTGCCCTCGGCTTAAAATGGTAATTAAAGGAGCTGCCCATTCTACACAGTTCTGCTCTTGATTCCTTTTCCTCTCGGGCTAATTTGGTGGGGTCTACAAAGGAGAGAGGATGGCTGTCTAGCTTTTACCATTGCTGCCCAACATTCCAGCTCCGCCGTATTCCTACGGGCCCCCATTTCGGTCTTTACTGTTGGGCAACTTCAGGCAGGGGTGCACTATTCACATAGAGTTCATGGAAGTAGAATTATGGAATAGCGAAGGCCACAACTTGTGAAGACATACTCCAAAGGTAGTGGCTTCCCAAGGGGGTGGCTCCATACCTGGGCATTCAGGCCAGCCCTAGTTCCTATAACAACGTGGGTCTAACACTGATTTTGTTCTGACTCTTCCTTTAAAGCTTGAATATCCAGCTCTCCTTGAACTGAGGCCTGGATAAAGACAGATGCAATACTATTTAATAGCTACCATAACGTTGTGTAGTAGCTTCTCCCCCAGAAAGACTAAAAGTTTGGTGGATATAAAATTGCGTCTAATTTTAAAACTACTTGAAAGACATGAGATATATTAGCCAAAACTATTCAAGTAGGCGAACCATGGCCGCCATGTTTTTTGATTTCTGCTCTCATAAACACTTGTCTGGTGTGAAAGCCAGCCTCCAAGATGGTACCCAATGGTTCTCCGTCCTTGGTATTCATGCCCTTGTGTAGTCCCCTCCCCCATTCAATCAGTGTTGGTTTCTGTGACCATTAGAATAGGAAAGAAGTGATGATGCATCATTTCCAAAGCTAGGTCATTAAATCATTAAATACATGGCAGGGAGTTCCCGTCGTGGAGCAGAGGTTAACGAATCCGACTAGGAACCATGAGGTTGTGGGTTCGGTCCCTGCCCTTGCTCGGTGGGTTGACGATCCGGCGTTGCCGTGAGCTGTGGTGTAGGTTGCAGACGCGACTCGGATCCTGCGTTGCTGTGGCTCTGGTGTAGGCCGGTGGCTACAGCTCCGATTCGACCCCTAGCCTGGGAACCTCCATATGCCGCGGGAGCGACCCAAGAAAAATGGCAAAAAGACCAAAAAATTAAAAAAAAATTAAAAAAAAATACATGGCAGCTTCTGCTCTGCTTTCTTTTGCTCTCTTGGGAAAAGCCAGCTGCAATGTCATGGGGACACCCAAGAAACTTCTGAAGAGTCTCCTGTGGCAAAAACTGAGGCCTCCAGCCAAGCACCATTTGCATGACCTCCTTGGAAGCCTCAGTTAAGCCTTTGGATGACCGTTGCCCTGGGCAACATCCTGACTGCCACCTCAGACTCTGAGCCAGAACCACCCAACTAAGACACTCTTGCATTTTTTTTTTTCTTTTTATGGCCACACCTGCAGCATCTGGAAGTTCCTAGCCTAGGGGTCAAATTGGAGCTGCAGCTGCAGGCCTATGCCATAGCCACAGCAATATCAGGTATGACCCGCATCTGTGACCTGCACTGAAGCTTTTGGCAACACCAGATCCTTAACCTACTGAGCTAGGCCTGGGATAGAACCCACATCCTCACGGATACTATGTCAGGTTCTTAGCTTGCTGAGCCACAGTGGGAACTCCAGCTCTTGAATTTCTGACCTATGGAAAATGTGAGATTAAAAAATGTTTGCTGTCTTAAGGCACTAAGTCTTGAGGTAATTTGATGTGCAGCACTAGATAAGTATTACACATGGGTTTTCAGTACCTGAGATCATCCATCATGAATGCTTAGATCCCACCTACGTCTACCAGAAAACCCAAATCTTAATCAGTTTGATGGGTCAATAGGCAAATTTTAAGACAGACGATCCAAACAAAAATGAAGAATACATCAAATGACAGTACAAATTTTTCTGTTAGAAAACCTTTCTTTTCCTTGTCTACTCCGGTCATTGCCTGTCTAAACTCTGCCCATCTTTGATGGCTAAAGTGTTTTTATCCCATCCCCAATTCAGCATCCAGGGATGGAAGAATGTAGTGGGTCCCCCTTTTTCTCTGTCTAACTGGGACATTGTGTAATTTTCTGTTTGTATGAATGTGTAAATAACGTGAATGTTATTTTTCTTCCAGACAGTAGGAAATAAAAGTTAACTACATAGGCTTGGAGGTTAGCCTTCCAGAGTTTGTACTCCAACTTCATACTCAATCACTGAGTCACTGAAAGTCACTTACCTCTTATCCATCTAGAAATAGATGGGCCTTACATAGGACCTACACCTTAGGGTTGCTTTGGGGGATTCAAACATGGAATCTATGTAAAAACTGTAGCAAAGGAAATTCCCAATAAACATGTATTATTTTAAAACTATTATCACTAGCCAGCGCCAAGTAAAGCTGCCACCAGGAAATTAAAGCTTGGCATAAGTCCCAAGTCTAATGCTTATTAGATCTTGGAAAAAAGTTAGTGAGCTCTCCAAGCTTTTGTTTCCTTATATGTAAACTAGAAATAAAATAAACTCTCTCACTGGGCCTTGGGAGGATAAAACATTACATAATAAAATGTAAAACACCAACCCCAGAGCCTGACAAATGGTAGGCGGGCAACAAATGTTCATTGCTTCCTTTCCTCTCAGCTTCTTAAAGTAGATACCGTGCAGAGTGCCTGGAGGCTGGCTGCTAAAACATGCTAGAGGCAGGAAGGAAAATGTGTTCCAGGCTTGGTATGTTGAATTGAGTTGGACACAAACCTAAACAGCTTTCTATTGTTGAACATGCTTAGTTAAGATATACAAGTCACTTTTCCTATCTTGTTTAACCGTACAGATAATGTTCAACTTTATTTTATTTTTATTTATTTATATGTGTATATTCTGCATGGCCAATTTTCAATATAGCTGCTGTAAATTTTTTGCCTTTTTTTAATAGCTGCTGTAATTAATGACATAATTTGAAATCTAAAGATTCTTCTTTTTTTTTTTTTTTTTAAGGGCTGCACCTGCAGCCTATGGAAGTTCTCAGGCTAGGGGTGAGATTGGAGCTGCAGCTGCTGGCCTATGCCACGACCACCACAAATCAGGATCTGAGCTGCATCTGTGACCTACACCACAGCTCATGGCAATGCCAGATCCTTAACCCACTGAATGAGGCCAGGGATCAAACCCACATCCTCATGGATCCTAGTTGGGCTTGTTACTGCTGCACCACAACGAGAGCTCCCTAAAGATTCTAGTATTTCTAATTTGTGTTCAGTGAACACAAGGGTGACATATGCTTGGACATATCTTTGTGTGGCAAACTGTTGGGCTCGGTCACTTGGGAAGTGAGCGTAGGGGCAAAGATCATTGAATCTTATTCGAGCCCCACGTACAATAAAAGGATGTAGAGGCACGGGCATCAGATTAGACAGTAGGAGACTGGATTCCCAGCACCAGGTCTGCCACCATCTAGCTGTCTGGTTTAGATAAATCCCTTCTTTCCAGGAAGGCAGGATGTTATAAGGAAAAGCCGAGTCAGAAGGACTCATGTTTGAAGCCTGGCTCTACCTGTTCATACTTGTGTGATTCCGCTGAATTTTAGTTTCCTATAAATTGAGGGCAGTCCTATCTAACCCAATTTTGCGATTTAAAATGAAATGAACATGCATAGCTGTTAGTGTTGGGCAGGTATTTAATAAACTTTTTTTTTTTTGCTTTTCTTTCTTCCCTGAGCCTCAGTTTTATCACCTATAAAATAGACCAGTTGAATCAAGTTACTGCTGATTCTAACATTCTGTTACTATAGGAACCATACACTCACTGTTCAGTGGCACTTGCGATTGGAAAGTAATGAAGCATTATATCTGGCTATAATAAGAATGCAAGCATATTGTGGTGGTGGAGGGGGGAATACAAAAATTCCTCAATGTATGTTCTAAGAGGAAGGCCCGCCCAGTATAGATTTAATTTGCATTCTGTTGTGTCTACAGATGGGCTGATGAGAGCAATCACATCGCAGGGTATTAGTCAGACTGTCTAGTAAATAATGGCAGAGCAGACCCAGTAACATCAATCCAGCTGGCAAAGCCACCCTTTAGGCATAAACAATGCATGGCTGACCTTTTCCTCTTTTCTTCCAAACCATGTCTGATTATTTCCTATGTCCGTGAGCATCAACTACCCCAAGACAGAAATTATTTATTTTAAATTAAGATAGAAAAATTAAAGTTAATGACCCTGAGGATCTTGCTTCATGTTGAAAAACTGTGTGTGAGTATGTGTGCCAACGTGCATAAAAAGAATATAAGAATATCCAAAAGGTTATAAAGAGTGTGTGTGTGTGTGTATTTATTTATATATTTATAATTTATGCCTGTACCCGTAGCATATGGAAGTCCCTGGGCTAGGGATTGAATCTGAGCTGCAACTGTGGCAATTCCAGATGCTTGTACCCATTGCACCAGGCTGGGGATCAAACCTGCACCTGGGCAATGACCTGAGCCACTTCAGTCGGAGTCACATCCTTGATCCACTGTGCCACAGCAGGCACTCCAAGAGTACTTATTTTTATTTTATTTAAAAATTTTTTTTAAAATAATTTTTAAAAATAAAAATGCCAGTGGCATGCAGAAGTTCCTGGGCCAGGGATCGAACCCAGGCCCCAGCTGTAACCAGAGCCACAGCAGTGACAGTGCAGGCTCCTTACCCTACTGAGCCACAGGGGACCTCCCCAGAGTATCTATTTTTAGATGATGGGGTTGGTTGAGGTTTTTTTGTGTGTGTGTTTTGTTGTTTGTCTATATTTTCTAAATTATCTGTAATTATTATATGCTACCTTGGTAGTGAGAGAGAAAAATGGGTTATGAGTCTAATAAGAAACTGCCCTGGGGACGTAGGCAGACTGCCTCCCTCTCCCCTATGCCACCCCTGCCATTCCATCTAAAGGACAGAGGTCTCACCATCCCCTGGTGGCAGTTTCTCAAGAAAGTACAGTAAAAATTCACTTTAAGAAACTGAACCAAAGAGTCTAGTTACACAGAAGGACTCAACTGCCATATTTCTATCTTACACCTTTGAATGTGTGGAAAGACACGAGCCTCTGTTCAGCCCTGCACCTCTGTTCCCGAACGTTTCTCCTAGTATTGCCAGGGACGTCGGTCTCCTGCAGGACGATGAGATGTGGTAAGAAGACTCACGAGGTTTACGATATTCTAATTCTGGCTCCATTCCTGACGGCTGTGCGAGCTGGGGAAGTTACTTGATCGGAAACGTGGCTTATTTCATGTAAAGCGGGGATCCTAACAAGTCCTTCACACATTTCCCATTCCTGGACTAATTGAGACCATAAACACAAGCCCCTGGCCCTTCAATTGTGGGTCTTGTTTTCACTCTCATTTCCTCTTGTAAGTTCTATGTACATGTCCAGATTTATTGGGCTGGCACAAGAGATGGGGCTAAAAAGCAGCCTTCCAGTATGATGTCTGAAATAACAGTCTTGCTTTCCAGAGACGAGGATTAAACTGGACTAAGCCAACGAATTTTTTCTCCACTTGTCCCCTATCAAATTTAGTCCCCCAAATTGTGCTTAATCAACTACATGGAACAGAATTTCTTCCTGCGTAGGTTCAAAAGAACAGTAAGGTCTATTTTTCACGAGCTATTGTTGGGGCTCTTTGTTTCTTCTTTTGCAACATTCCGTGACAGCCTATAGTTCCGTAAAGCAATTGAGCTGCATTGAGATTTTTTTTAAATTGCTTTCTTTAGATGCTCTCCTAATAAAAAAATTAGCTTGGGATTTTGCTTCTTCTGAAAACAAACCAGAACTTGAATAATGTTGCAACTTCAAACAATTGGTTCGTGTAAATATTTCAAATGGACTATTAATTTTAAGTACTAGTGCTAAGGAGAAAATACTGTATTTCTTTTAATTTAGAAAATAAATGTTTCCTTTAAGCAACCTCCCAATCCTTCCAATAATATGAAAGGAAAATTAAATGCCCAGAGGAACCACCTCTTCAGAGCCAGATATAAAACATGTTAGTGAAATTATTTTAGAAATTACCTAGGCCCATAGAATATTTTGGATGGTTTTCTGAATTTTATAGCTATAGAACTTATTCCGTACTGGTAATCTGTGTTTGGATATTCTAGAGGGTCTCCAAACTCCATATATTCTAAACTGAATTTATATTTCCCACTCCATCTTGATCCTCTTCCTTCTTTCTCAGCAAACAGCTTCATTATCCATCTCATGAGTTCAAGTAAAACATCCAGAGAGTCACTGGACACACCCCTTTCTCACTCTTGTGTTCATTTTCCCACCATGTAATCTGGAAGGAACCTTCCTAATATTTCAAAGATCCAGCTCTTGTGCTGGATTCTCTCTGTCAATTCCCTTTTCAGACTGTCTGTAATTCTTCCTGGGGTTATTGCAGTAGCTTCCTCATGGTTCCCTTTTCCCCTAATCTTACTTCTGGCAATGCGTCCTCCATATTTACAGTCTTGATAAAAACAGATCCGTCAACAGATCTCCTCTGCATTCCATTCCTTAGTTGATTCAATATCAGGAATTTGGAAATCTTCAGCTAAGCAGGCAAAGTCTCCCATGGCTTCGCTCCTGCCTGCTGTGCTTGTCTCTTTTCTTGTCCATCTCCTTAGCTACAATATACCTCCCATTCTGTCACATGTACAGCTCTCCTAAGATATTATACTCTCAGTATGTCCATGCCTTATCACAGGCTTTTTCACACTGCCCAGAACACTCCTTATTTTCCTCCTACCTAAATCTAACTCAAATGCAGGATAACCGTCACCTCCTCTTGGACACTGAATTGGAACCACATCTAGCTTTCTCCCTAACACACACACACACACACACTCCATCCCATTTGAATGCCATCACTGTGCTTACAAAATCCGCAGTGTGCACATTCTCCCAGCATGTTATGCTTTAGGACTGAAATCATTGATTTATTTATCGGTCTATATTAGATAGCTAACTCCTTGAGGCTAGGGGATTTGTTTATTTTGAGTTGGAATCCACAGCTCATGGTTAGTGCTCAAAAAAGCAATGAATTCTAAATGAATAAAATCTTGAATTTTTATTGCATTCCATCACTGAGCAAAGTAGCCTAGTCAATGAGTCTCAAATTTTAGACTTCATACAATTTGCATCAGAGCATCTGGGGACTGCAAAATCAAAACAAAACAACCCCTTAAAAATAAGAAAAACCCACATTACCACACCTGACTCTCAAAGATCCTGATCAGTATACCTGGTCAAGGACTGTAGAATTTTTTTCTGACATGTAACAAGGGTTGGGATCACCTGGTTTCGAAGCTCTTTGAGCTTTACAAATCATTCAAGTGCTCTGTGTTTCCTATAGAGTAGAAAACAAATTTCTTTGTGTTTCCTTTTAAACAATTTTTATTTTTTCCATTATAGTTGGTTTACAGTATTTTTTCTTTATTTTTCTTTTTTAGCTGTACCCACAGCAGTGACCAAGTGAGATCCTTCACTTGCTAGGACACCTAGGAATTTGGCAAATTTCTTAATCTGGTCTGCAAGATCTTTTTCCTTGAACCCTAATTTTTCCTCCAATCTTAGGTATTATTTCACCTTCTTACATTTTCTTTTTTCTTTTTCTTTCTTTCTTTTTTTTAAAGGGCCGTACCTGCAGCATATGGACATTCCTAGGCTAGGGGTCAAACTGGAGCTGCAGCTGTCAGCTTACACCACAGCCACAGCAATGCTGGATAAGTCTGTAACTTACACTGCAGCTTGCAGCAATGCCGGATCCTTAACCCACTGAGCGAGGTCAGGGATCAAACCTGCATCCTCTTGTTTATCAGTCGGGCTCATAACCACTGAACCACAATGGGAACTCCCCTTCTTACATTTTCTGATTCAGTCATGCCGAATTGCTTATGGAACGACCTATACATGCTATCTTTTTCTGCAAGGAACGCCCCACTACTGTGCTGACTCCAGGAAAAAGCTTAGGCACCACCATTTCCATGAAGAATTCTCTCAATTCTTTCTTTCCCTCTTTGATATCCTGTTTTTGCTTCTATAAAGGAATTTCATATTGTATTATATATTCTCTGAGCTTCTTAAAGATGTAGAACAGTTATTCAAGGAGTGCTCTTTCCTCATTGCGGCAATTTACTTATTCCTTAAATATGTATTGGAGAATCTACTATCTAAATTGAGAATCTACTAATCTAAATTCATTTATGTCATTTTATCTGCATACTAATGATATTGCAAGTGCTGTTATCATTGTGCAAATGGGGAAACAAAGGCTTACAGAGGTTCAGCCCTTTGAGTGGCCAGCCACATGGCTGTTTGATGGCTGGGTTAGCATTACCTTCCGGGTGTTTCTGAGAACGTTCTTCGCACTGCCAGGTTTTTCTCAAGGGAATAAAAGAATGAGGAGAAATATGATTTCAAGTGGATTCTCCCACATCTATTTCTTCATTCTTAAGTAAATGCTGACTCTGCTGTTTTTTAAAATTGAGGTAACATTGGTTTGTAACCTTATATAAGTTTCATATGTGCCACATTATAGTGCAACTTCTGTATACACTCCAGCATGCTCACCACCCAAAGTTTAATTTCCATCCAACCATATAGTGGGCATCCTTTATGCATTTCAACCTCCCTTAAAGCTGATTCATTGAAATCAGTTCTTGGATGGCCACAGTCTGATAAACCAGAATTTGCTGCAAATGCAGAGGAAATCAGTATCGTTTAGCCAATGTTTTAAAAGAGTTTAAGGAAGGAAATTCCCGGGAGTAGAATTATCAAGAGGATTCTTTTTAATTGGCTAGCAGTTTAATTTTGAAATCAAAGTGTTGTTGCTTTTTTTCACGTTCTTACGCTTTAAGACTGTCCAACCTTTCCAAGGGCTTGGGGAAAAAAAAAAAAAAAGAATAAATGGTGGTGGAAAAAAACCGGAAATGGGCCAGGGTGTCAGTTTCTCTTGGGGAGGTGGAGGCCACTTTCCTCTGAGGCACTTGACGTTTTGCCTAGTGTTGTATATTTATTTGTTCAGTGTTTCCAAATGTTAGTTATTCCTATATCATTTTTATGGATTTTTTCTATCTCTAAGTTATGATTAACTTAACGTTTTTCCTTAAATGACTTTAATCTTCCTTGTTTTCTCCTTTTTGTTCTAAGGAGTAAG
This sequence comes from Phacochoerus africanus, assembly GCF_016906955.1. Classification (NCBI taxonomy): domain Eukaryota; kingdom Metazoa; phylum Chordata; class Mammalia; order Artiodactyla; family Suidae; genus Phacochoerus; species Phacochoerus africanus. Next base: position 9,140,181 of record NC_062552.1, on the reverse strand, counting down.
TATCATATCGAGTTATATATTTTTGTATGTCAGTTATCTATTTTTAAATTTATATTTTTTCTAAAACACATCATTATTACAAAAGAGTCCAAGTGCTACCTGAAAATCATATATCAGACCATAGTTTGTGAAACGCTTTGTTTCGCTTTAATCCTCAAAAGAACCCTTTGGGTTTAGGAACTCCTTTTTCTTTTCTTTTTTTTGTCTTTTGTCTTTCTAGGGCCATACTTGCAGCATATGGAGGTTCCCAGGCTAGGGGTCCAATCGGAGCTGGAGCCACCGGCCTACGCCAGAGCCACAGCAACTCGGGATCCAAGCTGCATCTGTGACCTACACCACAGTTCACGGCAACACCAGATCCTTAACCCACTGAGCAAGGCCAGGGATCAAACCCGAAACCTCATGGTTCCTAGTCAGATTCGTTAACCACTGAGCCACGAAGGGAACTCCTACGAACTCTTATTGTCATTGCATTCAAAGGGGAAAAGTGAGGCAGAAAGAGATGAAATAACTAGGCTAATGTTTTAAGCTGAGAAGTGAAAAATCATAGTTTGAACTCACATCTATGTTATTCCGAAGCCCAAGCCCTAAAATATTATGACCTCCTTCAGCCAGCCCTGGCAAATATTTCAGTCATACCTCCAATTTTGCATATGCCATGATTACAACTTTGTAAACATATGAATGTGCATGAAAGGGACTGAATGGAAAATAAAAAATGAAACTAGATGTGTAGGGTTGATTTTCCTCCCCATTTTCCCCCAAACTTTAATATGGCTCTTATTTTTCTTTTACGGTGGGAAAAAAAAAAAAGGTACAGAGATCGCTCAGATAATCTCTCTGTTCAGCCCCAGGATTTCAGAAGTCTAATTTAATAGCAATATTCATTCAGGGGTTTTGTATAATAGCGTGGGTCTGTTTCCTAAAATACTCTTAAAAATATTTGAAATGGTATCGGCCAGGAGCTGATTTTGATGTGCTAAGCTTCCCACCCTTGTTTCTGCCAGCTCAGTCACAGAAGGTGGCATTGAAAGTTTTTAGGAAAACAGATTTGTTTGAGCAATGAGGGGTGCAAGTTTTTTTTTTTTTTTTTCCCCAGCACCGGTGAGTTATCGATGCTAACTGGGTTATCGCTGTGTGGGGGCTGCATCTTTAATCCACTTCCTGTGTGCTGGATGTGAGAGTGGGAGCTCTGACTTCATGGCAATTGTCTTACTGTGTTTTTAGATGACTTTCCTCCTCTCCGTTGCTCATCCTCTCATCTCTCTCTTTCTTGTCCTCATGCCCTACTTAGGAGCCCTGAATCACAAGATGTGACAAAGCAGATGCCTGCTGGGGGGCAACGGCACAATGAGCATTGGAAGACTGTGTGCAGGTACATTGTGGGCACCCAGAATGCGACTTTGTGTCCAGAGAAATGGCCCGTGCCAAGGGCACACTCCAGCAATGGAAGGTTGGATTTCACGGTCATCTACAGATGGTTAGTGCTGCCAGGCTGGCTCTCTCCACTACATCTTTCTTCTTGATTTGCCTTCATCCCCTCCTTCACACACACACAGTTCCCTGCACTAAACGCAGCCTTGGGGAGCCTGAGTGTGAGCAATTAGAGGTCTAAAATGGAGTATGTGGGAGGTTAGGAGGGAAGGCTTGGTAGTTAGCTTGTCATCCGTGAGTGAAGCACGGCATGCTGCTTCTCAGTGAGGGTTACAGGGGAAAAAATGCAACCGGAGAAAAACCCCACAAAAACCCAAAGCAAGTACTTGTTGCAGGGGACGACCTGAGCGCCATAAAAACGAGGCTGGAAACTATCAGAACAGTGTCATCTGAAGCCCTTCTCTGAGGCAAGGCTCTGAAAAATGGCATGGTGACACGGAGACGCCTTGTTAGGATAGCACCACGAGGACACAGAGGGGATGAGGCCAGTTTTGCAGCGCTGGTCCTTGCAGGTCTCTGAGCGGCAGATGGGTGAATGGAAAAGATTTCCAAACCAAGGGGCAACTGTGCCCCAAATAGAGACGCGGCTGCTTCACCATCACTGTTTTGGCCTCAGTCCTTACTAAGCAAATGAGACCCACAGGTCCAGATATGAGCCACATATAAGACCTTGACATGAAAGTCCTGGGGGACAGACAACTTGGCACCCACTCGGCAAGACGCCTAGAGACACCACAGCCAAGCTTTCTGGGGACGGTTCTCAGGTGGCTCCTGTGTGGGACTTGGGCAGGTATCCACGGCCACCTTCCCTGGAGGCTGGTCGGAAGCAGGACGGTGAATGGCAGTGGGTTTGAGGATTAGTGAGCTCCCAAGCATAAGGACTGGATTAAGCAGTAAAGGTCTAAAGAAGGAAGGGGAAGGGGTCTCAGCGAAGGTACAGCTCAGAGCGTTTCCTGAATATGCTCAAAGCAGCTTTTGAATTGATCTCAGTTAAGTTCATCAGAGTAAACCGTTGAAGGGGTCACCGCTTCCAGAATCCTACTTTAAGGCAGAATAAAATCTCAGCCTTCACAGACCATTGTGCATTAAAAAGTCCTTCCAAGATGGGTATTATTCAAAAAACCTTCGAAATCTATTTTAAAGGTTTTTTGGGGGAAGCAGGTGTGGGCTGTGCCTGTGGCGTGTAGAAGTTCCAGGGCCAGGGATCGAACGGGAGTCCTAGCAGTGACCTAAGCTGCTGCAATGACAATGCTGGATCCTTAACCTGTTGCACCACACGAGAACTCCCTATTTTAAAAATTTAATTCTCTCCAATAGCATACCAATTCCCTCCTGTCATATTTTCTTTTGGCTTCCGTTTTTTGATTTTTCTGTTTTATAGATGTAGCAGAGTTGATGATTTTCTTCCATTTCCTGCACCTCTATGTATTTGAAAATTATTTTTACCTGTCTCTCCTTTCAGCCTTAAGAAAGGCTCTACTTTCAAGGAAATATTTTAATTTTTTTTTTTTTGGTCATGCCCATGGCACGTGAAAGTTCCTGGGCCAAGAATCGAACCCGGGTCATAGCAGTGAGCCAAGCTGCTGCAGGGACAATGCTGGATCCTAAATCCCCTGCACCACAAGAGAACTCCATATTGTAATTCTTTAAAGGTCTTAAGAAATGCTGATCTCTCAGCCATGAATTGTCAAAAGTCCTGTCCTTGGAGCCCAAGTTTTTCTTTGTGATGAAGATTTAAGCATTTTCATTCCTTCAGTTCAACAGAGGCATTTAATACATCTTAGTATTTCTACCACGCCAAGGATGGTACCGGGCACCCAGAAAATAGTATTTAAGGACACCACCATGATCTAGGTAGGGAGCAGACCTCTAAATAATAACAAAACGGTGGCATCATTAACTAATGCATAATAACAAATAATGTACTGAATGCTATATAGGCATCCTGCTTTTAATTCTCAAAAACCCTTATCAGTTTGGAGCTAGTATTACACCTATTTTGATTAGGACCCAGAAGTTTAGAGAAATGGAGCTATTTATATGAGCCCACACCTCTAGTAAGTGATCGAAGCAGAATACACAATATGATTGTGGCTATAAAGTAGGCTGGATGGAATAGTATGGGAGAAAGTCCTGGCAAAGTCAGGCAGGGCTTCACAGAGCTGGAGGCAGGGGTAGGGGGACCCTGGGGTTGGGTCTTGAATTAAACACAGCAAAGAAAACAGCACGAGCACATGCTGTACATATGACTATGTCCGCAATTAGCAAATAATTGAGTGCAACCACATGTGAAGATGTCCCAGAGGTTTAGAGTCTAGGTTTCGAGTTCATTTAACTCAAAGCTAAAGATGTAAAACCCAGCTGGTCCGAGGGATTTCCCAGGGTGGGGAAAAGGTGGAGCTGGAGGGTGGCTGGTTTGGGGCGAGGGGAGGACATGGTTGCGGGGGGGGGGGGGGGGGGGGGGGGGCTCTATTTCCAGACTCCACTTGAGGAGACTCAGCTGCTCACTGGGGCATTCATCAGCTGTCAAAACTGGCATTTCCCTTTGTTGCACAAGACAATGCAAACGACAGAAAAGATGCTTTACGACGAAGTAACAATCACTATGGCACCTGGTTCCAATGCCAAGAGTCACTTAAAATGATAAAAGATGGGAACCTGTGAGCAGCAGTCCTAAATTTGATTGCCTGGGAACTTCAGTCAAATGGCTGCCTTTTCAGGTATTTTTCATTTTGAAGAAAATTTCAACATCCGAAGATATTGATGGTCTTTGAGAAAAGAAACCTTATGAAGTAGGATGGGCGTTGGTTGGTGAATTTAAAAAAAGGGATCCGATTCTAGTCGCCACCTTCCGGCAATAAGCTGTGTGATTTGGGTATGTGGCTGAACCACTCTGAGCCCCACCAGCTCCAGAAGTGTGACTTGGTCACAAACGTTACCTTTACTACCTGGGGGATTGCTGGAGTCACATATTCAAATCCTGGCTATGCTGCGACCTAAATGCATAGTCTTTTCTGAGCTGTGAAGTGACAAATGATTCCTCTCTCCCCAAGTTTCTTTGGGGATTAATGGATACAATGAATATGCAAAAGGCAGCACCTGGCACATAGCTCAGTCTTTTTTTATTTTTGGGGTTTTTTTGGTTGTTTGTTTTTTGGCCTCACCTGAAGCATGTGGAAGTTCCTGGGCCAGGGATGGAATCCTTGCCACAGCAGCGACAAGGAGGGATCTTTAACCTGCTGCACCACACAGAACTCCAGTTTAGTCCCTTTAAAAAAGTCCATGTGCACCTTTTGAATGGTTTGGATTCATTTAAAGAAAAAAAACGTGGACAGAGAAAACTACTTGGGTAAGGACAGCTAATACATGGGATTTTCCTGTTGTGGCTCAGTGAACATGAATCTGACTAGTATCCTTGATGAGGCAGGTTCGATCCCTGGCCTTGCTCTGTGGGTTAAGGATCTGGCATTGCTGTGGCTGTGGTATAGGATGACAGCTACAGCTCCAATTCAACCCCTAGCCTGGAAACTTCCATATGGCACAGGTGCGGCCATAAAAGGAAAAAAAAAGAAAAGAAAAGAAAAAAAAAGCTAGTGCACAATGTGCTAAAACCTCCTTTACGGTAAAATGTGAGGTTAGTAATTCTCCCTGGTTGCATGTTTGAATCACCAGAGATAATTTAAAAGATTCCCAAGTATGGGACTCAACACCAGCAATTCTGATTTGACAGGTTTTGCTGTGGGACTCCAGTCTGGAGGCCGTAAAGGCTCACCAGGTGTTTTGAATGTGCACTAGATTCAGTCGCTGCTTCTCAAACTTGACCACAAGTTACCTGGCCATCTTGTTAGAAGGAGATTCTGATTCTCTAAGTCTGGGGTGGCTAAGATTCTGCATCAGCAGCAAGCTCCCCAGGGAAGCTGATGCTGCTAGTTTGGGACCAAACTCCGAGCAGCAAGTAATTGATACCCCACCAGGATAGCCTCCATCTTCAGTGTCCATTAGAATAACCCTGTGGCTTGAAACTGTAGCACCGGGACCTGGGTCTGGCCCTCACCAACTGTTTCACTCAGTTTAGGGAGGAGGCGAGAAAAACTACAATGAACGGAACTCTGACGTTCATTTCAATCTGAAAAGCCTGGGATGCCCATTGTATGATTGCATAATATGATTTCCCTCCCAGTTCAACTCGACTGTAAAGAAACCTACAGTCTGCAGTTGAGCGTGTGGGACACTGTGTCATCACCATGAGTTGAAGTCGAGTTATGAGATGTCAAGATATGGCTGATCTTTGGATCGTGTGTACCTTGAACTTCCAAAACTCTCCTTTTGAGTTAGTGGGGGCTTTTGGAGAACTCTCTGTGTGAGGAAGACTTCCTGCTGGTGAAGCCCTCAGGAGAGCATCCTTCACTGATGGGAGATCAACACAACGACCCTGGACGTTTTTCCTGCTCTTTGCAACACATCGTGCTTTCTAAAGCAGAATCCCTGGAGCAGCGGGCTTATCTTCCTTACCTCGAGATCAAACCAAGAGACAATGGAGACGGGAGAAAATAACAAGCTGCTTTACTCAGCAGAGCAGATGACTGACTTTTGAAAATCCCTGAGCGTTCCAGCAGAATCTGTCCCCGGATAGAGAGTAGATGACTTTTTGCCTTCTTTGTCTTATCCTCCTGAGTTCCTCTTGCTTTTGCTAGCTAAAAACATCCTCTGCCTAGGAACGGGCTTTTTGCCACTTTCCAAGGAAAAAGGAAAAACAACCAAGATGGGGTCAAAAGCATTCTAAGTCTGGTACTGTTGAGCTGGATAACCATTTTGCATGTAATCCATCTAGAAGGGGCTCGTTCTCAAAAAATTTACGTGTGTGTAAACCAACTGATGCAAGGAGAGCAATAGGGAAAATGAAACTCTTGTTTCCCCTTTGAAGTATTTACACCTGTAAGTACACCCGATCAGTCTATAGACCTAGCTGTATGCCCTTGACAATGGACAACTCAAAAAGGCAATAGTCACGCATCGGTGTAGCTGACCAAGTCCTAGGTCACCCCCACTCCATGTACTTAATTCAATACTGTGTTTCCATTTGGGCCTTCTTTAGAGAAGAGAGTATCAAATCAGGGCTCCTTGACCTTAGCAATGGCCCTCTGAACCCGGGCTGGGCTGGTAGAAAAGCTGCCATGGGTTGTGATGTAACAGCAGCAACGAAGCCCAAATTGCCTCGAGTGACCATTGGTGTGGGACACAGGCTTGAGCCATCCTCTCTAAAACCCCGGTGTTGGCTGCGAAAGGGAGGGGTGCAAGCCATGCTCCTCGGCCCTCTGCCCATTTACTCGGAGCCCTTAATCAGGCCGAGGGCTCGTTCCCCGGCAAAGACTAGCGTCCGTGCTGAGGGGAAGGAAGCTGCTGCGAAGGGAGCGGGGACAATGCAGTGACAAGCCCCCATCCCCGTGGCAGCCAAGCTCCAGCAAGGAGACTCTGTGGGGGACTGGTCCCAGGTGGTGGGTTTCCAGGGAAGGTGCTAGAAGAGGGGCTCCCAGGTTTCAAGTGAAATGAAGGACTGGGTGGTCGGGAGCTGGGGGAAGTGTTACCAAGACACACTTTTACTATGTTTCTTTTGCCCTGAGTTAGGTTTTGATGTGACAAGAAAATGATCACTGTTCCCAAATGTATTTCACATACATTTTGTCATTGTGGTGGTTGTTGCTAAAAATAGGGTCATCCCTATCAGGTACCAGTCTTGTTTGCAAGGCAGTGGCTTCCTTTGGAAATCTCCAACAGAGGAGGGATGGCCTTTTGCCAAAGAGGTTTTTCTATTTATGGTGCTTCCCATGTGGCAGGCAGATTTATGCACTTGAAAATCGTATCTCATTGATGCTCTTAGTGTACGAACTGGGTACTATTATGGCTTCTATTTTTCAGAGGAAGGAACTGAAAGATCAAGGTTAATTTTCCCAGGTTCACCATGGTGGACCCAGGGTTTTGGACCAAAGGCGGTCAGGGTCTGGTTGTAAGCACTGTATTATCCTGCCTCTAAAGTGGAGGAAAGTGTTCCTGTCCCAGGGAGGAAGGGGGGAAACTGGACAGGATGGACCGGTTCTCAGCTGTCCATCCCTGGACAGGTGTGCTGGCTGGGTGGTCAGGCTTGTTGCTCTTGCTGAAAATGCAGACCCGGAGGTCTCACACCTGGACTTCGGATTCAGCAAGTCTGGGGGTCTTGAGCAATCCACCCGGAGGTTGTTTAGGGAACTCTCCCTCTGACTACAGAGCCACGATTCCTTGATCAGAATGTCATTCTGATGACCTTCAAAGGGACGTGCTATCAGGGAGCAGCGGGAGCTTATGCTACCACCTCCCATGCATTTTCCAGGCATTCCAGCTCTGGTGTCTAAACCACAGTCACCGATGGTGACAATTCTGACCACTCCGCCCCCAGCTCCCATCTGCCGACAACCACCGAGCTGCCATGAGTCCTTTGAGCCTCCCACACCCTGACTGCTTTCCTTCCGGAAATGCCTGGAGCCCACAGTCCTCTTAAAGCCTTAAACCACATCTACTGCAAGGCGAGATGGCCAGCTTTGTTATCTGTAATTAACCACCGCTCCCCTTCTCTGCTCTGCCACAGAGACGCAGCGCAGGTGGGGGACCCCACCAGGGAACATTCGCCTGTTCGGAGGGCACGGACAGATGCAGCAATGTTTAAACACAGAACTGGAGGTGGGATTGAGCCCTGCCTCAGCCCCCTTTCCCCTCCAGCCCCTGTTCTCTCTCTACTCCTGGCTTCTTAACTTGCAGACCCAGAAGGGCCTGGAGGTTCTAGCCAGGCTCTCACCATTCTTCTACTTGGGTAACATTGTCATGTCTCTTTAAGTGGCTGAGAGTAAAAATGCTGATGACATGCGACCATTAGGATGAGGACAATTCACTCTGGTATCACTTCTGCTAATGGAAACTCCGCTGGTGAGCACACTGACCTAAGCAAGTCAACTAGGTCGACCAGGTAATTACCAGCCCCTCTTGCCTTGAAGAAGACTGGATCCTGCTGGGGAAAATGGAAGCGGAGAAGGAGGAGGCTTGCAAGCCCTTGAGCTTGCTCTGAGAAACTGGCTTGAGAGCCAGGGGAAACCAATTCAGGAGAGGCACCCGGGAAAGCCAAGGCAGAAGAGTATCAGCGCCCTGGGTGAAGGGGCCATTACCCCAGAACAGTGGAAGATGCCAGCATCATCAAAATAACCTTTCCTTTGCAGTTCTGCCTTGTGACATCCAAGAATTCAACTACTTCTCTACTTAAGAATATGGGCACTGTGGTTCTCAGTGCATAACTATACCATTCTGGCATATGCCCATCCTCAGGCTGCTTGACTGAATACCCTAAATATTCCATGGAAAAGAGAAAATAGGTTTAAGGTTAAAAAAAAAAAATCCTCCTGTCAGGAGAGCCCTTTAAATACTTCAGCTTCTTTCTCTAATGTGGTGGCAGGACCTGCTACGTGCACCCCGGCTCAGAAAAGCAAGCAACCTGGAGCCCCGCTGACCATCTTAAAATCTGTAATGAAAATGTACGTATCGCCCACACTGCACAAGAGGCATGTTCCTTAGTGCTCCCCAGGTGCACCGTTAATTCCTGGAGGCAGCAGCTGAATTCATCTAAAATAGATAAGGCAAAGCTGTAGAAACAACAAGCTTATCTTATGGAGATCCTTCATGTAGCTGGATTTCCCTCTGATGGGTCTGGGTGCCCCAGATCTTCTCCAGGGCAGTGGCTGCAAATTCAACCTTTTCCCTGGGGCTAAAAGCATCCTTGAAGCCTTTCAGACTTAAGCTTTGGTTGCAAGGGAGGGGGGGAAGGGTAATTTTCTAACAGCTTTCTGAGGGGCATTTTACATGAGTTGGCTAGGTTGTGTCTTTACCCCTTCAAGTTTAGATTTATTCATTCTGCTCTGTGCTGGCCTCAGCGTCAGAAAGAGTTCAGTAGAGGTTACCAATTTAGAATCGCAGTTGCTGAACTTCCGCAGTAGAGCTGACCCTGCTACCATCACCCCTGCACTGTTAATATAAAAACCAACATGCAAATAAGAGGCATTTCCACTCCTCTCTCTCTCCCCTTTAATTACCTTGAGCTCCTTGACTGTAGAAGAATCTTTGAGCTGACTCAACATCCAAGAGTCTATGAGCAGACTCGACATCCAGAAAATAATCCATTTTGGGATAATCCATCCTTGATGTTCCAAAAACAGAGTTTTAAGACAAAAGAGTCGCTTGTATGTCTACGAGAGAGGAAAAAAAAAATCCACACTATCTTAGACTGTCAAATGTGATTTTAGAATAAGAAACATGCCATTATAATATCCCATTATTTGACTGACATTTCCAGTTTTAAGTCTGTCCCTCCGCAGAGCTTTCCTATTGTGTGAGAAAAATGCAGCATGCCGCCCACATTTATTAAAAGTAACATTTCCTACACAGAAAACACAGATGATGCAGGCTAACGAGAGAAAACACACCAGTCATTCCTCGCTGGGTAATAACGGGAAAATATTCTTTTACACGCATAAGCTATCTGTTTTCAAAACGTCTGTCGGCACAACAACATTGTTACGTATCAGCCGTTCTGAGTTGATCCTTAATTGATCCAGGGAGTTCCTTCCAATTCTCCTGGAGCAGCGAGGATGGCCTGGGAATCGAAACCTCCACTTCCAGCTGCCTTGCCCTTAATGACACACGCTGACAGGTTTGCTGTAAAAATGCCTTGCATTCCTTCCTTTTAGCGAGAGCCTTTAGCACGGTTTATAAAATGCTACAGGATTATCACCTGCTTGCCTCTGGCATAGGCTGTTTTTGAGAAAGAATTCTGGTTTGTAGAGCAATGACAATTATTTCAGAATGGCAACGATTCCCATAAACTTCTCGTGCACTAGCCTGTCAGGAAGCTAACGTGCTACATTAAAAAACATTCAGCCTGTTCGGTTCTTTCTAGCATATGCAGCCTTTCCCCCATAGTCGCACAGATGAAGTATCTCAATTTCTGCAGGTTTTTGGAAAGAATTAACAAGACAAAGTCATTAAAATCAAACTCAGAAGGATAATCCAATTGGTTTCTCTTTCTAACACTGCACATTTTTAATTTAAGAAGCCAAGTCTGCTAGGAAGAAACTTTTAAAAATACCCAAAGCTACCCCAACAGCAAATCATACTTACTGCAAAAAAAAAAAAAAGGAAAAAGGAAAAACAAAATCAAGGGCTAACTGCCGGCAAAAAGAATAAGAGCAATTTCAGCCAGTCTCTTTGATCTCACTAAATATTCCCGGCGAAAGAAAACAGTTTTGATTGTTTGATTAGATCTCCGAAGAATAATGTCTATACCGTCCGCTGGACTTCCTTTATCAGATAAGATGGCCAGAGCACGTTACCTTAGCAACGGAAGGTGACGCCAGCCTCAGCCTCTTTGTATCCTCCACTGCGAAGGAAGAAAATGCCCAGTTTCCCGTGCAAAACTTTGGCAGAAAACCCTCACCGTCAAAAATCTACATGTCACCATCACGCGGATCCAACGCCCATTCTCCCGCCCCCCCACCCCCGGCCGCCGCCCCCACCACCCAGCTCTTAAGCAGAGAATTGTCACAGTCATAAAAAAAAAAAAAGGTTTGGACTTAATTATTTTTATAGCTCCAACTCCCAGTTTTATTTGCAATTACAACAGAATTTATCGGATAAAACAGTTAATACGGTAAAAAAAAAAAAAAAGTTGTTGGGGGCATGGGTTCGTAGCCTAACGCTGGCTAAGGGGAGTGGGGAAAGGCCGTTCCGAGCTAGCATATGTTAAACATTCCCTGGTTATAATTAATCCGCGGATCAGTCACCAGCATCTAGGCTGAAAATAACTCTCTTCCCTTCTGCGAATCAGTCACTGGAAGAAGCTTAAAAAGCTGTCTGAAATTTCCCAGGTTTTGAAAGCCACATTGTAACATAAATCTTGAGGGAGATTTCTCCTGTAAAGGCAAGATAACCCGAAAAAGATAGATGGAAGGAAGAGTCTAGAAGTCAGCAGATACTCACCAGCACTTGTTGGACCCTTTCACCAGGACACTGTCGAGCGTAAAACGATGCCGGTGTAACGCTGCTGAGCCCGCAAGCCCAAATGAGCAGCTTCTAATTTTCCCTTCAATCTCAGTTCAAGAGCATTGAGCAGAGGAAAGTGATGGATTTGCCCGTTTTATATTGTGATGAAATGCAAGCCCTAAGAAGAGATCTGAGGGGAGCTGCTCTTTAGAACACATTAGACTGCTAATTTAAGAAAATTGAAAGGTTTTGTTTTACTGTCTTTTATGTGTTCTCTCGGCTACCCCCTCAATTTAATTTGCATTTAAAATTATGCTCGTGTCTCCTCGGTTCTCCAAGGTGTGGAGTACTTTCTAATCATGACGGCTGCCTGGGTAAGGTTTGGTGCAATGCCACTTTTATTCTGAGCTGCAAAACAAGGTGGGTAGTTAGACTTGCGAGCTGTTTTCTGGAGCAAAATACAGAGGGAACACTTGATTTCACCAGGTCCCTCATCTCTGGCTTTTCTTCCTCTTCCGCCTCTGATTGCTTGGTCAGATCTCCAGCCCCCATCATGCTCATTTGTCTAAATGCATTCCACTCTCACTGAGTGTCACAAAATAAACCTTACAGCAAAAAGAAACTTTGGTTCCCTGCCTGAGCTTATTCTGGCTGAAGAACCTTCCTCCCAAACCTCAGTGAGGACTTTCAGGCACAATCCTTAGAGATCTGCTCGTGGTAGGCATAATGATAGCCAAATACATGATCTATCGTGCGTTGTCCGTGACCCTCTGGCACCATTTTGTCGACCAAGCAGAACTGGTCATAAGTACAGTGGGGCATGTGGCATGTTGGATTGTTAAGAGAAGCTACATTTAAGAAACCTTGGAAGGAAGACCACCAGACGGCTGGCTACTCTAGAAAACAAACCTGAATGTCTCCTTCTGTTTATTTTATGGGCTCTCTCACCCAATCAGAGCAAATCAGACACTGAGTTGGTGCTGCAGAGTTAGGCCTGATGAAGGAGGAAGCTGAAATTACCCATCCTATACCCTTTGCTGGGAAAGCCAACTTTGGACTCAGAATATTCAGAGCTTTGCCCAAACCTAAGGACTTACTTCTCTCCATTCCTATTCAGCCCCCAATGGAGACATGCTGAACACTTGACATTTATAAGAGGAGAAAGCTGTCTTCTGGTTCCTTTCGCTTACAGTAGGTGTGGGTGACAGGTTCTGAACTCCATTGTGCTTCTATTGAAATTGTAATGACTCATAGGTGAGAGGGAGAGAGAGTGTGTGCAAAATCCAGGGCTGGTGAGCACAAGCCGACGTGTGATTGAAAAGGAGATGCTAAATTGGAGAGTTGAAAACAAGTTGATTCCTGGGAGGTGGGGGCTGGGCTGGGAGCGTCCTTTCTGGAGAGTTGACCGTGTCAGGGAAGGTGAAGGGTCCTACAAAATGCATATGTAATGTGAAAGGGCCGTGCTTTAAGAAAACTCAGAAAGGACAGTTTCAACTTAGAGCAAAGAAATGTATTTGGGAAGGGGCTGATTATTCACTTGCAAAAAGGGACTTCCTTTTACGAAGGAATTCACCACTGAGTCCTTCAACATGGTATGACCATGTTCTGAAATAGATTCTGAAAAAAAAAAAAAAAAAGATTTTACTCTCTGGGGAGCATGGCTGTAGATCACATGTAGGAATACCTATGTGAGGAATTATTTTTAAAGGTGGGAAAGTATTGTCGTGTTCAAAAGCCAGTGTCAAAATCTGATCAGCTCAGCTGTTTTATAACTTTAATCTACTCAAAAACAGCCTTTATAATGGTCCATTGTTCTGAGACATAATAGAACCAGACAGAGAAAGAAGGCAAGGTTAGAGCAAGTATTCAACATAACACTTAGGCAGCACGGACCAATTTAGCTCAAAACATCCTTGAGACATCAGCTCTGAAAGGTAACTCAGACCGTGTTAACATAGCTCAGAGATAAACATTTTAAAAATAATAAAAAATTATTTTAAAAATACGTTTTAAAAATTAATTTTTTAATTATTAACAATATCTTAAAAGGAGAGTGATGTCTTTTACATCGGTGGCATTGCAAGAAATTTTGAATTGTAAACCTGAAGTGAAATATTATTTAAAATACCTTTACTTGTCAGAGATGTTTATATATGTTTTTTGTTGGGTTTGCTGGTAAGAGGATGTGTGTGTGTGTGTGTGTGTGTGTGTTCTCTACACAAAAGGAAGGCATTTTTGATTAATTCAAAATGGAGGCCCATTTCAAAATGGAATCTGGAGATGAGTAAAGATACCAGCTTGTATTAATTTATCTTTGAGGGGCACAGATTTATGCTGTTGCATGGCATAAGACCCAAACAATCTGGGAAAGAAGTTCACATGATTTGTAGTTAGACAATTTGCTCTTTTTATATCATCCAAATGACTTCCATCAGAGTCATTCTGGGTTTATTCTGCTCTCTGAGATAAAGAGCTTTGTGTTATTGATCATTTTACAACGAATTTTTCTCATTTAATTGCATCACTGTATTCCAGAGACCTCTTGAAGACAATGTTTATAGTAATGTGGGACTACCTGAAGTTCTGCCTCCCGCCTGCATGAAACCTTGGGGAAGTTTCTCTTTTCCCAACAGACTCAACTAACTTTAAAATATGAGAAGCTCTTTCCAAGTGGGGGGATATTTTGGATCCCTTGGGGGTGAGGGTACATAGACTGGAGATCTTTAATTAAGTGCTAACTCACTAAACAGGTGTAGAAAATAATATATTTGTTTATTCTTGCAACAAGTTAACCCAACATATTGAATGGTATGTTTCAATAGCCCTCTTTCTGCTTGACAAGTCAACCTCTTGTGTCTTGACCCCACACTCAAAAGTAATCTTTTCCTCTCTCCTCAATAAAGCTTGTCCTTATAGGGTAGAGGTACTGCAAACATTTTATCCGGGGCTTTATTTATATTGAAATCTCCCTGGGAAAGGAAGTACTTTAAGCCATCATCAAGTATTTGAGAGTGAATGAATTTCCACTCTTTTCTGGCAAAAGGTTTTGCTGATAGTTGGAAAGCAAAAGAAAGCTGGGAGGGTTGGAAAGGTGGACAGAGGGGGGTGGAAATAAGGTCCCTGAAGAAGAGGAGCCTAATTTTATTTCATGTAAGCATGTAGTCGTGTTTTGAGGGCTTACTTAGGTATAATGGACCAGGTGTTCATCTGGCAAATAAGAAGAAGGACCTTAAATCTATAAACATCTTAATTTAGACCAGGGCTTGAAAGGGTCTTAAAAGTCCAGCAGCAGACTCCTAAATCCTATTCAACGAAATTATTAAAGAGGGTAAATAATTGTTCTTGATAATCATTTGGGGTAAAAGAATTAATACTGTTATCCTGAGAGTGTTGTGCATGTATTTGTGAATAAATAAAATAAATGGAATTTTCTAAAAAAAAAAAAAAGAAAAAGAAAGAGAAAGTTATGTCAAAGGAGTTTCCCTTTTGGGCCCATCCTTAGCTATAGCAGGAAGAGTCTTCCATTCTGGAAACGGCCTTAGAGAGAGCCACACTAGGAGAGAGGCTGCACTGGCCAATATGGCAGAGGCCAGGGCCACAGGGAGTGACACCTTTGGTTCCATTTGCTGTCCGCGTCTGAAAATATCCTTTGCCCTCTTTTGACACTTTGTAGAAGGGTCAGTTCACAGAGCGACAAGCAAGAGTTCAAAATGTCATCTTACTCTTCTGCCAACTGGATTCCAATAAGCTGCTCTTGTTTCTAATATGGACATTTCTTGGCTTGGCAGAAAGAATAATAAATTATGTCCCTATGTCCGTGTTTCTCTTATTGATCTGGGAGTAGGGAAATGCAGAGATGTTGAGGAGGGAAACGAAGAACTCTCAAGCAACTCTACTTACTAAAACTCTCAAATCCCTGACCAGGAAGACGTGAAGAAGGCTAACTCATGGCAGAGGCAGGTGTGGACAGAAGCAGCTTTTTTTAAAAAAAAATACAAACTAGGGGATGTATAATAATGGTGTCTGACTTCATTCCCTCTGGCAAGAAAATCACATCATCCTCAATTCTTTATGTGTGTGTACGTGTATAATTTGTTTTAAACTTTCCGCACAGGGCAAAAAAAAAAAAAAAAAAATCACAAGTTCGCTTGTGTTTTCCCAGTTATCCTAAAAATTCAGATGGCAACGTGAACATATCCAAAAGCATTTCTAAGCAGGAAGGAGTAATGATTTCTGAGAGTCCTAACTCTCACCGATCTTACATGGACGATATGGTCCCTGAACTCCCAAAGCTCGTGAGGCAAATGGGATTGGCTAAAGCAGTAGGAGCCCACAAAGGGCGGGTGTGAGTTGTATCAAAATAGCACGAGTCATTTTTACCATCCTATGTTATTACGCAAAACGGGGATTGCCATTTTCTTATTAGATAGATAAATTAATATTATCTATATTAGATAAATAGATGTAGAGGTAGAAATAGAGAATCGAAAGATACAGAGATAGCGTCCTAGTGACAGAGATAGAAAATGATCCAAATGAAGGCACCGTGGTGACCCTGAGCTTCCTTTCTTGTGTTCCTAAGAGCCAAGGTCAAACAATGAAGCAAAACGGTTACCACAGGGGAGATCATGGGCAGGGAGAGATAAATGAGGAGAATAAGAACAACATAAACACACTACTGTATATAAAATAGGTAATTAACAAGGACCTACTGGAAACAAGGCAAAGCTACTCAATGGTCGGAAATAAACTATATGAGAAAAATAATGATATTTACATATATATATATTAAATATATATACAAAACTGATTCACTTGGCTGTACACCTGCAAACTAATAGAACATTGTAAGTCAACTGTACGCCAATAACATTTTTTTAAAAAAAGAAAATAGGGGAGGTCCCGTCATGGCACAGTGGTTAATGAATCCGACTAGGAACAATGAGGTTGCAGGTTCGATCCCTGGCCTTGCTCAGTGGGTTAAGGATCCGGCATTGCCATGAGCTGTGGTGTAGGTTGCAGACACGGCTCGGATCCCACATTGCTGTGACTCTGGCGTAGGCTCCGATTCGACCCCTAGCCTGGGAACCTCCATATGCCGTGGGAGCAGCCCCAGAAGAGGCAAAAAAAAAAAAAAAGACAAAATAAATAAATAAATAAATAAATAATAATAATAAAAAAAAAGAAAATAGATTAAAACACCCGGATAAAACAGAACTATATTAGTCAAAAGCACTTTGGTAACCGTTCCATTCCTTTTCGGTTTTGAATATATTGACCAATTCTACAGCAAGAGCTACGTGCTTAAATATTAATACTAAATGTTTTCCTTATGCGTCTTGTGCAAGATTATTTGCTGCATATCTTTGCATAACAAATATTATCATTCATGATACAGTCTCTGGTTTAATTTCAGAGTTTAATGTCTTTAGGATCTATCACCCGCAGGCAGTGAGGAGTGTCATATCCTAGGTATCAGGTTTCCAAATCACCATTCTCTGCTCCTAGTGGATTGAAGATAACAGAAGACCTCCCCTCTCTGTGATGCTCATAAGGGGGGGAGGTGGCGATGCTAGGTGGGCGCTTGCTTCTGAAACAAAGAGACCCTTGTTGCTATTCACTGAGGTTTAATTTCTTACATGCATTATTAGGACATGGGGAAAATGTCACATGCAGCCTCACAGCACTCAACGCTGTGTAATACACACCAAAGAAATGCTATGCAGGGGACACAGTGCAATACAATAGGTAAAATTTTGCCTTGAGAATCCTGGCTCTACTGCTTCCCAGCTGATGCAAGACAACTCTGTTTGACCTCAGTTTCCAGCTCTGTAGAACAGGAATGAAAATAAAGATCAAAAAGATAATTGATGCAGGCAACACAGTGCTCGACACATAGGAAGTGTTTAGGTGAGGTGTTATTTTGAAATATTTTTTAACAGCTTTCAAATGCAAGGAGTTGTGGGAGGAGGACACCCCATCCTGACCACATCTGTCCCCCATATCCATTTGAAATATTACCTCCATCACTTTGGTTGCAAGTAAGCTGCTGGTGCTAGGAAATCCCATAGGACTTTTGCCTATATTTCTAATCTGTGTTATAGTGAATCACGTATGCAAGAAGATTAAATGAGTTATTATGTGTAACACATCTAGAATGGTTCCTGGCCCATACCAAGGACCCCAGAGAGTTAGTCATTTTAATTATTTTCCCTGGTGAACCTTAGTGAGCTCTTCAATGCATTTTCTTTTTCTGGGCAGCCACGCAAAGTAGGGGAGTTTTGAGGAACTTTGCCAAGACCATCCTACGCCACAGCCACAACCACATGGGATCTGAACTGCATCTGTGACCTACGCTGCTGCAACAATGCCAGATCCATAACCCACTGACCAAGCTAGGGATCAAGCCTGCATCCTCATGGACACTAAGTCGTGTTCTTAACCCACAGAGCCATAGTAGGAACCCCTGTCCATTCTCTTTTCATGCATTATCTTCTCTTCCCTCAGCCAAATTATGGGTAGATGCTGGGCACGGAATGGACCCTTTATCCATAGGGTACTGAGGGGCTCAGCAAAAGTTTCTTTCTTTTTTCTTTTTTTTTTTTTTTAGGGCTGCACCTGTGGCATATGGAAGTTCCCAGGCTAGGGGTCGAATTGGAGCTGCAGCTGCCAGCCTACACCACAGCCACAGCAATATCAGATCAGAGCTGTGTCTGCGACCTATACCACAGCTCAGGGCAATGCTGGATCCTTAACCCACTGAGCAAAGCCAGGGATTGAACCTGCGTCCTCGTGGATACTAGTCAGGTTCATTAACTGAGCCACAACAGGAACTCCAAAAAAAGGTTCTATCCTTCTAGGAATGGGTTACAGATGTTGTCCAATCTAAGATTCAGTCACTATTTGTTTATTCGTAACTATTGGCAGGTAATTGTTTATCATTCACTGCATGCCAAGCATTGCACGGGTTGCTGGGTATGAAACAATCAACTACAGTGACTCTGCTTTTGTAGGAGATTACAAGTTAGTTGAACTTAGATGCTCCCAACTTTTTTCATATTAAGGCATACATGACAAATGATCACATTCAGAGTTAAGCAGATGCGTCCAGAGGCCGTCACTATAGGGGCGCAATGTGGCATGCTAGTTGGACAGCTGTACTGAAAGGCATTCAACTTTTAATGTATTTCATTTCTCCGTAGCTTTTCAAACTAGATGAGCAATATAATACAATGTCTAGTTGGCAGTGGGGGAAAGGGAGGAGTAGACTGAACTTGGTGCTTGGGTTAAGGCTGTATGTGCAGGTTGATACTCTGAATTAGCAGAGAGAAGGGATTAGAGGGCTAACGGCGGGGGGGTGGGGGGAGTACCATGCTTTAAACAAATAATCTCATTTCAAGAGCTATTGGTTTTAAACCAATTGTTTGGTTTTTAAATATTCTCCAACAACAATTTCCAACCACCAGCTATGGGCTCTTTGGAGTATTTCACAAATTCCTTCTGGGGAGGAAGATATCAGAACTATGTGTGTCTCACTAGCTTGAAAGTTTGTGGGGTTCAAGGTGACTGGGAGAAGTCCATGTTCTTTAGTTTTTGAACCTTGGGAGTGCCTTTTTTTTTCAGGTTCGTGTAACCTCCCTTGGCAGACTAAACATTTGAGCTGCATGTTTTGTTTGTTTGTTTGTTTGTTTTTAAGAGGCTGGATTTAAAAAGCTGGTCATTGGAGTTCCATGGAGGATCAGTGTGTTAAGAACCAGACTGGTACCTGTGAGGATGCAGGTTTGATCCCTGGCCTTGCTCAATGGGTTAAGGATCCAGCTTTGGCGTGGCTGTGGCTGTGGCCCAGGCTGGCGGCTACAGCTCTGATTTGACTCCTAGCTGGGAACATCCATATGCCACAGGTGAGGCCCTAAAAAGATAGATAGATAGATAGATAGATAGATAGATAGATAGATAGATAGATAGATAGATAAATAAAAAGCTGGTCGTGGTAAACAGCAAAAACCCACTGTCACATTTTTTACCATAGCTGCAGAGGAACTATGATTCAAAATCAAAAGTCTTCTCATCCCTATGGCAACCACCCGAAGAATTCAACTGATGCTACATGCTGTGTACATTAAGCTGAGCGTGGCGTGCCTTCCCCACCTTCTGCTGCCTCCCTCCCTATAGATTTAACCTGAGCTTCAGTAAACTGCCTACCTTGAAACAGGGCTCTTTTCCAGACTCCGAGCTGCAAGCCATCAAGCTCATGAATGTAAAAGAGAAGAGTCCTCCCAGAAGAAGACTCGACAAACCCAGAGGGGAAATGGGCCCCCAAAATAGAGACACCGTCTGTCTTCCCGATTTGACAGGTTTGAGAGCTCCTTGTTTTCAAGCCAGACGTGAATCTGTGAAGAGATTCCCTTGCGTTACAACCCTTTTTGGGAGCAGCTACCATGAAGATAACATATGTGGTGAGACGGAGCCAAAAAGCACCCACTGGGCTGTGGCGCAGCTCTGGGGAACATTTATAACACATTCTCAGGAAGCTGGAGTGGTTAGTCATGGCTATGGAGAGAGACCCCTCTGTGTTGACTGTCTCACAGCACGAGGAGTTGGCTGTCATCATTACTGCCTGTTCTTCAAGGAGGCCTCCAGTCAGTCTGTGCTCCTGAAAGCTTTGTTCTTTTTTCTTTTGATTTTTTCACTTTTTGGGGCTGCTCCCGAGGCATATGGAAGTTCCCAAGCTAGGGGTCAAAGAGGTTGAATCGGAGCTGCAGCCGCTGGCCTACGCCACAGCCACAGCCGTGTGCGATTGGAGCCGTGTCTGTGACCTGAGCCCCAGCTCAAGGCAATGGCAGATCCTTGACCCACTGAGCAAGGCCAGGGATCGAACCCGCATCCTTATGGATCCTAGTCAGCTTCGTTTCTGCTGTGCCACAACAGGAACTCCCAAGGTTTGTTTTTTTCAAGAGTGAGAACCTGAAGCCTGGGATTCAAAAATGCAAGGGCCAAGCAAAGACAGGCTGTATCTTGGATGTTCCTTAAATTTCCAAGGGGGGAAAAATCACTTTCAGGGTGGAGATGGCCTGGGATGTTTTGCATAAAATCTTCCTTCGATTCCAAGCTATGGACAGAACAGGGACGAGCCATTCACTTTTGTTCCTTAGGGAAGATTCAGAGGAACATTCTGGATCAGAACGACTCACGATACCCCTATTGGCTTCTCTCTAGAGGTCAGGCATCATCTTTCTGTCTTCCATGCTTCCTCAGTTAGGATGTCTGTTTAGGAGGGTTTGGGCTAAGACTCTGTCCTCCATCACTGTGTCCCTGGTAAGGCGAAGGACCGAGAGCTGGGAAACCCAGGTGTTGGTACCAGACCTGTGGTTCTGTGATGGTAGATGGAGATGTTAACCTATTTAGCTTCAAAGCTGCAGGTATCTTATTGCTGAAAAGGTCTAGAATTTCCAGAGCTGAAGTCAATAGAATGGGGACCTGATTAAAGCCTTCTGACTTTTTCTTTGAGTAAAGTGGGCCCAGAATATTTGGATGTGGGAGGCATGGTGAGTCTTGCTGCTCAAAATGTATCCTCGGATGAGCAGCAGCAGCAGTACCTGGCCCTAGGGAACTTGGAGTCTTGGGCTCCACTCCAGACCCAGTGTTTCGGAATCTGCCTTTTGACCAGCTCTTCTGGAAATTGAGAACCACTGACCGAGGGTCCTTAGGGAGGCTGTGTGTCTTGTGGGCAGCCAGCTGAGCTCTTTGAAGCCCCATGGTTCACCTTCCTCTCAATTCCTGAGGTTATTATTGATTATTATTCCCATTTAATAGATGAGAAAAACAGGTGCAAAGGGATCTGGTAACTTTCCTATAGTCACACGATAAGCAGGTTATTAAGTCATGAAACCAAGGCAGATTTCAGGTAGACTTGCCCGTATAGCCAGTCAGCTGGGAGTGGGGGTTGTCTGCTAGGCCTTCTTTAGATTGTCTGCCTTAAACCTCTCTTGTTTATGGACAGATAGAGTCCTCTGGCATAGAAACTCTTTGTCAGACTTTACCCACCTCCTAACGTGACATAGCATTTCTTAATTTAAAAAGCATCACTTGATTTTCATAACAGCATCCCATGAAATAATATCATCCCGGGGTGGGATCATTCCTTGATTTTACAGAAGGGATCAGACTCAAAACCAAGAGAACTGAATTGACTTGTTTGAGCCCGTAAGTCACAGAGACCAAGCGAAAGCCTGGACGTTCGGCTGCCCTGCCGGGTATTATATCATTGTCTTCATACGGTGCCTGATTCAGAACATTCACGGTGCTGCCCGCTTGCTGATCTCTCTGTCCACGTTGACGTCAAAGATCAAACAATGGATAGTGCCTTCTTGGTGATGCTCTTTTAAAATATTCATTGCAGTACAACATGCACAACATAACATTTACCACCTTAACCCCTGTAACGTGTGTATCGTTCAATGGTATTAAATACATTCTCACTGTGGTAAACATCACTGTCCATCTCCAGAACGCTGTCATCCTACACAACAGAAAAACTGCACCCAGGAAATAATGACTCCCCGTTCCCTCCTCCCTCTAGTCTCATTCCACTTTGTGTGCTTATGAATTCTGACCATCCTAGATACCTCATGTAAGTGGAAGCACCTACTATTTGGGGGTTTGTGATTGGCTTACGTCATAATGTCTTCAAGGTCAGAGTGCCCTTCCGTTTTAAGATTAAATAATATCCCATTGGGTTTACAGACCACATTTTGTTTATCCATCATCCAGTGATGGACATGTGCGTTGCTTCAACCTTTTGGCCACTGTGAATGACACGGGCCAAGAACACAGGTGCACAAATATGTCTTTAGGGTTTATGCCCACATGTGGAATGGCTGGGTCATACGGTAACTATTTTTAAATTTGGAAGAAGTGCTGTAATTTCCATAGTGGCTGCACTGTTTACATTCCCACCAAGAGTGCCAAAAATTAATGTTATTTTTAATTGAAGGAAAATTTAATACCACGAATGGTTTTAATCTTCATTTTTCTATCTTATCCCTTTTGCTTAAGGTTCTGGGAATTTGAAAGGCTGCCTTCTAGAGACTGGATCCAGCCCAGCAGTATTTTCCTTGCTCAGAAAGGGGTTATACCACATCTTTCGTAAACAGGTATGACCTATGGTGAGGCTTCTGCATTAGACAAGCAGCGGTTCTTGATGTAATTATTTTTCATAGCAGCAAGTGATTCTGAACACTAATGCCAGAAGTAAACTGGCCTTAAGGGGTAAATATAGCAGCAAAGGCATATTTTTGAGATATTAGGCTAAATCATAGTGGTTTCAAAGCCAACGTGTCATTGAAGTGACATATAAATGTACATCAAAAAGTAAAAAACGGTCCTTTGGGATGATTATGTGGTTGTCTTATTTCACAGAATGAGCAATTGTTGAAATAGCAATTGTTAAATGGCATGAAGTATTTCTTATGCCATCACTTGGGCAACACAGTTAGTGGAAATATGGCTTTATGCTGGATTTTGACTCTGGTGTCCTACCAGTTGGTCTAAATTTCTCTGAAGTTGTCATCAGGAAGAGGCATCTTTCCCCAAAACTCACTTGAACATAGAACATTCATGGAAGAACATGTCACATCTTCCAAAGTTCATTTTTTTCCCATATTAATTTCTTGTCTGCTCTTAAGAAATGTTGGGAAAAGTCTATCCATCTATCTATCCATCTATCCATCTATCTAATCATCTCACAAACATGTATACACTGCATGAATGAAAAACTGTTCCTAGGAACAGATATTCTCAAATTCAAAGGCATTACACCATTTTAATTAATTTATCAGAATATAATAAGGCACAAAGGTCTTATCTGCTTTCTATTAGAGCTGAATTTTTATGCCATAAAAACTGGGCAAATCCCCACTATATCAAGGGAGC
Organism: Phacochoerus africanus; assembly: GCF_016906955.1. Classification (NCBI taxonomy): domain Eukaryota; kingdom Metazoa; phylum Chordata; class Mammalia; order Artiodactyla; family Suidae; genus Phacochoerus; species Phacochoerus africanus. Next base: position 9,116,763 of record NC_062552.1, on the reverse strand, counting down.
GATTGACTCATTGATAGGTTTGTCATTTCAAAAACATTTTGAAACATAAAATTCATGGAATAAACTGGCTTTCTTTTTGAAAAGTTTTGCTAAATGGAATATCAATGTGAAGTCATTGATTAGATACTGAACACTCATTAAATAGTGAACAATTACTAAACAATATGCTGTTGCTGGTAATGAACCAGTTTTGGTCTGCTAAAGCATCAGGCATTGATGAAGTGCTTAACATTCAGAAATGATTAACAATATGATCCCTGCATTCGAAGAATTCATAGCCTATTGAAGTAAAGAGACTCAAAATCCGATGACTATGAATGTTCTATAATAGAGAGATATATACATGGTACTTTGGGGGCAAAGAGAATGGAGGGGTTAACTTTGCTTCAATAGAAATTGTACCGACTGGCCTTTACCAGTAGGGATAAATATTTAGATAGAATAATCTGCATTTTCTTTTCTGGGCTCACAAATTCATTTTGAAGGTGATAACATCAACAGTGGTATGCAGAATGACAGAGGATAATGTCCTGGAAAAATTTTCATCTTTTTTGTGCTCAAAAAATTTAAACTGTTCTTCTGTCTTCTTTAAAAAAAAAAAACCATTCAAAAGTCCTTTGGTAGAGTTCCTGCTGTGGCTCAGCGGGTTAAGAACCCAACATGGTGTCCATGAAGATATGAATTCATGATCCCTGGCCCTTGCTCAGGGGGTTAGGGATCCGGTGTTGCCACAAGCTGTGGTGTAGGACACAGATGTGGCTAAGATCCAGTGTTGCTAGGCTATGGTGTCCGTCTCAGCTGCAGCTCCAATTTGACCCCTAGTCCAAGAACTTCCACAGGCCACAGGTACGGCTGTGAAAAGAAAAAAACAGGTCCTTTGGCTGTCAGCAAGACGACTATTTTCCAATGGTTCACGCAGAGCCAAACAGTGATCTTGTTCCATGGCTGTCGGCTCTGTAGAGTCACAGGCTGATCCAAGGTTCAGAGGCCTCTTCTAATTTCCTGGGGTTATTACAATAATCCCCAAATTCTATTTCTTGCAAGACGGCAATCGTCTTCCCTGATGCCCTTTTTTAGCCATATACATGGTTTTTCATTTGTTGTTGCTACCATGTCTTCAAGTCCTTACAAAGAACTTCTTTCTTGTTAAAAAAATTACATAAAAATAAGCTGAAGAGAACAATTTCCAAACATTTAAAAGTTTTAAACACCTACTCACCTTAAAAAAAAAAAAGAAAGCGATCACACAGCAAACCTGCTGATGTCACTTTTCATGAGTGTTGACGCATTTAGGTTGTCAATTCTATTTCTGTTCACTTAACCATAGCCTCCGATTTCCACTTATAGAATTTAGCTTGGAAATTTGGCTTTGTTCAAACTGTGATGGTTGAAAAGCCATGTAAAACATGATACAATAAAAATACCCTGGAAACTGCCTCACTTTTTTGGGACCGATCTTGAGTTGCTTTTAGGATGAGAAGCACAGCACGTTTATCGGGGGCAAAGTGTGGAATGGAGGACAAGCAACCACGTTACTTAATGAAACCCACCATTTATGGATTCGAATTCATCTTAATGATGAGTATTTGTTTTTTCTATTTGCTAAACTGACATCTCTTAACGCTGTTGCTCCCTAGGGCAGCTAAGCAATCAATTTGAGTTTAAACAAATAAACGGTTTATTGAACAAAAGAATGAAGCAAACAAAACCTGAATTCTTTGAGAGTCAAAGAAGGCAACATTAGTGACCATTTAATGCTACCCATTAATGCTAATTCATTTAGCAATTTCTTTAGCTGATTCCAAAGGATTTGTGCTTAAATAACAAAGCAACCCAGAGTTCCGTTCTTAGTGCAGAGGTGGTAGAGGGCTTTAGGTTTGTTGAAGAAAGTGTCCTGAAACAATAATTGCAATTCAAAGTTTAAAGGGATTTAGCAGAGACCCAGGAGAGGGAATTTGACCAACGCGTCCTGGGCTTTAGAGAGAGTTGAAGAGTAGGTGGTGTTTGGCCCACGTTAACTTCTGAGCAGCAGTTAAGCAGAAACATAAGAGCAGAGAAGAGGTCTTAAGGCAGAGGAGGTGGCCTGAGAAATGCATGGAAGCGGAAAGAGCTTAGCTTCTGTCAGGAGGCAAAAAAGAGATGGACAGACTCCTCTAGAGGAGGATGAAGAGCCACGTCACGAAGAATGTCCTGTACTGGCTTCGCACTCTGCACCAGAGGCAGGAATCTTGCTAAGAGGCAATTGACAACATCCAGGCCAACTGTGATGAGGGCTGGACTCACCGCTGTGGGATGTGGTTGGCGTCGCTTTGGATCTCTGTCTCAGAGACGTTGAAGCGCAGGTTTTAAAATGGAAAAAGAAATCGGAGATGAAAGGGAGAGGCCGCATCTGCCGATGTGGATTCTCAATCAGTATGTTTGGAAGATGAAACAGCGAAACTGAATGGATTTGCTTAGGGGATGGTGTTTTCAGGAGCAGCCGTGGTATCAGCTTGTTTGCAATGCAGCATCAACCCCCCCTCCCCAGACCTATGGCACCAGAAGCTGCCATTTGACTTAGATGCACATGTGAGGCCCATGTTCATGACTGTTTGAAAGCCTGCTTCCTGGGTTAGGGTTGCCTTTACCAAGGCAAAGGTCACAGCCCACCCTTAGACAATTAAGCAGGTCTGGCCACACGCAACCCACGTAGGCCCTGACTTGCTAAAACAGTAGTTTAAACCCTGGCTGCGCATTAAAAGAAACTTCATGAAATAAAAAAAATATGTGGAACCACGGATGTTACCCCTAGAGATTCTGATTTGTTTGTTCTGGGATGAGGCCTAGGCATTAGTATTTTAAAAGCTCCCCAGCTGAATCTAATGTCCAACTAGGGAGACGAATCATCACGCTAAGTAGTCTTCAGGGGAAGCAGAAATCTAAATTCGATTAAACATAATAAGATTTTTTTTAAAATAAGGAGAGGGTAACGTTGGGAATAAATTAATAATAGACGCCTTCATTGCTGTGCAGTGGATGGTGTGAAGGTAATTTCTAGAAGGTATTCCTGATGACATCAAAGACAGCATATGCTTAAAAAAAAACAGGAGTTCTTATTGAGCTCTTCACTTGCAAGAGCTTCAGTTAACTTAGAAAACTTACACAACACTTTTTTCAAGTTAGCAGAGAGGATAAAAACTTGTTCTATGTTCAAGTGGTTTGGGAGAGAGGGAGGGGGCAAGGAGTCAGGAGGAGAGGTTTTTTTGTTTTTTTTCTTTCTCAGCGGTAAAGAGCCTTAATTTGCTAAACTTTGAAACGATGGCATTTTGTCAGACTAAAAGACTTCGTGTAGGTGTACACAGAATGTCAAGGATGAGTCAAAGATTAATACCTAGAGCAAAGAGTATGATGGGAATTTTATGCCTCTGCCTTGGAAATCATGTTGGGGAAAGGCAAGTATTGACTGATTTGAGAGTGCCACTTATATTGGCTTGTAATTTGATCAGATGGATTACGCCCAATTCCAAGTATGGAGAAAGCCTGAAGCCATGCATTTAAATAGTTCTGCAAATTCTGTCAAGCATGGAGCGTATCCATTGGCAGGGGAGCTCCAGCTGTGTAAAAGGTCTCAAACGTTTGGGAGTTCCTTTATCTCAGGATGCATCACACCGTGATCATAATAAGAATTTTCCAAATGCCCAAATCATGCCATAATTGGAGTTCCAGTAATCTCAAAAGTGATCTACCAGCCGAATGATGTTTTTTAAATTAAATTCTTTATAAGTATATGCATTTTTGGTATTCAGTAGCTGCTCGTTAAGTTCTTCAAGTTACCTCGGGTCACTGTGGATGGGATGAAAGAACTGCAAGACTCCCTCTGTCCTTGAAGATCTGAAACATTCAATAAAAACAATTAGACTTGTGTCCCTAGGGAAAATATCTTGACGCTACAATAAAATGGCACTAAAAATGAGAAAAATCTGTAAAGCCACAAAGCTCAAAGTTCTAAAGATTGCGTGACAGCAGGCATATTGGGAGGGTAAAGGAGCTACACGTGGTTGACTATCTGTGCAATAGTTAAAAGAAATCATTATGTCTGTTTAAGGACATAGAATCTTGGCCTGAGAAGTATTATTGTCACGTAATTCCTTTAATTTAGAGCCTGGGCATAATTATGTGCTCATGACAATTCTTGTTATGGGGTAGATAAAAACATGGTTGCTTGTCTCACCTGAACATGTTAATTTTGCAAAGAAAATGTAAAGGGAGCCCATTCAGTAATATCCGCCCCGTGCCGTGTCTGTTCCCTGGTGTTTTGGGAGGGTGGCTGCCTTGAGAAGGAAGTAGGCTATTGCAGATGGAAGAGAGTTGACTGTGTGATAGACTTCGTGTGTGCTCCCCATGGGCTCGGCTTTCAAATAAACTCATTTCATTTTCAGGAGACTCCTGTTGGGTGGTTGATGGATCAGACTTTGACCGACTGAACCAATAAATTGAGGCTCACAGAGATAAAGTTATTTGCCTAAAATGACACAAAGGAAAATTTCAAAGTCAGTTGTTTTCTAAAGAGCAGTTTTTGTTTGTTTGTTTTTTTATACTATTGTGCCAACAAACCCGGTTTTTTAACCTAAATTCCCTAAAGGAGGCGATGTTTGCTACCTAGATGGTGGAACATTTGGCTACTTGATTGAAAGGCAATGAATCTACTTTCAAAGAAATCCACAAGTGGTTCGGGGTTCTCACTTTAACACCTTTCTTTGGGTCTTCAATATCAAGGTTTAGGAATTAGGAATGTGGCCCCTGATTCAGATTTTGGCTCAGCCACTTACCAGCTCTGTGACCTTGAGCAAGTAAACCAACCTTTTTATTAGACCTCTTTTTCCTTTTTATGAAAACAATTAGCAATAACTCCCACAACATCCATTTGAGGTTGGAACTAAGTGGGCCATGCTCACGAAATGCTTAGAACAGTACCAGGCATGTGGCAAAGGGTCAGTCAATATTAGCTGTTATTATCCTCATTGTTCTCAATTTTTTTTTTTTTTTAGGGCCGCGTATTGAAATTCCCAGGCTAGGAGTTGAATCAGAGCTGCAGCTGCCTGCCTACACCACAGCCACAGCAAACACCGGATCCTTAACCCCCTGAGCTAGGCCAGAGGTCAAACTGGCATCCCCTCGGATACTATGTCCGGTTCTTAACCTGCTGAGTCACAACGGGAACTCCATGATTCTCAAATTTTGATCTCTTAACCAACCAGCGGTCCCAAGCTGCAGACTCATATATCCTCCTGATGCTGCTGGTGAGAATGTTTTCCTGGATAGTTGCAGACCTCTCCAGCCCCTCATGTGCAAAATAGAGCTCACCATTGACAAGTTAAAACAAATAGCTGGGTGCAGTGAGTGGTGAGCAAGCCCTGAGTAAATGTTAGCGGTTATTGTTATGAAGCCCCGAGCTAGTCTCTCCTGAATTCTTCTCTTCCTAAAGGGCACATCATCATCCAGAGAAGCTCATCCAGAAAGCTGAGTGTTGTCCCAAATTCCCGAATTTTCTCCTTCCAGCAAGATCCAGCCAGTCCCTGCATCCATTCAATTTTTTTCCCCTCACAAGTAGCGTTTATGCCTTCAGTTCCCAATGCCTCATCGTTTTGGCTTTAGTTTATTTGAACGGGTTTCTAATGATCTCTGGGATACGAGGCAGGTCTCCCACAACTCACTCCCTTCAGCGATGCTAAAGCGAATCCTTACAATTCACACTGAGCATGTCATTCACTTGCCCGAAATCCTTCACTTACACGCATCCAGCCGGAAGGATGTGCCTCTCTCTCCTTTCTGGCCATGATAAACAAAGCCACCTTCTGCCTCAGCCTTGCTTCTCGGATGTACCAGAAGTGGTAGCCCCACCGTCTTCGGAAATTTTCCGTGCATTTTCATTCCTAAGTGCCATTTAAAAAAAAAAATTTAATGATTTTTTTCCCATTATAGCTGGTTTACGGTGTTTTGTCAATTTTCTACTGTGCAGCAAGGTGACCCAGTCACACATACACATATACATTCTTTTTTCTCATGTTATCATGCTCCATCAAAAGTGACTAGATATCCTAAGGTCCATTGTAAACACTGTTTTTTAAATCCAGAATGGGTTTTCCTCATCGCCAAGGAAATATTTTCATCCCAAAGGTTGGGAAACAATGATGCTCTGAATACATTTTTAAAATTTCAAGTGCATATCATGAGTCTTTGGGGAGCTAAAGATTTGCCAATTAGTGGGTGAACAGAATTCAACTAAGATAGGCTTAGCAAAGAGGGCAGAAATTGTTATTGCTAATGGCTTTTATTTTTTATTAAATTATTATTATTTTTTTTGTCTTTTTAGGGCTGCACCTGCAGCATATGGAGATTCCCAGGCTAGGGGTCCAATCAGAGTTGTAGCTGCTGGCCTCCACCACAGCCACAGAAACGGCAAATCTGGGCAGGATCTGCGACCTTCACCACGGCTCACAGCAACACCTGATTCTTAACCTACTGAGTGAGGCCAGGGATGGAACCTGCCTCCTCATGGATGCTAGTCAGATTTGTTTCCACTGAGCCATGATGGGAACTCCACTGATGGCTTTTAAAGTAGAAATGAGTATCAACCTTTGGATGCTGAGAAAAATATAATCAAAGTCTTTTTCTCAAGGAATTATGAACCTATGAAAAACCCAGACTGTAAACATTACTGGTACCACTACCATGGAAAAGGCAATAGAGCTATACATTGAACTGTCAGTTTCCTTATGTCCTAGGTGTCTTGCAGAATCTGATGTTAGTTTTTACACTGCTTACTGCCATTGATTCAAACACATGCCTTTTTGTATCATCTTCATAGAAAATTATTCCCTGGTCCCTCTCCAGGGTTTGATCCTAAAAGAAACGAATAGGAAAAATGGCAGTAAACACATCAACAGAAAAATAAAAGAAAAATTGTTTTAAAAAATCTAGGAAGGGGTGATTATACCAAAATATTCAAGGAAGAGAAGCAAAGTTCTTAGCATTCTAGGAAGTGGTTGAGATAAGTATTTTGCATGCAAAAATTCAATAACAGATCATCTTTGCTACATCAATTTATCTTTTTTTTTTTTTTAAACGGTCGCATCCATGGCATATGGAAATTCCTGGGCCAGGAATCAAACCTGCACCTCCACAGTGACATGGGTTGCTGCAGTTTGATGCTTAACCCACTGCACCATAGCAGGAACTCCCAATCTGTCTTTAATACACAGCTTGTAAATGTAAACTTAGAAGATTCTGGAAGGAAGCATATTTTGAATGATCTATCTAAAACAGTCCCAAATTAAGAAGTCAGTCTAAAACCTTCAAAACAGAACGAGTTTGGCCTTAAATTCCAGACTCAATTATCAAACCAAATAAGTGGCTTAGGTACATTTTCCAGTTCAAATGGTCTCTGTTCATGCTCCCTTTAGGATTTTAAAACGCCATGATTAGGTCAGGAGTTTTCAAATGTATGTTTAAAGTACTAGAAATTTGCTTTCAAATGTAGTTGAAAGTACAAAACAGCACACAGAAAAAGTAAAAATAATTCTTACTATCCTATCATCCAAAAGCAATGTTTTAATTTCCACAAATGTATTACCCTCAGAGCCACAGTTTTGAAAACCACCAGAATACACTGTCTACACAGAATTCAACATGAATTCTGCTTCCTGGAGTTGTCCTGGGTGGCAGCTCTCATTTACTATCTTTCTTACACGCATGTCTGTGTATATTTTTCTCACTTTAGTTTTAAACTAAAAAAAAAGGGGGGGGGGAGGGAAGTAGCATCTGCTTTCCTAAATTATTAATATTCTCCATAGTATTAAACTTATTTTACCAGTTACTTCTTTTTACGTATCACTGTCCTGTCCATAAAATTTAGCCTCTTTAGCCTTTGGAGAGCCCCTGGAAAGATGAGTTCATGCTTTCTATAATTTTGTGTTGCGCCCATCAGGAAGCTGATATACAGAGTATTTCATCCATCATCGCCCTATTGCAACAGTTTTGGCTCCCACCAACCACATTTTATTCATCTCTTGCAGGACATTTTTGATGGTGGGAGGTGTGACGATGTGTGAAACAAAGTCTTACAGAGCTGCCTGCCAGTGACCTCCATTATTAGTTACATCTTGGTTAATAGAATCCTTTTAAAAAGGAACATAGCTAAAAGCCAAAGACACGGTTAACCTAGTGATACGAGGAAGTTATCATAAGGAAGCAGTTCAACAGTTGTAACTGTCGTGTTTAAACCATTTGTCTTTAGCCTCTATCAGACAGAGCTCGGTTTGTCCAGCCCCTCCACCGCGGCAATTTTCCTGTGGTTTGTTACCTTCTCCTTCTCTTCACCAGCCTTGTACACAATAGTGCGAGGATGTCTCCCCCTCCACAACCATCTCTGGGGAACCTGAGGTCCAGCAGCGTGGAGCCAGCTCTCCTGGTTATACAAGCAGATGTCATGTGTCACGCTTTTTGAGTCATCTCATCAGAGGATTGGAAATAAAATGGATTCACAGACTGCCACCCAAAGACAGAATTCCCTGACTCCGAGCCCTAACAAGAAAAAGAATGAAGGGAGTTCCCATTGTGGCTCAGTGGTAACGAACCCTACTAGTATCCATGAGGACGCAGGTTTGATCCCTGGCCTTGCTCAGTGGGTCAAGGATCCGGTGCTGCCCTGAAGTGGTCACAGACATGGCTCAGTTCCCGAGTTGCTGTGGCTGTGTTGTAGGCGGCAGCTGTAGCTCCCATTCAACCCCTAGCCTCGAAACCTCCCTATGCTGCAGGTGCAGCCCTAAAAAGAAAAAGATTGAAAGATATTGGCGCCTGAGCTGCTATTATTCACTATACGGAAAGTAGCTTTGCATGAAAAAATACAAAAAGGAAAATAGCTGGACTGCAATGGTTTTATTTATAGATTACTATGAAACAATGACCTTTTAACATGCTGGATGTTTTTCACTTTTAATAGAAATTAAGAAACATATTCAGTATGGTAGCATCACACAATAAACTAGAAGGTTCAAGAGGGGAGCTGTAGCCTGCTCCTCTATTCACCTCCCCATCCAAAGCTGAAACGATCTTTGTAGCAGTTAAACAAATAACAAAGAGTGAAAAGTCTTTGTTAAGAAAAAGTCTCTTTGGAGGACAAGGTAATGACAGATGCGATCCTTCTGCACTCATCAATTTCAGACATATTTTAAGTCACAAAATCATTTTTTATTTTTAACAAAACTCTTAAAAATATTATGAACCATCAGGAGGAAACCGATAAACTCTTGGTGAGGGATTTATTCAAATTTGTTCTCTATTTTTACCTGCCCTATAAATAGGAGCAATTATTTTCGGTAACTTGTGAATAAATGATTCTATGCTGGAAAATTTAAGATGGTGTGAATTCTTTGTTAATTCCGTGAGTAACCTTGTGGTTCCTGTGTTTCTCTACATTCTCTGATTGCTCCGTCAATAACCAAGAGGGGCCATGCACACACTTTTCCTCCACATTTATTTTCCTCAAAAGGGTTACTTCATAGGTGTTGCAGCAGCTCTCTGAATGATAGGGCAATTATTCTGTCCACAAGAGAGAAGGCTACCGTATTTTCCTATTAGAAATACCCACAAAATAAGCAATTTTGAGAAAATTACACTGGACCCATGCCTGGGAAGGACCTGTCTGAGTCTCTTTCTCCTGCAGAATCCAGGGTCAATCCACTCATTTGTTTCAATAAAAATTTTTTGAGAGGAATAGGACCTAGAAAACTCCAGTCAATAAAATTTCCAATTTCTAAAATTATCCAAAGAGGTGTTTATTTCATTTGAATGGGTAAATACTTATTTTGGGGGCAAACATTCAGATGGCCTCATATTCTCCCATGTGTAAAGGACACTATATATAGATTTTGTGTTTGCATAGTCTCACCATTTTAAGGGTAAAAGATACCTCTGGAGGCCACGTTTTTGTTCATTTTCAAGTCTTTATAACGCTTCTTGCAATTGATCAAATCATTGCTCTAACAAGCTAAAGAGAAGTAAGGTGAGCATTTTGAGCCAAAAGAGGGAAGAAAAACACCCTTTTCAATGAAAGTGCATTGCATCCATTCTGGATAGTGGTCACTTTGGGGCACTTTACTAGAAAACCATGTCAGTAATGAAGTTCTCTACTTACAGAGATGGTTATAGCTGGAGCACTTGACTATTTCTTGTAAAATTCCATCCTTCCACAAATAGGTTTTAAACTTGAGCAATGACTAAGGCAAATGGTTATAGGAGCAATTTGCAGGTAAAACACATTTTATGCTTTAGTTTAAAAATAGCCCAATGCCTCACTCCATGAAAACTGGCTCAAGGGACAATTATAAGCAAGATCAGGATGGGGCCTCCTGGCTTGGGCATTAATGAACAGCAACTAGCAACTGTCTTACTGTCTTCGGAAGCACTCTCTCTCCAATTACAGTGAGAATGCTGCTTTCCTGCAGTATTTGTCCCTGCCTTCTCCCCATCTCTCTCCCCTGCATACACAGGAGTGGGCTTGTACCTTCAGCTCACCCAGCCTAAAGTCTTCTTGTGTGCTCCCAGAGATGCATTAAAAATCCTGCTAAATCATGGTGCATCTGCTCCGGGCTCACGCTTGCTGCTTCCTTCAACTTTCAAAAGTTGGAGAGTCATATGAAGACATCCCCATTAAGACGATGATAAAAACCCATCCCTTCCTCCCTCCACTCAACCAACATGGAAAATGGATGTCAGAGCCCATCTTTTCTGCCTTTTACAACGGATGAAACCTCTTTCCTCCAATTTCAGGCTCTTCCCTCTGCGGCTGCTCTGCATTCTCTTCCTTTCCATCTCCTTGGTGACTTCAGTCTGTCAATCATTCCTCCTTTCTCCTCTCCCTTCCCTGTGAGTATAATTTCAAACGTACAGAAATGTTGAAGGACCAATACAAGACCATCCATGGTCTCTGTACCCAGATGGACCAATTTTTTACATTTTGCTCCCTCTGCTTCTCTCTCTCTCTCTCTCACTTATTTTTAGGGGCGCATCTGGGGCATATGGACGTTCCCAAGCTAGGGGTCAAATGGGAGTTACAGCTGCCAGCCTAAACCACAGCCACAGCAACTAGGGATCTGAGCTGCATCTGCGACCTACACCACAACTCATGGCAATGCTGGATCCTTAACCCACCAATTGAGGCCAGGGATCGAACCAGCATCCTCAGGGATACTAGATGGATTTGTTACCCTTGAGCTACAGTGGGAACTCCCCCAACCTTTCTTAAACCATCCCTTGGACCTGCGCCTGAATTCATTGTTGGGCAGGAGGCCCCTCCTCCTTTCTTAGAATGGACCCTGGGGGCCGGGACCGCTATTGCTGGCGTTACAGGCTCGCATGGACTCCTGGCACCTAGTGATCCAATCTGAGCTTCCCACAGTCGGAAGACAGCTGGGATTTGGGGTGGAAGTGGGTGTGTGTGTGTAGGGGGGAATGATCACGATTTAATTGCTGCCTGGAATGCCCTCATTGGTGGTGGGGCTGGCTCTGAGTCTCTGCACAGTTTGGTCTTGCTGTGCAGGGAGACCCCGCCGGGCACCATGCTGCTCACTGCTGCTCCAGCAGAGAAAACAGGAGGGACTGACATTCCTTCTCCTTAACACACCAGGACCTGAGCCAAGCCAAGTGGAAAGAAAAGACAATTTCAAAGTACAGTCACTGAACATAAACATTTTTTTTTCTGTTTTTCTTTTTTCTTTTTAGGGACGCACCGGCAGCATATGGAAGTTCCCAGGTTAGGGGTCAAATCAGAGCTGCACCTGCCAGTCTGCGGTGCCACAGCCACAGCAAGGTGGGATCCAAGCTGTGTCTGCAACCTACACTGCAGCTCAGGGCATAGCCGGATCCTTAATCCACTGAGCGAGGCCAGGGATCGAACTGGTGTCCTCGTGGACATTAGTTGGGTTCGTTACTACTGAGCCACAACGAGAACTCCTGTATTTCTTAATCAGGTAGCACAGGAAGGCCATTGAGACTTATTACCATGTGCTTAGTTTGAAATCCCTACAGTGTAGGAAATAGTTTACCTAGAAGTCAATTTATCCCCTACCCCCGCCTCCCAGCCAATTCTTGGCAGGTGATAAAGCTAAGTCTACAAGTCAAATGGACAAATTGGAGAATGCACTCCTGAAGCAAGAGGGTATGGTGAGAATTACAAAAGAAATTTTGTGAGTTCCTGTCGTGGCTCAGTGGTTAACGAACCTGACTAGCATCTATGAGGTTGTGGGTTTGATCCCTGGCCTCCCTCAGTGGGTTAAGGATCTGGCATTGCTGTGAGCTGTGGTGTAGGTAGCAGACACAGCTCAGATCCCATGTTGCTTTGGCTGTGGTGTAGGCCACCGGCTGCAGCTCTGATTAGACCCCTAGCCTGGAACCTCCATGTGCCGCAGGTGCAGCCCTAAAAGGACAAAAAACAAACAAAAAAAGTAAATTGCGTTAGGGAGCAAAAGGACTGAGAAACTGCCTGTGCTTCCAGCGTGGGCACAGCCTTTCACCCCCTCCATGCTTCCTGCTCATCTATCACAACCCACAAAAAGCCACCGAGCAGGATTCCCACTGGACAATCAGACGCAAGCCTTAGAATTCACCCTGGCTACCCAGTTGTCAGGGGAGAGAAGACAGAATGCCTGCTCACTGAGTCTCTCAAACAGGGTCTCTGCCTTCGTTTCAGAATTTTAAAATCCTGGATTTCAAGGTCAGTGGCATAGACCCAGGGACCCCGAACATGTTGCAAATCTGGCCATTAAATCAGTCTCCTGTGATGGGTGTCTTCAGGCGATCACCTAGCATCTCTCCCTGCCTTTCTCATGATTGAAAGAGCTCCAAATGCTTATTAAGAATGCTGGTGGGGGAGTTCCCGCTGTGGCATGGGGGGGGTGAAGAATCCGGCATTGCCACAGCTGTGGAATGTCCATATGCCGCAGGTGCAGCCAAAAAAGAAAAAGAATACTGATCAGAAAAAGCTGGACTGAAGCAGAGAGAATGACTTACTGTCAAACATCAGCTGGGGTGAGAGCACCTATAAATCTGTCTCAAAAGAGGAAGGAGGAGACAGGCACAGGGCTTGAGGTGTCCACACGTGTAATACAAGAAGGAAGGGATGCTGGCTCGGGCTTATTGCTTGTCCTACACACTTCTCTCTCCTCCCTTTACTGTAGCTTCTTAATTCACGTTTATGCGGTACAGCTGGGGCTCTAGCCTCCGAGTTCTTGGCTTGCTCCAGGACACACTTGTTATACAGGAAAGACAGCTTGGGGGTGTGTCTATAATTCTTGGTTGTGCGCTCAGGTAGGCAGAGGGTGTGAGAAGGCAGTAAACAGGGCAGGCTCTGCAGAGACCAGGATACAGATGGAAAAACCTTTTTATATGGCTTGGTTTTAACTGCCTCTTTGCCCGGCTTTCATGAAAAATGGTCTATGGGAAATGCCTTAGCAGAGAACCAAGGCTGTTGGCCTAATAATCAGCTTTATAGCAATGCTGACTGAAGAAACTCAGAGTACACGCATAGCTGGCTTTTTTTTTTTTTTTTTTTGCTTTTTAGGGCCACACCTGTGGCATATGGAAGTTCCCAGGCTAGGTGTGGAACCGGAGCCACAGCCGCTGGCCTACACCACAGCCACAGCAACTCAGGGTCCGAGCTGCCTCTGGGACCTACATCACAGCTCACGCAATGCGGGATCCTTAGCCCACTGAGCAAGGCCAGGGATGGAACCCCCATCCTCGTGGATTCCAGTCGGGTTTGTTCTCTGCTGAGCCTTGAAGTGCACTCCTGGCCCATCTATTTTAATCATCTTTGCTAGGCAGCTGCTTAGCCATCCATATCAGTCTCCAGCTTGATGCCTCTTAAGAACACCTGCTACGGGCCATGTGTCATTAACGGACGGCTGGCCAAAGATCAAGGGGTGGCTCTGGTCATTAGGCTCAGGTGAGGTCACAGGCGATTTGCAGACAGCACGCTTTAAACTGTGCAAAGCTGATGTGATACAAACGCCCACGTCAGGTTCTGCTCTTTCTCACGTGCTCTCCACCCCTTACTGGCTCTGCTCCTTGGGAGCACAGACTTCACTGTCACAGGCTCTGCTCAGCTTTCTGAAGCCGGGCTTCTAGCCTCCTTCCCCTGCGCTGACACTTTGTCACGTTCAGTGCGTGTTTTCTGTTCTTCTGATTGGCCACTCTCACGTACTCCTTCACTTCAAACCTCTAGTTTCTTGGATTCTGCTCACACATCTCTGAGCATCTCCTCTCGGTCCCATTCAGGACCCTTTGTTCGCCCCTCCCCCCTTCACGGTGGGTGTACCCCTGTTCTAGCTGCAGCCTGATGCATGTCTCTCATCTTATCTCTTTGCCATAATGCCCCGCTCTCACGTGCACAACCATCTCCTAGATGCTGAGTCCCAGATCCTTCTAGCACAGACTGTAGACCCAACAACCAAGCTCCATCCAGGTATCAGCACCACTCCGATTACACTCAACAGGTCCCCCGCTGCCATCATCATCTTTGGCGCCCTGTACTTGCTCTGGTTTGACAGCCTCTCCCAGGCAACAAAACATGACAGCATCCTTAAGGGCTCCATCCCTCTTAATCTCCCAAGGAAAATAAATCTCTACACCCAAATCCGTTTTTCACTTTATAATTGATTCTTCAAGCCCCCATGTCTTCTTTCAGCTCACCACCCCCATCCTGGAACAGGTCTTCTCCGGTGGGGAGCAGTATACCAGCCTCCAATCACTGCTCTAACCTTTGCCATGTCCCTTCGCAAATTCATCTTTTGCAAAGCCAGTGATCTTTCCAAAATATTTAAGCCAACTGTGTAACTCTTTGCAGGCTTTCTGGGACCTGCGGACTGAAGCCCAGGCTCCTTAAGCTGGAGTATGCGTCCTGCTGTGTCCAGCCCGAGCCTCCTCAAGCTTCACTTTCTGTATTTGATACCGAAATGACACAACGTGTGGTTTCTGAACACACAGAACCACACGGTGCCTTTCTGTTTCTGTTCACACCATTCATCTGCTTGGAAGGTCTTCTTCCACCATCCCGCCCGTCTTGATGCTCTTTCTGCCCCTTTAAGAAAGGCTTCAAGCCCTAGCTCCTTGGGAAATCTTCACAGCTCCACCCACCCTGCTCTGGCAGGTTATAGGATCTTTTAGGATCCCTTAACTCCTACTTTCCCCTTTATTTGAAATGACTCTAATGCCTTCGGATGTTGCATCTCTCTCCCACCAGGCTTTGGGTTCCTTGAGGTAGGAACCTGTCATTTTCATCTCTGCATGACCAGAGCCAAGCCTAGTGCCTCAAGGAGTGATCTTTGAGTGACTGGCTGAATCCCTTAACATCTCTGGTTTCTACTTTCCTTTGTAACTTAAGCTATAGGGAAGAAGAATAGGAGAGAGAGAAAAAGGAGACAGTTGCTGAAGCAGGTTCGTTTTGGGTGACGCACAGCCAACCGAAAAGCTGAGAGGTGAGGCTTGCAGCGCAGTTTGATTCGCAAGGCAGCGGAGAAAGAAGGAACGGGGGAAAACGCATCCTAAACCTGCCTCCCCGAGGGTGAGAGGCTGGGGTTATTTATGGGATAAAGAAGCAGGGCGGTCTGAGGCGTGAGGAGGGGTGATTGGAAAAAGATGCGATAATGGTAGCTGTGCGCAGGCGTAACTCGGCTCCGGGCCTCTGCACGTTCTTGGTGTTTTCAGCTCCAACAGCAAAGGGTCACATTCGCGCCTGCCCAGTTGGAGAGGCCGAGGTCCTCTCCCGACTTGACCCGCTCAGCTAGAAGCAGATGCAGCTGACTCCAAGTGCCTCCCGCTCAACGTGCCAACTGGAGGGCGTGCAAGTCTTAAAACGACCTGGATGATTGAAAGCAGGTGAAATGGGTTGACTGATCCCTGCCCACGGGTTCGAGAGTTTCCAGAACACATCCTTTGTAATTCGTGCCCCTGACCGTGAATGTAATCGCTTGAGAAGCACTAACTGATGGGATTGAATGTAGTAGGGGTGGGAGAAAGACAGGGGGAATGGCATTTAGGTGGGAGCTTGGGGAGCAAAGCAGGAGGTCTAGCTGGTAAAGATGGGCTCTGGAGCGCCATCTAATGTGGTCCCTTTGATTTATGATAAAACAAACAGTAGCGACAAATGTAGGTTTGTTTTGTTTTACCGACGAATCCTTTGCTCATGCCACCACTGGTGGTGTATCAGCTCGTGAAGTACTGGGTTCTTATTTAGGGCTGGCACTTGGATGAGAGAAGCACGGTGAGAGGGAAGAGAAAAGCTGTAGGAAAGCCTCCTAGGACGAGATTCCCACACTGAGATGGGAGAATGTCCCCTCCCACGCGTTGCTGGGTGGGGAACAAGCTCGGCTTGATCCAGCGGTAAGCACGTCCGGCTTGCTTTCTGAGAGAGGTCAGTGGCCCAGCGCCTTGGAACCAACAGGGAGCCACCACCCACCAAAAGTACAGCGTAGGATTTTCTCCGGTCTGGACAGGGAGCGCAATCGGCTCCTCTGGCAGTTTTGTCAAGAAGAAGGTTTCCAAAAGCAGAAGTCATTGGAAAGAAAGGGAGATTTATCCCAGGCAAGGAGTATCAGGGTCTTGAGAGTGAAAAAGTGTAGGTCAGAAGCCATCTAGCCTCTGGAGTGTAGGAATAATGGGAGATACAACTGAAAAGTTATGCTCAGTGAACTGGTACAACTTTCAAACTCTGGCTTTTCCCACCTGTGCTGTGTGTGTGTACACATATATGTATGTGTGTGTGTGTATGCAATAATAATAATATATATATTGCAATATATAATATATATTGCAATAATATATACTGCAATATATAATAATATATGTATTGCAATAATAATATATATATTGCAATATATAATAATATATGTATTGCAAACCTGACTGTGAATTGCCAGGAACCACAGTAGGAGGTAAAGGCATGGCTGGGCAAAGGGTCAGAACTGGGACCATTGCCGAAATCTCCCTTCAGTTGAGCCAAGTGGGGACACCACTACTGTCACCACTAAACAAGCTATGCCACAGGCTGGGCCCTCGCTGCATCAGCACTGCTATTGGGTGGCTCCTCTGCCTGTCAGCCACCGGGTCCCTGGAAGTGCCATGTAGCTGTTGCCATCGATGTGGTCCACCACCAAAACTTCCCTGTGGCTACATCTTTCATCATGGGCTCCTCATCCTGTCTTAAGCGTGTACATTTGATGGTTCAAGCCTTGGGTAGGGGGCAAGCTCACTTCAAAGGTGCTTGGCAAAACTGGCATTCACTGGGAGATGACAGCCTCTCTGAGAACTCCTAAGGTGGGAGTTTCCCCAAACAGAAGGGACTAGACAACTTAACAGGGGTTTTTTTTGTGTTTTTTTTTTTTAAGACAAATTCTGACATAGCATTATTTAAGTCAAACTTTTAAGTTATTGTAATCATTTCCTTATTAAGAGTAAAGTTAGACTTGGGAGTCATATATTGTATCAATTCCACATTAACTCAATAATATTACAAGCTAATTTTGATTTTATCATCAAGGCAATCTCCCACATCTGAATGAATTTGTTTCACAACTTTCCCTTCAAAATTAGTTTGGAACTCATGTTTTTCGCAAAGAAATCATTTTTTAAAATGTATTTAGTTTTCTGGGCTATGAAACAAACTTCTGTTAACTCCAAGTGCACAAAGGGAGGGAGTTTCCTAGTGGCTCAGTGGGTTAAGGATCTGGTGCTGTTACTGCTGTGACTTTGGTTATGGCTGTGGCTCTGGTTCAATCTCAGGCCTGGGGCTTTCAACATGTCATAGGTGAGGCCAAAAAATAAATAAATAAATAAAAAGGATGTTCACTTATATGTTTGTTGCTCAAAAGTGTGTTTTGTGGTCCTATCTTTTCAGGAGCTTCTTAATTCATTTTATGCAATATATCTGGGAGTGGTCCCCACGTTTTTTTGCCTGTTTCAAACTATTTGTTATACATGAAAGACAGCTTGGGAAGATCTATAATTCTTGGGTCCTGCTCTCTTTCTTTGAGGATTTTGGGGCAGAAACTCCATGTCCTAACACTGTGGCAAAGTCTGAGGCCAGTCTGATTGTTTTTCTCTTGATATTTTTGCTGTTAAAAGCTTCTCTTTTTTTTTTTCTTTTTTCTTGGCCTTTTCTAGGGCCACACCCATGGCATATGGAGGTTCCCAGGCTAGGGGTCTAATTGGAGCTGTAGCCACTGGCCTACACTAGAGCCACAGCAATGTGGGATCCGAGCTGTGTCTGCAACCTACACCACAGCTCATGGCAACACCAGATCCTCAACCCACTGAGCAAGGCCAGGGATCGAACCCGCAACCTCATGGTTCCTAGTCGGATTCGTTAACCACTGCACCATGACGGGAACTCCCTATTAAAAGACGATTGTGGAAGTCCAGTAATACTGGGCATGGGTCATCCAGCATCAGCCGTGTCAGTTTCCTTCCTCCACCTTCGAATTACCTTCCCCATTTTTCTCCTCTTTAGAAAGAAGAGTGAAGCTGAGCCCGTTGGGGGAGGGGGGTCGGTGCTCCAGCCTCATCCACTTGCACCTGCTTGTGACTCTTGTCCTTGTCAGTACTCGCTCTCACGGGGACTTGCCAGTCTTTCTTCTGAGTCATCAGGCTTATCTTCTCCCCATCATTAAAAACCTTTTTTCTGATCCTGCTCAACGCGCAAGTTCCTGCCTTTCCCCCTGTCTTTTCATCACCACCGAACTCACGAAGAGAAAAATGTCCAATTATTATCTAAATAATGAGACCTGGCAGCTCATTTATCCAATTTATAAATAGTGAACATATGAGGAGAGGGAAAAAAAAATCCATTGCAGAGGAGAGGACTATTCTTCAAAAGCATCCTTCAGCGTTTACATTTGTAAAATCTGTTGGAGGATATGGAAGGTAACTAAAAAAAAAAAAGAAAAAGAAAAAAGAAAAAAGAAGCAGTTAAATTAAGCTCTCCACACACCCTCCCTTCTGCTTGTACACCTTTCTTCCTGCATGATTGATGTTTTCTTCACTAAACTGAAGGTCCCTTAAAGCTCAGGATTCCCTGTATTTCCTAGCTCTTAACACAGTGCTTGCTCTACCTGTGTCTTTGTGTCTGAATCTTCAAAGGTATTTATTTAAAATTGAGACCCCCCTGAGTTTGCTGTGGCCACCCTCTTCAATTAGCTTGAAATTAGCTGAGCTAATAGGCAAAGAATGAGCAGTGAGCTTATGAGGAGAGTAAAAAGCAACGCATTGCAGAGGGGAGCCCTGCTTTGCTCCAAAAGCACCTGTCGGCAATTACATGTGTAAAAGCCACGGGAAGAGATGGAAGATAACGCAAAAAAATAAGCAGTGACATTCAGACCTCCACCTCCATGGAACCCCATCTCTGCTTCCTTGCCCACGTTCCTCCTCGAAGACAAATAGATTCCCAGAGCTGTGGTTGTCACCTTGATCTCGGCAGGTGACTCCCAGAGTTACGTCTTTGGTCTGCACTCCACACCAGTCAGTTTTTCTATCTTGACATCCTTACTTGGGTGTCCTGAATCTCAGTAGGTTGAAATCTCAACCTCAAACTCTTACAAAACCAGTTTCCATTTTCCTCTTGACTCCTCTACTTTCATTTTACTGACCTCTTTTATTTATTTATTTATTTATTTTTTGTCTTTTTGCCTTTTCTAGGGCCGCTCCCGTGGCATATGGACGTTCCCAGGCTAGGGGTCCAATCGGAGCTGTGGCCACCGGCCTACACCACAGCCACAGCAACTCGGGGTCCGAGCCGCGTCTGCGACCTACACCACAGCCCACGGCAACGCCAGATCCTTAACTCACTGAGCGAGGCCAGGGATCGAACCCGCAACCTCATGGTTCCCAGTCAGATTTGTTAACCACTGTGCCACAACGGGAACTTCTTACTGACCTATTTTAGGGCCATACCCGTGGCATATGGAGGGTCCCAGGCTGGGGGTCAGATCGGAGCTGTAGCTGCTGGCCTACACCACAGCCACAGCAACACAGGATCTGAACCGTGTCTGCGACCTACACCACAGCCCACGGCAACGCAGGGATCAGGGTTGAACCTGAATCCTCGTGGATGCTAGCCATGAAGGGAATCCTGTAGCTGAAAATTTTAATAGCCCCTTCCCCAGACTAGATTACTTAGATCATACGAAGAAAAGACTCAAAAACACAATTTACAAGTATGTAATTTGAATATATATATTTATATCAGAAGATATACATCCTTCCCACGCACACACACAGAAATTGGTCATAAATTAAGCAAGAATGAAAGTTTTGGAAAATTCTAGACAATCACTATTATATAGATTCTATCTTTTGATCACAACGCAATAAAATTAGAAAGCAAGAGCAAAAGGCTCTTCGATCTGAACAGTCAAATATTATATCCAGTTCCAAGAGGTTAAATTTAATAGACATTTAGTAAGCATCTACTAACCTGCAGTCCTTGGACACCCACAGGGGCCCCAATAATGCCTCTTGAGATATAGGAAAAAAATTTTTGTTTTCAGCTACAGACCGATTAATTTCCGACAGTTTTCCTTTTGTACTTAAGGCTGTGTAGTAGAATCAGTATATTCCAGATCAGTTTTGAGCCTTGCTCAGTTATCCCTGTCACAGTAAAGAATGTCTTTTTTTTGACCCCGAATAAATTTTTGTCTTAAATTTCATGCTCACTAATATTAAAATAGCTATAATGTATTCTTTTAATTTTTTATTATTTACCTGATATCAGCTTATTTTCAATCTTTTCATGTCCTTTTTTTGTAAATATGTCTCATAGCCTGTATTACAATCCAAGCCACGTCTGCGATCTATACCACAGGTATCCTTAACCCGCTGAGTGAGGGCAGGGATCGAACCCGCAACCTCATGGTTCCTAGTCGGGTTCGTTGACTGCTGAGCCACGATGGGAACTCCTTTTCTCTTTTTTAAAATAAAAAAAAAATGTATACAGTTTTTAAAGTTACTTATCATTTATGGTTATCTGTATCTCTTTCTTATTTTGCATCTTTTTATTTCTTATTAATGCCTCGTAGGAGCGTTCCTGTGCCTAACATTCCAGCTGAATCATTGATTTTTTTTTTTTTTTATCTATACCTATTCTACTGACTACCTACCTTTTAAGGTCTATGTAGCTTTAGCATTTTTCATGTCCTGCCTCACCGAATGGTTATTTATATTTGCTGACAACAGCACATGCTTATCATGTGCTCCTTTACCTCCCTGAAAATTCTATTGTGCTTATTTTAAATTTTGGTTCTCATGGTCCTTGATTCCGCTTTTATATTGGCTCTGCTTCACAGGTATTTCCCTAGTTTCTCTGTGAGCTCATATTCTTTTGGATCAATGGCCAGTGTGGTTCTATAGGCTGGTGAGATCCCTACGGAGGAAGCGACGGATGCCTCAGCCTTGCTCCTACCCTCTCAGCTTAGTCAGGGAGAGGGTCAGGATGGAGATCCTTGGAGGTTATACCTGAGCTACTCTCTGTCCCCCCCCCACCCCCTGCCCCAGTAACATGTCCCTGCCCCACAGAAACCCCCCAGTACCTCTGCCCTGGTATCGCTTTTTTTTCCTTCTCTCTTTTTTTTTAATGGCCACACCTGCAGCATATGTAAGTTCCCAGGCTAGGGGTTGAATCAGAGCTGCAGCTGCAACCTACACCACAGCCACAGCAACTCTGGATCCTTAACCCACAGATCGAGGCCAGGGATTGAACCCGCATCCTCATGAATACTCGCTGAGTTCTTAACCCACTGAGCCACAATGGGAACACCGTGGTTCTGCTCTTTTTGAAGAGGCTCCTCACATAGTGATAGTTCTCTAGCCAAGGGTGGAAGTAGAGTGGGAGGAAGAGGGAGATGCATAGAGGGCTGGACAGTTTATCTTAGCACTTTTCATCACTGTCTCCCAAGCCAGGTTCCAGAATTACTCTGATGTTACCCACTCCTCTACCAGCCGTTAGCCTGGAATGACAGTTTTCCCATTTCTTGACAGAGGATAAAGTAATGGAGGAGACTAAAGGGACACACATAAAACATGCGCCCCTGGAGCTTCCCATCCTCTGCTCCCAGCTCTGCCCTGCCCTTCCTGCCACACGCATGGCAGTAAAGACTCAGCCCCTTGTCACCCCGGAATTCCCTTCTGTTTCCATCATGGGTCCTAGGATCCATCAGCTCCCCCCTCACTTCCGTGGTTACTGTTTCTTTGGATTCATGGGAAGGAGTCAGAAGCCTCTGTTACTTCTTTTCCTTCATATGTTTTTGTGCCAAGGGCCTGGACATCCCGCCTAGGAAACCCCAACTATATCACAATAAAGGCATATTTCACAAAAGCGAATTGATAATTTAGTAAAGACCATTCACAAGGGAGCTCAGGTTTCTGAACGTTGTAAAAATTCAATGAACAATTCTGCCGAGAATCAGTATCTGAATGGCCATCAACTCAGGAGCGAGTAAGTGCTATAAAGGCAGATGGCCTCATGATGCATTTAAAAATCAGAAAAAGACTTGAGCGTTATATGAATATTAACAAAGAATTGTCATGAGCTTTCATAGCTTCAGCAGCAAGCAAGCAGCCCTTGCCTACATCCTAGGTAGTAGAAGCGTAAGGAAGAGTGGTTTTCTGACAGCCCAGGGTTTCAAGAAAGAATAAAGTGTGGTGACTGCCTGCCTTGAGAAATCTTGCACCTGTATGTGTCTGATAGAACTGAAGTGAGAAATCCACATCTTTCTTCAATCCATTATTTTTATTTTTTATTCAAGTAGAGTTGATTTACAATATTGTGTCAATTTCTGCTGGGCAGCAAAGTGACCCAGTCTCTCTCTCTCTCTTTCTCTCTCACACACACATACATTGTTTTTCTCATATTATCTTCCATCATATGCTATCCCAAGATATTGGATGTCATTCCTTGTGCTATACAGTAGGAGAATCCATTACTTTTATCCAAGCAAAGATTCTACGTAGTTAAGGTCATTTAAAAAATACTGTTACCTATTAAGAAGATTTTTCCAAACAGTTTCCTTTGAGAGCTATACTTGGTCTATTTAAGGATTTTTTGTTTGTGTGTTTTTGCCTTGAACTGTGATATCAAAAGACAAATGGAATGGAGGAAGCCAACGCAAGCTAATTTAGCCAACACTGGCAGCTGTCTGTCACTGGAGCTTGTCGCCTTGAAAGAGAAAGTTGTTTTTTTCCATTGCACCAGAAAAAGAGCAATGCAAACATGCTTGATGGAAAGGTTATCCCAGACCTAAGAAATTACCAAAAAGGGAAATATGTTTGCTTTGCTTCCTTTCCTGATTGTCCTACGAATAATGAGATCATTTGAAAAGAGAATGAAAGAGAAATTAAATGTCTATAATTATTTCAAAATAAGCTAATTTAGAAATGTCTACCCAATTGCTGATGAGGGTAGTAACAAAAAAATTCATTAATAATCAATTATCCCAAACACAAAACATGCCTCTCAAATTTCCAGAAAAGAACAAATCTCAGCTTTCATGTTAGTAAGACTAGAGCACGATTTGGACAAAGCAGCATTTTCCCAAGAAATCCTGTCAGGTCCTACATGCTTTTCTAGAATATAATGTTTACATGCAGTCTTTCAAATTGTTTCTCAAACAGACGCAGGTGATTTGCACGCCTAGACGTGGGTTTCTGACATACCTTGGAGGAAAATTCCATTGCAAGGAAATTGCCTTTTTTTGACACAACATTTTTTTTGTATTTGTATTACACACAGAACATTTTCAAACGTACAAAAAAACTGAAAGACTTTTACAGGAAACAGCGACTGTTCACCAAGATTCTACCGTCACTTTTTGCTGCACTCATTTTATCAGCGCTTTAGCCACCCTCCTAACCAACCTGAAATATCGCCATCACCACAGCGAGCGCCCTCCTGCCTTTTCTTGCAAATCCCGCCCCCTCTGCGCAAAGGCCGACTTGAGATTTTAACCCACCGTGGATTTCAAATTCACATTTAAATGTCCCTTAAGGACTTCTTGACTGCTTATCGCATTTCGAAGTAGTTGGAAATTTATGTAATCCTTTTAATTTTTATTTCTTTTTTTAGTTATTTCCTTCTATTTATTTATTTTTTAGGGCTGCACCTGAGGCATATGGAGGTTCCCAGGCTAGGGGTCGAATCAGAGCTATTGCTGCCAGCCTACACCACAGCCACAGCAATGCAGCATCCGAGCCATCTCTGTGACCTACACCACAGCTCATGGCAATGCCAGAACTCCAGTCCTTTTCATTTTTAAAAGTCATCTGCCTAATGAGTATTCTGCTTTCTAGACAAACAAATCAGAGGCTACATTCCATGAGGCATCATCAGTCTTTACACAGAACCTGTCTGGGCGGCATTAACCTCACTTTGGGGCAGAGAGTTCATCTCTTCAGGGGTCACTTGGTTTGTAAAACGGAGATACAAATACCAACTCTAAACTCACCTCAAGGAGTTCCCGTCACGGCACAGCAGAAACGAATCCGGCTAGGAACCCTGAGGTTGGGGGTTCGATCCCTGGCCTCACTCAGTGGGTTAAGGATCTGGCGTTGCCACGAGCTGTGGTGTAGGTCGCAGATGCGGCTTGGATCCGAGTTGCTGTGGTTGTGGCTGTGGCCAGCTGCTGTAGCTCCAATTAGACCCCTATCCCAGGAACCTCTATATGCCGTGAGTGCAGCCCTAAAAGGACCAAAAAAATAAAAATAAATAAATAAACTCACCTCAAGACTGTTGTAAAGGTGAGAAAAAGAAGCAGCAGAGAAAATGGCCATGGGAATGTAGAATATTTCCTTACTGTCTAATCAAGGCAAGTTGAACTATTAATGGCACAATGTTGCAGGTGCAAGTCTTGGAAACGGTAGACTTTTCTAAATAAACATTTTGAGCTTTATTTCCTGGAAAGTTTGGTAGAATCACATAATTGGCTCAGCGTGTTATGTCTCCTTTTTTCTCGCTAAAGACGTTCAAATTCTTGCACTTGACAAGGCATGTGAAACCACTGAATGCTTTTGGCAGTGGCCTTATTAATAATATGCTTATTTTTAGTGCACTCTTCTCATTCAAATCAATTTTATTTATTTACTATTATTAATTAGATGAGCATTTCAGAAGAAAATAAAAGAACATGGAGGCCTTTTCCCTATATCCTAGTTATACCTCATTTTTGAATTCTTACTCAAAGCCAACAAAAAAAAGAACTGACAGCTGATCTTTGTAGATTCATGCAATTTCCACCTTGCTAAATTATTCTGGGTTTTAAGCACATAGCACATTTCAGATAAAAGTCAGAAAATGAGTAATACAACCATTTTGTGTAAATATCTAGGTAAATAGCTTTGATGAATTTCTAAGTTAGTAAGTGGTTATTCTGCTGATGGTACCTATCTATATATAACACATCTATATATAATGACAAATGCTACTCAGTGACTTTAGTCTTGGCATCTTCAATATGAAAGTCACCCTTAACTGAAATAAAACTTAATAAATATTACTGTTTTCTTGAAGATTCCTATAAAGTGTTCTTTAGGATGGAGAAAATTGAAAACAACCCACATATCCAATCCTAGGGGAAGGATTAACTACTTTATGGCATATCACATAATAGGATATTATATTGCCAGTAGAGTCATAGTTACAAGCCTGATTGCAGTTTGCTTACAAGTTAGCACAGAAAAAGATTATAATGTTAATACCGGTTGGGGCGGGATCATGGGATTACAGTGTTTTAAAAAATGTTGATAGTATTTCTTAAACTACCAGGTTAATTTCTCTCAAATTAACTGTAATGCTTCTAATAAATTGTGCATTGTATTATAAATATCGCATTATGGTTTTTCCTAATTAAGTGAGCTTTTATTTAAAAATACAAATATTGTAGACACACATAAGTCAGAAAATAAAAATTCTGATTTTCTGATACTGTAGAAAAATTATTTCATTTCTTATACATACCCCACATAAAGGTTAAGAATGTGGAATTAGTCATACCTGAGTTTGATTCCCAACTACATTGAGTGGGCTTAGGAAAATTACTTAATATCTTTAGGCCTTAGTTTTCTCATTTGTTTAAAAAAAGGAAATGACGGTAATACATTTCATAAAGTGCCTAACATTATTTGTTCAATTAAATTGGTTTGCATGTATATATGTATGTCTGTGTGGGTATATATATATATATATATATATATATATACATTTTTAAACTGTATATATATTATGAGATGGTATATTATATATTCTGATTTTTTTTAACCATCTCTTCCTATATAACTTGGACAGTAATTTATATTAACTCACTACGTGCATGTTGTTTTTTTGAAAAAATGACTTCATGATATGCGATGTATATATAGAACATAATTTGTTTATCAAATCTAGTTCTATTATTTGAAACCATGCTTCAGTGAAACATTAACTTTGACTTCTGCAAGATTTTCTGCAGGTTTAATTCCTAAACATTGAGTTGCTTTTTTATAAAGAATGGAAAATATAAAATGGGAAAAGAACCGTTCATAATAGCAGCAACACCAATAGTGACAGCAGCAAACAACTACTGTAATTCCCATAAAATAACTAGAAATAAATTTAATAAGCTATGAATACATAAAGATGTTATAAAACTCTACTGAGTGACATGTATTCACAGATTAATAAAGGAAGATGCACACTTTTTCTTAGCCAGAAACACTCAGTTATAAAAATACCATTAATATGTAATTTAAACTATAGTTCATCAGTAAGATAACTGTTTTATTCACAATAGCTTTATCATAAATGCTTGAAATCTTGAGGGGAAAGTCTTACCTACTCTTCTCTTTTTTCAGAATTTCACTGTGTATTTTCCCTTGTATTTTCTTCCAGGTTAAATTTAGACTTATTTTATCAACTCCTAAAAACATTTTGTTGGAGTTGTAGCTAGAATTACACTGAGTTTATTAAATTTATTCCCAGGTATTCTATACATTTTAGTTTTGTTGCTCATTGTGAATTAAGAAAAAATTTTTTCTCTATTTTTCCCAAATATAGTGTTTCCTGTTAAGAAAGCATTCATTAATCTGATAATTTTAAGGAGCAGGAAAAGATGGAGACTTTTTTCCGGCTCTTTTGTCAGCAATTACAACAATCAGAATTTCCCATTGGATCTGTTTTATTACTTAGATGGTAAAGGAGCAGATTAAAAAAAAAATAAGTAGAAAAGCAGGATAGGGTCAGGGAGATAGAAAAAGCATAACAGAAATCTCAAGACCTAAATGCAAGCCTTGGAGATATATATATATATATATATTTGCTTTTTAGGGCCGCACTCATGGCATATGGAGGTTCCCAGGCTAGGGGTCCAGTCGGAGCTACAGCTGCTGGCCTATGGCACAGCCCCAGCAACATCAGATCCGAGCCGCGTCTGTGATTTACACCACAGCTCACGGCAATGCCGGATCTTTAACCCACTGAGCAAGGCCAGGGGTCGAACCTGCAACCTCATGGTTCCTAGTTGGATTTGTTTCCACTGAGCCACAGTGGGAATTCCGGATTTATCTTTAATTGGCATGGACCTTTAATTGGCTGGTCTGTCACACTCTGTGTGTCTTAATTTTCTTTCAGCTTTAAGATCATCTAATTTATTCTCAACTGGGTTAAAACCCTAGGATTCATGTATTTGCAAATACTCATTGGGTGTTTTTGTTATGTGCCTGGCACTGCATTAAGAGTTTGGAGATCTGAACCCTGAAGGGGCAACACAGAACATTCAAGTAAGGTGGGCTTTGGTTTCCAATTTCTCATATAAATGTTATTGTCTTTAGACATCTTAATTGGAGCTGTCAATTTACATCTCTGCATTGTGACTTTAGGTTCTGGAGCGTGGATTTGTCCATGGGTGTGGTTTGCAGCAAGGTGCATGGGTTAATTCTCCCTCCAAGTCAGCACCTTTGGAGCCCCCAGTTCCTCCTCTGTGAAAGATGTGGCTATTCCGTTCAACCTTCTATGATTCTCTAAGTCCATGCAGTTTTGCATTTGCTCAGCAGGCAGAGAGAATGAGAAGCATGGCATGCTCCACATCAGTGATTCTCATGCTTTAATGCATCTAGGAATCACCTGGGATCCTGATCGAAGTTAGCGGGACCCACAGATAGCTGCATGTCTAATAAGCTCCTGATGAGAACTAGGCTGCGGTTTCACAAACCACATTTTAAGCAGCAGGGGGCTAAGTCAGCCCGGAAAAGGAGCGAGAACAAGGTGTTCCCTGAGCAGAATAGCCTACCGGGGCGATCTTGCCACAGCTGGTCAAACTTGTCTAACTGAGCGACAACAGGTCAAAAACATAATCAATTCCTTTCTTGTTGTTCACCTCGCCCTGCAGCATTTTCTTCCCCGCTCCCAGGCAAAATGACTCAATCCTGTAAAGCTCCTGCTGTCCTAAATCTCAAAGTGGGTAATCAAGAACGAGGTTTCAAGCAATCATCAGCAGAGGGAAAAAAGAGTGGAAAAAAAATCCAAACACCCACGTGTTTGCCGAGCAGAAGAGTACGGAAATCAGGGAACCTCTCCGAGCGACAAATAAAAATGTATTCTTTGTCCTTTTACCATTCCCTGAATTTTAGCTTTGGAGTTTCTCCCCAGTTTTAGTTAAATATTAATTTGCTTATGGTTACTACTTTGACCAGCACTGAAAAAAAGTAGAGTAAAACTGATCTAAAATCCTTATATTCTGATATAACCACTGCTAATATCTTGGAAAATATACTTCTGTGCCTGTTAGTCTGACTCTACACACACACACACACACACACACACACACACACACACACGATTTAATTTTACATAATTTAATGCATTCTTCATGTGGTACTGCAAACTGGCTATTTTTACAAATAAGTTTACCTGTTAGGGTCTTAACTAGTACTTATTTTTATTGAATAACTTTGAAGTATAACACTGGGTAAATTTAAGGTGTAAAGTGTGCTACTTTGATACATTTATATATTGTAATATGATTGCTGATGTACTAATATTTATCGTGTTGCATAATTACAGTACAATATTACTTTCTATATTCATGATAGTGTGCATTCGATCTCAATGGCTTATTCACCACTCATTAAAAGTTTGTCCCCTTAAATACCATCTCTTACCACTGTCTCTCTCCACTCCCATCCCCTTATAATTACCATTTTACGCTGGTTTTTTACAGGTTTAGCTTTTTGAGGTTCCTCATAAAAGTGATATCACACAGCACTTGTCTTTCACTGTCTGGGTTATCTTGCTTAGTATCACGTGTGAAGGTTCATCCATGTTGTCCCAGGTGGGAGGATGTCTTCCTTTCTCATGGCTGAATAATATTCCACTATATACATGGACCACATTTTTTATCCATTCATTTATTGATGGGCATTTGGGTTGTTTCCATTTCTTGGCTTTTGTGACTAATGCTATGATAAACATAGGAGGGCACATATCTGATCAAAATCCTGTTTTCATTTCCTTTGGGTATATACCAAGAAGTGGAATTGCTGAACAGCATGGAGGTCTACTTTATTTTTTCAAGAACCGCCATATTGTTTTCCATAGTGGTCTGACCAACTCACGGTCCCACCAACTGTGTACTGAACCCAGTAAGTGCTCCCATTTCATCACATCCTCAGCAACAACTACTGTCTCTTGTCTTCTTGGTAATAGCCATCTTAACAGTCAACACTAGTGCTTTAAACAACTGCTTAACAATTCCTGATGTTGGTACAACAGAAGTGTGGGTTTTTTTAAGTAGAAGACTCACTTTTAAAGAATATTTTATTAATTGTAAACACTTTATTAATTATATATATTCAAACAGCATCAATAATTATAGAGCAGAGAACAAAAGATCACCCTCAATTTAACTATCTGGAGTACCTCCTCTAATGTTAGGTGAAAAACATTCTGAGTATTTTTCTACGCACCTGCATATACAGTTTAAAATATTAGACCAAAAAAAAAATAAAGTTTTATAAAGATGAGATTATGGTATATATAGTATTTTAATTAAAATATTTCTAATTTAACTACAACATAGTAGGGGGAGAAACAAACTGAAGCCAAACTTTATAGAATTGGTTCCATATGTCCAGGATCTACCATTTCACTTTCTATAGGAACCTGGGCAAGTTACTTAATATTTCTGTCTCTCAGACTTCTGATCTGTAAAATAGGATTTATGAAATCTACATCATAGGATGTTGTGAGGGTTAAAGGAGATAATATAAACAAAACATTCAGAACTGTGCCTAGAATATAGGCACCAATTCGTAAATGTCAGTTCTTTTTATATCAGCTCAGTTATATAGATTTATTTTATGGAAAATTGGTTATGAAGAATGTTAGTACTAGGAGTCATGTTTTGGGGTTAGCTCCACTTTTTTTTTTTTATGTCTTTTTTGCCATTTCTTGGGCCGCTCCTGCGGCATATGGAGGTTCCCAGGCTAGGGGTCCACTTGGAGCTGTAGATGCCTGCCTAAGCCAGAGCCACAGCCACTCGGGACCCGAGCCGAGTCTGCAACCTGCACCACAGTTCACGACAACGCTGAATCCTTATGGGGTCAGCTCCACTTCTGAAAAGAGTTCTTAGCTTTTTGCTAAGAAAGGTGGAGAAATGTATCCTGTTTTCTCCCCTCTCCCTCCTACCACCTTCCTAACCGCATCCTGATCTCTATTTGGTTATTTTTGTTTAGCTACATTCTGCTCTATATCCATAATTCCAGGAGTCCTCTCTCCGTTTAAGATAACTTTTTTTTTTTGGTCTTTTTAGCGCCGCACCTGTGGTTCCACAGCAGGGATCGCACTGTAGCTGCAGCCACCGGCCCACACCACAGCCACAGCAACGCGGGGATCCCAGCCGACTCTGCGACCTACACCACAGTTCACAGCAATGCGGGATCCTTAACCCACTGAGCAAGACCAGGGATCGAACCCTCAACCTCATGGTTCCTAGTTGGGTGCATTAACCACTGAGCTATGAAAGGAACTCTCAGAGAACTTTCTTTGGGTTTGTCTTTCTTTGGAGTAAGCTGCTTTCAGCAAAGGCCTATAGGTCACTACCCATTGACAGTTTCCTGACTAAGAATGTCTCTGTTTATTTATTTATCTTTTTTGTCTTTTCTAGGGCCAAACCCGCAGCACATGGAGGTTCCCAGGCTAGGGGTCGAATTGGAGCTGTAGCTGCCTGCCTACACCACAGCCACAGCAACGTGGGATCTGAGCCGCGTCTGCAACCTACACCACAGCTCACGGCAATGCCGGATCCTTAACCCACTGAGCGAGGCCGGGGATCGAACCTGCAACCTCATGGTTCCTAGTCAGATTTGTTAACCACTGAGCCACGACGGGAACTCCTGACTGAGAAAGTTCTTTGCAAAGAAATTAGCTTCTTCTACCTTTTCTACTCTGTCTAGCTTCGAGGACTCTTCTCCGGGGATTTGGGTTCCATGGCTCCACACACACTGATTTCTTTATTTTTTAAATTGAAGCATAGTTAATTTAGAGTGTTGTGTGTTAGTTTTCGGGTGTACAGCAAAGTGATCCTATATGTAGATATGTGTGTATACATATGGAATATATATGTATTCTCTTTCAGATGCTTTCTCAGTCATCCTATTTCGGCATCTCTTCTACTTACTCCCAGCTCTAGGGGGGGCTCGGAGGTTGCCGGTTATGATACCTTTTGAAAATTCTTTAAAAAAAAACAAAACAAAACCCAAAACTGTATGGATCCTCCCCTTTCTTTCTGTCGTTGGCTTGAGATTCAGCTTTTTCGTATTTGCCAAAAACCGTTATCATGGGCTCGTTGGCTCTTTGGCTTCCAAAATTGTGTTACAGTTTTCACTGCTTTATTTCTCGGACACAGTGTTACTATTATTATATTTGCTGTTATTATTATCCTACTGTTATAGGGGGGCATTAGAATGAAAGACAATTATTTGCCTGTGCTCAGATCACCGTCCTCACCTTATTTTGTCATTTTTCTACCTCAGGCACAGAAACTGCCTTGATGAGAGGTTGTGTTTTTCTGTCTTTTATATCTATTATCTTCTTTCTAATTGGCTTATCTGTTTGCCCATTTCCTCGACCTTCATTAAGACCATCTCAAAGGCTTTCTTCTTTGTCAGTAATTTAATTTTTGACCAGGCTTAGTCATTCCTGAAGGTTTCTAATTTATTCATTAACTAGGTAATGGTGAACTTTTTGGTTGTCAATTTATGTCCTTGGCTGGAAAGAATTTCCCATTGCCTCTTATAATGTGGTTTTATTGCTTTAACTGTGAGTCCTTAGTTTATCAAATTCATATTCTTCTGAAACTTTTCTATAGCAGGAGGCATTGACTAGGAATTTTCACCCATCCTTTGGTTTATGACTTTTTTTGTGTGTGGTCTTTTTGTCTTTTTAGGGCTGCACCTGCAACACATGGAGGTTCCCAGGCTAGGGGTCAAATCCAAGCTGTAGCTGCCAGCCTGTGCCACAGCCACAGTAAAGCAGGATCTGAGCCGTATCTGCAAACTACAGCACAGCTCACAGCAATGCCGGATCCTTATCCCACTGAGCGAGGCCAGGAATCGAACCTGTGTCCTCATGGATGCTAGCTGGGCTCATTAACGAAGGGCTGAGCCACAATGGGAATTCCAGTTTATGACTTCTTTTTGTGTATTTTTCTTTTGTTCATGGTTAAAGTGGGCTACTCTGTCCAGATTTAAGTCTTTCCGGTAGAGTATGAATTAACCTTTATTAACAATATTTATAATTCATCTGATATAAATTTTTTTTCCTTTTGTCTTTTTAGGGCCACACCCGCTGCATGTAGAGGCTCCCAGGCTAGGGGTCTAATTGGAGCTGTAACTGCCTGCCTATAACACAGCCACAGCAACGTGGGATCCGAGCTGCGCCTGCAACCTACACCACAGCTCATGGCAACGCTGGTTCCTTAACCCGCTGAGCGAGGCCAGGGATGGAACCCGCAACCTCATGGTTCCTAGTCAGATTTGTTTCCACTGCGCCATGAGGGGAACTCCTGATACCAATGTATTAATGTGGTTTTCCCTTTAACCTTTAAAGTGGTATTTAGTTTTATTTACCTTCCTGTGGTTTATGGGGATTGGAAGGTGGAAAAGGAGTTGAGAAGTGACGGGGGAGATGTCTGCTGCGGACTTTATTGAAGGGTGTAGACGCTAATCTCTCCTCTAAGATTGTATCACGTGTCCTGTTTCAGAGGTCACTCCTTCTTCTATTTGGGAGGTTTACACACTTTTCGTTAAAGGGTAACGTGGGATATTCCATTAAATATATAGCCCCAGTTTATGAGCTAGGGTGGTTTTTCTTGCATTTACTGAGACCCTGTCATGTTAAGTAGGCCTTTTCATTAAAGATTTTTCCTCTTGAGTTTTCCCTGAGTTGCCTACTTACTACCAATCTGGGCTTCCCTAAATTGGGAAAAGGGTATTAGTGAGAATTTTCGGGATTTTGTAACATTTTATTCGCTAGTGTGACTTCCGAGAGGCTGATGCTGGGTCAGGAGATGTGAGGTCATAAAAGAGTGTTTAGTGTCTTGGTGGCAATGTTGGGGGGAGAGTTTTTTGTCCTTCCTTTGCTTGGTTGCTGCTGATAATTGCTTTGTTTTCCATTTTTTAAAAAATAGCTTAGGTTTGATAACATTGATAGATATATAAGATAAATTAAGAAAACACAATGTAATTTATTCAACAGCATGTATTAATAGTATTACTGGAAGGAGATTATGGTCTGGCTTCATTCTGACATCTTACCCTGGAAATCTAATTCTCTTTCCTACTGTTTGGCCACTTTGACATTTTTTCATAGATCTCAGTTTCCAGTGGGATTAAATTTAAGACAAGGTGTAGGCGTTCCCGTCGTGGCGCAGTGGTTAACGAATCTGACTAGGAACCATGAGGCTGAGGGTTCGGTCCCTGCCCTTGCTCAGTGGGTTGACGATCCGGTGTTGCCATGAGCTGTGGTGTAGGTTGCAGACGCGGCTCGGATCCCGCGTTGCTGTGGCTCTGGTGTAGGCCGGTGGCTACGGCTCCGATTAGACCCCTAGCCTGGGAACCTCCATATGCCGCGGGAGCGGCCCAAGAAATAGCAAAAAGACAAAAAATAAATAAATAAATAAAAAGACAAGGTATAGCTTGAAGACAGCCAGATTCCGATTTTTACCATCTCATGCATATAGTGGGTCTCCTCACATTTTCTGGGATTCCATTTCCTAAAATATAATCTCTTAGTCTAGAGTTCCCATCAGAATTTCTCATTCTCATTTTGTTATAAATGACAGATATTAACTCAGAGTGTGATTTACTCTAGTGGAATTTTCTGTTTTCTTTCCTTTTTTATTAAAAAAAAATACTGCTCATAATCTGTTCTTTGTCCATATGGTATATTAGCATATGTCTCATCAACTCTCTACCTGAAAATAGAAACACTGCCGAGCAATGCTTTGTGTACTTGAGACCAGAAGAAGAAGTTAAGCTGAGAGAGCTGATTCCTCAAAACCTTTGCCAGTTTTGAAAGCGGTGTTGAAAGGTTGAGAAGCTGAGCTGAGCTGTCAACAGACTCACAAATCTGGGTTGGAAATGACGGTACAAAAATTTGATTTCATGGTCCACCAAAGTAGAAGCAGCTTCATAAATATCTCTGTCTTTTGGTTTGAACTTTGTAAGGTAAGTATAAGGGGAGTCTGGGAATAGGATATTCCTTATAGAGAATCAAGCCCAACTTTAGATCATCTCAATTCCTGGTCAGAAAACAGAGTCTTGGGATTGCTAGTGTACCTGGTGTAGCTGCCTGCTAGAAGCGAAAGTAAATTTTCTCTGGAGAAAGGTAATATTATCTCGAGTCT
This sequence comes from Phacochoerus africanus, assembly GCF_016906955.1. NCBI lineage: Eukaryota > Metazoa > Chordata > Mammalia > Artiodactyla > Suidae > Phacochoerus > Phacochoerus africanus. The sequence continues at coordinate 9,081,811 of NC_062552.1, read as the reverse complement.
CAAAGCAGAGGTATAGTTTTTCATATATAACATCTGGCTCTCAATCAGAAATAATCAGTCAAGTGAAAAGACTTGACCAAAAGTCAGGAGAAAACCCAGAAAATGGATATCCAGACACAGATAACGGAGTTATTGGGAACTGCCAAATGCATGATATGTGTTCAATGTATTAAAATAAATCGATGAGAATCTTGGAGGGAAACTATAAAAGAGAAGAAAATGGAGATTCTCAAATGGAAAAATGCAATATCTGAAACTACAAACTCAATAAATGTTTGATAGCAGATTAAAAATAGCTAAGGGCAGAATTAGTCAAGTTGAAGATAAAACAGAAGAACATACCCAGACTGAAGCACAAAAAAATAAAAGGGTAGAAAATATAGAAAAGAGTAAAAGAGACAAAGAAAGAGAATGAAGAGAAAAGAGTAAAAGAGACAAAGAAATTATCTCTTATTTGAAGAGATAATGGCTGAGGATTTTCTGTAATTGATGAAAGACCACCAGCTACATATTTAAGGAGTGCCAGGAACTCCAAAGAGGTTAAATACAAAACACATTGTATTTATATCAATCATATTAAAGCTACTGACAGCAAAGTGGAATTCTAAAACCACTCAGAAGAATAAAGAAGTAACGCTTACTGGTTGTTTAAAATATGACAGTATTGAAATGTAAACTCTCTTTCCAAATTATATTCCAAAGCTTTTTTTTCTTGCTTTTTAATTAAAAAAAAAAAGATGATATGTGTGTACTATTAAGTGACTTGTATTATTCTTTTTTGAAAAACATATCTTGCATATCTTTCAAGGTCAGCAAACCTAAACCTAGACCATTCTTTCTGATTGCTGCAAGCTATTCCAATCTGTGGATGTCTACAGTTGATTTCACTAATCTTCTATTGATGGAGATAAAATAAATAGAACAAAAATTTACACCGAGACCAAAAGGAACAATGAATATTAATTTAGCGCTTATTGTACCTACTACTGTACTAAGTGTTTAACATGCATCAGCTGATATTTACGTAGTAAGTTATTTCCAATTTTTTATTAATGATGCTTATGTAAATATATACACTTCCAGAAGTAGTAAGCAAAGGGATACAGGGGCACATACATACACATACCTAGAAATACTCCCAGAACTACATGCACAGATATATTTTTGCATAGTATTTCTGGAAATATCTACAGCCTAATTTCCTAGAAGCAATATCACACTGCAGTAGGTTTACTGCATTTATTTATGCATCTGGTAGAGGTCAAAATGTCACACAAACAATTTATACCTGATGCAAATTCATGCCCCGTTAAAGGGTTATTTTCTGTCAGGAGAGGTAGGCTTTGTGTACCTTTATTAGTTCTTCCGTAGTTGTGGGTCTGGGAGTGGTCATGTGTGTCAGTTCTGGGCAATGAGACTCACAGGGAAGATTATGGAATGAACTTTTTTCTTAATGAAAAGACGGAGCCTCAGCAAACAGGGTCTTTTGGCCTCTGGGCCTTTCTTCCTGCTTGGTATTCTCATGGAGCAGCCTGCAGCTGTAGCTGCCTTCCTTTCATCATGGAATGATAAGCAGCAGAATAAAAAGCCAGCACTCTGAAATGATGAGGCAGTAAGGTTGAAAGGCAGCCTTGAACCAAGGCCAACAGTTTCCATACGCCCAGGCAGTTTTTATGTTTGCAAAATAAACACCATTTCTCAAATCCTTTACGAGTTAGGATGTTCTATCACATGCCGACAAAACCATCCCCTCCAAAGTTGAGTCAATTTATCTACCCACTAGCATTTTATGAGAGGCCCCATTTCCCCCCACTCTTGCTGACACTAAGTGATTTTAGTCTTTAAAAGTTTTTCAATCTAGTGGACAAAAATTATACCGCATTGTTTTAATCTTCATTTGTCATTGTTGGTGAGGTTGCTCGGCTTTCCATATATCCATACCATTTTTTTTTTTTTTTTTTTTTGCTATTTCTAGGGCCGCTTCCGCGGCATATGGAGGTTCCCAGGCTAGGGGTCGAATCGGAGCTGTAGCCACCGGCCTACGACAGAGCCACAGCAACGCGGGATCCGAGCCGCGTCTGCAACCTACACCACAGCTCACGGCAACGCCGGATCATTAAGCCACTGAGCAAGGGCAGGGACCGATCCCGCAGCCTCATGGTTCCTAGTCGGATTCGTTAACCACTGCGCCACGACGGGAACTCCCATACCATTTTTGTTTGTGATTTAATGATTGATGTTTGTGACGCATTTTCTGTTGGGTTTTCTATAGGACCTAGGAAACCCTTGGATTTTCAGGAGCAGCCTATTTTCGTTATTTTTCTCTTTTTGTGTTTCTTCTGGCTGTACCAAGCATATGGTCATTTCAGAGTTCATTAGCACCCCTACCAGACGGGAGGTTGAAGGAGGAGGAGATGAACTCCAATCCATCCATCTGCGCTCCCCATTGCACGAATCTCACCGCCCTCGCTCGCATTGCGAGAGAAGGTTTTGGATCCATGGTGCGAAGGAGAATTGCTTCTCACTGAAAAATGATGCTTCTGGGAGTGTAAAGCTCATTTGAAAAGAATAGAGGCCAAAAGTAAAATAAAATATCCCTCCCACAGAGGAAACAAAGTGTGCAGGTGGGTGCTTGCTATAGCTACGGGTATGTGAAAAAACAAATATTTTAAAAAATTGGTGCTTTCTAGTACAACCGACATTGCAATAATGATACAACCGTGGATATTCTCCATCACAAATACAGGTGACTTGGACGTATAAATGAAATGTTGATAACTATTACATAGTTTTAGCTCTTTTTGTTTTCTCTCAATTAGTTGATGATGTGCATGGTGTAATATGCCCAAGGATAAAATACAATAAAAAAATCCAAGACCTTTTTCTTCAGAGGACTTGTTCTGTGCCCTGCCTAACTTCTGCTAGTCTTCCTGGCATTAACCAATGGTAAAACTAGCCTTCAGTCAAGTCTTAATTTATTTCAAGATTTTCTCCGTGATCCTTTTTTCACATTCTCTCAACAATGTTAGCCCATTATTGAAATTAGTTCTAGTTGGTAAAAAAATCTGTATCTGTCTGTCTGTCTATTTATCACTGCTCTTACCTAGTATGTCATCTATTGAGGGATAGAGATTATTTTTTCCTAGTATATATAAGTATTTGGTTATTTTAAAAGCTTGATAAATATCTATATGCTGGTATATCCAAACCTGAGATAATATTCCCCCAACTTCTCCTCCAGTAAAAAGGATATTGCCTTATATTCAAATCTTTAAAAATTCTCATATTGAATGCTGCTCCTTAGTATTTGGAACAGTAAAATACTCTTTGGGAGAAGGCATATTTTTTCTGGAAGATTTCAATCTGTTGCCAATGATAGGAATTGAAATGCTGTGCTGTGTTTTCTGATATCAACCTTATATGATGTTTTATGTCTTTGTCTTTTTAGGGCCATACCTGTGGCACATGGAAGGTCCCAGGCTAGGGGTCGAATCAAAGCTGCAGCTGCTTGCCTATGCCTCAGCCGCAGCAATGCTAGATCTGAGCCACACCTGCGACCTACACCACAGCTTATGGCAACACCGGATTCTTAACCCAATGGGTAAGGCCAGGGATCAAACCCACATCCTCATGGATACTAGTCAGGTTCTTAACCCACTGAGCCACAATGGGAACTCCTGTCTTCAAACATTTTTATCAATATTCTTGAATACCCTATATTGAAAATGTTTGGACTTTCAAATAATAATAATTTTCTTTTATTATTGATATATTTTGTTTATTTTATTTTATTTTATTTTTTGGCCTGTGGCATGTGTAAGTTCCTAGCCAGAGATTGAACCTGCACCACAGCAATGACCTAAGCGCTGCAGTGATAACACCAGATCCCTAACCTACTATACCAGAAGAGAACTCCTATTTTGTGAATTTAATATATGATCTCTCTCATCAGAATATGGATAAATAGGAGTTCCCGTCGTGGCGCAGTGGTTAACGAATCCGACTAGGAACCATGAGGTTGCGGGTTCGGTCCCTGCCCTTGCTCAGTGGGTTAACGATCCGGCGTTGCCGTGAGCTGTGGTGTAGGTTGCAGACGCGGCTCGGATCCTGCGTTGCTGTGGCTCTGGCGTAGGCGGGTGGCTACAGCTCCGATTGGACCCCTAGCCTGGGAACCTCCATATGCCGCGGGAGCGGCCAAGAAATAGCAGAAAGACAAAAACAAAAACAAAAACAAAAACAAAAAAAAGAATATGGATAAATAATGATGGTGCCATCTCACCAATTTATTGTTTGTGATAGTAAGGTGATAAATCAAGTATTTCATCAAGTGTGGTGTGGTTTCTGGTTTCAGACTAAATTCTTTATTATGTTTATAAAACATGCAGTTATTCCTAGTTAACTAATAATTTATGCGACTTGTTTTTTCATTTGGCAAAAAATATTTTAGGAGTCTTTTACTTAACTTGATGTTTTTGGTTTAACCTTTTTATCAATTTCTGGTGTTAACGCAATTAGATAGGAGAAAGTAGTCTGTATAATTGTATTTCTTAGAATTTATTAAAGTTTTCTTTCCAGATTGGAACCTTATCTTTTTAAAAAGTATTTCAAGGGCATTAAAAATGGGTATAAAAAATAAAAGCCCTACACACATACACCTCACATATCTATACTGAAACCGAATTTATTGGCTGTATGCATTTCACTTAGAAATTGAATTTTTGAGACTAGAAATAAGCATGGCAGCATTCAAAGGCAGCCATTCCTGCTTTGCGTTTTACGGACTCACATATGATAGATTTGTGACAATGGTTATAACCACACATACAGAAGAGATCTCTTTGTAAGCTCAGTTCCCAAGGTTCCAATGATATTCAAGGAAACAAAAGCATTTTGGGGATCTTTCCATGTGTAAAAGCATAATTGATAGGTTATATCATGTACAAGAAAGCTCACAAGATAATTGTCTCAGTTACTTGTTGCCATCATAACAACCAGTAATAAAATTCTGCAAATCTTTGTAATGAACAGTGATGTGTGTTTATCAGGTGGGGTCAGCTCCCGGTTAACCAGGAGTCTCTGCTGAGCTCCTCTGAGCTCACTCACCTGTTAGAGGTTGGCTGATCTCGGCTGGCCTTGGCTAAGATAATGGTCAGCTCATCTCTATCAATAGGTCTGTCACCCTCTGACAGACTGGGTGGGGGGGTATGGGGGTGGCAGGAAAACAAGAGCAAGCAGACACTGGCAAGTCTCCTTGAAGCCCACGTTCAGGACTGGCCCCGGTCGCTTCTGCTCATTCTACAGGTTCAACCAGGCACATGGATGGAGAAGGAACTCTTAAGTCACTTGACAAAAGATGTGGAAGCAAGAAAGGGTAAAGAATTGGGTCCCTGATGCAATTCATCTACCACCATACATCCTCTGCAGGAGGCATTCCAGCAAGGTCACCTGGCTTTCTCGTGACAGTCAAAAGCACTGACCCTTGTGTATAAAAGTCTCCGATGATAACAACATGCAATAATATATTAATATTTAACATATGGAGTTAAAAAATATTTCAAAATATATAATTGATGAAAGGACGTTTTGAAGGTCAAACTTTACTGTAGAGATTGTGCATGCAAGTGATACATTTGATGCTTATGGATGTGTACAGGCTACAAAGTAATAAATACAGTGAGGCTACATGGTTCTCTATGTTCTGAAGTTCCTGTTTGTAGTCTCATTTCCTATAATTCTGGCCTAATGTACTTCCAACCTTTGTGGGACCTAGTTAATTCAGTTTTCAGAGCAAAGAGATATACTTCCTTTCTTCAAGCTGTTAATTTTTTCTTTTAATTTTTGCTGTTTGAGACCAAGAGAGGATGGGGAAGGCACTCAGTGCTTCGGGATCTCAGAGACTGTCTTTTTACTTACAGAGAAAACAAAGTAAAATTTGGTTCTTTTTTAATTTTGGTATTTAAATTTGTGATAAAGATGGCTATTCATGGGCTATTTTGGCTTTAGAAGCTGTGAATTTTTATTATGTAAGTTTTCGTATATCTAGTGAGATCTTGCAAGCGCTCTACAGAATCACAGCACTGCAGAGCTCGAGGGGACTTTACAGTCCCTCTAGAAAAATCTATTACCCATTGCAAGCATCCTTTACCAAACATCACTGTGAGATGATGATCTGATCTTGCCTTGAACACTTCCAGTGGTGGGGGGCTTACTTCAGTTAAAAGAGGACAGTTTCATAAATAGGAAAAAATGTATGTCATAGCAATTTATTTCTCCTTCCATTAATATTCCTTGATTGACCCTAATATTACCCTCTGGAGCCACTAATCTGTTCACTCTTCCAACATGACAGATGGTCAGAGTTTTGCAGCTCATTATCATGTATTCATTCGGTCTTCCCTTTCCCGGGTTAATCATTACAAGTTTGTTCTATCATTCTTTGTGGGCTCTGCTTTCCAGACTGTGCTATTCTGGCAATGACACTTTATATGCACGCCCGTTTGTTAATGTCCTCTTACAGAAAACTATCCTATTTTGAACCCCATGCCCCCACATACAGCCTACAGAGCATGAAATCTTGTAATAACATTCCCCTCTAGAATCCTAACTGCTAGAGATGGAAGTGACTATGGAGAGTGATTAGTGACCTAATGTTTCAGAGCAGGAGATCCAGAGAAAGTATATGACTTGCCAAAGGGTCATCAAATAATAAAGTGGCAGAATCAAAGTAATGATCAAAAGTGACTAGAACTGCAAAATTATGCCAAGAAATTGCAATGGTAAATGCATTTTTTTTAACATTGAAGAATAGTTGATTTACTATACACACACACACACACACATATGTATATATATATTCACTCTCGTGTAGTAACCTGTACTGAAAAAGGATCTGAAAAGTGATTCAGATATATTTCTGATATATACTTTATACACTTTTCAGATTCTTTTCCAGGATAGGTTATTATGAGATGGCGAATGTATTTCCCTTTGCTATACAGTAGGTCCTTGTTGTTTATCTATTTTATGTATAATTTGTGTGTATCTGTTAATCCAAACTCCTAATTTATCCTTCCTTCCTTTCTCCTTTGGTAACCATAAGTTTGCTTTCTAAGTCTGTGAGTCTGTTTCTCTTTTGTAAATAAGTTCATTTGTAACACTTTTTAAAATTTCACTTATAATTGATATCATATATTGTATATTTATCTTTCTCTGTTTGACTTAGTATGATAATCACCAAGTCCATCCATGTTGCTGCCAATGGCACTATTTCATTCTTTTTAATGGCTGAGTAATATTCCCCACAGGTAAATGCATTCTCATATACCCCTTGTTGACTTTCATGTAAGGGCCATGACTGACCAAGGTCATTAAAGAGATAATGACCTATTTAGTTTTCTCATTGGTGGCAGGTGCTGTTGTAAACATTTTAAGCTATCATCACATTAAATTATCAAAATAATCCTTGACAATGAGTACTAATATACTTGTTTTATATGAGAAGAAATTAAGGTTTGGAGAAGTTTAATGACTTGCTTGTGTTTCTTGCTTGTTAGAGGAATAGCTGAGGTTCAAGACAAGTTTCTTCCAATTACAAAGTGCGTGGTATTAGATGATTTTAGTGTCCAAAAAGAGAGCCATATACAGGTGATAGAAAGGTTAATTCTGATGATTCCTTGTATAAGGATAGCCTTATATATCAGTGAAACAGAATAGCAGGTCAGGAAATGAACTATCACACTTAAAATGGGTTGATTTTCAACAAATATTTCAGGTAATTCATTAGGGGGAAATAGTCTTTTTAATAAATGATGCCAGGACAATTAAATATTCATATGAAAAATGAATCTCCAAAGTACCTCACAATATATTACAAAATATGTAATATTTTAGATGCGTTCTTATATACCCCATCTTGACTTTCAGGCAAGTCATGAAAAGTCATCCAATATTAAATATGTTTATGTAATATATAATATAATATATCTTTATACCGTATAATACACAAAATTAGCTAGAAATAGATCATTAGGATAAACTTAGAGACCCATGTATGATACTTTAAAAAGATAGCATAGTGATGTTTTTCTTTCTCATGGGAGGAAAATATTTCTTTTATGTGACATAAAAAGCACAAACCATAAAAGAAAAAATAGATAAATTATATTTTATTAAAACCTGAAAGTGCTTTTCAAAAGACATTGTTAAGAAGGCAAGTCAGGGAGTTCCCCTTGTGGCTCAGTGGAAACTAATCTGGGAACCATGAAGTCATGGGTTCGATCCCTGGCCTCGCTCAGTGGGTTAAGGATCCTTAAGGATCCGGTGTTGTCTTGAGCTGTGGTGAAGGTCACAGGCGCAACTCAGATCTGGCCCTAAAAAAAAAAAAAAAAAAAAAAGGCAAGTTACAAACTGGGAAAAATATTCACAATACACATATTAGAAAGAGTTTTGTTTAGAACAATGAACTTGAACCCTTGCATCTTCGTAATAAGTTGTTAAACATCCAATTAAAATGAGGGAAAGATTTGAACAGACTTTTCCCAAAAGAAGATGAACAGATGGTCAATAAACACATGAACAAACCCTAAAAATCTTTAGTAATCAGGGAAATAAAAGAAGAGATTCCGCTATACCACTAGAATGGCTAACCTTAAAAAGACTGATAATACCAAATTTTGGTGAGAGGGTAGAACATCTGGAACTTTCGTACTTTGCTGTTGGGGAGCTACACTGGTATATCTACTTTGGCATACAGTTTGGCAGCTTTTTAATAAAGTGAAATATTTACTCACAATGCTATACAGAAAATCCATTATAACATATTTATTTAAGAAAAACTAAGGCTTGTGTTCACAGAAAGACTTTCACACAAATGTAATTTGAAGCTTTTTTTCTAATAACCACAGGCTGGAAACAACCCACATATTCCTCATTCGTTGATTTGATAAATTGCTATACATGGTGAAATTCCTTTCTAGAATGTCTATCTATTTCTACCAAGCATGTGTGAGGTTTGACTTTGACCTTTGCCATATCCTAACCACCACAGCTGACCTTGAATTACTCTTTGCTGATTTGAACAAAGGTTATTTTAATTTGTATTTTTCATAGCCAATGAAATTAAATATTCTCTTACAATCCATCTATAATTACTTGTGTTTCTGTAAATTCTGTTCAATCCCCTTGTTCTTTTTATTTTTTCTGTAGGTCTTTAATATTGTTTAACAGGCACAAAACTTTTTATTTCTTAAGAGTATTGCCTTTTGTAAATCATAATTGCCGAAAATAGTTTTCTCAAAACTGTTTTACTATAGATATTCGAACATTTAAATTTTGCGTGGTCACATTTTTCAATCTTTTCATTTGAATCCTGCTTTTCAAGGTGTCCGCAACTGAACTATACAGAAATCAGAAATGTTCTTACATTAAGCACAAAGTGGCATGATAATGTCAAATACGAAGACATTTTTGAAAAACTGGGCTCTATTAGGAAGGAAAACATTAAGAACTTTTACCTGGCTCAGTGGTAACGAACCTGACTAGTATCCATGAGGATGCGGGTTTGATCTCTGGCCTTGTTCAGGGGGTTAAGGATCTGGTGTTGCCGTGTAGGTCACAGACATGGCTTGGATCCTGTGTTGCTGTGGCTGTGGCATAGGGTGGCAGCTACAGCTCCAATGCAACCCCTAGCCTGGAGCCTTCCATATGCCACAGGTGCAGCCCTAAAAAGAGTTGAAATTAAGAAAGAAAGAAGGGAGGAAGAAAGAAAAAAGAAAGTTTCAGCTGCCTTGGGCTTTCCATGACAAACATTTCAGCCACCTTTTCAATAGGAAATGAGTGTAATTTTTAAAAAGGAAAATGTGGGAAAGAAAAAGGATTCCAGGGTGTTTTGGCATACCCCACCCCTTATAGACAAGTGGTAGAGATAAGGAGATTGGCTGATACCTGTCTAAGAGCGAATGCTGGAAAATTCATGTGACTGGGTAACTAAGGAACTGTTGGAATACTTATGGACCTCATAGCCTGCTATTTGGATTAACACGATATTTGCTAGCCTGACTCCTTCCAAGACATTGATATAAGAAGAATAACAATGAACCTGGGTTTTAGAGATTATTGAACAAACCATGACATAAGTTTCAAGCAAGCAAGCCATGATGTGTTGTTCAAGAGCTTGAGACGATGTGAACGGTGTCTCGGGCGCATTAGAGCGACTGTGACCACAGAGATCTTGCTAATCTGTGTGTGAGCACCGCCTGCTGGCCACACGGGGACAACTGGACCTTGGAAAATTGTTTTACATGGACACATTAGTCCATAGACAAAATATCACAGTCTTTTTTTTTTTTTTTTTTTTTTGCTTTTTATGTCTGCACCCGCAGCACATGAAGGTTCCCAGGCTAGGAGTCTACTCAGAGCTACATTTGCCGGCCTACACCAGAGCCACAGCAACGCAGATGCGAGCCCCATCTGTGACCTACACCATAGCTCATGGCAACATCAGATCCTTAACCCCCTGAGCGAGGCCAGGGATCAAACCCGCAACCTCATGGTTCCTAGTCGGATTCGTTTCCGCTGCGCCCAGACAGGAACACCAAGTTATCATAGGCTTTAAAGTAGTTGAGCTTTCTGGAAATTACAGTGATGACTCACTCTGGAAAGAGAATTTTGCTTTCAAAGTGTCTTGGAATGTGAGGTTTTTAAGAATCATTCCTCTAAGTGGAGCAGGTGGAGAGAAAGTTATCCTCATGAACTGTTAGCAGGAGCATAGACTGGTTTAATCTCCAGGAAGTGCAATTTAGTAATGTGTACCAGAACTTAGATTGAACTCCCACATTCTGTTTTTAGGAATTTATTCTAAGTAAGTAATCAGAAAATGTAACAGAGTTATATTGTGAAAGGTCTTTAGAGCGTTATTGCAGAAGTAAAAAAAATGAGGGAAAAACCAAACTAAACTCCATCTCCATGAAGATACTGTTATACCAGCTAATAGAATACTATGCAGTCATGAAAAGGATGTAGGTATTTGATATGTGTTAATATGGAAAGATACCTATGATTTTTTCACAAGGTCAACAATGCAGATCATTAGTAGCACCAACAGTGTTGTGGACTTGGATTTAAATGCCCTCATTTCACATTCTGACTTTGCCACCCCTAGCATTTAGCTTTGGCAATGCTGACATTTTTGTCCTCAAAATGTCTTCTTTTCTAGGGAGTTCCCGTTGTGGCTCAGCAGAAATGAGCCCAAGTAGTATCCACGAGGACATGTGTTTTCCATCCCTGGCCTTGCTCAGTGGGCTAAGAATCCGGCATTGCTGTGAGCTGTGGTGTAGGCTGGCAGCTATAGCTCCGATTTGACTGCTAGCCTGGGAACATCCATATGCCATAACTGCAGAAAAAAAAAAGTGAAAACAAAGTCTTCATTTCTAAATTGGAAATAATAACATTACTTTTTTTATTAGGTGACTTTTCTTTTATTTATTATTATTATTATTTTTTTGTCTTTTTAGGACTGTTCCCAGGTTCCCAGGTTAGGGCTTGATTTGGAGCTACAGCTGCCAGCCTACACCACAGCCACAGCAACGCCAGATCCAAGCTGGGTCTGTCACCTACACCACAGCTCACAGCAACACCGGATCCTTAACCCAGTGAGGATGGCCAGGAATCGAACCTGCGTCCTCATGGATGCTAGTCAGATTTGTTTCGGCTGAGCCATGATAGAATCTCTAAGGTGGCTTTTAAAATAAGAAAGGAACTCAAATAAAGTTCAGAAGTACATTGCACCTAAAACAAAAACAGTTATCCTGATTGTACTTTTGGATCTATCCATCCACATTTATATTTCTAACTAAATCACTAGACGTCCAGAAGAATATTTAAGGTAGTTTTTCATGTTTTCTTCGTACACTTTTATACCTTTTGATTTTTACTTTGAGTGTGAATTACATATAAAACTTAAAAAAAAAATAAAAACAAGTTCTTTACCAAAACATAAGCTTCTTCTACCCCAGAGACAGTAGGCTATTATGAACAATATATTTTTTTTTTACCTGAAAATAACCCAATTTGAAATTTCCCATTCTGTTTAAGATAGCATCATAGGTTTGACCCATGACCTTAATGTTTACTGACCATCTTAATGTTCCTGCATGAAACATCCATAGAAGTAGGGGAAACAAATTGAATCCTCCAAAGGAATGCTTTCCTGGTCCTCTGCATGCTTTGAAGCAAGAGTAGCACATGTATTGTTGATGTGCTTGTGACGGTGGCAATGATGGAATCAGACTGTGTGCTACGTAATGTCATTCTGTTATATGTCATCTACGGAGACGAAGAGAGAAAGGAAAGAGGTCATGCCGAGCGTTTGGGAGGTGCTGCCTAAACACCTGATTTGATTTTTATTCTCCGTGGAATCTCATTTGAAGTTCGATGTCAGAATGTTGCAATAACAAAGTAGCTCAATGTGAAATTCCCAAAGTTTCATTTGTGTTCCCCTAAAGGAACACAACCCGCCTTGAGCCAAATTGTCTCTGCACATCGCCTCACTCTCAAACCTGGGGGGCAAGAGGCCATTTCTCTCGAGATTATTCTTTCTAAAAACACTGTACTTTTACCACCATGAGAACAATCAATGCATAAAAATATCAACTATCTTATGGGTGAGTGTCACAGCTCGGCTTCTGTGATCTTTGAAGTGCATGGTGGAAGGTGAACTTGCCCATTTGACCACGTGCAAGAGTTCATGTTTCTTTTTTTTTTTTCCTTTTTCTTTTTTTGGTCTTTTTAGGGCTGTACCTGCAGCATATAGAGGTTCCCAGGCTAGGGGTTGAATCGGCGCTGTAGCCACCAGCCTACACCACAGCCACAGAAACGGTGGATCCCAGCCGTGTCTGTGACCTACAACACAGCTCACAGCAACGCCAGATCTTTAACTCACTGAGTGGGGCCAGGGATTGAACCCATGTTCTCATGGATACTGGTCAGGTTTGTAACCCTCTGAGCCACAATGGGAACTTGTGTTTTTAATTGCCATAGCTGGCAACCATATACAGCAGCAAAGAACACACTGACCATTGGTTTTGTCTGCTCTGATTACTAAGAAAAATGGCAATGACCCTTCCTAAGGAGATGCAGCCTCCACAATCACATGGAGACATGACGTGGACCAAACTGTCTGTTGGGACTGCTGGTGATACTGACATTTTCCCACCACCCAGTATTCCCAGCAGCTCCACTGACAGTGGAAACTTATCCTAGAACAATAATTACTCTCCCTATTTACCTGGACCTGAAGAATGAGTAGCAAAGATACAACTTTTTCTCTCAAGCCCATCTTCATTTTGACTTGACTGTAAGTCCCATGGGCAGCAATAACTTGCTCCTGGAAAGTCCAGTCAAGTCACAAGTCCTGGAAAAGATAGAACACTGTCTTTAGGTTAAGCCATATAAAATGGTCATGTTCATAAATTTAAAAATGGCTAGAATCCTAGCAATTTTATACACTTCAACCTAATCGAAGGAATAGCTCTGCAGGGTCAGGGCAAACACTTCCCTCCGAAAAAGACTTGCCTCAGGGGGGAGCAGGGAGAAAAAGTGCAGTGATTCTGACTCCATTATCAATGTGCCTTAAGAGAGCCTGCATCTTTAAATCCAAACCAAGTAGTCCTGAAGTTCTAACATCAGAGATGAAATATAGAGATGAAAACCACTACTGTTTAATAAAAATGGTGATGTCTGCAATGCATAGTAGATTTGATAGTGCAAAAAAAAGGAAATTTCTGAACTAGAACAGAAACTCAAGAATCTTTCCTGAAATTAAGGCAGAAAGTACAGCGATAAAAATGAGAGAAGGAAGAAAAAAGAAAAAGTGAGCCATAGAGAGCATTGTTTGAAGCCCACGTTGGTGTAGACTGAATTTCTGAGGGAGAGAGTGTTGTCGATGGACCCAGAGCAGTGATCAAAGGGGAGAGAATATTTTCCTGAGCTCTGAAGCCTGCAGATGAGAGGGACGTACTGATGGTAAAATAGTGAAGACCCCTACCGGTATTTTATGCACAAAGGTGATGAAAGATGCTAATCCAGCTAACTGAATGAGCAACTAAAATAGAGAGCTGGAAAATGTGCAGAAAGCAAGAAACGTCAGTGTCCACGAGCACTGAAAGTAACTAAATTTAGAGATATGTCTCTCTTACATAAATATGCAGATACAACAGAATGAATGAAAACATCAGACGTTCGGTATAGGGAAACGATATAATATTAAAACACTAACAATCAAATGACTCATTGAATTATAATTACATACAAATAATCTGGGTCTAAAATTCCAGATTATATCAAGGATAGGAGGAGTGAACCCTCACAGTTTTCATTTTACACAGGAAGAATTGAACCTTGTTTGGCTTTTCATCTTTGACTTGGTGCAATAAAGAAAAACAAATGTAAAAATAAAATGTGGAGTTCCTGTCGTGGCGCAGTGGTTAACGAATCTGACTAGGAACCATGAGGTTGCGGGTTCAGTCCCTGCCCTTGCTCAGTGGATTAAGGATCCGGCGTTGCCGTGAGCTGTGGTGTAGGTTGCAGACGCGGCTCGGATCCCGCATTGCTGTGGCTCTGGCGTAGGCCGGTGGCTACAGCTCCGATTCGACCCCTAGCCTGGGAACCTCCATATGCCACGGGAGCGGCCCAAGAAATAGCAAAAAAAAGACAAAAAAAAATAAAATGTGACCACTAATAATGAGTAGTTTAAAGCAGAACTGCTCATGTTCAGTGGCTCTGTACATCATGATTTTGGCTTTTAAAGACACGCATATGCCTCGCTAACAGCCTTGGAAGGAATATTATAAATGTTCACAGTGGTTCTTTGAATTCTCCTCTTTGTATCTATCTGCATTCGCTGGAATCGTTATTATCTGTGGAGTCATACAACGCTGTGTAATAATCTCTCAAAGGAAAAGAAAAAAATGAAGAGCCATGTGTCCTAAACTTTCTGGGGAGTTTGGAAAACTTGCTCAACCCTGGAGAAAAGATTAGAGCTGGGATGGTTCTCATCGCCTTAGAAGGTTCGCCCGCCTTTCCCGTCTCAGCCAAAACCTCCTCGAGTGCCAGCTGGGCAGGAGCCTGGCTCCGTCTACCAGTTGAACAATTAGCAGAAGAAGTGAGATGAGAGGCCAGATGTGCTCCCAATCTTCCTATTTTTTTTTTTTTTGGCTTTTATTTTTTAGGGCTGCACCCATGGCATATCTAAGTTCTCAGACTAGGGGTTGAATCTGAGCTGCAGCTGCTGGTCTACACCACAGCCACAGCCACAGCCATGCCAGATCCAATCCTTCTCTTCCAACTACACCACAGCTCACGGCAACACCAGATCCTTAACCCACTGAGGGAGGCCAGGGATCAAACCCACGTCCTATTGGATACTAGTCAGTTTTGTTTCTGCTGTGCTGCAAGGGGCATGCCTATGCTTAGGGCTTTAAAATAGTCATGCATTTTGCATCTCTCCTTATTAAAAAAAATTTTTTTTTCTTTCTTGGCTGCCCTGGTGGCACATGGAAATTCCTGGTCCAGGGATGGAGTCTGAGCTGGTCCTTCTACCTACACACCAGAGCTGCAGCAACCCTGGATCCTGAACCCACTATGCTGGCCCGGGGATGGAACCAGCGCCTCCACAGAGACAAGCTGGATCATTCACCTTCTGCACCACAGCGGGAACTCCCTCTTTATTTAAACACATTTTTGTAAGTGAAACTATTTATTCAGAGACACCATTGCCAACGGTGTCTCTCTTTGGCAGTTCACTCCGAAGCCCTTGGGCTGCCTGAGGTTCCCAGGTGTCCAGGCACCAAGGAGTACGCAGCAGCAATTGAAAGGAAAATTGTTGCTATCAAACAGTTGCACTTGGACTAGCCTTTAGGAGTGGAGGACGCCCCTGGCCCTTCTCTGCGGGCACGTGCCTTTCTACACAGGAAGTGACCGACTCTCCATCCAAACCCACTACCAGGAATTCCAGGGTCAGATTCAGACATTTTCCTGTTTTTATAAATGACGAATCAAGAGCCTCAAATCTAGAGCTGTATATCTGTCTCTCCCCAAAAGATTTACCAGCACAGATGGCAAATAAGCCAAAGATAGATGTATCTTAGTCCCAGAGAAAGAAACGTGATTTCTCGAGCGACTTCCCTTTCTGCAGGAAACTTTACTAGAACCAGCTCTGCAGCAGTCACAAGGTCCTACAGATGCTTCTGGTGGAGGAGGGATGTGAGCAAAAATTATGCACAGATTCTTTAAAATGCACACTTTTTTTCTATTTCTGTGCAAGATCTTTTTTTTTTTTCTTTTGGCTGCACCCACAGCATATGGAAATTCCCAAGCCAGAGATCAAACCCGCGCTGCAGCAGTGACAGCACCGGATCCATTGTGCCACAAAAGAACTCCATCTATTTCTGTATAAGCTCTTCACATACAACAGGGATCACTACTTACGATCAAACTCTGATGCTGTACCCTAGGCTCTTCTCAACTTGAGTTCGGAAGTCCGGAAGTCCAGCCCAGCAGAATAAGAGACCATTGGTCCATTTGTAGCTGGAAGGAGCCCAGCTGTTGAGATAAGTAAGATGCAGGGTTCAGAGTAGGTCTGTGAGACTTTGAAAAACTTATGGTTTCAAAATGAGACAGGTTGCGGGGGTCGGGGGATGTACTGAGGGTTTGGGAGGGACATGCTATAAAATTTGGTTGTGATGATTGTTGTACACCTATAAATGTAATAAAATTCATTAGGTAATTAAAAAAACAGAGAAGACTTGTGACCATTTCCACAAAGCAAATAATTGAGCAGAAATACACACGAGTCGCTTAACATTTATGTGGCATTTTATAATTCGTAGTATCTCACAGTTATCTTCCTTCAGCTCCACCAATTCTTGGGAAGAATGCCCAACTGGGAGTCTTCATTCCCAATTCTGTTATGGATTTTTACTCAGAGAGATTAAGTGACTTGCCCAAAGCCACACAGTTAGTAAACGTTGGAACTTCAACTTCTCTCTATTACATACGAGTCGTCATTCTCTTGCTCAATTCTGGTCTCTCTCCAGCTGGATGGTACTGAAATGATACTTCACCCCTTTAGCTGGACTATGTGCTGCTTAAATTCCTCTATAGATGTCTGGAGGATTGCAGAAGGGTGTGATATTGAAAAAACAGAGGAATGAGCTATTTGGGGGGCTTGAGCTCAGAGAGCCTACCACAATGATAAGATTTCTTTACAGGCTTGTGTTTTGTCTTTACAATTTTTTTTTCCTGCCTTGCCCACTACATGTGGAAGTTCCCGGGCCAGGGATCCAACCCCAACCACAGCAGTAACCCAATCCACAGCAGTAACAACACTGGGTCTTTAATCACTAGGCCACCAGGGAACTGCTGGTCTTTACAATTCTTAGGTTCTTTGCAATCTTGGTTTATAATGCCATGCCTGTTTTAATATACAAATTAATATTTATATTCAAGAAGATGTGTCATATTCCCCAAGACTTTGCATACTTTGGCAAACCAAATGGTACTCAAAAGATTATAGGTACCTTGGCATGAGAAGGTCAGCCATTGTTTCTTGTTAAAATTCAGCCGTCACTTTGTGGGCAGATACATTCTGATAAACGGAGGTGATGGTGTATTAATTTCAGTAGTTATTATCAAGACAGACTTTGATGGGTTTCATCAGGTAGTTGGTCCAGATGCAGTTCTCTCTGGAGAACAGGAGAGAAGATAAGAATGCTGGGAAACAGACTGGGTAATCCAGACTCACGATTTTATCTAAAGCCCACCCTGAGTAAGCACGACTCAAGAGAAAGGCATTTAAACACCTTGATCAATGTGAAAATAACTTTATAAGTTAAAGAAAAATGTAAAAAAATCATATCCTCAAGCACTGAAAAGAAATTATAGTCTCAAGATGGATATAAATCGTGTGCTACATTGTCTGTAGTAACAGGTACAAGAGGCTGGCATATGTTACGTCATAATTTATACCATAAGTATTCCCTTGACTGAGACTGGTCATTGATGACATTTTTGAACTAATCATGATGGCAAACAAGTAAAAATCAGACTAGATGTCTACCATATAAAGGCTATAAATATTTGTTTAAATGATAATCTCAGTAACACGTAGAAGCCTTCGGGAAACTTTATTGCAGTTAATTTTAGGGTTTGATTTTTCTTGTTGGTCCTATAGGATTCGAACAATGCCACATTATTTTATAATTACACATGGATTTTCATACTTGGATTTTACAAGCACCAACAGTATTATTCTTTGAAAAGTAAATATAACTTTTTTTTTTCTCTGACAACAGTGATCTGGGGCAAAAATAATGCCAGAATTATTGTAACAAAGCACTGTCTCTTTGCCTCTCCTCTCTAAGTCCTCCTGTTGATCTGGGAGTTCCCAGGGGCAGGGGTAGCTCCTGAAATGCAGATCTGCCTGAAGACTTCAGACAGGTCGGGTTCAGAATGCTGACATGCCTGATGCCAGCCGGCAACCCCCAGTTCCCTCATGTTTTGCTATCTTGCTGCCAGTGACAATGACAACAACGGCACCTGGGCCGTAGATGGCACCTCAAGGTCCTGCTGGGTTGGGTGGTTGACATCTGCCCAAGCTGTCCACGCTGAGCCCTGAAGGTGCCTTTTCTCACGAATGTGGATGCCTGACAACGGAGCCCACTGACAGCCACCATCCGGCCCTTCTGTGTTTCTCGTCTCTCTGCCATCGCTGGATCCAATCCTGCCGATAAGTTGCTCTTCCGTTTTTTAGGGAAATTTGGCTGCAGTTGTTGTCTTGGGCATTATGGCTCTTTGCATTTCAGTCCCTTTGTTCTAAGGGAACAGAATCTTCTTCCACTCAGACTCAGAATTCTCTCCCGTGTGGCCATGGGTCAAAGTTGGCTGCGTGGAATTTAAGGATGGGGCGTCCCCTCCTGGGTTTTCCATCAGCATCTGAACCCCACTGCTCCTACATAGTGAGGAACAAGGCAACAGTAGCCGTAGCTGGGGAAGGAACTGGTGTTTATTTAAGAGCAAGGAGCATCCTATACGTCCCCATCCTAACGCTCACCACACTTTATACTGTTTTTACTGTTGGGCTCTAAGTACTGTAACAGGAGTGAAATGATAGTGATAATAGAATAACAACCGTCATAAGAACGGAGAAAACTAGCATTTACACAGCATGTACTCTACTGGGTACTGTGATGCCTGCTTAACGTTATCTAATTTCGTCTTTGTAAATAACCACATGAGGGAGATCTGGTCGCTGTTCCTTTTTGGCAAATGAGGAAACTGAGGTGCAATAAATGCTCCAGCCAGAGTCTCAGTTTTATCTAATGAAAGTCAGTTGTTCTGCTGAAACCTTTAACCTTATCAGGATAAAGCCATGTGATTTCTTGGTTTCTTTTTTCTCTCTCTCTCTCTCTCTCTCTCTTTTTTTTTTTTCCATTATAGCTGGCTTACAGTGTTCTGTCAGTTTTCTAATAGACGGTGCAAAGGAACCTTTCCACGGAAAAGAAAATCATGGACTTGGAGAACAGACTTGTGGTTGCCAAAGGGGAGAGGGAGGGGGAGGGAATGGGATGGATGGGGAGCTTGGGGTTAACAGATGCAGACTATTGCCTTTGGAATGGATTAGCAATGAGATCCTGCTGTGTAGCCCTGGGAACTATCTAGTCACTTAAGATGGAGCATGATAATGGGAGAAAAAAGAATGTATGCATGCATTTCTTAGTTTCTTATTATTCCAAAGAACAACATAATAAGATGTCCACACAGAGATGAATTAATTTAAAACTTGCTTTAATTCAAACTCTAATTGTTTGTAACCGTTCACTTATGAGTGCTTGACTGAATTAAATATGTATATATTTAATTTATATATGTGGGTATATGTGTTAATTATCATTAATCAATCCTTCTCTGGGCAGATGCAATCCAAATGCAGTGTAAGTGACCTCATGCTGCTCCCATCTCCCTCTTGATCCCGGCGGTAATTACTGCAGAGACTCTCTTAGCCAGTGTGCTTAGAGCCTACATTCTATATTTATGCTACAGAAAAACTTCCACGTTTTCCAAAATCAACTCAACCTTCATTTGTTAAGAGCCCACTGGGCTCAAGGCACTGTGGTCGGCCACCTCCTTGCGAAAGGTGCATTCGCCAGGCCCTGGCCTGTGCAGGCTGCAAGGCAAGCAGAATATTCCCAAAGTCTGCAGGCTGTGTTGCCATGGGCAGGATGCTGAAGACAGACTCATTCTTAAATGCCTTCTTGGACCATTGGCCTCGAGTAGTTACAAGGTTAAAACGTCCTTACTTCTCAGCTGGAAAGGCTCTTTTTCTTTATTTCCTCAGTTGTGACATAGTTGACTACTAGTCCCTGTCTCCTAGTGTCCCTGCTGGGGTTCCGAACTCAGTCAGGTAATGTTTGTAAAGCATTTGTAAAGCACTTTGTGCTCAGAAGAAAGGTCACACTTAGAAGGGAAAGTGGGATCCACCTGAGTGCCCCCGGGGGCAAATGTTGTCACTGGCCACGCTTTCTTCTGCCTTCGCATGCCATGTACCAAAGGCATATGTCATAAAGAGAAACTCACTTTTCAAGCTCAGGTACAAAAGAATAAAGCAACTCCTGTGCCTGAGGGAGCCTTGCAAGGCATGAGAAATAAAGCCGAAAGCAGTGGTTAGTCTTGCAAATTGTTCAAAAAAAAAAATCATCAGACCATGATGGGCCATAAACTGCACTGGCCTCACCCAGGCTTACAAAGAATGCTTGAAACTCTCCATATGTTGCCTTTGCCAATATTTTTCCTTTCTCTGCTCTCTTGAACTGGAGATTAAAAGAATGAATAAGACCACCATTCAACCGCTCTTTGGATGTTAAGGAACTGCCTTCCCAAGACCATCGTATTGCGAAATCATTAACCACTTTTGAGAGCTCAACGCATTTTTCTTATGAACTGTATTTTTTTTGTCATTTGTTGAACAGGTTCCTGAGATACAGAGAGGAATAAGCGTGAATGACTTCATTTATGAAATAAATAGACATCAGTTGAACAATTTAATGGCTTCAATTATCCCAATAGCCAAGCAATATTAACTGCAGCAGGAGGAACAGTATTTCAGTTGGCCATTAGCACAGCTTTAAACCCTAGGTGTGATGCTTCCATGGTGTTTTGCACGTAGAATATCTTCAATAGATGCAAACTTGAGTTCCTTCTAAAGGATGGAATCTTTGCCATGACTCCCTGAGTGGACTTTTATATATATATATAAACAGGTAGATGGTCCATAATATTCGCTGAGTGAGTGAGCCTGTCACAAAGTGGTAAATGGACATTTGAATGATTTCTTAGCACAGCTTATAGTGAGAACCTAATAAATCAGGGAACGCTCAGGAAAGCAACGTCTGTTAAATTTCTTTTAGTTCTGGAGTTCCCGTTGTGGCACAGTGGAAATGAATCTGACTAGTAACCATGAGGACGCAGGTTTGATCTTTGGCCTTGCTCAGTGGGTTAAGGACCCTGTGTTGCTGTGGCTCTGGCATAGGCCAGCCACTGTGGTTCTGATGTGACTCCTAGCCTGGGAACCTCCCTATGCCACAGGTGTGGCCCTAAAAGCAAAAAAAAAAAAAAAAAAAAAAAAAAAAATTCTTTTAGTTCTGAGCCATCTTTTTGTTTGTTTGTTTGTTTTGCCATGGTTATTTCATCTCATTTTATTTTATTTTATTTTATTTTTTGTCTTTTCTAGGGCCACACCCACCGCATATGGAGGTTCCTAGGCTAGGGGTCTAACCCTAGCTATAGCCGCCGGCCTATACCACAGCTCACAGCAACTCTGGATCCTTAACCCACTGATCGAGGCCAGGGGTTGAACCTGAAACCTCATGGTTCCTAGTTGGATTCATTAACCACCGAGCCACGACGGGAACGCCTCATCTTGTTTTAAGGTTGATGATGTAAATCTAAATTTTCTTTAAAATAAACCACAGAAAAGGCATATATTTTCACAGTTTTATTGAGGTATATATACTTCATATATACATATATATACATATTTCATATTTCATACCATGCAAACATTTATAGTGTGCAAGTCAACTTCTCTTGGTGTATTTATGGAATTGTATAACCATCACCACAATCAGTTGTAAAATGTCATCACTCCAAAAAGAAATCAGGGGAGTTCCTGTCATGGCTCAGTGGACATGAACCTGACTAGCATCCATGAGGACACGCATTCCATTCCTGGCGTCGATCAGTGGGTTAAGGATCTGGCATTGCTGTGGCTGTGGTGCAGGCCAACAGCTGCAGCTGCAATTTGACCCCTAGCCTGGGAACTTCACCATGGGGGTGGCCCTAAAAAAGGAAAAAAAAAATCGCATGCCTCTTATCACCTCAAGGCCCCAATCTCCCCCAGCTCTATGCATTCATGACTTTACCTTCTGTAGCTATAGACTGACCTATTCTGCAAGTTCCATATAAATGGAATCATACAATTTATGGGATTCTGTGCCTGACTTCTTCTACTTAGCATAAGATCTTCAAGGTTCATCCCTGTGGAAGCATATGCCAGTACTCCATTCCTTTTTTATTGCTGAATACTATTCCACTGCCTGGCTATGCCACATTTTGTTCCTCAGTTGATGGGCACGGATTGTTTCTGCTTTGGGCTATTATGAACAATGCTGCTTGTGAGTATCAGTGCCCGAGTATTTTGTGGACATGTGTTTACTCTCTCACCTAGAAGTAGAAGGGTGTAATTATATATCAAAAAAACCCAAATCAATGAAATAAATCCCACATCCATTTATTTACTAGAAAAAAATGATGGGAGAATTTTAGACATAGTTGAAAGTACACTGGGTAGGAATTTTTCAGGAGACCAGGGTATCCTCTGAATCCTGGCATGAACAAGGCATGTGACAGGGAGCAAAGCACTTTACCTCTGCTTTCTTGTACATAGTGGTTGGGGCCTTAATCTCAAAGGTCCAGCTTGCAAGGCAGGTAATCAAAAAAATCTAATGTAATAGTGGCTCAGAGTTAGTTTTAGTTAAAATTTAAGCCAAAATCCAAAAGTAAACTGAAAAAAAAAAACTATGAAGAATAACATAGCAAATAAAAATATTCCCTTGTTGCCTCTAGGAATAATTAAAAGTTAGAAAGAAAGAAAGTATATTCTTGTCATGTTTATAAAGCACTGATAAATGACGATTAAGATATTTCCAAGTGGAGTTCTCTGGTGGCCTAGTGGGTTGAGGATCTGGTGTTGTCACTGCTGAGGTGCAGGTCTGACCCCTGGCCCATGAATTTCCTCATGCTGAGGGCATGGCCAAAATTAAAAAAAAAGAACAAAGTAAATGTTTATGTATAAAAAGAAAAGATAGTCTTGCTTGTTAAACAGACTCTTTCCTACTTTCTAAGAAATTCAGATAAAAATTGGATTTGTAGGGAGTTCCCATTGTGGTGCAGTGGTTAACGAATCCGACTAGGTACCATGAGGTTGTGGGTTCAATCCCTGCCCTTGCTCAGTGGGTTAAGGATCTGGCGTTGCTGTGAGCTGTGGTGTAGGTCGCAGACACAGCTTGGATCTGGCATTGCTGTGGCTCTGGTGTAGGCAGGTGGCTACAGATCCGATTAGACCCCTAGCCTGGGAATGTCCATATGCCACAGGAGCGGCCCTAGAAAAGGCAAAAAAAAAAAAAAAGCTTAATTGACAGCATAAACTAATGTCCCCATGCCTAGAACACTTTTTGTACAATATGCCTTCTCCTTCCCATGCTCAGAAATACTTCCATCTTTTGCAGCAGGCGGGGAGAGGGGCGCAGTGGGGGTTGCTTATCTTACCCTTCCCATAGGTCTCAAGCATTGCCTAGTGATAGCCTATCACTCTAATAAGAGGGCAGTGAGAGGTTCTCATTGTCATATGTGTCAAAGCTTTAATGCTTCCCTATCTTTCACACACACACACACACACACACACACCCCTCTGGCTATGAAGAAGTGGCAGATGGGGAACTTGAGAGAAGAGGGTTGAAGAGGGTATAGGAAATTCGACCCCATTGCTCATGTGCTTTGCTTACTCCGGACGCTGGATTTTCATGGTTTCTATGAGCCTCAAGTCTTTTTCTTTATCCTTCCCTCTCCCATTGCCCAGTGACCTCCCGGGGTCATTGCCTTCAGCTCTCTGGCCACTTAAGAAGGTCAGAGTTAAGGTAGAGGATCAAAAGTGAGGCTAGGAAAGTTGATCCAAATCCAGAGAGTTTTAAGCATCATTTTGGGGACTACATTCTTTTTGTTTTTAACACCAAAACATATGGCATTCGTTTTAGGAGAAACTAGGCATTTGGAAAGAATGATTTTGATATGAGGTTTTGGGTCTATCCAGAATCAGTTTCAATCTTTTCCAAATTTCCTGTTTATTCAAAGACAAATATTTTTTAAAAAACTGAATAAAGTGAAAAACATTCATATTAATCAACAGGAGAATGGATAAGTAGATAATGGTATGTTTTTATAAGAGACTCTTATTGCAGTGAAAATGAATGAACTTCTACTACATGAAAAATATGCATGTATCACAAAAATGTGATGCTGAGTCAAAGAATCCAGATACAAAATAACACAGACTGATGATTCTATTTATGTAAAATTAAAAAAAATGTTTGTACTGCATACTTAGTTGGTTAGGCTATAAATGAAATGCAGGAAAGTGATTTTACCATAAAACCCAGGATGGAGGTTTCCTCTGCAGAGAGAAAGTGGGTAATGATTGGAAAGGGGTATGAAGATGCATTCGAGGGTGTTAAAATCTTCTACATTTTGATTTAGGAGATAATAACATGGGTGTTTGTGGTGCTAATTCCTTGAAGGTATAAGGAAGTTATAATTCCTTAGAAGTGTAAGACAAGAAAGAAAAAAAAAAAACCCATAAATTCATTACTGTTTTAAATAAGGGGTTTTAACTTTAAAATTGCGGAAAGCAGAAGATTTTTTTCCCTATCATTCCAAAGACAGAAACTCCTCTGTAATCTGGCCTGTATCTCTGAGATGCCAACTTATATCTTCTTTGGGCACAGATAAGGGCCAGAATCATTTGACTTTTGCCTATTCCTTTTTCCAGAAAGCTGCCAGACTCTCACAATCTGAGTTTATAAAACTTAGATTGCAAATCGAGGGAAAATATCCACCTTTCTTTCAGTTAGCAGATAAATGACGCATGCTACGTGATAAAAGATACAGTTAGTAGAATAAATGATACATGTTCAGATGTTGGCTGTAAGGGATATTGATCGTTAATGAATTTAGGGCAAATGACATCGCAAAAGCTTATTGCTCACATTCGTGTGTGTTACAGGTTGTTACAGCTCATCTCCATACTCTCTTTGTTCTGGAGGGATAGTTCTAAGTTGGGACCCACTGATCCCACCAGAGAGCAGGAGAACCGGCAGAACCGCGCATGGGCTCTTAAAAGCTCTGCTCAGAGCATCATTTCTGATCACATTCCACTAGCTAATGCCAGTCCTATAGTGAAGCCACATGTCAAAGAAATGGGGACGATTCCTTCTCCCAGTTGAGGAACAGTGATGATTTAAGAATAAGAATGATATCCACCATCCTGACCCAGTCTACAATATTCCAGAAACCCATGATCTTTTGAGGAGTTTAGACTTCTGAGTGAGACTGGACCACTAAGTTTGCTTTTATTTAAGGTAAGTGGTAAGTGTGATAAGCTAGAAAGAGTTCAAGATTTCTTTCATATGGGCTTAATTTAAAACAGCGAATGAGAAATGCAAAATATACATAGGAGGTAAGGATGCCGGTGGTTTTTCTTCCTTCTGTCTCAGAGTGCATCCTAAGTTTGGAGCTCTCAAAAACTTATGTGGAATATGATGCCTTTTGGGCCAGAGTAATGGAGGGTGGTGATTTTGCTGCCTTTTATGTCCTCGGCTCTGTCAGTGCCCAGAAAATACACCACCCAAATAAGTAGCCAAATAATTGGCTACTTGGCAAATCTTATCACTCAGCTCTAATGACCGATTCTGGGCCCTGAAATTGTTGCCGTGCCAACCTTGGGGCATTCTTCCCTCCACTATTCCTGCACTGGAGGTTGGCCAAGGAATTTTCCACTTGTGTCCCTCCAGGGGACTTTTGGCCTTAGTCTATCCCATCCTCAAAGTCAAAATTGTCTGACTGTGAATGACCATAAAACAGCCTAGTAATCAGAATTTTCCTAGTTGTCCTTTTTTTCCCCTCCCTTCCATTCTTTCTTCCCTTCTGTTATCACCTTGACTTTTAGCCGGTGGTTCAGCAGGCATCAGAGTCCCCTGCAGGGCTTGTTGAAACATAGCTTCCTGGGCTAGAACCCCTGAGTGTTGGATTCAGTAGGTCTGGGGTGGGGCCTGAGAAATTGCATTTCTAACAAGATCTCAGGTAACCCTGAGCAGCTGGGGACTGAGCCCTAGGAAGCGCTGTAGAGGATGATGGGAAACCACTGGAGGGCAGGAACATGGGCAGCTGGAAGTCTGGTAGCAGAGGGTAGAAGGACTGTGGGAAGGAGACACTGGATGAGGGAACAACAAATGAGGCTAAACTAAGATGATGGGAGCAAACATGAAAAGGACGAAATTGACACAAGTTACGCCTCGGGAGTGAAATTAACTCAAGGTAACTGAGAAAAATGATGCAGGGTGTGGGATGCTGTTTCCAGCTCTTTGTCTCTCCCTCTTTCTTTCTCTCTCTCTCCCCTCACACCCTTCCCTATCTTTCTCTCTGTCTCTATTTTCTCTCATATTTATTGGTTCAATCATTGTCACTTTTCCAAGTCCTCTAGTTGAACTTCCTTAGAAAAGCAACTACATGTCTTTGGGCTTCAACGTTCCTAATTTTAAAATGAGGGCGTTGGATGAAACTCATGCTTTCCATCCATTTTATTTTATTTTTTTAAAGGAACAGTAAGTGGAACTATCGGCTTGAATCCGGCCAGGCTCTCAATACAGCTCTTTAGAACTTAAGGGGCTTCTAGGAGCCGTTTGGAAGCCACCGCCTTGTTCAGCCCTAGCATCAAAAGACTTCTGAGTTATATTTATGAACTGATAGAATCCTTCCCTTAAAAAAAGGCCTTAAAGAGATTCTGGGTACTCAGACAAAAGCTTCAGGAAAATCCGGCCCAGTGTATTAATTATAAAATGAACAGATTTCAGCATTTCCTAAAATAGATACTGCTTTGGGGTTATTTATACCTACGGAAAGCTAAGAAAGAAAGACAGAGCAGTATAGATCAGAGCCATGCTGATACTTAACTTCCAAAACGTTAAGTAATTGATCATTAGCTCATCCATACTTAATCAGAAAATTCATCTAAACTAAATTTTATATTTTTAAAATAGATATTTAGGTTATATTTTAGATTTACTCTGGAAAAAAAGCTTTCTGGATTTAAAGCACCTTGATTTAGGAAATGAGCACCTCTTTTATAATTACTGGAATGTTTTGATTAGAAATGGAATCTAATATATGGCATAAGCGAACCTATCTACAGAAAAGAAACAAACTCCCGGACATGGAAAACAGACATGTGGTTGCCAAGGGGGAGGGAGAGGGAGAGGGATGGACTGGGATTTTGAGGGTAGTAGATGTGGACTATTTGGACATTGGGAGTGGATAGACAATGAGATCCTGCTCTATAGCACAGGGAACTTTATATATCTAGTCACTTGTGATGGACCATGATGGAGGCTGATGTGAGGAAAATAATGCATATGTACGTACAACTTGGTCACTTTTCTGTCTAGCAGAAATTGACAGAACATTGTAAGTCAACTACAATAATGGAAGAAAGAAATTGAACCTATATCTCTTTTTACCAGTCTCTGGCTCTTTGCTCTTCTTTCTACCATTCTGGCTTGATAGAATCCAGCGCTTTGTTTTCAGGAAGAAATGCCCCCAAATTAGTGTCATCCTGGTTACTCTCTTTGTGATTAATAGAAAGCACAGCTCTCCTGGGCACATTGAAAACAGCAATAATATTAAATGCCCAGGAAAGAAATTAGCACACACGATTTAATTGCCTCTAACACCCAAGCTGAATTTGGGTGCTGATGGTCTCTTTTAGAACTGTCGCTCTTTTTATGACAAAAAAAAAAGGTCCTTTAGCAATAACAAGTTTCAACAGAAGCAGGAGATGCGTGGGAGGAAATTGAAAACAGGGACAGGTGTAACATTTTATTGTAGGTGGTTTTTTTCCCTTTTCCCCTACCTGATGTCAGATCTGTAGGAATTTAATGGCAGCACATTTACCTTTTCTTTGAGGATTTTCATATCTTTAAAAACCCACCTGGTTGCTAATGTCAGTTCCCTTTTTAAAAAAGGAACAATTGTCAAAAGTTTGTGATGCGTGCTTGAAAATGTTCACATCTGCGAGGTTCAACTGGGGCAACTGAACCTGGGTCCTAGAATTTGGCCAAAGAGAGCATCTCCGATGAACTTTGCTCACCTTGCCTCAGGAAAGAATTGCTAGACATACAAAATTATTATCCTTTTCCAAAGCGTTCAATGGTGGCAACAAGTCTTAGACCCCAAAGGGGTTCGAGGGAGCAATTTTAAAACTATTCGTGTTATACAGAAGAAGCCGAGTGTTCAGGAAAGGGAGGGGTTGCTTAGAGTCACACAACTCGTTAATGACAAAGGTAGGACACAGACCTTCTGAACTGTGTCAGATCATATGCCCAAATGCAGTACTGAAAGACTGCACTCAACGCTGCGTCTGTTTTTTTTTTTTTTTTTTTCCCCGCCCATGCCCCTGATATGTGGAAATTCCCAGCCAGGGATGGAACCCACGCCACAGCAGCAACCCCAGCCACAGCAATGAAAATACCGGATCCTTAACCCCCTGTGCCACCAGGGAACTCCTGCTATATCTTTTTAATGTGTACTCTTGCTGATAAAACACAGATTACCCACAAAAGAGGAGGAGGAATTTGTTGTGCAAGGCACGTGTTTTCTCCCATCTCTCCTTTCGCTGCTTTTTTAAAGAAAAGCTTTTCTCAGATGTGCATAATTATCCATGGGATGCATGCAATGAGAGCTTTTACAGGGTCACAGGAGAACTGATGAGTTAAGAGAGTATTTGTGAGGAGATCCTACTTTAGATGATATGAATCACCTACTCCTTTTTCCATGGGCCAAACCTAAAAGCAGGCATCACCAAGGTGCTGAATACTGCATCTTTCAGTTAAGCTTGAAGCCTGAATATCCGCCTGATATAGAATTAGATTACTTTAAAATGGATATAATTAACATACTTTAAGTGTTCATTCCGATGAGTTCTTAGTGTTACTTTCAACATTGTATCATGAAAAATTTCAAATGGAGAGGCAAACTGATATACCTGCACAGTAAAGACATGTTTCCTATCACGTAGACTCAGGATTGGAGACTTAGAGTCTTACTTGAATCTACAGGTTTTGTCTTTCATCAAATGTGGAAAAGTTTCAGCCGTTATTTCTTCAACTAATTTTTAGGGAGGTTCAGGAGCTCTCTCTTTCTTTTTTGCTGCACCCACAGCCTATGGGAGTTCCCAGGAGAGGGATCGAATCCGAGATGCAGCTGCGACCTACACCACAGCAATATTGGATCCTTGCCTCACCATGATGGGCCAGGGATGGAACCTGTACCTCTGCAGTGGCCCAAGCCACTGCAGTCAGATTCTTAACCCACTGTGCCACAGCAGGAACTCCCTCTCTTTCTTCTTGTTATTGGTCTCCCAAATGCTGTGTTAAACACCTTGATATTACCCCCAAAGTCCCTGAAGCCCCATTCGCTACTTTCAATTCTATTTTTCTCTTCTTCAGATTGGAAATTTTCTGTTTCTCAGTCTTAGAAGTTAATAACTCTTTCTTCCACAACTTCTAATCTGCTGTTAAGTTTGTTCATCGAATTTTTGATTTCAAATATTTAATTCTTGTAGTTCTAGAATTTCCATTTTGTTCTTCTTTCTAGTTTCAGTTTTTCTTCTGTATTTCCTACTCTTTCTTTTATTATAAGTTCTCTAATGTACTTTAGCATAGTTGAAACGACAGCTTTAAATTTCTGGCCTGCTAATTCCAATATCAGGATCATTTTGTGGGGCCAGTCTCCACTGACTGCCTTTTCTCTGGAGTATGGATGGTATTTTCCTCTTTATTGAATAATTTGGGACAAATGATATGTTATAGACACTTGACATTCTGCAATGCTTTTGCAAAAATATTGATTTTTTAAGTCTTGGCAGATAACTCAACTGGACTCAAACAGCAAACTGACAACTGAAATTTCAGTTCTGTTCCTTTAGATTCACCTGTATAGCTAGCAGTTTCCCACACGCACGTGTAGATAAGGAGCCAATGAAAGGTTTGGGCAAAGTATAGATACAGTATTTGAGGCTCAGGCTCTGTCTCTTCATTCTGTGTGTTCCCCTCACTTCCCAGCTGTAATGGTCAAACCAACCCATGCCATCTTGTTCTTGAAGCTAAGAACACAGCACATGTATTTGAGTTTTAGCTGCTCTGTATGGTGCAGAATGTGGCTTTGCTGTTAAGGGTAAAAACTGGACAACCTTTGAAATTTACCCAGTTTTGTTTTCTTCGTCTGAGTGCCATCCGTCTTCCGGCGTCTGTCTGATGTAATTGCTCTCTCGTGCCTTCAGGTAGTTGCTGTTTGCATTTTTCCCAGAGTTCATAGTTATTGTCTGTGGGTGGGGTGGTCTGGTAGGAGGAACATGCTGTTACCAGACGTGGAACCTTCTCAGTCACTGAGCTTTTCCATTGTCTAAAAAAACCCTTCTTAGGTTCCTCCAAAACGAGATATGGACCATCTTCTCAGAACTTTTCTCTCTGTCCCATTCAAGTCTGTTCCACTCCTCTCAACCACTTTCTCCTTTCAATCATCATTGTTTAGTTATGTCTGCCTTGGGGCCTCATATAAATGGAGACACACCATACGTAGTCGTTTCTGCCCAGCTTCTATCCTTCCATATGACATTTTTGAGATTCATCCAGGTTGTTGCATGGATCAGCAACTTTTTATTAGGGAGTACGGTTCTATTATATGATTAGGCCACAATTTGTATGACCATTTTTGCGTTAAGGGATACTTTCACTCTTTTTGACTTGGGGCTAAAATGAATAAAACGGTTCTGATTATGCTTGGGCAAGTCAGTCTTTGGCTGGGTGTCATTGTCATTTCTCTTAGGTAAATGCATACCGGAGGAATTGCTGGAAGTCACACAGGTTTTCAAAGTTGTTTACCATTTTGCACTCCCACCAGCGGCAGATGAGCATTCCAGATGCTCCACATCCTTGTCAACAGCTTCTGTTGTTAAAGTTTTATTTTAGCTATTCCAGTGAGTGTAAAGTGGTACTCTGTTGGTTTTAAACTACATGTTACTGATGGTTAATGATAATTACATTTTCACGTGCTTCTTGGTGACTTGTCAATCTTGTGGAATGTGTCTATTCAAAACACAGTATTTATTGCATTTTTAAAATTAGTAATTTGTAGCGATTCTTTATATATTCTGGATCTGTGTCCTTCGTCAGGTATATATTTCAAACAATTTTCTCTCAGCCTGTGGAATGTCTATCCCTTTTCTTAATGGAGTCTTTTAATAATAAGATATTTTAAGTTCAATAAAGTACAATTTATCAATTTTTTCTTTTAAAATTCTGTTAAAAAAACGTTTGCCTATCCAAAATTCATTTCTAATCATACCATTGAATAGTGCTAGGCTTATGAAATATTTTTCTCTTCTTTGAAGCTTTAAAACTTTGTATGTTGCCTTTTTAACCAGTGAAAATGTTTTTGAGGTAAAATAAAATATTTTTTGCAGATTTTTAGAATTCTGGCCAAGACAGCTGAAAAGTCAGATGTTGATA
Organism: Phacochoerus africanus; assembly: GCF_016906955.1. Classification (NCBI taxonomy): domain Eukaryota; kingdom Metazoa; phylum Chordata; class Mammalia; order Artiodactyla; family Suidae; genus Phacochoerus; species Phacochoerus africanus. The sequence continues at coordinate 9,049,868 of NC_062552.1, read as the reverse complement.
CCGCGACTTGCATAAAAAAAACACTTAATAGATGTTTGCAAAAGTAAATCAACTTACACTTCTAATAGCAAGCCTCACGGAGAGTGTTTAAATTTTCTAAATTATTGCTGCAATCTATGTGGCAAAATGTGCTTAGAACAATCCAGGAGCACTGATTTGTTCAGCTGTTGTGCCAAGGCATGCAAGGCTTAGCACCAAATCTTGCAGATACACCAAAACATATGGAGAGACACCTCACACTGGCTTTTGCTTCAAAGATGACAACAACTTTGCATCAGTGACAATAATGTCAAGTTAAAATGAAAGTCCCTAACTTTATATTCCTGCTGAATGATTAGTGTTTTAACTCAATAAAGTAGCATAACAACGTCCGAGTGAAAATTCCTTATAGAGATTGAATAATAGATGAAATTCTGAATAGGCTAACTTGGCATATACCCAATGCATGATGAAAATTAGTATTTGCCAAGACTGTATTGCAGTCCACGAGGTTGACTGGAAATTATGGCAGGATGACATTTTTCCCATGAGCCCTACTTTTTATCATATTCTCCAAGGGCTGTTTGGAAATGTCTCTGAGATGTAATAGGCTATAGCAGAGCAGTTCTGGCCTTACAAAATCTCCATCATATACTTTCCCTGGCTCATCGTGCTATTTGTATTTTAAAGAAATTTTTGCTCAGCATGTATCCTAATTCCCAGCCTTTTTCTATTTGTGCTCTCAACAAAAGCTTTATCTCCTAGTCTTGTCTTCTACAGCTCAATTCCCAAAATGCCCCCAATAATGATTAAAGATGTAGTCTTGGTACTTTCTGTATGTTATCTTTCGTTTTCCATGCAGTAATGTTAGGTACTGATTCTTACGTCCATTTTACAGTGGAGAAGTTCAGATTCCTTAAGAAATTGCCAAAGCCAGCTCCCTGGTAAGTAGCTGTTTGGGGATTCATATTTTGGATTGTCAGCAAAGCCTGTGTCTTTCCCACTGCACACCATGCTACTTCCCTGGTTCAAGGTCACCATAAAATTTACCACAGTGGAAGGAAATTCCAGAGTTTAAACTATTGTCAAGGTAAGTCACTTAGGTAGTCTTATATTAGTCAACTTGACAAGTTGTAAACAGCTTCATAGCTATTTCCTGTTGTTTCTCTATGGTAAACTTTGACTTATGGGTTTAAAATTTGTCTTTCTGGCCACTTCTATTTCTCTTCTCCGGGGGAGGTTTCAATGTCACTAAGTCCTTTTTGGTGAAGCAAAGAAAAAAGTTCCTTCTAGTTTAATTTTGCAGGCTTGGGTTGAAAAGTTTGGACAAATGGCTGGATTTTCTTGTTTAGGCTATCTTTAGTTGAGAAAATAGAGCAGAAGGTTAAGGAAAAAAAAAAAAACAACCCAGAAATGGTTAGAAACAACAAGAAAGTCATCTAGTTTAGTTTATTTTTTCAAGTTATTTGTGATCAGCAGTCTACAGATGAAAAATTTTAATGATCAAAACCAAGAAATAGTTATTGAGCTATTTGACTCTTTCATTAAAATATAAGCTTGCTGGAAGTAGAAAGAGAAAGTTTTTGTTGTTTAAAAAAGCATACAATATTAATGATCTCTTCAAAGTTGCTCAAAATCACCGTTTAGCTCAGGGAATTGTATGTCAGGATACTAGAAGATATGGTGATGCTTTTGTTTCTTTTTCTCTTTTGCTTTTATTTTTTATTTTTTTACAGATAAAGCACAACAACACACACTGTCCTGTATGCCTTTTCTTTATGCCCTCTTGTGGGAAATTAGCCAACATTCTTGGAATGTGCAAGCTTTCACTGCTCAAGGTTTTTGTTTTTCATCATTTTACAGGAAGTATTGTTCTTAACATCCTACCAGGGGCATGTCAATAGTCACCATCACAACTGGAAAATATTTTCTGCTGTGTTGTGCCAAAGGATTCTCTGCTCTCTTTATGCAACATGGCAGGTGTCAATAGACACTTTTAAAAAACAAAAGAAATACGCGTTTCATTATCAGCAGGCTTATTATGACTCCTGGCAATTGGTAACACAAGTTCTGCACCAGAAGAGTATATTTCAGGATGATGCTCACAAAAGAAGTTTTTCTTGGCTTAGAATTTAAATCAAGATTCTTGATTTAACATATTCTTGCTCTAAATATAAATACACATACAATATAAAATAAAATGTGTTTTTCCATATAAAACAATGCATAAAATATATTACAGAGGTGCTGAAGCTAGGAGCTAGGATATATGTGTCTGGTGGTATATATATTCCCAGACAGACATGCAATCTGCATGGTTATTTATCATCTAAGTGTTTTTTAAAGACCAGCATTAGAGGTTTAGTGAGCTATCTTCATTTCAAATGTCATCAGGCACATAGGGACACAAAGGAGCCAGTATCCAGAATAAATTCTTCATCCCAATCCAGTCTTCTGTTAGATGGCCAAGTGCTTAATGATAAAAACTTGGAGTCTCACCTTTACTGGAAGTGAAACTTGGTAAATGGGACTGTTTACATAAAAACATTCAGAATTACAAACGTAGAGCTAAATTGGATGTTTGCTCTATTCACAGACCCTCTGTGTTGGGCTCCAGCCTCTTAAGTCTACAACCACGACGAACATGGGTGAGGAAGTTGGGCAATCAACTGAATGAGCAGGAATAAAACTTACCACTGGAGGTTTTAAATAATTCAGTGACTGCTCTGCTGCCAGAAGAGTGGTTCTGTGGCATCTATTTCTTGCAGAAAGGAAAGAGGAGAGATAAATGTATGACTACCTGTTTCTGTATATGCAGGAGGCCGAGCATGAACTGTGTAAGGACTGGGAGAGGATCAGTAGGTAGGAAAGGAGCAGATGAGAAGGGAGAGAGAAGTTAGAGGGATCATAATTCGAGGCTGCACTTTTTCTTTCTCTTTCTCATTGCCTTAACTCATTTTTTGGCTCTGAGTTGCTGAGGTCCTTCTTTTGTGAGTCTCAATATTTTAGCCTAGTGTGACACAGGGGCAGCTGACAAAGGGGACTTTGCTTTTTGGATGGATGGCTGTGGAGGACTTCTTTTCTGACAAGTGGCTTTCACGTCGTCTTCTGAGGTCAGGACAGCAAGTTCTCAAGGACACGGGCTCAGTTCTTGGGATCTGCAATGAAGGCTGCTCCTCCTCACCATTACTCAGGCGGGGCAGGCAATTCTGTCCTCCTACCTCTTCACTGATAATACATTCCTTTCCCTTCAAACATTTCATCTTCAGATTTTGATAACTGCTGCCCACCTTCACTCCCATCAATCAGACTTTACGTAACAGCACTGTGTTTGTTCTCTTCCCGAAATGAAATCTATTCTTAAGAACAGCTATAAGTGGATCAGGCTCAGGAAGAAAAGTGGATGTCACACGCTGTTTGTCACATCCCAGTAACAACTCGACTTTCGGAAGTAGCACACGGTCCAAGTGAAGCTGGATGTAAATGGGAGATTTAAGTGGAGGAAGTCCAAAATGTTGTAGACAAAATAAGGAGACATCTCCCTTGTCCTAAGACATCATACCCCAAAGCCCCCCTAAAAACGGAAGACCCAATGAAATGCAAATCCCTCCAAAATTCTACCGAATTGTGTTAATTAAACGTAAGTGGTAGAGCTGGGGCTAGGCGAATTCTCACAGTTGACTTCGTGCACCTTGAAATTCAGATGCTTAGGACTGTGTCGGGTGGTCTTCTAATTTAATTTAAAGCTGCCCTCCCCCCATTTCCCACTATGTATTAATGCGGGTTGAATTTTATGTATTGGCATTATTGGATCAATGTCGGAACAATGATCATATCATCCTTGCACATTGGCTTTTGCATTAGAAGCTGTGTCCAGTTTTCCCTTCTGTCACCAAACTGGACTTAGTATATGAGGGTTTATCCTGGACACTAGGTGGCAGCAAACTGCTGAGATAAACAATTATGCAAAGGACAAACATGCTCAAACCTCTTCCGGATTCTCAAAGGGAGAAGATGCAAATGGTGGTGGATAAAACTGAACGGTATGAAAGAACAAACACACTGGGTAGCAAAGTTTCAAAGGCATAATTATGATTTTTGTATCTCCCAACATTTTTGCAGTTTCTTGAAGCTACATCTTCTTACCTTTAAACTTTATAGAGCAGAGTTATATGCCCCAAAGACCCTCATCCTAACGAAAGGCACGTTCCGTTTTATTATTTCTCTGGAGTCAAAAATAAATATTCAAAATATCATAGCTTCTCTCAGTCATGATGAAAGGTTATGTTTACATCTGGGTTGCCAACTAATCTCTTTTATTTATTTTGGACCTCTGCTTGTAGTGGTTTTAAGTGATAATGTTTAAATTCAAATTATTAATAGCAAGATAGAAAAAATATACATATCTACCCAATGCTTAGTACAAAGGCTTAAAAAGTATAAGCTATTCACCTGTGTACAAGTCACCACAAGGTGTTGGCTAAGAATATGACTCGCCTATTATTATTAGAGAGTTTATAGTTTTAAATGTAAGACGAATACAAACTGAATCAGTAAAATTTGACAAGGAGAAATCAAAGACTCTACAGAAGGGGCTAACATTGTAAGTTTCAACTTGTTTTTTCCTATAAATATTTTTTGTAATATTTCTCCATAAATTGCCCCAACTTATTTTATACCCTCCTAATTGGCTTCTAATGGTCCATTCTGTCCTCCCCGCACATAAGAATGGGCATAAACGATGCTAGGTATAAACTCTCAAAAACCCCAGAATTTCCAATGATAGAACCCAATGTTTCAGGAAAATTCCAGTGACATCGTATGTGTACTGAATCCTCTGCATACCATTACTTGATGAAGTTGTTAGAAAAAGAAATTTGGAAGTTCCCTTGTAGCCTAGCAGTTAAGGATCTGGCATTGTCACTGCGGTGGCTTGGGTTTGATCCCCGGCCTGGAACGTCTATGTGCCATGGGCCCTGCCAAAACAAAAAAGACAAACAAACAAACAAACAATTGGAAGTTTTTTGACTTCATTTTGAGGCTTTGGGATTGCATTGGGTTTGAGAAATTTCTGAATGTCTGCCAGGTATAAATAGCTCTTTGTGGTGACGCCATCAGTTTGTCAGCTCCTCATCATGGAAGGTCTTGGTGAAGAGCAGGTAGAGAAACACAAGGCAGTCATTTGCATGAGTGGCTCAAAATACTTGTGGGCTTCACATAGTCATGAAATGAAAATGACCGAAATGTGGGTGGGAGAGAGCTAACGTTCTTCTTGGGAATCTTACGTCTTTAGACTAGACGCACATTGCCAGTCTTCTACAAGATTTCAGAATAGGAGCTGCCAAAATATGTTTCTGACTGGTGAACTTAGGTGTATGAACATTTACGCCAAGGCACAAAAATTATCTTTTTGACTTGCTTATTTAGTGCCTTGCTTTCTATAAAGGAGGACGTTTATTTGAAAGCAGAATTACCCAGAAATGAAGAGATGTGGTTGCTGAATAGACAAAATGAACTTGATATAACTGCTTTAGATGACTTTTGAAGTTTGAGTTTCGCTTATAACATTTCTTTTTAACCATCGGAGAGTATCTTTCTTTCTTTCTTTCTTTTTTTTTTGGCCTTTTGCCATTTTCTAGGGCCGCTCCCACGGCATATGGAGGTTCCCAGGCTAGGGGTCGAATCGAATCGGAACTGTAGCTGCCGGTCTACACCAGAGCTACAGCAATGCGGGATCCGAGCCACGTCTGCAACTTACACCACAGCTCACGGCAACACCGGATCCCTAACCCACTGAGCAAGGCCAGGGATCGAACCCGCAACATCATGGTTCCTAGTCGGATTCGTTAACCGCTGAGCCACGATGGGAACTCCATGGAGAGTATCTTTCTCTTTTGATACCTGGCTCTTCTCTTGACCAACACCTTCCGTCCTATAAGAGAGACTTCTCTTGTGTTTCATCAGATACACTTCCTTTATTCTGCCTTATTGTAAGTCATCTGTTTCTTCTCCTATCAGAGCCAGAGAACATCAAATGGTGGTAATTCTTTCTGCTGATATCAATTTTAGTCTATTTTTTAGTACCTTCCTCTCTCCTCAAACTTCCCATTAAATAAGATTCTTAAGGACGGGAACCTGGCCGTTTTCCATCTTACTATGTCTCTTTCTGTGTAGCATGGTGTCTGACATTCAACTCATTTTAATTGAATATGAATGATCGACCCACCACAGCCCAGGAAGATTGGACAGAAACCCACATGGAAGTGAGGCTGTGGCGGTATTCGGAAAGGTTTACTGAAACTCTCTGTGGATGTAAATTTCCCATTAATAAATCAGTCCATTCAATTAAACGATACATTCATTTCCATTTCATCAACTTCCGAATGGGGGGTTTAGAAGCAAAAGGGCAAGATGATGCTCATTGTGGCCTTAAATTTGGTTGTCTTCCCCCTCCCCCATACAGAAAATTCGGTACCACTAGAGGTCACTCCAGCCATTAGCTACAGAGTGACTGACATGGTCTTTGTCTGCAGGATAAGGCGGCTCTAGCAAGCCTTTGAAATTTACTATCAGCAGGCGCAGAATAAAGACTAAACACTCATTAAACGGCCAGTGCAAATACACGATTTTCCCTGTCTCTCGTCACCGTCGCCGTTTACCTTCCTCTGTATCAATCCACGTGGCTCCAGCTGGAGAATGGCTGGCCGATTAATAGTCGTGTGTTTATTGCGTGCTTATTTTGTAGCATGCACTATTTTTAAGCATGTTGCAGCACTTCACAGCAAGCCCAGGAGGTTGGCGCTGTTACTGTCCCCAGTTTACCGAAGATGACATCGAGGGTGAGAGATGTCACACAGCTGGTTGAGCGGCAGAGCTGGGGCTCAAGCCCAGTGCCCACACTTTTAGCTCTAATCTGATATCACTGACAACGATGGCGTGTGTTCGACTCTCCTTTCCATTTTAATAACAGGCTTCAGTGTCCTCACAGGAGAAAAATGGAGGGGTGCATGTATGTCGCATCAGGAAGCTTTTTGGTGTCCCTCAGAGGATACGGTTATAGGGCTGGCAAAAGACCAGTGACAGGAGGTCTCACGTATGTGGGGTGGGGGAAGGGAGAGTGTGAGAAATAAATCTAGCAAGTCAGTTATGGGGTGTTCTGATCCACATAGTAGAAATGGCCAGGCCAGCAGATCCGTAAGTTCATCACCTCCCAGTGTTTTATCCAAAATAAAATGGGTCTTCCCAACCCTGCCGTTAAAGAGATGCCTCTGGTTCTGAGCTGGGTAATGTATCAAAAACCAAAGGAATGTACTTTTTCCAGAACACCTTCATGGTATCTTCAGCGATTTGGAGTGAGACTCAGGACTCTGGTTTACACCCTATTCTGCACAAGAGAGTTCTGTTGGCTAAACAAAGCATTTATTTGTCAAGAAACGATGATATCTACGTATTTATATACTATCTGTCCTCAACAGATGAAGACATGGAGGCAGAGGCGGTTTCAAGATACTTTCCCCAGCTTGCAAAGCAAGTGGACACAGACTGAGTTTAGAATCCACAGCCCTTTGAGGGTCCACTCAACTCTTGGGCTCCCGGGACCTTGCTTTATGCTGTTCATAGTGAACTTGGAGCTCTCCCTTGTGGAATTTTCTTTGGGGAATATCTTTAACACAAAGCTGACAAGGGATTCGCATTACCCTCAGCAGACAAATAGCTTAATCTCATAATGGTATCTTCAGTGACAACCCCCTCTGCTTGCACCCTGAGCCCCACAAAAAAATCAGTGACCAGGACTATTCCTCATCCAAGCAGTGGCCACAGTTGGCACCTGTACTGGCGCGTGTGCCTTTGGAATGGAAAGTCAGGATGGTTTCAAAGTTTCATATACAATAACAGGAAAAAAATTAAACAAAGGAACATTTTAAGCAGCAGTCCCCACCTCTGAGCTGTTCCTTTCCTATCTCAGCCAAAGCTCTGCATACTTAAATTCCCTGGAGAGTGGAGAAGACTATAAAACCAACATTTGAGGTTTTCTTTGCCCCACAGCTGAGGAAATAGAAATGGTATAAACTTTCTCTTCGAGGACAACTTGCTGCCTTTTGGAACGTCCTAGAAGAGCAAGAAGAGAGAGCTGAAAAGGAGCAAAATACTGAATCCCAGTCTATTTATCTCACATCCTTTGGCATTAGTGCGAGAAGTGGTGTTTTCTGGAAAGCTGTTACGAGACGATTTGCATTTCAGGTCGCCCTTCATGTTTTAGCTTTAATACCCCGGGGACAGTAAAAGTAGCAGGTTAAAAACTCTTTCTTACTTGAAGGATGGGGAAATAGAATTTAAGGGAAAAGAAACCTGGTAATACATGGTGTCATAAAACCAATCTATCTTTTCTAGATGAGGGGTTTATTCGTTGCTAAATTTTAGGAGCTTTTCTATATGCAATCGTTACTCCTATTATGAAAGTACCGTGCATGGGGCTTGATGTGGTCAGAGAGGCAGTGTTAATGCTAGAGAGTTCTCTGGAGAAGAAATCAGAAGAAACTGAACTTAGATGATGACAATTTCCCCAGGTCTTGGTTTCTTCATTTATAAAACCTGGGTAATAACACCCCGTTGATTGCTCCTTTCCCATGGATCTTTTTCATAAAACTTTAAATATTATAGATATTTTGCTAGGATCAAGCGAACCTTTTAAGGTAATATATATATATAATCATATAGCATCCTTCAATGAAGTCTTTAAAAATTCTCTATTCATTATTCCAATTTTACCCTTTGGAAAGATGTATACAAATGCAGAAGAATGTTGAATTATTTGCCTTAAGTTCCCTCCAAGTGAACTAGAGCCAGACCAGTGGAATTATAATGGCCAGAACATTCTTCCATTTGCCAGGATAAAAACTGTGCTGTCACTTTTGACTCCTTTCCTTCTCTCATCCCCAAGTTCATTCCAGTAGGAAACCCTGTGGTCCCTACCTACAAAATATATCCAGAGTCTGACCACTTCTTCTCACTACCTCCATTGGTAGCTGCCTGCACCACTGCCTGCATTAGTGTTTTTAAAACAATAATTTCAAGCCTACAGAAAAGTCCACCAGTGCCTTGCAAAGCCTTTCCCCCCCACCCCATGCTATTGAGAATCTGATGTCCTACAACTCTAGAATATTTTAGTGTGTCTTTTCTACAAACAATGCCTTCTCCTGTGTAACCACCCTGTAACCATTCAAACCAAGAAATTACCATTGTATGTAACTGCCTCCTTTGATTCTCAGTGCTTCTACCTGGGCACCTCCTCCTAAATGTATTCTCAAAACAAGAGCCAGAGGGGTCCTGTTAAGATGCAAGTCCGATCACATCCCTCTGCTGCTTGAACTTCCCCTCCCCCACGGCTCTCCATCACCCTCGGGGAACGAAGTCCTTTCAGTGGGTTACAAGGCTCTGTGCATCTGGCTTTCTGCCAACTCCCTGACCTCTTCCTCCTCCTGGCCACCCTGGCCTCTGCTGTTCCTTGAACACACAGTTGGGCTCCATATTTTTGTGACGTCTTGCCTAGGCATTGTATACAAAGTCGAAATCCACATCCAACTCTGGCCCTTCTTGTCCTTCTTCTCCCTTTACTTTTCTTTCTTTTTTTTTTCCATACTACCTACCATCTTCTCATCTTCTAATGTAACATTTCTTTCTTTCTTTTGTTCATTTGCGTTTTTCTTCCCCCATTAAAAGCTAGCTCTTAAAAGGAAGGGATTTCTTTTCCTCTTTGTTCTCTTCTCCTCCCCAAACTTAGACTAGTGCTTGAGCCACAGTCTGCACTCAATCACTATTTACTGAATGAATGCATAATACAATAGAGATGCAAAAACTTTGGCCTCCTAGTGGGGTGGCTTCTCCTAAGAAGGAAGGCAACCACCATTTCAATTACCATATTTAATCCACAGTCTCTTAGTGAAGCAGATGTTTTTACCCATACTTTGCTGGAGAATATGAGTGGCCAGTAGCTGTCTTCCTCTAAGTCGTATTAGCAGTTAGAGAAGAATTGGGTTTTTTTGTGTGTTTTGTTTTTGTTTTTTGTCTTTTGTTGTTGTTGTTGTTGTTGTTGTTGTTGCTATTTCTTGGGCCGCTCCCGAGGCATATGGAGGTTCCCAGGCTAGGGGTCCAATCGGAGCTGTAGCCACCGGCCTACGCCAGAGCCACAGCAACTCGGGATCCGAGCCGCGTCTGCAACCTACACCACAGCTCACGGCAACGCCGGATCGTTAACCCACTGAGCAAGGGCAGGGACCGAACCCGCAGCCTCATGGTTCCTAGTCGGATTCGTTAACCACTGCGCCACGACGGGAACTCCTTTTTTTTTTTTTTTTAGAGAAGAATTGTAATAAGAGACCTAATCTCCTTCCAACGTTCAGATCCTTTTTTTTTTTTTTTTTAACATCCTTCAATCTACCACCTGCCCAAAAGGACAGGGTAAATTGTAAATTTTTTTTTTTTTTGGTCTTTTTGCCATTTCTTGGGCCGCTCCCGTGGCATATGGAAGTTTCTAGGCTAGGGGTCTAATAGGATCTGTAGCCACCCGCCTACACCAGAGCCACAGCAATGCCAGATCCAAGCCGTGTCTGCGACCTACACCACAGCTCAAGGCAACGCCAGATCCTTAACACACTGAGCGAGGCCAGGGATCGAACCCGCAACCTCATTGTTCCCAGTCAGATTCGCTAACCACTGAGCCACGACGGGAACTCCAGGGACAGGATAAATTTTCAAAGTCGAGCTGGTGCTATTTTGTGTAGATCACTTATTTTCACATGAACCTAATGACTTTCATTCTCAACTATAAAACTCTTCCTTAAAAGAATTTTATCCAAGAATTTATCCAGAGAGTGTAAATTCTTTACAAACAGTGCAGTTTGCACAAGGGTGTCTATTTTTACAGTTTATTTATATTATTTAATATTTATATTTTATGCTTTAACTGATACAGAGTAAATGCTCAATTGGGTTTCTCAATACATGCAATTAGACCAAAATGTATCATCTCACAAGGTTGGTAGCTATCTCTTCATTACAATTCCAATTTTAGAAAAGAAAATGGGGAGTTCCCATCATGGTTCAGCGGTTAACGAATCCGATTAGGAACCATGAGGTTGTGGGTTCAATCCCTGGCCTCTCTCAGTGGGTTAAGGATCCGGTGCTCCTGTGAGCTGTGGTGTAGGTCACAGACAGCGGCTCAGATCTGGTGTTGCCGTGACTGTGGTGTAGGCCAGTGGCTACGGCTCTGATTGGACCCCTAGCCTGGAAACGTCCATATGCCGTGGGTGTGGCCCTGAAAAAGACAAAAAAAAAAAGAAAGAAAGAAAAGAAAAGAAAACGTCTCTTCAGACCTCAGAAACACCTTCATCTGTGGATTGATCTTCAGAATGACCCTTTAATCTAACAGGTCAATTAAGCACAGTAAATTCATTGCTGCTACTCTGTGCCCCAGTAAATCATCTCTCGAAAAGCCAGCCCCTCAGATGACTGTGGCCATTTTCAAAATGATTCAGTTTATGGGACAGCCCTAAAAATGTCACTTGGTTTATCCAGCTTCAGGGATGATAGCAAGCCTGAGCCCTGTGGAGAAGTCACCTCCAATAGTGCTGCCTAGGTCGTGGTAAGAGAGAGGCGGTTTTTCCTGCTGCTCTTTCCAGGGTGGCCTTTAGAAAACACAGGCATCGGCTATGTGGATGCTGCAGTGAAGCAGCGGTGAAAGAAATTATTCATAGAATCATGGTGGTAAAGGAAGAGACTTTCAAGGGTTGTCAGATCTGTTTTTTCCCTTCTGACAGGACGATGCCAATTATTTGCCACATAGCATCAGCGATGGCTCACTGGCTTTAAGTGTGCCAGGTCATGGTTGTTCCATGAGCTATCCATGCCTTGCTGGGTTAGGACCTTAATCTCCCAGGAGAAACACAGCTATTGCATGACCACCAAACCACCTGCCAAGAGCTGTAGGTAGTGGAATGAATTAAATACTGTAGGAGCAAAGAAGGAATGGTCATTAAATTTGCCTGGACGATGTATTTGTGCAGGGTGGAAGGAGTCAGGAAAAATATCAAGACATGCTTTAGAGGAAATGTATTTTTTTTTTTTTTTTGGTCTTTCCGCCCTTTCTAGGGCCGCTTCCTGCGGCACATGGAGGTTCCCAGGCTAGGGGTCTAATTGGAGCTGCAGCCGCCAGCCCACACCAGAGCCACAGCAACGCAGGATCCCAGCCGCGTCTACAATCTACACCACAGTTCACGGCAACGCCGCATCCTTAACCCACCGAGTAAGGCCAGGGATCGAACCCGCAGCCTCATGGTTCCTAGTCGGATTCGTCAACCACTGCGCCACAATGGGAACTCCGGGAATGTAATTATTTTTTGTATCTTTAAGTATAATTTTTCCAAGTTGAGAATTTCAGGAAGGATAATCCAAGTTCAAATTTAGGCAGAAGCAAAGACATGAGGTGTGAAAATCATGGCATGGTTGAAAAATGTCACCCAGTTTATGCTTGGAGGATAGAGAAGGGGAGAGACGTTAGATAAGCAGATCAGGACAGATTTTAAATGGTTTTCTAAACCACAGTGAGGATTTTTAAGCAGGGGAGCAAAATAAGATATCACTTAGATCACTTTGGTGGAACGTGGAAGAATTAGAGTCATCAGAACAGAGACAAAGAGATGCACTCGGAGGCTTTTCTTCTAAACCAGTTGTGGGACAAGGGTGGAGAACACTGAGTAATAAAAGTAAGTAGGATGCAGAGAGGGGGTTACAAATGACAAATACAAGGAGGAAGGTTTCACAGAAATTTCTCTTGGGTGAGCATGGGAAGTCGCAGACATTAAGCCCGAAGAGTGAATAAAATTACTTGGGAAAACTAATGGAATTAGAAGCAGGTTGAGACCTGAACTCTGGGGACTACATTCATTTAAAGGATAAAGAATGGAAAGATAACTAGGAGTATTTACATGGGTAAGAGAACTGGCAAGGAGTTAATATTTTAGAAAAAAGAGCGTCGCAAGAACGAAGAAATGATTGGCAATAGCTAATGGGGCAGAGTTCAACTGGGATGAGAACTGAGAGGAGTTCACTGTCAGTGAGGAGATTAATAAAACAATTTAAAAATAGGTGGAGGAGGAGTTCCCGTCGTGGTGCAGTGGTTAATGAAACTGACTAGGAACCATGAGGTTGCAGGTTCGATCCCTGGCCTTGCTCAGTGGGTGAAGGATCCGGCGTTGCCGTGAGCTGTGGTGTAGGTTGCAGACATGGCTCAGATCCTGCGTTGCTGTGGCTGTGGTGTAGGCCGGTGGCTACAGCTCCGATTCGACCCCTAGCCTGGGAACCTCCATATGCCATGGGTGCGGCCCTAGAAAAGGCCGGGGGGGAAAAAAAAAAAAAGAAAAGAAAAAGGTAGATGAGCAACAGACTGGAAGTTTTATTTATTTGTTTGTTTGTTTGTTTGTTTGTTTGTTTGTTTATTTATTTATTTATTTATTATTTATCTTAGGGCTGTACCTGTGGCATATGGAAGTTCCCAGGCTGGGGTTGAATTGGAACTGCAGCTGCTGGCAATGCGGGATCCGAGCTGTGTCTGTGATCTATACTGCAGCTCAGGAGGATGCTGGATCCTTAACCCACTGATTGAGGTTAGGAACTGAGCCTGCATCCTCTTGGATACTAGTCAGGTGTGTCAACACTGAGCCACGACAGCAACTCCTGGAATTGTTTTTAAAAGGTTTGTGAGTGTGTGAGTGTGTGTGTGTGTCTGTGTGTCTGTGTGTGTGTGTGTTTGCTTTTTAAGGAGAAGAGCTGAGCTTTTTTGATGCTAAACCAGGGCTAAGGAAGTAGATGAGTGCCCAAGAGAGAATGGAGATGATGGTATCACAGCTTCAGATGAGCTGCGAAAGGTCCGCGTCTCAGTGATTTAGAGGCTTAGGTCATCGAGGAGGAGAGATGAATGCATTTTCCTCTAAGACAACATGATGGGGTGGAAGTGGGGAGAAACTGACGGATGATAGAGAGAAATTGACCAACTTCATGAATGGTGGCCTCTCTTTCCTCTGAGAAACAGGAGACGAGGTCATCTCCTGACGGTAAATACAGTAAGCAGATATGGTGCAGGAACGAAGCCTCCAGGAATCAAAGTGTAAGAGTTACTCTGGGGAAGAGTGAAAGAACTCCCAGCAATACTTGAAGATCCATTTGAGCTGGATTGACCACAAATGACCATTTCCTGCTACACACCACTGCCCTCGTTGTGAATTCTTATTTATTCCTCGAAGCTCAGTTTAGGTCCAGTTTCTTCTGGGATATAATCTGTGTTAAAAGCAATCCACGTGCCTTGTTCAGTTTTGACCCTTTCGTCTTTAATGGAGGGCCTGGAACACACCAGTTGTTTAATAAAATTTGCCAGAGGAATGGGTATGGCATGGCATTACCTGGGCTAATACCTCGCATGGCCAGAGCCAGTTCAGATCAAAATTTTACATCAGTGGAAAGAATCTTCATCTTCCTCTCATCACCCCTTTTCTATCATTTTCTATTTCCTGAGGCCTTTGCCATCTCTCTTCCTCCTGCTCACATCGGTAGTTGTCTACTCTTCTCAAAGCATCATTCTTGTTCTCAGCTGAGTATGTACTAATTTCTACTAAGACACCACTTCCGAATGAATCCAAATGTCAACAACACTTGAGATGAGTTCTGCTCTCAAGTGTATTTGTTTTAAAACGGGGAGACATGGAATGTTGTCTTAGAGAAGCACATGAGCTTGAACATAAAAGAAGAAACTCACTCCTGTCCCCCTACTTGGAAACCTCCTCTCTGGATGGCTTTCCTTTGGTGTCTCTGCTGATAGGCTCAGCTGGCTTCTTGAGGGGGGCGTGGCCATCACCATCTTCTCCATCCTGGGAAACAGCTGACCTCGCCCATTAGTTGGAAAAAGATTCAGAAGAAAATAGACACTTGGCCCACCGCCTTAATAAGGATTGAACAAGTATGCATATGGTGGACCCCCGTGTTCTGAAACACACAAATCACATGCTTCTCTTCCCTGCTCCAAGCACAACTCTGTCAAGACCTTTGATCTCACTGAAAAGTTTCCACTTCCCAAGTTAAGTGCTGTGACATTTATTGGAGCTTCTGTCGACAGGGAGAAATTCTTCTGGGTCTCCCTCTCCTTCTCCTTTATGTTCATACATCTGAATGCTGGGTAAATGGACAGGGTTGGTCTAATGCATGAATTTATGATTCCTACCTCTTGCTAAGCTGAGACCACAAGGGAGAACTGAATTCCCTATGTAGAAAAAAAGGCAACCTTAAAACCAAGGAAAGTTGAAGCCATCACAGATTTACTGAGCCATTAGAATTGGCATTAATTTGCTTTGGTTGTGTGAGTCTTGTTGCTGCCAAAGATATTTCTTGGATATAATGCAGAATTTTAGGATAATTCTGAGTGATCCTCCTATACTCAGAGCTTAGAATTTCTGGAACGAGCAAATAAGTTTTCCCAAAGCTAAACCATAATTTGATTACAGCTATTCATTTTGACCACAAGAATAAATGAGCAAATAGCATTTTTTTTTTCTCCTAAGACTGTTTGATTCCAAAGCTGAGAAACTGGGCATTTCTTTATCCTCATTCTCTTGAGTCAAATTAAACTGCCTATCTCCTACCAACTCCACCATTCGTGCTTTTCTTGGGATCTCTGGAGGCTGAGATCTATTCAAGCCCCTGGGTTTGCCTGAGTGGTACTTACTGAAGCCTAGTCATCTGAATCCCATTTTCCTGAGAGTTTCCTACCTGGTCCCATTCTTCTCTTCCTCATCCACAAATCCGCAAAGATACTGCATCTGAGATCCCAATCAGACCCCATGCATCCCAGTTAAGCTGCTGTTCAGAAAGAAAAGATGCCGGAAAAAAAATGGAACAACCACCACAATACCTAGTGGTTTTCTAGTTTCTGTGTGATCCTTCTAACTTGGTTTCATCTCTCTGTCTCTTCCCTCTTTTTCTATAAGCTGTTAATCACTATACAGTTATAGGTGAATTGAGATTTTTGAAAAAAAAAAAAAACAAAAGCTTTGTGACTTGGTCTCCTAGGATGAGGTTTGAAAAACAATGACTTATAAGCCTTTATAGGCCTTTCTAGAGCCTCACAGGACCACTCTGCGGAATTGCAACATGCTTGGGATGGTTTAGCCTGATGTGGTCATCACACCTAAAAATAGTTTTCTTTTGTTAATAAAATTAGAGAATGTTGATAAATTCAGTTGAAAGGGTCAAAAGAGGAAAGCTCATGAATTATAACATTCCATTAACTAATAAAACCACAAGAATGCATATTGGGAAACAGCAAGAATTGCAGGTCATAAGGTCTGTGATGAGAAAAGAAGCTCCCATTCTTTCCTCCGCAGATAAGACGGAGGGCTCGAAATGAACCCCTCTCTAATCTCTGAATCAACTCTAATAATTCCAGGTCCCACGTCTCTTTCTTTTACTCATCTTGGATGAAAAGGCAATTGAGGTGAAAGAAATCCCAGGTACGCTCTTTAGAAGCTCAAAACAGAAAAAAAAAAAAATGTGTCAAGGAAAAAATTGGTGCTTCCATTGTATTTCTCTTTTGGATCTAAGCAAATACACGAATAATTTTCCTTCTCCTTTCTTTCTTCTTTTTCTTCCCTTTCTCTCTCCCCTCTTCTTCCTTCTCCTTCTTCTTTCTCTCATCCTCTCTCTAATGATCTAATTTTTTTTTCATTCATCTTTTTACTTCATTCATCCCATAGGTCGTTCACTACTTCATCCATCATTAGCTCTAGCATCTAATTCTTCCTTTTTACAGTGTCTTCCTAGATGGAGCCCTTCCACTTCCACAGCACCCTTCTATCTTTTCCTTTACCTATAGAAGGACCACATATTTTATGGTCAGGTTGACTATTTTGAGAGCCGGGGGGCGGGGGGGGGTGTTGTTAAAATTATCCTGGAACAGAAGACATAGCTGGGGTGCCAGCAGGCAGAGTGGTACACATGGTCACTCTATTGTCAGGTAGCTATTTAACTGAGATAGTGTTTTACATTTGTTGACATGCTCTTTTAGGAATCTTTCTCAAGTTGCTTCTTGTGGGCCAATGTGGTATAAACTCAGTGGCTTCTCTTCTCCTAGTGTTCCTCTGCCTTCTCACTGAACCCCTCGCATCTCAGCCATGGCTTGTTATTTGCCCGGGTTGGGGGGAAAGCATTTAATATGTCTCTACTGAATAGTGTGTGTGCAGAAAGGCTGACACTTGTAAAAAGTACAGGTGTACATAAAGAAACTCTCTCTCACACTGGTCTACCTAATTCTGGTTCCTGTTTTTTTTGGGGGGGGGGGTTCCCTCTGCTTTTGGAGGGTCCTCTCTGCTTTTTTGTGTATCTAGATAGAACTCTAGGGAAAATAAAACAAATAAAATTGTATTGTGAAATATACGCAAAAAAGGCTATGAAAGCATTATGTACATTTAAAGAATAACAATAGAAGGAACGGCCATGTCCCGAACAAGTATGAAGAAACGGAATATCGCCAGGGTTTTAGACCCATCCTGTTCACCTAGCATATCTCGGCAACCATCCTCTACCCCCGTCAGACGTAAGTGCTGTCACTGCTCTCTTTCCTTTCCTGTTAATTACTTCCAGCTTTGATTTATACTTGTACGCATTTATAAGCATCCCTGAACAAAATCTCTGCCTGTTGGTGTCCAGTGGTACTTTCATGTCATAAAGAAAGAAAACACTGTTGTTCTTCTCGGTATGAGAACAAGCTGTTCTTTTTAGGGGGGGAAATGGAACTATGGTGTGCTTTCCACACACCTAACCCAGGAGGACATCCATGCACGGGGAAGGGAAGAAATGGAGGGAGAAACCGCAGCCCTGGCCCTCCCTGTCCCAGGCTTTGTTCTCTATTTCCTTGCTATTTTGTGATTGAAATCCAGCCTGTCCGTTATTCAGGATTTACATGACCAGCTAATGTCACCAGGGAAGTGGTGACTGATGTGGGATTTCCAACTTGTGGCAAGTTCCGCAGGCAGGGACAGGGCTAGGCGAAATTACTAACCGTGTGAGGCATGTGGACAGTGGCACCCGCTAAATTCCTGTCCTCTCACCCTCGTGCCCACCCTGGGAACCCAGGGGCCTCTCTCGATATGTAGCATCTCATCCACCCAAACCTTGAAACTCATCATTTGCACTGATTCGCTCTTAAGACAGGTCTTTTAGACATTCCCTGCCAAAAACGTCCAGGGACAAAGAATACGGTATTTTGAGGAGCTTCTGGACATGCCCAAGCTGAAGAAAGCATAGATGTATTTGTTTTTCACCAGAGAGTGTATCATACATACACAAAAATGTCTAAAATACATTTGGACGAGAGAGGATAGCAATAAAGTGAGTATCTGCCTACCTGTCTCTCGGCTCTAGAAACAGAACATAACCTATGGTTGATTTTTTTAATTTTATTAATTTTTATTTTGTGTGGGCGTGTATTTGAGGAACAGTGCTGTGTTTCAGGTGAACAGCAAAGTGATTCAGTTATACATATACATAGGCCTTTTTCAGATTCTTTCCCATATGTTATTATGGAATATTGAGCTGTGTTCCCTGTGCTACACGGTAGGACTTTTTTTTTTTTTAACTTTTTATGTTCTGTCTTTTTTTGCCTTTCCTAGGGCCGCTCCCATGGCATGTGGAGGTTCCCAGGCTGGGAGTCGAATCGGAGCTGCAGCCGCTGGCCTACACCACAGCCACAACAACGCAGGATCCGAGCCTCGTCTGCGACCTACACCACAGCTCACGGCAACGCCAGATCCTTAACCCACTGAGCGAGGCCAGGGATCGAACCCGCAACCTCATGGTTCCTAGTCGGATTTGTTAACCACTGCGCCACGACAGGAACTCCGAGTTAACCTATACTTTAAAATCTTATATGAACCTCAACAATGCTTTCCCAGTCTCTCATCGGAGGTAACCACTATCCTGAGTTTTGTGTTAAAAATTCCTTGCTTTTCTTCATGGTTCTACATACAGATATCTATCCCTAAGCAAGCTGTAGTTTAGTGTTGACTTTAGGGGGGATGTATATACATAAATAGCTATATTTATATTTTTGTAAGACTACGTCCTTTTGCTCCAAATTATGTTTTAAGACTTCATCCCCCTTGACGCTTGCGTCTGCAGCTCACTGTTTTCACGCTTGTGTAGTATTTCATCATATGAATTCATTTATTCTGCTTTTGACAGACATTGCGGTTTACTCATTCTGCTTTATTAATTCTAATTTTGATTGAGACTTGACCTCTTGCTAGTTTGGGATTACTGTAAAGAACACTGATGGGATTTTTTTGGGGGGGAACTTGGCTCCTGGTGCACATAAGCAGGAGTCTCTGAATTAGAATTCCACCTAGAAATGGAATCTCCGGGTTGTAAACTATGACTGTTCAAATTTCTAGGCAATTCCAAACTGTTTTCCTAAGTAGTAGTACACAGTTAAATCCCTACCAGATGTGGGTGAAAATTCCCATTGCTCAATATCCTCTTTAAACATGCTATTGTCCTCATTCCAGAATCCTCCCCCCCCCAGCCCCCACCCTGCCCGACTAAGCCTGGTGCATTGTGATCCTGTCTTTTCATTTCACTGATTTACTGAAGAAGCTGAGTACTTTTCATGTGTTTATAATAAGACTTATGTGTTTCCTTCACTTTGGAATTCCTTTTTGGGTCTTCTGTTCATTTTTCTGTTGTGTTGTTTCACTTGTTCTTATTAATTGATGGGAGCTCTTAAATATCCACAGTAGGGATAATGATAGGCAATAATTTTAACTATGTATCTTTTATTTATTCTTATAAATTATATGTGAGGTAATTATCTTTTCTCACCTCATAGCTAATTATTTCCCTCTTTGATGGGTTTGTTTGACAAAGAAAAGTTTTTAATTTTAAGGTCATTAAATTCTTCAATCCTTTCTTTAGGGTTTGTGTGTTTTTAAGTTTTGTTTCTAAATACCTCCTACATTTTTTTCTTGGCATTATATTGTCTCCCACATTTATTATTTGTTCCCCTTTTAATTTGAGTCTTGTAAAAAGTATGAAGAGGGGGTGAATTTCAGTTTACACAGTTCGAATGTAGCATTTATTGGTCAGTTCCTCTTTCCCTCATTTATTTCGAATACAATCTCTGTCATAAATCAAGTTGCCAAATCCAAATTTAGGATTTAAGAGTTCCCTTCGTGGCTCAGTGGTTAATGAACCCGACTAGGATTCATGAGGATGTGGGTTCCATCCCTGGCCCCACTCAGTGGGTTAAGGATCCAGTGTGGCCGTGAACTCTGGTGTAGGTCTCATTCATGGCTCCGATCCCATGTGGCTGTGGCTGTGGTGTAGGCTGGCAGCTGTAGCTCTGATTCAACCCCTAGCCTGGAACTTTCATATGCCACAGGTACGGCCCTACAAAGCAAAAAAACAAAAAAAAAATTATAAAAAAATTAAAAAGAGTCCTATTCCTAGAAGCTCAAGCGCTCAGGTTGTGTTTTTTGTTGGTGGTGGTTTTTTGTTGTATTTTGCTTTTTGGTACTCAAGTGTTTATCACTCTGTACCCTTAGCAAGTCTTAGTTTCTTTTTTTGTGAAATGAAAATCATAACATCAAAGTGCCAGGATTTTTCTGGGGATTTCATTAACAGCGAAAGCACTTTTTAAAAAGTGCTATGCAAATAGAAGTTATTATTTTTCTTCCTACAGCGGGATTAAGCTTCAAAATTTTATACCTCGGTTCTTTTTCTGGTAGGTACCTTTTTTCCTACTTCCCCTAGGAGGCCTTCACTCCCTCTTTATAGGAGCCTCTCCTCCCGGGGCCACAGGTTACGGATTCAATCTTGACAGATGTGAACACCCTTGGAGGTCACACATTCAAAGCTCCTCCTCTTGCTGATGAAAAACCAAAAGGTCCAGGGAGTGACTATGTCACTGTCTATAAACAGGCAGGTGAAATTTCCTGGTAATTAGCGCCAGAGCCAAAACCAGAATGAAGATCTCAGGACCTCTGGTCTGGTGTTTCCTAGTATAGTCCTGCCTGATGAGTGGCACTTTTTTTTTTTATATATTGTTAAAATTTATTATTCCTTTTTAAGATATAAATGATTAAGATACATTTTGGGGGGGGGTTCTGACCCACAAATAAATATTATATCAAAAATTCACTTGGGGAAAAATTTTCCCTAACCCTTAAAGATCATGTTTGAAAAACATTTACTTATTTATTTATTTTATTACTCAATGACTTTATTACATTTCTAGTTGTACAATGATCATCCCAGCATTTCCATCCAACACCCCCAGGGCGTTCCCCTCACCCCCCAACCTGTCTCCTTTGGAGACCAGAACTTTTTCAAAGTCTGGGAGTTCGTATTCGCTCTGCAAAGAAGTTCACTGTGTCCTTTTTTCAGATTCCACCTGTCAGTGAAAGCATTCGATGTTGGTGTCTCATTGTCTGGCTGACTTCACTTAACATGATCATTTCTAGGTCCATCCATGTTGCTACAAATGCCGTCATTGCGGGACTTTTAATTTTTATTTAGTCTGGAGTGTTCTGAGCAGTCTTTAGCAACCGTTATGGGGCAGTTGTGCTTACCACTACACCCAAAATCTGCCCTTCCATGAGCTTACTTAAAAGACCTAAGGCCTACTACAAGGCTTAAAAGACAGATTTTGCCCAATGTGTGCTCATTAATACAAAGATGAACCTCAAGATGCCAATACATTTAAAAACAAGGTAAACTTGATTCACAAAATACAACTCTCCTTTGCGAAACTGGATGTCTAAATCTATGGAATCCGTAATGTGCGGCTGGAAGGAAAGTATCTCACCATATTGTCCATTTATTTCTCTCCCCTGGAGGAAACAGCCCCTACAAGCCCTTAAGCTATAAACCAACAGGCTTCATTAAATTCACGTTGATTGCTCTGACGTCAACAGTTGCCCACCGAGGTTCACTCCGTCCTTGTGTGTAAGAATATCAGTGCTGTCCTGTTTACCCTTAGGGGTCCATGACACTGGTGCACGGCCTGGGAGCATCTCCAGAAAGCTCATTAAGCTTGGGGACCCGTGGATACCCCTAGCCGAAAGATGTGGACCCAGACTAATACCTCCGATGGCTTGTGCATCTTCAGCAATGGCTCTGGATTCTTGCCGGTTCCACCTGGCTTCAGCATCCCTCGTGGCGAGGGAGCAGGTAGGGGTCTGGTCAGGCACATCCACTTGGGCAGCTACAAGGAGGTGTGGTGAGGTTGCCAGGTGAGAGCTGGATCGCCCTGGATCCGTCTGGACGCCTACTGTCTGGCTCCAGCAGCCCCTAAGCCCAGTGGCACCAGGAATCTCTGGTCGCCGCACACTGTGGAGAAATCAAAGAATTCAAGAGCGAGGCCCTGGAATGCCTGGCTGCCTCCCAGCTCTCTCATGAAGTAAATTCCATTGTTGTCTCACCCGGCTTTCCGCACTCTCGGAATCAGCAGTTACTGTACGCCAGCACCTTTCCCCTTCCAAGGAGACCGTTGGGCTAGACCAGGAAGCCCAGAAATCTTAAAACATAAACTCAGAGCCCTCCCCACATTTATCTTCCACACTCGCCCCCGTCTCTGCCGTCAGGGCCTGGGTGCTCCGTGACTCTCTCCACGCGCTGGGCAGTCGCGTGGTCCCTGTTTTTGGGGACTCTTTGAACCCAGCCCAAGCCTGTGTCAGAAAAGGCGGTGATGGATTCCCAGTGCCATCCTGAACCGACTGGGATATCGCACCTTTAAACTGGAGGGCCTGGTAAACAATACAGCATGTACTCAGCTTCATAAACACGCTGCCTTGTTACAAAGGGCAGTGCAAACTCAGTGTGATAGGACTTGACCTTAAAAGCTATAGACAATCTAGCGGAGCACAGACGGTTTCATAAAGTACAATCACTTCCTGGAATTCTTGGGCCAGTGCAGTCGGAGCCGTGCAAATCCTGTTTTCCTTGCATTGTTTCCTGCATGTGAATATCATCAGTCTAGCAGGACTGTAACCATGGCACTTGTAAATAGCTGAGGGGCGACTTCTGATAAAGGCATAACGTTTTAAGAAGCCTTTTTTTTTTCCTTTTTTTTAAAGACAAGCCTGAATCAAACCTTACACATGCCACATGTCAACACAAAGTTGACAAACTGCAGTTTCAAAAATGCACACATTCGGACCCAGATACGTTTTTAAATCCCGAAGGAAACACCACAGATTCCCCACAGTACTGAGAGTAAGGCGAGTTGTTTTTCACTTGTTATGGTGTAAATATACACACATCCTTTCAGGGTGAGCAGAGATGGACACTGAGCAGACTTCTAAGTGATTCTTTCCTTACTTATGAGCATGGCTCCTTTTCTACTGAACAAGTGTGTGAATCTTAATTGTCCGGTCCTTTCATTTCTCTAACCAGTAATAATAAGAAAAAAAGTGATGTTACTTACCCCTTGAAATACTAAGTTTAAAACTTCAGAAGTTTGATGGTACTCTTGGGCAATTCTACTTAACTTTGTTTGGTGCTTGACAGGTTCCTATTTACACATTGAGATGGGATAAAAGGGGAGAAAGGCCAAAACAGACCACTTTAATGTACACAGAAAATTCAAAGATGTATTTTCCAGGTTTACTATAAATGCCTCCATTTGTAAAATTTGGACCTGCTGATTCCATCTTGATTCTTCAGCCTTGTACAGGACTGAAATGTTGGTGGAGCTGACATTACAGGTTAAAAATTTTAGCAGATTCTGAAACATGATGGATATTGAACAAGTGTTGGCGAGAGTGCTTAAGTTTCTGAAAAAGACTTCCTTAGAGACAGATAACGAAAAGAGGAGCTGGGAGTTCCCTTTGTGGCTCAGCGGTTAACAATCCTAACTAGGATCCGTGAGGATGCAGGTTCAATCCCTGGCCTCGCTCAGTAGATTAAGGATCCCGTGTTGCCCTGAGCTGTGGTGTAGGTTGCAGATGAGGCTCAGATCCCGTGTTGCTGTGGCTGTGGCAGAGGCTGGCAGCTGCGGCTCCAATTCAACCCCTAGCCTGGGAACTTCCATATGCCTCGAGCGCAGCCCTAAAAAGCAAAAATAAAAGAAAAAGAAAGAAAAAGAAAAGAGGAGCTTGTAAGACTCTCAATTATGTGTTCACAGATGCTTAGGTTTGATTTTTTTGTATCTAAATTATTTCTAAAATAAGACATGGGGATATAGTATACAGCATGGGGATGATAGTTAAGAATATGCTGTTGTATATTTAAAAGTTGTTAAGAGAGTAGATCTTAAAAGTTTTCATCACAAGAAAAAACCTTTTGTAACTATGTGTAGTGATGGATGTTAATTAGATTTATTGTGGCGATGATTTTGCAACATACGCAAATATCATCAGTATGTCATACACTGGAAACTAGTTTTATGTTTCATGTCAATTATACCTCAGTAGAAAAATCAACACAATTTTAAATTATTTCTGTTTCTAATTTTACATGAAAATCAGTCGTATCTGATCAGTATTTTCATATGAGTGTCAAGGATTGGTTTGATGCCTTTGGGTAAAAATTAAATCTTTATTTCTCCAACGCCTTATACACAGTAAGTGCATTCTTAGGGTGGAAATTAACAAAATATTTCCCAGTTGATTCCTTCATCTTATAAAAAAATTAGCACAAATATTTTCAGTGAGTTGTTTTGCTCAAGGCATGTCTTAGACTAATGATCTGCTTTCATACCTACGGGATCTCTGACATTGCTCTGGGTTTCAGGTTTATAGAGCCGGTCCATAAGGTCTTTCACAAATTGCTTTTCTAAAGCAGATAAGGCTCAGAAACGCTTGCCTAAAGCCATCCAGCTAGCAAGCAGCCGAGTCAGGATCTGAGTCCAGATGTTCCCGGCTTCAAAGTAATTTTATTTAACCCCAACAATGCAATTGCATTGACGACAGACCTCAGACACAAATGTTCTGGGGCATCTGGAGAAATAGGAAAGGGTCAGACAAAACTGATGCACACGGTGGAAAAGGCTGTGAATCAGGACCAGGAAATAAATGGGATGGTTCAGTCATGAAGCCATATGATTTCAACTGGACTTTCCTCCTTCATTGTTCTTCCCATTGTCTAGCTCGTAATGTGGTCACGGTTATGTCAAGTAGCTGAATTCCTGCGTACATATTTGTTTTCCTCATGGGAGGCAAGTCATTCTTGGTTGATTTAGAACGAGAAAATAAAATACATGCCAGTTCTTCAAACTTCAGTGCCATAGAGGCAAAAACATGTTTATATTTTTATTTATTTATTCAATGGCCGCTCCCCCGGCATATGGTCGTTCCCAGGCTAAGGGGTTGAATTGGAGCTGCGGCTGCCAGCTTACACCACAGCCACAGCAATGCGGGATCAGAGAGGCATCTTTGACCTACACTGCAGCTCATGGCAAAGATGGATCCTTAACCCACTATGTGAGGCCCGGGATCAAACCTGCATCCTCATGGAAACTATGTTGGATGGGGTTCTTAACTTCTTGAGACACAATGAGGACTCCCAAGAACTCTTTTTTTTTTTTTTTAAATGAGCCTGTGAATTCTTTTCCTTTTTTGGGGGTGGGTGGGGCTGCACCCTAGGCATATGGAAGTTCCCAGGCTGGGGGTAGAATCGAAGCTGCAACTGCAGGCCTACACCACGGCCCATAGCAAAGCAGCTCCTTAATCCCCTGAATGAGGCCAGGGATCAAACTCACATCCTCAAGAATACTAGTCGGGTTCGTTACCACTGAACCACAACGGGAACTCCCCCAAAACATGTTTTTATTTTTATTTTCTTTTTGCTTTTTAGGGCTGCACCCATGGCATATGGAGGTTCCTAGGCCAGGGGTCCAATTGGAGCTATAGCTGCGGGCTGTGCCACAGCCACAGCAACTAGAGATCCGAGCTGCACCTGCAACCTACACCACAGCTCACGGCAACGCTGGATCCTTAACCCACTGAGCCAAGCTAGGAAGTTCCTGTTGTGGCTCAGTGGTTAACGAATCCGACTAGGAACCATGAGGTTGCAGGTCTGATCCCAAAACATGTTTTAAAATTGAAGTACTAACAGCCCCCTCATACATGAGCTGGTGATCTGAGGCTCCTTCTCAAAGGATCTGACTTCTTTATTATTAGAAGTTCCCCCACCTCATGGACTAGGTAAAGAAACCTTTCCCGGCAGCCAGTAGGCTGGGAGACCCATCATGGCACACCCTGTTGGTAAAACCACTGAATGGTGTCCTGTTACCATATTGCCATAATAATGGCACACCAAATTTGGTCCTCTGATAAGCATGAGTAACTTCCTCTGTAGCCAAAGGGAGGCACCTAACATGATTTTGGAGCCAAGCTTGGCTTTATATATTGTATTTACTTTGCAGAATTCACTTACGGGCATAGGCAGGGAGATAAAATATCTCCTTTCCATGAGGGTCCCAGGGGGACAGCAGGCGTACAATGTCGCTTCATACCACACAAACAATGCAACACAGAAGACTCCTTCTAGCATAATAAACAACCCACAGTCTACAGTCTCCGTGTTCTTGATATTGACATTGCTTTTGAAAGTTAGATCAAAAAGGTACTTGGGCTTTTTTTTTTTTTTTTTTTTAACTCGGTGTCTTTCTGAACAGGGCAAAAATTCTGTCTAACTGCTGGGGGAAATAGACCTGAAAATCTGATGATGGAAAGGAATTGTGCTTTCAGCATTTTTGAGAGATTTTTCTCCTTGAGCGCTGCAAGAAAGAATTTTTAAGTTTTAGTCCTATCCATTGTGTTATATTAATTATAAACTATATCACTTTTCTTTTGGCGATTTCATTATGCCTGGTAGACTAGAGACCAGTTCAACACAGAAAGTAAAACATTTTCAGAGCATCCCCAGCGAGATCTCAGATTTTCACTTTCCATTCACTACTAACACGTAATAAAGTCGATGTGATCTTTTTAATAGGATTTTTAAGAATTTTTTAAAAGAGAAAGGGTGTCTGACTTTTCTCTTTTAAACGAAAGCAAGCTTAAACACCAAGAGGACGTGAAGGCTGGATACGAAACATCAAAATGTTTCCAAAAGTCAGCCTTCCTCTTCGTGTCTGTCCCTCTTTTTGACATTTTTGGAAACCTATCATAGACAATTTTCCCTAAAAGAATTTGAACATCATTTCATCCAGAAATAGGAAAAGGGCACCCCCACTCCTAAGATTTCACCTGCAACTGTCAACAGAGTTCTGTATGTATAGCCATGTACCTTTCTAGTTAGGAAAAAAAGAAAGTATTCTTAGAACAGGATCTCTTTACCCTCAGTACAAACTCATTTACCAAGAGTGTGTGCTCTTATTCCTAGAATAAGAGCGAGTAAGGAAAAGGAACTCGGACCTTTGTTTAACATGGGGATCATCAGGAGTTAGGACATGAACCCACGCGTGACTCGGACACAAATCAAAAGAGCTAAACCCCAAAAGAAGATACAAAGTGCCAAGGGAGGTCCCACTGCAATATCAATAAACTTATATGCAAACTCAAGGAGTTCCCTCTGTGGCGCAGGGGTAACAAACCCAACTAGTACCCACGAGGATTTGGGTTCTGTCCCTGACCTCGCTCAGTGGGGGTAAAGATCCAGAGTTGCTGCAAGCTGTGTGGTGTAGGTCGTGGATGTGGCTTGGATCCGGTGTTGCCGTGGCTGTGGGTAGGTCAGCAGCTGCAGCTCCAATGTGACCCCTATCTTGGGAATTTCCATAGGCCGCAGGTTCGGCTCTAACAAGAAAACAAAGATAAAAAGTAAAAAAGCAAATTCAGGAGCTCCCATCGTGGCGCAGTGGAAACGAATCTGACTAGGAACCATGAGGTTATGGGTTCGATCCTTGGCCTCGCTCAGTGGGTTAGGGATCTGGCGTGGCCATGAGCTGTGGTGTAGGTCCGATCCGATGTTGCTGTGGCTGTGGTGTAGGCTGGCAGTTGCAGCTCTGATTCAACCCCTAGCCTGGGAACCTCCATATGCTGCGGGAGCGGCTCTAAAAAAAAAAAAAAAACAAAAAAACACAAATACACACCATCATGGATAACAGCACGCAATTTCCTCGGCTGTCCCAGTGCTCGAATTCATCAGTATCTCTGTTAAACTGTTTTGCGTGGAATCTCCAAGAGGCTTGCTTGAGTAAGTTACCTGCTTGCAAAAACACCCAAAATTCAGTTTAGGTATGGCTTATTTCCTGATTCATAATGGGCAGTTCTTATAGACTTCTGAGAAACCCATTTTGCTTCAGCTGAAGGAAGATAGATTGCCTGCTGTAGGCAAAGTGTGTCTGGACAAGCTCTTTGAGAGTTTTCATGACTAGCAAGTAAATTGTCCCATGAAAACTCATAATGGAAAATACCTTAATCCAACCGTCCCTGATGTCATGGTTTTTATAGAACCGTTTGTACAGCTGTGATCCTGACCCAATTCATTCATTTATACCCGAGTACCTTGCGAGAGCTGTTTCCAGCGCCCCCTCTAGGCAGCCAGGGCATCACGCACCGTTTCCTGAGGTAGCTGATTCAAGGTCAGAGGCAGACCCAGCCCTCCTGAGAACGCCCCCAGCCCACCGCTAACCTCCGCAGGTGTCTCTCCTCCTACAGGGAGGAAGATATCCCCACAATAGTCACCAACTCAACCCGCAGGAAAGTAGAAACTTTCCATGGTTTTCAAGCTGTGGAAGTTTTCGTTCTTGTATTTTTTTTTTTAAATCAAATTTCCCTGCCTCTCATTCGTTTTTTCAAGGGGGTTAAGAACAAACATGAACAGATGTGTCTGCCGTCCGGCGGACGGGAGGGAGGGAGGGAGGGGGAGGGCTGAGAGGGACGGGCGGTATGGGCGCGGGTGGGAGGTCGGGAGGTGCGGTGGGAGGGGCGGAGGGGCAGGGAGGCGGGGGGGCCGGGCGGGGGGCGGGAGGAGCAGGAGGCCACGCACGGAGGACGGACGCGGACGGAAGGTGAGGGAGGGCCATTGATGGGGGGAGGAGGGGGAGGGAGGGAGGGGAGGAGCAGGGGGACGGCCGAGCAAGGAAGGACGGGAGGGAGGACCGGAGAGGCCGCGGAAGGAAGGAAGGAAGGAGGAGGAAGGAATGGTACGGGGAGGCGGGGACGGGAGGAGAGGAGGGCAGGGGAGGGAGGAGAGGACGGGAGGGAGGAGGGGAGGAGGCGGGAGGGAGAAGGAAGAAGAAAAGAAGGGAGGCCGGGAGGGAGGGGGGAGAGGGGGAGGGGGACGGAAGGCTCTAGGCAGGAGGGAGGGAAGGAGAAGAGGAAAGAGGACGGAAGGGAGCTGGACGGGAGGGACGGGGGGAGCGAGTGGAGGGAGGGGAGAGGAAGGAAGGAAGGCAAGGAAGGGAGGGGTCGGAAGGAAGGAAGGGAGGGGGGAGGAGAGGGATGGTCGGGATGGAGGTCGGGAGGAGGGGGAGGGCGGGAGGAGGGAGGCGGGAGGAGGGGAGGGTATGTAGGGGTCAGGACGACCAGGAGGAAGGAGGAGGAAGGGACGGGGGAAGGAGCGTGCGAGTGGTTACTGGGTGAGGATGGATGTAGGGCCGGGCTTCCTTCTGACATTATTCTCTCCTTTTTCCTTCCTTTTCTTTTTCTTTTCTTCATCCTCTCCTGCCTCTCTCTCTCTCTTTCTTTCCCTTCCTTTAAAATGTTTCTTTCTGGCAAAGGCAGGCACCCTTTGAAAATCATAGCTTGGTCTTGTTAAGGTCGCTGCATTGTAAAAAATAGAGAATGTGCTACCTTCAAAGGCAGGGCCGGTCCCGGCTCCTGCTGGGCTGAGGAAGAAGCTGCTCTTCATCCCGTCTTTCTCAGAGACACGACCCACTCGTGGGTAGGATCATCCTCGCAGGTCAAAGGGTGAGGTGGTGCTCTCTACAGATGTTAGAACTTGGCAAAAGTCATGGGTTGGGCCTCAAACCGTAGGATCCATTGTAATTCTGAGACTGTAAAGAAGAAAAGGAATGGTTCCAAAATGTCAACATTTATTGCTCCCCAATTGGTAATTAAAGAACGAGTGATGATTTATCAGTGCTAAGATTAGAGTCACCTCAACCAAGTGCAAAAAATGAGATGGAGATTCAAAAGAGAGATGTTTCTTGAGATAATTCCTGCCCATAAACACAGATTTGGGCTTAATTCAAACCGCATCCATATACAGACTGGGAGTTAGATAACAAACTGGGGACAACGGGAGGATCATGAATATTCTGATGTACCATCTTTTTTTTTTCTGAAAGGCTTTAGATATTCCTAATTTTTTTCTTTAAGAACAATAGATAATAATGGTGACTCATTTCTGATTCTCTTGGTCACTTCAAATAAAAGTAGAAGTCAAAATAGCTCTGGTAATGGCATGGTGACCAAGTCTATTCTAGACAGCCTCATTAAAAGAATTGCTATTTGCTGGCTAACAAATTATACCCTGCTCCCCTGGGTTTTGTTTTGCTCTGAACCACATTTGGAACAAGAAAAAACAAATATCATTGCAGAGTGATGAATTGGATGTCATTCTGCCTGATTCAGGCCTGGGCGATGGCTCTAAAATTCTTGCCTATGAGTCTGGACCTGTTGAGTCATTGAGGATCAGCCCTGCTAGAGTGATGGATGTTGGTATAGTGCAAACGCAAAGCCGTCAAAGGACCCAGAGCCAGAAAATATTATGCTCTGGGTTGCCTGGGGGATGAGCACTCTTCAAAATGCCTAGACATGAACCTAAACATGGGGGGGAGGGGGTCTTCAAACTCCTGAATAATGCCAGCTCTTCTGCTGGTGAGAAATGAAAGTTGGTGGATATTTCTGGGTAGGTTTTTTTTTTTTTTCCAATCAAATTGACATCTTATTTTCTGGCTCTTAGTTATGTAGTAATAGAGTGAGAATCGCCATGAAAATAAATTACTGGGCTCGAAGTATAGTTAAGATAATTAGTCTAAATTCTCTTGGTTTTATTTCTTTGACATAATTTTGTCATCTTTAGTCAGTTGAAGTCTTGAGAGTTTGTGGTATGTGGCTTTAGTTATACTTGAGTAATCTTACCTGCACCTTCAAAATCTTGCCTGTGAGTATTTCTGAAGTTTTAAAGGGTCAGGCGTCAACTATTTTTGGTTTGGCTTCCCGTTCTTACCAAGAAGCGTATCAAACATGACATTTCCTTCCCAAAAGTTCAATTTCTTACTCAGTCAATGACTTGGATTAAGTCACTTACATGAGGCAAATAGACTCAGAAATGGCTTATCTACAGAGTCCTGGAGGAAGCATAAGATAGGTTTGCCTTGAAAAAAGGATTTCCCTAAAATTCTATACAAATTTTACACTAAATGGATATGTCAATAGACAAAATTTCATTCTACCTCTATTGAATCAGTTTATCCCACAGAAGCATTAAAAACCGGCCCTGAAAAGCCAATATCCAGGAAGACCTAACAGCCTACGTTATTCAGTGCCACTTCTCACTATAGAATATATAATATTTTGTGACCGTAAGTGGATTACAGAACTATCTGGTTCTTCTTTTCCTCCTCCCCCTTCCCTTTGTTTTATGGGAGAGGGCAGTTAACTGAATGGGTTTGAAGATTGGGCAATTTAAACACATTTTCAAATCCTTTTGCTCTTAGTAGCTGAGAGCCCTGTTTTTGTCTAAAGAGTGTGAGTTAGCATCTTCAACCGGCCCCTGGGCAAGGGGTGAAGGACAGGGGCGAGAGAGAGACTGGCTGTTTCGGAAAGCACTTGGACTCACCAATGGGAGGCAAAATGCTCCTTGTGAATTCCTTCAAACCACTGAAGCTGCCTGTCAGATTTAATGTGAGTTTTCTGGCTCATCAATCTGAGCCGAGGGCCATCCCCTACTGCAAGGGTTCTGCGAGGGTCACCCAGAGGAGCAAGGACGGGAAGGCTGGCCCACAGAATGTGAGATGTGTCAGTGGGCTTTGTTCCCCCAAATCCCACATGCCTTGGGGTGGACAGCCTTCTGGAAAGGAAGATTCTGGCATGTACTGGGCACAACATGAAGAGAAAGATAGAAGGAAAGAAGAGAGGCAGCAGAGAAAGAAGATAAGGATGTAAGCAGAAGGGGATATAAAAGAATAACCGGACATTTGTATTCAGGAATGAAACCATATTCATTCTACCCTCTAAGATTTGTTCATCCAAGTCTACTTCTGGGAGCAAAGGTCTGCTTAACTCCAAGCAGAATTTCTCCAGGCATATACATAATACAGGTCTTGATCTGGGGATCTGCAAAGGTTGGAGGGCAGCGCCAACATCATCCAGAGGAATTCTCCCAGGAATAACAGGGTTTTGCTTCTCGAGCACGAGCTGCGCACGGACATGCGCTCCCCTAGGAGTTGCACCTTGAACAAGTGCTCATGAAGATTAAAGAAATGACTGTGTGTCTCATGAGGACTGGGATGCCTATTCCCATGTAAAAGAAGAGCAGCACGCATAGGCTTGTTTTCAAAAAGGAGTTTAAAAAAAAAAGGGTGAGGGTTTCAGCCAAGGGAGCCATCTAAAGAGTGGGAGGAGGAAAGAAACACCGACAGCAATGTGTTGAGAATGATTCATCCGCTGAACGATCCCTGCGCTGGTCAGCCTTAGGGTAGGAGTATGGCGAAAGAGGAGTCCTCGGGTCTGATGGAGCTCTCTCTACACAGATTTGTACCTAGCTGCTTGAGTCTGGCCAACGTTGAGATGGTTACCTTTTAAAACATCCAAAATCTTTGCATCGATTTTCCAGGTGGGATGTAAATTGATAAAACGGGTTTAAACACTTTTGCCATTTCTCCACTTTTTGACAATCATCATTTTGTTCTCCTTCTCCTCCTTATTCTCTTTCCCTTTTACGTAAAATAATTTATATGTTTAATTATTTGTTTCCCTCTTTATCTTTTTTAATTACACAAGAAAGGTGCATACAGTTACATGGTGGAAGACTCAAATATTACGAACATACATAGAATAAACATGGGAGTCCACTCCATGGGTCCCTGTATTCCCATGGCCCTCTTCAGAAAGAATCTCGAACAAAGGTTTGGTACTTACCTTTTCGGGTACACATATGTGCATATACACACATAAGCTCCACTTATATCTATGCCTCCATATGCATATACACACGAATGGCACATATATGACATCCACACCTACATCTACATATGAACTACACATGTGCATGTCCTATATACACATATATTACATCCACATCTACACATACATCTGTACACACATGCATATATATACACATATATGTATATCATCTACTTAAGCAGAATCATGATATTATTCTTAGTAAAATCTTCAAGAGATAGGTGAAATGTTTGGTAATATATTATTATAGAAGTTCCATGTCTAGCAATGCCTTGAAATCCTGTGTAAATTATGTAATCAGACACGGTGTTTTTTTTTTCCAGCACGCATGCCTTCCATCTCTGTGTAATAGTAAAAATAGATCAGGGTTAAATTTTGTTAGCAAGTAATGGTTATTTCACTTAATTCGTATGTTACCTGGGCTCATTGGAGAGCAAATAAGCTTTTGAGAGACTTATAGAATATTCTTCAAAATGTTTGAAATCACCAGTTTAGTTAGAGAATTCCACAGGCATGAGTTCTTACATGAACTTGGAAGTACAAAGATTAATGACCTAAGCATTTCGGTTTTAACTTCAAGTCTAAAAGTGGAAAGAGACCCACCCACAATTAATGAAGTCATGTTGACTTAGATAGGCTGATAGGCCTTTTTCCATAGAGAAAATTACCACATCAGCTTTTAAAACAAAACTTAGATCTTACTTAGTCAAGGCAACTTGGTATACAAAATCCAAATGTTTAAAAAAAACTATCAGAGGAGTTCTCTTATGGTGCAGTGAGTTAAGGATCTGGCGTTGTCAGTCTAGCAGCTTGGGTTGCTGCTGTAGAGCAGGTGTGATCCCTGGCTTGGGCAATTCCACATGTGATGGGTGTGGCAAAACAAACAAACAAACAACCCCCCCCAAAACGAAAAACAAAACAAAGCAAAAATAACTATCAGAATGAGCTGTTTCACCAATTAAACAGACTCCTAACTTTATAAATATTTTCACCATGAGATTAAAATAAATAATAATAAATGACTTCACTCATACTCGAAAAGAATTCAGTTTTCAGGAGTGTTCTACTCTCAAATCCTTAGAAACAGCACAGCTCTAGAGCACAAGTTCTATCCAGAAATGCTGAAAATTCAATCTTTCAAAAGATGCAATATAATCTGTCATTGAAATTACCTTAGAACAGGAGACAGCAAAGCTTTCAAAATTTAAAGTTGGAAGCCGGAGTTCCCATTGTGGCTCAGTGGTTAACCAATCTGACTAGGAACCATGAGGTTGAGGGTTCGATCCCTGGCCTTGCTCAGTGGGTTAAGGATGCGGTGTTGTCATGAGCTGTGGTGTAGTTTTCAGATGCAGCTCCGATCCCACATTGCTGTGGCTCTGGCATAGGCTTGGCAACTACAGCTCTGATTAGACCCCTAGCCTAGGAACCTCCATATGCTGCATGTGTAGCCCTAGAAAAGGCAAAAAGACAAAAATAAATAAATAAATAAATAAATAAATAAATAAATAAAATTGGAAGCTGATTTCTAAACCCTTTCAATATAACTCCTATAGGATGGGGCAGGTAGAAATTATATCAGCTTTATTAAATAGAAGAGGCAAAAGGAAATAATTTGAACATTATTCTACTTATATGTTACCTATGTGCTGATGACTATCATATTAATATTTTTGGCTAGTCTTTTTTTTCTGGGGCAACTTTCATCTAGCTCCACTTGGGTGTCTCGCAGGAATTACAAATGTAAGATCCCAAACTGCTGAATTCTTGATTTCTGCTGTGCTCTCCCGACCTTATAAACCTACTTTGGAGTTCCCTTCCTGGCTCAGTGGTTAACGAATCTGACTAAGAACCATGAGGTTGTGGGTTCCATCCCTGCCCTTGCTCAGTGGGTTATGGTTCTGGCGTTGCCGTGAGCTGTGGTATAGGTTGCAGACGCGGCTCGGATCCCGCGTTGCTGTGGCTCTGGTGTAGGCCGGTGGCTACAGCTCCAATTAGACCCCTAGCCTGGGAACCTCCATATGCCGCAGGTGCGGCCCTAGAAAAGACAAAAAACAAAAACAAAAAAACCCACTTTCCAAGAACATCCTTCTCAATAAAAGACTCCAACTAGCTGCTCTGTTGCTTGACTAAAAAAATGTAGGATTATTCTTGCCTCTTACTTTTCCTTCAAATCTCACTCCTAATTTACCACCTAACCTAGTTGATTTTACTTCTACATAGATTTCAAACCTTTCCATTTCTACCCTAGGCTAAGCCACTCTTATGTCTTATCAAGGTCATCCTCCAAGGTATTCTCATTGTCAGTTTTATTCTCTCATTCTCCGTTTTCCAGATAGCAACCAGAGTGATCTCAAAAACCCTTGAATAGCTTCCCATTTTACTTGAAGTAAAACTGTATCACCTTAAAATAGCTTCTAACTAGGGTGCCCATCTGTCTTGGTTTGCCAAAGACAATTCTGTTCAAATCAGTGGACTACATTTTTTCTCCCTGTGGCCACACTCACAGCACATGGAGGTTCCCTGCAAGGGCTTGAATCCGAGCCGCCACTGTGACCTATGCTGCAGCTGTGTGTGCAACACCAGATCATTTAACCCATGGCACCGAGCTGGGGCTCCAACCTGGCTCTCTGCAGTGACAAGAGCTGCTGCAGTCAGATTCCTAACCCACCGCACCACAGCAGGACCTCCTGACTGTGTTTTTATAATGACTGTTCCCTTTCATTTCGTAAGTGTCCCAGTGTGGAGGCTAAGTTACGATGGTGGCTTTGTTATAAGGGCCTGCGTGATGCGGCATCTCCCCTTTCTTCAGTTTTAAGTCAGGCCACTCTGCCCCTTGTTCGTGCTGTTCCAGTCATATCAATCATCTTTCAGCTCCTCGAACATCAGAAGGTCCTTACGACCTGAGGCTCTACACACCTCTGGGTGTTTCCTCCATGCTACCTCTGCCTCGTTCTTTCCCTCTTTTCAGTTGCAGCTTAAATATCATGCTCTGAAGGAATCCTTCTCCAGTCGATTGTCTAAACTCTCAAAAGAATATATGCTCCCTCTTTCTTTCCCTCTTTTCAGTTGCAGCTTAAATATCATCCTCTGAAGGAATCCTTCTCCAATCGATTGTCTAAACTCTCAAAAGAATATGTGCTCCCTCCTAAACCTCTCTGACCAACATCGTGTCTTTTTTTTTAACCCCTAGCAATACATACGAATATTTAAAGTATATATATATATTTGGTGTATATATTGGTACAATGGAGAGTTTTCTTTACAGAAAATTTGCTCCAAAGAGGAAGAGAACACGTATCTTTTATTTCACCACTGAAAACTCTGTGCCTAGTCCCGTGCCTGAAACACGGTAAGTTCCCAATAGTTGTTGAATGGATGAATGAGTGAATAAATAAGTGAAATGGATGATCTGGGATCAGAAATCGGGAGAATTTCAGACTGACCCAACATCAGGTGGAGTGGGAAGAAAACCAGCCACAAAAACGGAAAACTTGTTGAAAATCAGCCATGGACCTATCTTTGACTTGTGAACAGTTATCAGTAATATGGGGGCCCTGAGCTAGGGACGGAGAAGATGAACGTGAATAAAATACCATATCTTTTTCAGGAGCTGACACTCCTTTAGAAGAGATATACAAATCAAGTTCTCTCAGGACAAATGGAGCATGGAGAAGAAATAACCCAATGTAGACCGGAGTTTGAGGAATCCTTTTTCAAGAAAGTGTGACTCTAAAATTGATTGAGTCCAATGTAGATCGAGGGTCACATTATAAGTTTTTTTAAGAAAAGCATCAGTGAATAAATTCATACATAGGTGAATTTGCATGGTAAAGAGCTTGCATTATAACCTTTAGAGGAGTAAGTTTACAGAGTTTTTGTTGACTCAAGGCCACTTTACACCACCAAAAATGATTGAGGACCCCAAAGAGCTAAGGATTATAGAGGTTACGTCAATCTGCATTTACTCTACATTAGCTGAAGCACCTAAAATATTTATTCATTCATTCATAAGAACAATACTTGTATTACATATCAACATAAATAATCTGTTTTTATGAAAAACAACTATATTTTCAAATTGAGTGAGAAAAGTGGCATTGCTTTACATTTTTGCAAGTCTCTTTAATATCTGGCTTAGATGAAGAGACCCAGTTTCTCATAACTGTTTTTGCATCCAATCTACTGGGTTAGGTTGATTTTTGAAGTGTCTGAAGAAATTCCAGCCTCATAGAGATACATTGTTGAAAAAGGGAAGAATACACAGACTACCTGAAAGAGAACTGCTACCAGAGACAACAGCCTCCCACTGGATTTTGGCTGGTGGGCATTGAACAGAGCAGTGACTTGAGCTGATCTGTATTTTAGGTAGATAATTTCAGCAGCTGTATGGTCAATACA
The DNA here is from genome assembly GCF_016906955.1 of Phacochoerus africanus. Classification (NCBI taxonomy): domain Eukaryota; kingdom Metazoa; phylum Chordata; class Mammalia; order Artiodactyla; family Suidae; genus Phacochoerus; species Phacochoerus africanus. The sequence continues at coordinate 9,012,318 of NC_062552.1, read as the reverse complement.
CTTGAATGACTGAGACCATGGATTTGGAAGCTAACCCGTGTGATAATGTGAAGGAAGTGAAAAGACCAAGTCACTTTTAGATGTTGCAAGTGAGGGAAAGAAAAAAAGAAGGAGTGATTACATGGAGGTGGAACAGAGATTTCTTTTTGGGATAAACGAGACTATAATGTTGCTTCCAACCGTAGTAAAGATGATTTTGGAAGATTAAATCTTTGCGAGGTAGGAGGAAGGGGGTGAAAAATTCTATTGCGGGGAGTTCCCATTATGGCTCAGAGGAATAGAACCCAATTAGTATCCATGAGAATGCGGATTCGATCCCTGGCCTCGCTCAGTGGGTAAGGATCCAGCGTTGTTGTGAGCTGTGGTGTAGGTCACAGATGTGGCTCAGATCTGTAATGGCTCAGGCCAGCAGCTGCAGCTCAGATTTGACCCCTGGCCTGGGAATTCCATATGCCAAAGGTTTGCCCCCCCCCCCCCAAAAAAAAAAGCTCTATTGTGAATGTGTTGAGTATGAGGCAGTATGGACCATCCAGATAAAGGTGTTGAGAAGACATTTTATCCTGTGAGTCCAAGATACACTGGAAATGCTTGTGATGGAGGTAGACAATTACATATTATCAGTTAATCAGTGGAAGCTAAATATTTGAGAATGGAGTAGTTTCCCAAAAACAAACAAATAGAGTGAGAATAGTGAGCAAGAACTGATACTGGGAAGTTGAGGTGGGAAAGGCATGGAGAATCCCACTAAAGGACCAAGAATGAGAAGAACTAAGAGGGTGCGGTGTAACTAAAACTGTGAGCATGGAAAGTTGGCGAAAGCTCTGGCAGTGGGTCAGCTGCAGCAAAAAGGTCGATAATAACAAAGACATGGTTACTGGTGTTCTTAGACTATTAGCGGAATGGGTTGGGGAAGAATGTGGCACAGATGAGATTACAGAAGGATGAAGAAGTTTGACAGAATGAGGAAAAAATAACCCTTTCCTAGAAATTTGGCTGAGAATAGAATGAAGAATGGTGCTCTAACCTAGAGAGCCAAAGAGAATTTGTCTCATTAGCATAGAGGACACTTGAGGATGTTTATGGGGTGGGGCAATGCAGCCAGTTGAGGGAAGATGTTGAACACATGTGTCATTAATCATCACAGAATATTCTGGAGGCTAAAGGAAAAGACATTACTAAGAGGGCAAGTAGAATATCTTTCTCTTTCTTGCTTTCTCTCCAGCATCACAGAACGTTGATCTTTCAGAGAGACTACAGAAGTCTAAAGACTAAGAAGTTCAGCCATAAGCAACAAGTCATTTGTGTGGTTACCAATGGAAGTATCAATGACTTTTCTGCATTTGGTAACATAATACGAGAAACAAAAAACAAACACTGCATCACAAAAATGGATGGGCAAGACCAGTGCATAGGAGAGAGAAGGAGAAAAGATAAAGATTAGATAGATGAGAAACTCTTCCCCTACCCCACTGGTTAAAAGGAAGGAGAGGCTAGCCATGATGCCAATATACTTATGCAGAGTAAACTTGAAATACTCTTTTTTTTTTTTTTTTTTGCTTTTTAGGGCCGCACCCTCGGCATAAGGAAGTTCCCAGGCTAGGGGTCCAATTGGAGCTGTAGTCACTGCCGGCCTACACCACAGCTCACAACAACATCAGATCCTTAAACCACTGAGCGAGGCCAGGGATCGAAACTGCATCCTCAAGGATGCTAGTCAGATTCAGTATCCGCTGAGCCACAATGGGAACTCCATAAACTCAATGTATTCTCATTACAGAGAACAAGTGTGATTTTTCTCAACTAATCCTTTCATTGTCCTCAAAAAGAACTGAAATAAAGAGTAAACTTTTCCCACGCTTGGGCATATATCTGAACTTTCCTTAAAAAAGACATATGCACCTGCGTGTTCATTGCAGCATTATTCACAATAGCCAAGACATGGAAACAACCCAAATGTCCATCACATGGGATTAGATTAAGAAGATGTGCTATATATACACAATGGAATACTACTCAGCCACAAAAAAGAACAAAATAATGCCATTTGCAGCAACATGGTTGAAACTAGAGACCCTCATACTGAGTGAAATAAGTCAGAAAGAGAAAGACAAATGCCATATGATATCACTTATATCTGGAATCTAATACATGGCACAAATGAACCTTTCCACAGAAAAGAAACTCATGGACTTGAAGAATAGACTTGTGGTTGCAAGGGGGAAGGGGAGGGAGTGGGATGGATGTGCTTGGGGTTACTGGATGCAGACTATTGCCTTTGGAATGGATAAGCAATGAGATCCTGCTGTATAGCACTGGGAACTCTCATAAGTCTGGTCACTTATGATAGAGCATGATAATGTGAGAAAAAAGAATATGTATATATATATGTGACTGGGTCACCATGCTGTACAGTAGAAAATTGACAGAACGCTGTAAACCAGCTATGATGGAAAAAAATAGAAATCGTTATATAAAAAACAAAGCAAAACAAAAAAACTTTTCAGGGATCTTTTTCTAAATTGTGCCCTTTGGAACCCTGCTGCCCTTTGAAATGTTAATAAATCATTAAAAATAAAAGGGAGTGGTGGTAACAAGGCAAAGTAGTTTAGAAAACACTGGGTTAAAGCCAGTGGACAGAAGAACTTCTCAGAATCATTGCTATAATTACTCAAGTGAGCGATGCAGTGGGCACGATTTCCCAAAATCACTCAATCATTGTTTTCACTAAACTATTGTTTCCAATGAACGCTTAACTGATTTCTTGCCAGAAGCTGGTGCACCAAGGAGAGCAGTTTGGGAAACACAGCTCTGAAGTATTGTGAAATGCAGTAGTCCCTACCTGATTAATTAGGGTCATGGGTCTTATGCCCAGACCAGTTAACGTAGTACGATGTTCCCTTTCAGGAACTCAACCTTAAGGCTTCTTTCCAAATACATACACTAGAAATCATGAACACACCACATGGACTTCCAGGTTTGGTGTTATGATGTTCTGTTTTTGATTTTATGATACCTACCCACTTCTGAAAAATAGTCCACGGACCTAGTAGACTCTCAGTAACATGTTTTGATTGATGGCTTTCTATTTTAGATGAATTTTTAAAGTAATTTTGCTTTTGAGGTCTCCCATAACACCCAGTGGGAAGGCATCATCAGTGTTTATGCCCCAGGAAGAAACATGCTGTGCCCAGCACATCTGTGAAGACCACAGGCGGACCAACAATTCAACAATTGCATTGCTCATCCAACAAGTTTTGTCATTTGTTTCCAATGAGAACAGGATGAGCTTGTGGAAAATGCTGCGTCTTGATTTTTTTTTTTTTTTTAAGCTCATGATATTCCTTTACAAGAAGAATATCACACGGACATTTATTCATTTGAAATTCAGAATGTGTTTGATTCTAATTCAATCTTGATGCTGTGGGCATTAGCAGAGAGTAAAAGGCATGATCCCTGCTCTCATGACCTTACAGCTGGCTTGAGTAGCTATAAGAATAAAGGAAAAAATTAAATAATGTAAAATTATAGTGTGTTACACATTAAATATAAAGCATCATAGGAGAGTCCATGGCTAATTGAAATAAAAAGATAGTAGACAAGGTGGTATGAGGGACATTTAAGTGAATATATGCATACGAGTTGAATTAACACTGGCATGCATAACCATCCCCAGGAATGAGTGACACCAAGTTGAAGTCCCCAGCAGTCAGGGCTGCTTCTATTGTTTTGGGAAACTGGGGAGAGAGTCAAGACACACTTGCCCCTTCTACCACTCAAGTCACAGCTGAGAGCACAGCACTAACCTTGTGTCCCTGGAGCCCCCTAATCTCCATCTCCATGGACTTGGATCCCAAAAAGTTGAAGGTCTGGATTAAAGGACGGACTCCATCCCTCAACCTGGATTGCAAGAATCTGGTCTGACACCCAAACCAGACATCTGGTAATAGTCAGGAATGCCTGACATGATTGCCTGATGAGTCATTTTCAAAGCCCTCAGATTTGTGAAGGGCATTGCTTTATTTTCATTCTCTTTTTATTATTTTTTTTTTCAGCTAGAAAAGCTTCCTGGCATTGCTCTTCCTGTAAAAACATGATTAATATTCAGTCCTTGATTAGATCCAAATTTCTATAGAGGGCAACGAACAGGTTGTTTTGTTCTTTCTCTCCAGCTGAGAACTCAGGGAGAGAACATCATTTAATTTATTTTCTACCTCAGGGAGATTCTTTGTGACTTTGTCCACTGCGATGAAGACCTCAGAGGGATATGCCTTATGCTTTTGGTGCAAACTTGCAACCTAAACCCCTTTTGAAAAGAGCCAGTAAGAATATATACCACAGAAATGTGGGCCAGTGGGAGCTGAAAGATTGTGATTTTCAACCAGAAGCTCAATTTGATAACTCTTTATCCTATACACAGTATTCACATTTATTAAACTGTATAAGGATAGGGAATAGAGGGGTTTCTAGTTGAGCTAGAAATTCTAAATACAGAACTAGATGTACATGGCCTCAAGGCATATTCAGGACATGACAAACCTAGACAAAAGTGAATAAATTGAAAGGAACTGACATATGGAAGAATACGGTTCATTGATGTATGTTCCAGGCATCCACTTTCAATAAAGTATAATCAAGTGTGATTTCAGTAGCATATACCATGTCTTGAACACCGTGAAGCTCCTAACTTTATGCTGTATATATCTTTTTCACACCTTTTTTATAATTAATATTTTATTTATTTGAATCGTATTTTTTTCCACAATGTGTTTTTGGTTATGATGTTTATTTAACAATGATCCTCTAAGTAGTGTAGCAAGAATGTGATAAGCTAATTAATAAATGCATGTAACTATAAGCAACCAACAACCATGGAAAACTCAAATGGAGCTGACACCTATGGGAAAGTAAAATAACAAATAAACAAATGTTTCATATATTTGTATAGTTAAATATAAATGTATAATTATAATATACAATTGTTGAAGTGTATGTCTACATAGATATATGAACATACTGCTAAAATCTATTGAAAACGTATTATATATAAGGTAAAAATGTATATATATTTATAAGGTAAAAGAGAAGGAAAAATAATTCATTGCAATTACAAGAAAATAGGAACAAATATTTCAACTTTATTTTGTTTTGACACAGTTGCACAGAAATCAGTTCTGTGGAGTTTTGAGGGCATTTTATTTCCCTAATTAACTTGTCCTGAGGCTAGAAAATAAAATAGTCTTAATTTTAAAGACATGAGTTAAAGTGAAGATTTAGCAATTATCCATAAACACGTGTAACAAAACTACTTCCTTCCACGGGCTCCCAGGTTTCAATAATCATGGGTAATACTTTCCGCAAAATCTGAGACATTTCAGGAGGTCTCAGTGGGGCTAGGTTCTCGGTCAATAAAGAGACAAAAATTCCTGGGTTACTATTAGTTTTCATTTATAAATCAGGTCTGAGTTTTGAAAAGGAATACATTATCAGAAAGAACAGATGATAGCTAAGCGCTATATAAAGCCTCCGGAACACAGCACTCCTCAGAGCGATGGATTTGGAATATCCAGATATAACTATTAAGAGAATAATAACATTTCCATAAAGTTAAAAATGCACGTTTCCAAGAATATAAATTGGCTTTATACACCATAGGCAGGAAATGAATAATATATGTTTGAAGGGCCCCAAATGACTTATTAGCTCCTCAAAAATGTACCCGTGGCACATTGGAGGTTCCCAGGCCAGGGGTCTGATCGGAGCTGTAGCTGCTGGCCACAGCCACAGACACATCAGCTCCGAGCCACCTCTACGACCTACACCACAGCTCATGGCGATGCTAGATCCTTAACCTGGAGGCCCTGGATTGAACCCGCAACCTCTTGGTTCCCAGTTGGATTTGTTTCCGCTGCGCCCCAACGGGAACTCCTGTTAGCTGACTTCTGAGACTAAGTACGATGCTTTAATCAATGTAATTAAACAATCGGGTCTTGATTTTTAACGTTGTTCACTATGTCTTGACATTTTCTCTGTAAGAAAGGATTTAACATTTTTTTACACACTTCCCCGCACGCATCCTCGTTGTTAGACCTGAACCATGTAGGCTACTCTCATTTCATTTCCCTTTTTGTATATATGATCATTGCCCCTGGAGTTAATTGTTGCTTTAGTCTTTGGCCTTCTATGCAGGGAATACAAATTCATCCCCGAACACCCCAAGAAATCAGCAACCCCCCTTCTCAGGGGGTCAAATGTATCAGCTGAGTCTATCAGTTAGAGTCAATTCTTTTGGAACCCTCTTCCTCCAGCTTAGGTCTGAATGGATTGTTCTCCAGGCCTGCTGCGCAACCATCTTCGTGACATATTTCTTCTCCTCCATGATGGGGGGTATCTCATTTCTCTTCTATGTTGGAGTCCTGACTTCCTGGAGCCCACATCTTCTCTCCCCGTGTACCTATTCATTTAGGAACTCCTCTAATGAGTTTCTGGGACTCATTCCAGAGTGTTCAGCCTACAGCAGAGCCTGGCATAGGACAGCCTGTAGGCCAAATTCATGGCCTGGGGCCTGTTCTTTGTGTGTTTGTTTGTTTGTTTGTTGTAAGGGCTGCACACTTGGCACATGGATATTCTCAGGCTAGGGTCTAATGGGAGCTGCAGCTGCTGGCCTACACTGTCGTTCATGGCACCACTGGATCCTTCACCCACTGAGCAAGGCCAGGGATCAAACCTGCATTCTCATGGATACTAGTTGGGTTGGTTACCGCTGAGCCGTGAAGGGAACTCTGAAAATATTTTATGGTCCCTGTTGGGAGTGGATTTCTGCGAAGATTATTTTCACTTGATTTTCTGGGCTGACTGGGGCACTGGTCATCTAAAGCTACCTGTCTGAAGTTGTCCAACCACTCCTATCATTCACACACACTCCAGGTGACAAAATGATGGTTGACCAAAATCTGGCTCCCTTTTCCCTTCAATCTTTATCCTTGCTGCTCCCTTTGGCTGAAAAGTTCTCTCTGATACCCTACATCTCAGCATGACTGGCTTCTAAACTAATCACTCAAGACCCTTCATGAGCCTCACTGTCTCAGGGTGACCATCCCTGAGCAAAGATAGAATCATTCTCTATCTCATTTTTTTTTGTATTTTTATAGCAATTACCATTTTCTTCAACACTGTTATTATTTCTCTACTCAGAAACTGAATGGACAATTTCTCTCCCTTTCCTCAAGAGCCAGTCACAATTGCTTGTTAATGCTTTATTCACATTGCAACATTAATCTTTGGGAATCAATCATTATACAGATTTTCTTTTATTGGGAAGAAGATTAAATATAGTAATATATAGGTAAGACACTTTATTAACTATAGAACAGAAAACTAGGTCTGAATTTTATTTTATTTTATTTTATTTTTTTAAGGGCTGCACTTGCAGCATATGGAGGTTCCCAGGCTAGAGGCCCAGCCTGCGCCACAGTCATAGCAACGCGGGATCCGAGCCACATCTGTGACCTACACCAGAGCTCACGGCAATGCTGGATCCTTAACCCACTGAGCGAGGCTAGGGACGGAACCCACAACCTCATGGTTCCTAGTTGGATTCGTTTCCACTGCACCATGACAAGAACTCCCTAGTTCTGATTTTTAAATTCTGGCATAACAATAGAATGTGAATCCTGAAAAGAAGCTTGTTAGAAGTATGACCAATATAATAGTAAATCATTTCGGGCTTATTGTAGATTAGATTCTACTTTGCTAATTAACACCATTTACTTATTTTGACTTTGGTCAAGTTACTTGATTGCTATGCTTCAGTTTCCTCACCTGTAACTTAGCAATACTATTAATAATGAGATTAGGCATATACAGAATTTTATGAGACCTAACTGAGAAGTCATCTTAATAAAGTAGAAAATTGATTCAAAATGTTACTTCCATTTACCTTTCATCCTTAATTTACTTCAATCTTCTAGAACTGATGAATTCTGAGACTCCAGGGAGTACATTGCTTTAGCTGTGTGGATAGTTAAGAATAGAATTATAATAGATACCTGTATAATACTGTCTTCATGTGTTACCAAACTTTAAAGAATTAGATAATGTATGATAAGATTTGGGCCTTACTCATTGGGAAGTAGAATTTGAAAGTCAAGCCTTACATCTGAAGGTCTTGGATTGAATTCAGGTTTCTTTGGCCTAAGCCGCCAGTGCAAGATTGGGTGGCAAATGTACACATGTGCCAGAGCGTGGTTATGAATTCTTCAGGGAGACTTTTTTTCCCTTCTGTCCAATGCCAAGTTCGGGACAGGATCTTTCCTCAATGTCTCTTTCCACATGTGGATGTATTTCTAGGTTGCCTTGATATGTCAGGTTCCAGGATCATTAGCTGATTTTAGCTATTCCATTCCTGCATAAAAGCCGTATTTTCTTAAATGTTGATATGTGCACTCCAGTGTCAGAGATGATTATTTTATTGTTAGCAGCAAGCTCCCTGACAATTAGAGCACAAAGCCTTTGAAAGCTGATCTGAGGCCTGTGGAGATCAGGAAAGCATTAGCTCCGCTGGGCAACATTCAGTCACATCCTTCCCCATGGCAATGACCTTCCTTTTTTTTTTTTTTTTTTTTTCATTGGCTATTTTATGAAACATGAAACAAGCAGACCACAAGGACAGTCCTACAGAGCACTGTCATCAGTTAGAGCTATCACTATTGAAACAGCTTCCAACTACCAACATCTTTGGGGTGAGACGTGTGGGGGAGAGTGGGCCAGGCTTTCCTTCTTTCCTGCTGGTATTTGTTTTTGCTTCTGATGGTATTCCCTGCTCGGTAATATATGCTTTGACTTTGTGACCTGTCTTCCTGCAATAATTCTTTGGTGGAAAAATCCAGTAATACAGCCAAGAGTGAGTTCTTCCTCTGGCCCCACGTGGCTGGCCTGGAGATCACAGCTTTTGGGGTTAGAAAACATGTCTAGCTGGGTTACTGTGTTAGTCATTCAGGACTTTTTCCCCCAATGCTGGGTCAATGGGACATCATTCTCTTTCCAAGTTCAAGATTTTGGTTAATTTATGGATTGTGGAGGATGAATATAACTCGGCACGAATAACGACCTGGTATACCGACTTCTATTTTTTTCTGTAGTGTAAGGCAGGGTAGCAGGGCTGTGGGAAAACGAAAGCAGAGCTGAGGATCTAGAAGATTTACTCTTTTGGAGGGTTGAGAAATTCATGGCCTAAAATCATCACAGAGATTCTGACCGAGATCATCAGACAAAAATGCCAAAAAAAGTTTGCATTGGTTGCTTTGCCTGAGGCTTTTTTGTTGTTGTTGTTATTTCTTGGGTCACTCCCGAGGCATATGGAGGTTCCCAGGCTAGGGGTCGAATCGGAGCTGTAGCCACCGGCCTACGCCAGAGCCACAGCAACACAGGATCCGAGCCGCATCTGCAACCTACACCACAGCTCACGGCAACGCCGGATTGTTAACCCACTGAGCAAGGGCAGGGACCGAACCCGCAACCTCATGGTTCCTAGTCGGATTCGTTAACCACTGCGCCACGACGGGAACTCCCAGCCTGAGGCTTTGATGCAGTAAATAGAATGATGCAGGGCTCTAGGCTGTGTCAAGAAGCTCTATGAGTATGGTCCTGTTTGGCTTTGTATTATCTGTGAGGCTAAAGCATATGTCTGGGTTTCTGGGTATATGATACTGTCAATTTTAGAGTGTTTAAGAATTAAGCTTGACCTTTGTGCACTGACACCCCTGTAGAAATCTAAAGTGTAAAGTGGTGCAACCACTATGAAAACCACTGTGATAGTCCTTTAAAAAATCAGGAATAAGCGTTACTGTATGAGCCGGTAATGCCACTTCTGGGTATACATCCAAAATCATTGAAAGCAAAGTGGAATGGAATGAAATGGGGAAGAGTAGAGATGAAATTTTCCAGCTTTTCCTTTTCAGAATGTTTTAATTTTCAAAGCATCAGAATGTATTAGTGCCATTAGAAAAGATACTAGGTAAAAAAGGTGTCAGGAGTTCCTGTCGTGGCTCAGCAGTTAACGAACCCGACTAGCATCCATGAGGACGCGGGTTCCATCCCTGGCCTCACTCAGTGGGTTGAGGATCTGGCGTTGCCGTGAGCTGTGGTGTAGGTCACAGATGTGGCTCGGATCTGGCATTGCTGTGACTGTGGCATAGGCCAGCAGCTACAGCTCCGATTTGACCCCTAGCCTGGGAACATGCACATGTCTCGGGTGAAACTCTAAAAAGACAAAAAAAAAAAAATTTTTTTTTAAAAAGATGTTAAATGCTGTAAAGGATATTGTTGTTTTATGATGATTAATAATATATCAATAAGTGTGTACTTTATAAACATTTATCAACAAATCATTAATCAGATCACTTTCTGCTGCATGATATGCTCTAAACAGAAAAGATGTAATTTGGATATGTGTATAGGTATAACTGAATGACTTTGCTGTACAGCAGCAATTAACACAACATGTAAATCACTAATACTTCGAGAAAAATTTTTTTTGTCTTTTGTCTTTTGTTGTTGTTGTTGTTGTTGCTATTTCTTGGGCCGCTCCTGCGGCATATGGAGGTTCCCAGGCTAGGGGTGGAATCGGAGCTGTAGCCACCGGCCTACGCCAGAGCCACAGCAACGTGGGATCCGAGCCGCGTCTGCGACCTACACCACAGCTCACGGCAACGCCGGATCGTCAACCCATTAAGCAAGGGCAGGGACCGAACCCGCAACCTCATGGTTCCTAGTCGGATTCGTTAGCCACTGCGCCATGACGGGAACTCCGAGAAAATTTATTTTAAAAATGATTATATAGAATCACAAAAGAGAAAAGATTCAATCTATCCAGTCTTCTCCAAGTTCATATAAAATTGGGCTGTTCTGATTTGGCATGCTCTGATTCACTCCCCCTCCTCTCCCAAGATCTCCCTTATATTCAAATAGTTTGATTCCTAAATTTCAGCTGGAGGTGATTCCTATTACCCGATTGACTACCAGAGCTGGTCTAGCCAATGAAAGTTGTCAGGCAGCTAACGTCTGGCCTTCTCTCTGGTCCCTCATACCTCCCTTAGCTGCAGGGCGGGTCAGCGGGAGGAGACCATCTCCCCCGAGAGAGGAGAGCCTGTCTTTGATGAGGAGAACCAGAACCACATCTGAGCCCAGCCGAGGGTGTGGGCGGGAGAGTGATTCTCTGTTGCAGGCGATTTTGCCTCCCACAGAGGACACTGGGTAATGTCTAGAGATATTCTTTATTCTCATGACTAAGAGGCAAACTGCTACTGGAATTTAGGGGATAGAGGCCAGAGATGCTCCGTACCAGAGAGCCCCCCTCATGGCAAAGAATTACCCATCCCCAAATATCATAGTGTCACCAAGGTTGGGCGATGTAGTCTTAGGAATAATGGCATTCTTGAGGACTTCTGAAAACCAGAGGGCCTTTATGATATGTAGAAAAGGTTTGTTAGTGATGAAAGGTCAGGGCCATGGCAGTCAGTGGGGGTCTACCCCTGGCCAGGGGTCCTTTCAGGCTCCTCTCAAAACCCATCCCTGTGGGTGTCAGCTTTGCTCACAGTAGACTGTTGATTAATTGATTAGTTTGCTTGTTTTGCCTGCTGTGGTACAAGGCATGCCAGTTCCTAATAGTCTGAGCCCTATTTTCCTAAAAAGTTCTGCCACCTTCCATGTGCATTCTACCACCTCAAATATGATGACCTTCTAGGTTCACCCCCTGCCACCCCTAAAAATGACTCCTTTCTTTGTTTCCCCATCTTGCCTCGTGTGTACCTCTAGTCCAGATGGGTCATTTTATGGGTTATGTGTCTATCTTTCTATTGTACTCTGAGTCCCTTAAGATTGTGCTCCTTGCTTTCCTATCACTTTACATATAGTAAATATTCGAGAAGTATTTGTTGAATCATGAATGAACATAGCTTCAAAATATGGAAAAAAATCTTATTTCAAAAAGAATAACCATACTGTACCCTGTTTATGTTGTTAATAAAACCACATTTTTTTAGGTATGCATTTTTCTCAGTGGAACGTAGTCGATTTTTTTTTTTGTCTTTTGTCTTTTGTTGTTGTTGTTGTTGTTGTTGCTATTTCTTGGGCCGCTCCCGCGGCATATGGAGGTTCCCAGGCTAGGGGTTGAATCGGAGCTGTAGCCACCGGCCTACGCCAGAGCCACAGCAACGCGGGATCCGAGCCGCGTCTGCAACCTACACCACAGCTCATGGCAACGCCGGATTGTCAACCCACTGAGCAAGGGCAGGGACCGAACCCGCAACCTCATGGTTCCTAGTCGGATTCGTTAACCACTGCGCCACGACAGGAACTCCCGATCTTTTTTTTTAATGAGAAAAAAAGTAGGTTCCAATGGCTAAGGGGCATCTCCCCTGTTAATATTAGTTGTCAGTTTCACAAGTTTCTTACAGTTTTTTCTTAAGTATTTTGTGTGGCACTCAAATAAACAATATACCGTGAGTTATAGAGGTACAGGGATGCAGTAGACACGGCTCATGGAGTTGAACTTCGGCTAGAAACACAAGGAATCTCAGTCTTAAAAAGATGATGACGGGAGTTCCCGTGGTGGCGCAGCAGAAACGAATGAATCCGACCAATATCTATGAAGATGCAGGTTTGATACCTGACCTCGCTTGGTAGGTTGGGGATCCAGCGTTGCCACAAGCTGTGGTGTAGGTTGAAGATGTGGCTCGGATCCCACATTGCTGTGGCTGTGGTATAGGCCAGCAGATGTAGCTTCGATTTGACCCCTAGCCTGGGAACCTCCATATGCTGCGGGAGCGGTCCAAGAAATAGCAAAAAAAAAAAAAAAAAAAAAAAGATAAAAGGCAGTCTTCAGTAAGAAATCCTTGTTCTTTTGATTGCTGATGAAGGATGGTTGGGTTCCCATAGCTAGAGTTCTGCTCTGGGTTGCAGAGGAATTTAATAAATGAGGAAGAAATCTCTAAGTTTGTTGGGGAATACAATGGAGAAACCAACAGGGCTGGACTATTAAGGAACAATATAGCAAATACACGAAATAGAAATGGTGTGGCCATGACCCACCACATTGCTCTCTCCTACTGGGGGCTGGGCCTGCAGAGGGAAAGCAGCTGGACTCTACCGTGGTATTCCAGGGAACTGCTCACTTGCAGTTAGTGCACGGCCATCGGTCTCATGGGAGGATGCTTTAACTAGAAGATCTGGAAAATGTGGCACTGGTATCAGAGTGTGGTTCCTGGACAACACTGTCAGTCATACATGGAAGGATATTAAAAATTTGTATTAAAAATGCAAATATTCAGGACCTACCCCATACCTTCTGCCCCAGAAATGTTGAGAGCATCATTGGAAATTTGCGCTTTATCCAGTCTTCCAGGTGATTCCCTCTGTAATAAATACATCATAAGGGATGTTATTTATTACTTACCCATGACCATATTTATGAGGACTTAGAAGACAAATTTCTTCCTGGTGCATTTTCTTGAACATTTGAAAAAAATCTTAGGAATGTTCCCTTGGGGTGCAGCGGGTTAAGCATCTGGCATTTCCACAGCTGTGGCACAGGTCACATCTGTGTCAGGGGCTCGATCCCTGGTCTGGGAATATGAACACCTCAGTGTCAAAATGTTAGTCTTTGTCATGTATCAGTCAAGGTTAGGCAGGGCTAGGACTTTTGACATTCCAGTAGGGTTTAAAATGTTCTTTCCCTATTCCAATTCACCTTCCATCCTTGGATTTAACTGGCTGTGAAGCAAACCATTGTTTTTTTTTTTTTTTTTTGGCTTTTGGCTTTTGTCTCTTTTTGTTGTTGTTGTTGTTGCTATTTCTTGGGCCGCTCCCGCAGCATATGGAAGTTCCAGGCTAGGGGTTGAATCGGAGCTGTAGCCACCGGCCTACACCAGAGCCACAGCAACGCGGGATCCAAGCCGCATCTGCAACCTACACCACAGCTCACGGTAACGCCGGATCGTTAACCCTCTGAGCAAGGGCAGGGATCGAACCCGCAACCTCATGGTTCCTAGTCGGATTCGTTAACCACTGCGCCACGACAGGAACTCCTTTTTTTTTTTTTTTTTTTTGTCTTTTGTCTCTTTTTGTTGTTGTTGTTGTTGTTGTGCAAACCATTGTTAAGTATGGTAGTTCTTAGATTTCCCATGACCTCTAGAGTTTGAAACAGTCCACATGCTTTAAAGCACTTTGGGAACTCTGGCCCCTAACTCACAGCACTGAGTCACTCCTAAGACATGCCACAACAGTTGGCTGCTTTGTCTGTCTTGTGGTTGTCCCAGAAAAGTTACCTCTCTTGCACAATAGGTGTGTTCCTAAAAAGTTGCATGTAATCTGAACCACATTTACACCCTAGACCAATGTGTAAAGGAAACTTCTGGTGAATCCTTCAGTACTACAAAGAATGGGTCTCTTCTGCAATGCGATGCATTATTTTGAAAACAGACTTTCTGATAGCAGAGTTTATACATAATGAGATTTACCTGCCTATGGCTTATGGTACTCTAAACTTCTTTTCACTGTAAGATAAAGTAAAAGGGTCCCTCAGTCTGGAGAACAAGAAAACTTTTTATAAAGAGTAGGGAGAAAGACTGAGAATCAAAACACCAAAAATTTAATTAGGTGATGCTTTTTCACTGGTGAAAAGTTGAGTATGGTGAGAACAATAGAGCATTTGGGAAAGGCTCTTTTAGCCAAATTTTTTTTTTGTATGAAAACAGAATTAAGTTAAACCACACCACTGCATGCTAGGAATTTTTGGAAACACAGTGGAACATTCCAAGATAAAATATTAGGTCATTTCAGGGCTTGAGGTGGGGTGAAATGAGCTATGTTGGTCCACAGATTTTTTTCTTTTCTTTTCTTTCTTTTTTTTTTTTTTTGAGAGCAAAAATGTGTGCTTGAGTAGGAAGAGCATGAGAAGGGGTATCAGGAATCACTTATTGTATGCCTACTATACTCCTGGCACTGTGATAATTCTGCAAATACGGTAGGGAAAAAATGATGAACATACTTCCTGTATGGAACCCACTTTATTTTTTTTTTAGGGCCACACTCATGGCATATGGAGGTTCCCATGGTAAGGGTCTCATCAGAATTACAGCCACCAGCCTGCACTGCAGCCACAGCAACACAGTATCCGAGCCCCATCTGCACGCTACACAACAGCTCATGGCAACGCCAGGTCCTTAACCCACTGAGCGAGGCCAGGGATCGCATCTGTAACCTCATGGTTCCTAGTCGGATTCGTTTCTGCTGTGCCACGATGGGAACTCCTGGTGCCCACCGTCTTAATGGCAAATCTTGCTCAGTTCTACTAGCGGAGAGTGGTTGTGGTCCAGTGATTCATCCATCTGGCTCTAAGTTTGCTCATTTATAAAACAAAGTTCTTAGTCTAGATGATCTTTCTCTAATGTCTTTTATAGCTCAAGATTCTTTGTCTTTGATTCTTTAATCAGAGACTCCTCTGCTAATATAAAAGAACTAGAAGGTCCAGAGCTTCTAGTTTTAGGGTACCAAACTGATCGAAAGAGGGAAACCGAGGGAATTCATGCTAAAGCTACATTTCCACAGCCAAGATAGTGTCTAACTGAGGATTTAAGATGATGTGCAAGTGGAAATTCACCAACGGTCTAGTCCCAGGCCATTCTCTTAGCCCTGCTTTTGTTTTCTCTCCTTTTTTATCCCTCTCCTTTTCTTCGCCTCTTCATCCATTTGGTATGTGGAACAACTAAATTTGAGAAGATTAACTAGCCAAGTCAGAGCTACTTCAGGGCAGGAGAAAATGAACTCATTCAGTTTCATTTTGGGGAATTGAGTGGGAAGAACCAGGATCAGGGAAGAACCGAGATCGTGCTGCAACTCCAGAGTCCATTAGCATAGGGAGAGGAAAAGCCAACACAACCTAAATCTGTGTTCTCCTGAGAGCTGTCTGGATCCAGGAGGAGAGTGGGGTCCAAGATCATCTCAAACAGAGCCTGTGTTTTCCTTTCCTCACGTCCACTGCAACATCAGGCGGAAGAGACCTTGAGGAACCATCTAAACCTAGATGCCATTTATGTTGCCAGTAATAATGACACCCAGTTTATCCTAGATCAACAAGGACTTCTCTGGTTTCTAAAGACCCCAGGAAGGCGATAATGAGGCGGATAATTATGTCCTTAACCATAGAGTTTTGATGTTGAAGTCTCCCTATTGAAAATCTCATCCTCTTGGTTGAGATCCTCTGAATCTCCTATAATTCCCTCCAATTTTCTACTTCTGCCACTTGATTTATTGAATAGAGAAAAGGGTGCCCACACATACCTCCTGTCCAGTTAAGCACGGTACATCCCACTTGCTTCTTTGGAAGAAGTACCACAGCTGCGCACTGGTGACCTAGGGAGAACGTGAAGTTCATTGCAAACCCTAAACGATTTCCTCCTGTCGTGTTATTTTCTGTATGTGTGCGTTGTCTGGAACACATCCCTAAAATCTTCACTGAACTCTTCCCCCGCATTGAATAGAGTCATTCTGAATTTTAATTTTCTCTGGGTCAGCCCGGGGTCGTCTTTTAACATAATGAACACAAATATGTTCTTGGTGCCATCACTGAGCTGTTGCTGAAAATATGAAACCCCTACAGACCTAGGACCTACCCAATAGATATCACTCCCCTGCGTTATCACATTTCCTTCCTGGACTCATTTGCACTTTATAGCTCTCTTGTTCAGGAATGACATTGCTCGTCCCTAAGGCTCTGGCCATCTGTTTTCTTAACATTAATTTCATGTTCCTTTTCATGTCCCCAAGGTCCTTCTTGCAATGGATACGCCTTGAGACCAGGGAGCCCAGTCCTTTGGATGGATGCAATCGTTTGAGAGCGCTTGATTTTAATTCTTTCAAAGCTTTATGCAAACCTCTTTAAGTTTGTGCAAATACCCCTGGTTTATAGAAATTCACTTGGGACTTGTTATGTAGCCTGCTAACAGCTTCTGCTTAGGAAAAGCACATGGCATTGTGTTTGTGTCTCTTAAAATCCCAAAGGATGAATCAGCTCTACATAATATTTAATAAAAACAGCTACTCATTAGAGAGCAGTTACTTCTAGGCAAGAGTGTCTGGGAGATCATTTTGCCGTTTGCCAAATTGAAACAGAATGCTTCGTTTTCGATAGTAGCTCCATTCTGTCCCTCTTGTCAAAGCTTAGAGAGCTGGCAAGAATGAGACAGGGTCAAAAGACAACAGGAAGTTATTGAATGGTTCCCAGTTGGGCAGATGGGGCTTTGGACTTCTTTCATAGGCTCCCTAACCTGTGAATGGATGCCCGCTGCCATTTTGATAGCAATGGAAAGGTTTCTGAAATGTCCCTCTCAATATCAGGCCAGATTTAGAACTCAGAAGTCTTGCCTTTCCTTCATCTGGTGCTCCTTTAGGGCTTCTTCAAACCGGTTAACAGCACAGTTGCCTGCCGCCTGGAAGCTGCGGAGACCAAGGCACAAAGAAATTAAACGCTGATCTTAAGACATGCAATGAGATATCAGGCAGCCTAGGAAATGAATTCGGTTGCTTTTTTTTTTTTTTGTCTTTTCTAGGGCTGCACCCAAGGCACATGGATGTTCCCAGGCTAGGGATTGAATTGGAGCCATAGCCACTGACCTACACCAGAGCCACAGCAATGCGGGATCCCAGCCACATCTTCAACCTACACCATAGCTCATGGCAATGCCAGATCCTTAACCCACTGAGCGAGGACAGAGATTGAACCTGCAACTTCATGGTTCCTTGTTGGGTTCGTTAACCACTGCGCCAGGACGGGAACTCTGGTTGCTTTTTTTTTTTTTTTTTAACCTCATAATCCACCGCTCACTGTCTCACTGACATAGGGTGTACTAGAAAAACATACATCTGGGTTCAAATCCCAACAGTCACTTGTAGACAACATGACCTTAGAGAAACAATTTCTTGGAATGTCTGTTTTCCTATCAGTTAGATTGTAATAAAACTTCTTTCAGCATTGCCGTGAAGACCCCAAAGAAAGGACCCAACGTGAGGACGTGTGTAGAATGCAGCTGCGTGCACAGCAAAAGGCAGCTCTTCCATCAACACTTACGCCTTTTCCGTAGTATTTTCTTTAGTGATTTCCTTGAAAAATAAATACATAAAGAAGTGCCAAGCATTGCTAATTAACCTTGAGGTGTCTAATTTCTAGAACACAAAAGAGACAGGGGCTATTGAGCAGGGCCCTGCAGAGAGAAGAGAGGAGCTTTATCCTGGACAAGATGCAAGCCTCATTCATAGCGGATGTGAGAAAGCAACCTTTTCTGGGTCTCCCCTTTCTCACTTTGTCTCTTTGTCTTTTTCCTCACATCCTAAGTTTCCAGTCACTGCTCATTGCTAATATTATTGTTCCTTTATTTTCTCTCTTATCGTATATAAATGCATTAGATATGCTTTTCACATCTTAACTCTTTTCTAGTTTCTCATGTGCATACCCCGCAAATCCATTAAGCCACGAACCAGGGTTGTCTTCAATTGGTGAGGTCATGATATTGAGATTCTCTGTCCTGGAGAAATATTTTACACCATTTCCTGATATAAAGAGTCATCTGGGGCGTTCCCATTGTGACTCAGCGGTAATGAATCCGACCAGTATCCATGAGGATTCAAGTTTGATCCCTGGCCTCACTCAGTGGGTTATGGATCCAGTGTGGCCGTGAGCTGTGGTGTAGCTCGCAGACGTGGCGTGGCTTGGATCTGACGTTGCTGTGGCTGTGGTGTAGGCCGGCAACTGTAGCTCTAACTCAACCCCTCAACTGGGAACTTCCATATGGTGCGCGCGTGGCCCTAAAAAGAAAAACAAATCATCTTATTAATTTATATTCTTGGGCTTCCATCCATATCTCATGGGAGTCAATCGGATGTGAGGGTGTGGGAATTTATAAATTTAACAATTGTCCCAAGTGATCCTTCTGACTGGACATATTCGAGAACCACCTCTCCTGGTGGGCAGGTGGCTCTACACACTTCTCTGGACCCAGGAAGCTGTTACTAACATCATGAGTCTGAGAGAGCTGAGTGAGTGAGAGAATATGCAGGAACCTACACCAATTCACGCCCTTTCCGAGAGACCGTATTGTTTAATGCATATTCTACAGGGCTTAGTTTGGAGGAATCATCTTATTTTTTGACAGTATGTTATGGAGGATTTAGACAATGTACACAGTGATATTCAAAAAGATTTTCTTGTTCACATTTGAGAAGTAAATAGATTATTGTTAGAGAAGGTAAACTGAATAAAAAACCAACAAAGTTTTTTCTTACAATTCGGATAGGTCCTTCTTTTGTTGCTGCGCCTGTTCAACTTACGATGGCTTACGTCCTTCTTCCCAACTGCTGGCTTCCGTCTTGGACCCATCTCTTCTAGGGAAGAAAGTGGTCAAAACACGGTAGATCCAAGTAAAATTTACAACTTCAATGTGTTGTAGGTTTGGGAGCATAAAAATCCACAAGAAAGTGATGGTGATTTTCAGTCTGTCCTGTCCACACCCAACCTTATAAGAGATAATATCTCCTTAGAGATGGATTCAGAGATCTTTTGAAACGTTGCCCAACACAATTTTTTTTTTTTCAGGCACACCAAAGATTCTGAACATTTTAACGTTAGTTTTCTTGCTTCGCGTTAGATCCAAACATTTTAACCTTCAGCCTTGGGAGGAAAAACATATAACTACGGTTTAAATCAGTCAAAGGTGCTTTTCAGAAATGTCCTGTTGTGTGTGAAACATGTGTTCACAGTGAGTAAGCTCACCTTGATGGCTGACTAAAGCTCATCTTGTCGACGAGGGGTATTGACCCTCAAAAAGGAAGCCCAGATGCCTTTGATGATGGATAATTAAGAAGGGATGTATTCAAGGCCATTGTCAGTAAATCCATCAGGGTCAATGCAGCGAAGAAGCAGCGCATGGAAGCAAGCCAGTCTGTTTAGCCAACACAAGCTATGCTAACCAAACAGTGTTCTGCCAGAAGAGCCAGAACAATAGAGGAATCACCCTGTGTGGCAGACCACACACACCTGGGATGCCATGCATGCAGCTCGAGGAGAGTCCACTCACACGTGTCACCAAATAGGCAGCTCTAATTTCTGAACATTTCTGGAAGTCAGCTCATGCCATTTACTCCAGTGGGAATGGCAGTCGGCCACACTGGAGAATATTCAACAGTCCTCTCCAGTCTCAACAGTGCCTTATTGTCTCAGCATAAAAACATTTGTTTAAATATTAAACAGTGAAATCTTGCCTGGTCATTAAACCCCATCAAGAAAAAGAACAGGACGGAAATTGGTTCACAGAACAATCTCAGACTTTGGCCAAGTGAGTGGCCAGAATGTCATTTGTCTTGGTGGCATGTCACCCACCCAGAGGAAGCCCTGGACATCACCACCCCAGCTTCGTTCTCACACAATGTTTACAGCACGCTTGTGATACGTGCTTCTCTCCTCATAAAACGTGCAGGGGCTGAGTAAAATCCTTTTCCGTTTTCCGGAGGACTGTTTTGCATAACCGTGAGACGCGAGATTCTTAATTTCTATTGATCGCATAAGTGTTTGCTCTAGGAAAGACAAACTGAATAAAAATGCTTCTTAAATCCTATGTAAGTCAGTTCAATTTGACCAGGATGCTTAAAAAAAAAAAAAAAATTCCAGTCCATTCCAAAGTATTATCTTCTGTTTAACAGGGAGTGGGAAGGTAGGAAGAAGGTTTCCCTAATACAGAGACCATGTATTATCTGACCAGAGCAGATAACACCCTGGTTAATGTCATCCTATTTCGAATGTCTTTTTCTGAAATGGCTTTACTAAGATAGCTTTCTCCCAGTGTACTCCTCACTGATATATTCCCAAGAGTCTTTTTACAACTCCTGTCCAGTACAATGTTGAGAAGAAAGATGTCAGGTTGTGCTTTTTGATCGCTGACCGACCCCAATTTGAAACTCTTCCCTGAAAAAGGTGTTGTATTCTCCATAGAAGGAAATATTGTCGTCACTTTACCAATAAACACCTGGCGGCTTTTCTTTAAACACCTTAAAGGACTTCGTTATATAGGCAGTTATTGATAAGGGGTATGGTTCTTTCATTAAAAGGACTTGATATTTTTGCCTCGGGATGTGACCATTTGGATTTAGTAGGAACAGATTTTTCTAACCAGCTTTGAAATCACATTCGGAAGCATCCTGTTCGCAGTGGTGTGAACTTAGTTTGTGATGCAGATGAGGTTCAATGTCCCAGTTTCCTTTATTTAAATTGTTCTTCACTGAACCCCTACCTTGTGCCAGGCACCGTTCAGGGAATAAGCTATGACAACATCAAAGATCCCAAGAGAGTGTGGCATCCCGGAAACCAAGGGAAAAGGGAATTTCGAAGAGAAGACAGCAAGCAAGTACACCAGAGGCTGGGGGTAGTAAGTCATGTCATCTGAGAACTGAAAGTTGAATGTGGATTAGCAACAAGATCATTGCTGCCCCTTGGAGAACAATTTTAGGAGAGCAATTAGAGTGGGGGTGGGGAGGGTGAAGCCCCACCTGGAAAAGTTTAAAAAGGAAGGACAAGAGACCTTGAAGGACGCTCTGGAGGAAATGTGCCTCAAAGAGACATTAAGAAGCACGGTCACAGAGAGAAAATTTGGTCAAGAGAAAGTTTTTTTGTGTCTCGTGTTTTTTTTTGTTTTTGTTTTGGGTGTCTTGAGAGAAAATAAACACATGCTGGTAAGCTAATGGGAGTGAGTCAGCAGAAAAAGAAAATTAGATGGTCCAGAAAAGAAAAGAGAGGAAAAGCATTGACTTTTTCTTTTTCTTTTTCTTAGGGCCGCACCTGTGACATATGGAGGTTCCCAGGCGAGGGGTCAAATCAGAGCTATAGCTGCCAGCCTGCACCACAGCCACAGCAACGCAGGATCCAAGCTGTGTCTGCGACCTACACCACAGCTCATGGCAACCCCGGATCCCCAACCCACCAAGGGAGGCCAGGGGTCGAACGCACATCCTCATGGATACTGGTTGGATTCGTTTCCTCTGCGCCACAGTGGGAACTCCAAAAAAAGTTGACTTGTATTCATTGTAGGGTTGTTTGCAGCTTCAGATGTAGAAGAATGCAGAACTGGTCTCCTGGGGGATCATAAAACAAAATTAAAACCTAAACCATGTTTTAGTATGAATAAATCTGCGGAGTCCACAACCGGTGTGTAGCTTCTAACTGTAGCACTTGGAGCGATACACTAAAGATTGTAGAATGTTTTCACAACAAGGTTTTATTTATCCAGGATGTTTGGGGAACAGGACATTTTGGCTAAGAGAATTGTACTAAGTTCACCTAAAGAAGAGTTGAGTGGTATAAAACATACTTAACTCTAAACGTACATAAGCAGACTTGAATCTTTTATGATTAAGATGATACCTTAAGAAGTTGCAAGGATTCTCAGAGTTAATACTCTAAAATTATAAAATACTGAGTTGAGCATAGTACACGTGCAGACGGATTCAACTTATGCAATTTTTTTTAATTAGAGTATAGTTGATTTACAGCGTTGTGTCAATTTCTGCTGTATAGCACAGTGACCTGCCATAGATACATATACATTCTTTTTGTCATACTATCATCTATCATGTTCTACCCCCCAAAATTGGACATAGTTCCCTGTGCTGTGCTGTAGGACCCTGCTGCTTATCCATTCTAAATGTAATAGTTTGCATCTACAAACCTCAAACTTCCCATCCATCCAACAGCTTCCCTCCTCCCCCCTAGTAACTGCAAGTCTGCTCCCCATGTCCATGATTTGTTTCTATTTTGTAGATAGGATAATTTGTGCCTTATTTTGGTACATTATACAAATGGAATACTACTCAGCCATAAAAAGATTTATTTTATTCTAACCCTTTTATGCTAATCTGTAAAAGACCAGATAATGGATAATTTCAGCTTTGCACAACGCACAGGCTCTGTTGCAGCTACATACAAAGGAATGAGAATGTTCCTATCAAATTTCACTTTCAAAGGCAGACAAAGGACTGGGTTTGGACCATGGGCTCTAGCTTTCCAGTGCCTGCCCTTAAAGATAACTTGTTTAAAGAAATCCCTTAGTATTAGATAAAATTATATTATGGTTATGGTTTCTGATCCCTAGGGAGACTTATTTGTCACCCTTTTTGGAAGATGCACCTGACATAGGTAAATCCATGGCTTATGACATGAAAGGACATTGCAGTATTAAGTCCTTAGGTTTTGAAGCCAATGAAAGGCAATTTGGGATGACTTTGAACAAGTTACTTAATCTCTTTAAATGTTAGTTTCCTCATCTGTAAAACGGAGATAGGACCTCTTCCATGAGGTGGTTATGAAGTATTATGAGAGTTTTTTTGTTGACTGCTTATTTTATTTGTATCACCTTGCTTCCCTGGATTCTGGTTTTTGTCATCAATGTTGAGTATAAAGTTTTTCATTTAGAATTTCTCTGATGTCTCTCACTTGTAAATGGAGGTTTATTGTGGCGCTTGTAGCTAAGAGATGTCACTACCAACTCCAACTCCCACCTCCCCCAAACTCTTCATTCCATCTTAATCTTCTAGATCTCATGGAAATTTTTAGCCATAGTGTGGAAGTTCCCCACAGCTAGGAAGGATGTCTCAGAAAGAGTTTAATCAGCTTCAGTTCTTTGGTTCACTGGCATGGAAGACAGAATCCAAATCCTCATCCAGGGTCTTCCTTTGTGTGAGCTACTGTGTTGAGATGTGACAACCTGAGGTGGAGCCATGGAGTAGAGGATCCTGTTTGTAGAAGCGATATTGACTCTTGTTGGTTGTGTGAATTACACCTGCATTTTTTGCACTTGGATCTGTCTGGATGTAAAACACTACACAGATGAGAGTTCACATTCTTATGCCTTTTAGAATGTCTAGAGGTTTGCTTTTTTTTCTTATAATCTTTTTGTCTTTTTTTCTTGGGCTGCACCCGCAGCATATGCAGGTTCCCAGGCTAGGGGTCTGTCAGAGCTGTTGCTGCCGGCCTATACCACAGCCACAGCAACGCCAGATCTGAGCCGCATCTGTGACCTACACCACAGCTCACGGCAATGCCAGATCCTTAACCCCCTGAGCAAGGCCAGGGATCGAACCCCAAACCTCATGGTTCCTAGTCAGATTTGTTAATCACTGAGCCATGACGGGAACTCCTAGAATGTCTAGAGATTTTGTGAGCCACATTCTGCCCAGGACCTGGTTCCTTTCCAGCTGAAGAAGACTCAACGCATCTGTGTCTAATTTAACCCTACAAAGCAATGGATGCCACAGGGAGAATCAGTCCTAATAAATGAAGAAAACCCTACTCCCCTTTCATCTCTACTTAGAATACCTCCCCATTCAGTACTGGGAGTCACTGCAACTCAGGGACCAAATGGGCAACTCCCTACACTTGCTGAACCAGGAATGAGTTACAACTAGAAGACAGGCACTTTAAGACAGGATTCAATTCCTAAGATGCTATAGGAAGTATTTTTGTGCCCATGTTACAGATGAGGAAACTGAGCTACAGAGAGGCCTAGGATCTTTCCTGGTTAAGGATCCTTTGATTCCTTTGTGCTTCAAGGTCATCCCTTCGAGACCATTAAACTGCACTGTCCATCAGAATTGGTCAATTGCTTCCTCTTGACTTCCACAGGGCTTGCATGTAATTCCCGTTTCCTTGTCCCAGGGCTCTGCACAGTGTCTGGTGCTTAGAAGGGACTCTGTTAATTTTTGTGTGTGTGTGTCTTTTGGGGGCAGCACCCATGGCATATGGAAGTTCCCAGGCTAGGGATCCAATCAAAGCTGTAGCTGCTGCCCTACAGCTGGCCTACAGCCATAGCAATACCAGATCCGAGCCATGCCTGTGACCTGCACCACAGCTCATGGCAACGCTGGCTCCTTAACCACTGAGCGAGGCCAGGGATCAAACCTGCATCCTCACGGATACTAGTTGGGTTTGCTACTGCTGAGGCACAAGGGGGACTCTGGGTTCTGTCAACTTTTTTTTTTTGTCTTTTTGCTACTTCTTGGGCCGCTCCCGCGGCATGTGGAGGTTCCCAGGCTAGGGGTCCAATCGGAGCTGTAGCCACCGGCCTATGCCAGAGCCACAGCAACGCGGGATCCGAGCCGCGTCGGCAACCTACACCACGCTCACGGCAACGCCGGATCGTTAACCCACTGAGCAAGGGCAGGAACCGAACCCGCAACCTCATGGTTCCTAGTTGGATTCGTTAACCACTGCGCCACGATGGGAACTCCTCTGTCAACTTTTGATGAAAACATGCAAGAATAAACAGCATCAATGATATTAAGTACTCATGCAAGAAAAACCTGGCTGAGACATTCTTTAACATAAAGAGGAAGACGTGTCAAACTCATCAAGATGTATACATTCAATAGGAGTTCCCATCGTGGCTCTGCAGTTAACAAACCCAACTAGCATCCATGAGGACCAGGGTTCGATCCCTGGTCTCACTCAGTGGGTGAAGGATCTGTGAGCTGCAGGTGTAGGTCACAGAATGTGGCTTGGATCCCACACTGCCATGGCTGTGGTGTAGCCTGGAGGCTCCAGCTCCAATTGGACCCCTAGCCTGGGAACCTCCGTATGCCATGGGAGCGGCCCTAAAAAGACAAAAAAAAAAAAGGATGTATACATTAAATATATATATATATATATATATATATTTTGCATGCCCATTGTATTTCAATAAAAATAAAATAAAGGGGAGTCCTTGCCATGAGAAGACTCATTGGTAAAATAAATACATTTATTTCAGTTGTATTCGGCACTCCTCAATCCTACCCAAAAGATAACTCTATTACAAGACATAAAATACATAAACTCAGCAAGATGGCAGAGAAACAGTAAGAATAAGGGCTAATGGGGAGAGAGAAAGGAACCCCAAACTTTTGCGTGTTGTTCTTTCCTCTTTAATTCACTCATTTTTCCAAGTCGCCCCCTTACCTCCCAAGCGAATGAAGGAAGATGCTTTTACCACATTTCCCTCCTGTTGTTACTTATCTCGATGGGTGGTAAGTGCACTGGGCAGAGGTCATGTCTACACGCTACAAACCTTTCAAAAATATTTACATTATAGGTGGGGGCCAAGCTTTGTTCACACACCTGACCCACCAGAGAAAAGAATGCAGAGTCTGTCGGAACCAGCCTCCTCCACATGTGCTCAGGTTAAATGTTCCATCGTGATGCCAGACCACAAAGAACAGAGAGCCCAGAAGCTTCCTGGAAATCAGGCAGCACTGGGATGACCTTCAGTCGGCGTTACCTTGGAGACTGTTGCAATGTGTTGGAATCAGCTGCGGGGCTGCGTGTCCACTGCTACTGACCTCGCCAAAGGGAAGGGCAAGTTCAAGAGGGCTAGGAAGAACCGTCTTTGTGTGGCATATTGATTTGGGCAAATCTGTTTACACATTAAACCTCTCTTTTTTGATGCCCCCATTTTCGAACCAAATGACCTCCTCTTCTAAGTCATAGCACAGTTACTTCTGTTCTCAGAGAAGGCTTGTATTATGCCAGAAGGGAAGGGCAGCTGTGATGAAGACTTGAGTATAGGACAGACCTAACTCCTTATCTCCAAGTTAGGCATTAGAAACTTGGTCAAATGCCAAGGAGCAAACTTGGCTTGCCTTTCTTTCATGCCAAGCCAGGACTGGTGTTCTCCGTCCCTTTCCTTCCATACCATTAACAGAAGCCTAGTTCTCAGCACAAAGATCCTGCTCTTGGATCTAAATTTAAGCTTCATGGAAGATAATAGGAGCAAAAGAATGTATATATAGATATGACTGGGTCACCATGCTGTACAGCAGACATGGACACACCACCATAAATCAACTATATGCTAATAAAAAATAAGTTTGATTAAAAAAATAAAATCCTCCTTCCATGGCCCCTAACTCAAAGGAAACTTTGGAAATCTCAGCCTCGCTGGCTGTCACATGGATGCTTGCTTAGATCCTTATTATTTATTCTTAAGGAGCAAAGAACTTGCCATTTACCAGGTGGTAAAGAACCCCCAAACGTCCTTAAACATCATTTTCCTATAAGGGACACACTTGTCAGCCTCCCAGTCATTTCAGATAGGATTCCTGAAAGGGACATTCTTTCATTCTTCTCTCCCTGCAGGCATAAACATTCTGCATTTTGAACTTGAAACATACAATGTTATCTACTTTGTGGTGTCTTATGTAACTTTTCAGGAATGCTGCAAGACTTTCCCGGCTCCGGCTCCATGAGGCTGGAAGGGGGAGAAGGCGATTGGAAGGATGGGGGGAGCACGGGAAGGAGGGAAAAAGAATCGAGTGTTTCCATACATCGCGGCTCCGGCTGTTTGTGACAAGACGTTATTGCAATTAAGATACAAGCCGGATGTGTGGGCTAAACACGCTCTCAGCTGATATCACAGGCATTTATTGATAATGAAGACTTGGAGGAAGGGAACTGGAAAATTGTTGTCTTTAGGCAAGAGGACAGACCATATGGATTAATCAAAAAATTACTTCATCTTATCTAGGAGACGGGAAAAGTGTTTGTTTTACTGCAAAAGGAATGTTTCTGTCAAGCTTTAAGTGTCAATCTTCAGGTTTGGGCTCTGCGTGGTACAGTTCACCGCATAAGCACATTGTCTTGCTTTAAACAATCATTTTGGGCGTTCTTGTGGCACAGCGGAAATGAATCTGACTAGGAACCATGAGGTTGCGGGTTCAACCCCTGGCCTCGCTCAGTGGGTTAAAGATCTGGCGTTGCGTGAGCTGTGGTGTAGGTTGCAGACATGGCTCAGATCCTGAGTAGGCTGATGGCTTCAATTCAGCCCCTAGCCTGGGAACCTCCATATGTCACGAGTGCTGTCCTAAAAAGCAAAAATCAAACAAAAAATCATTTTGGAGTTGCCCAATGACCTGGCGGACATCCCCGCTATAAGAATAAGGGATAACATTCAGGGGACATCACATCCAGAAATCCTTGGTTTTGTGGCTCTTAGCACCCAACTAAATCTGAATTTGCCTAGTGGGATCCCCTAGACCTCATAAAGCAAACTGGACTTCAAGTGAAATCATGCTATTTTCAAGTAAGACATTACTAGGGAAAAGCCTAAAAGACATGATCTGGAATGTCTTTGGAAAGGCAATGCTAAGTTAGCAGGAATAATGAGTGAAAATCAGAACCCTTGGGAGACTAATTTAAAAATAAAATATAAGAATAGAGTACCTTCGATAAATGCGGAGAGTAAAAAACTGGAGATGTTAATACATCACACGCAGAAAAATACAGTGGCCGAGAGAGCACATCAAGTTTCCAGAGAGTAGCAGTTCAAGATCTTTTATGAAAAAACTAAACGGTGCATGTGAAATGAGCCTTCATCATTAGACATTCACCTCATCTTAAGAAGGCACTTTGGAAATTTCCACCTTTCAGATTTTTCTTGGATGAGCATGTCAGCATGTTTGATATATTATCCTCTGTAACATGAAAGAAATTTGGGTTAGTTACCACCAATAAAACAAAACTTGGATGAAGATGATTCCTTGAAGGAGTCTTATCAATATGAAAAATATTGGTCTGCTGGATTATTGAATTAATATGCATATGGACTCATGATTATGCAAATAGTGCAATATCTCGTGGGAGCCTTTATCAAACTCAAAATAGCCCAAATCTATTGTCTGTACCAGCTCACGTACTATTTAGAAATCATTCAGATAATTTGTTTGGGTTGGAACAAATCTAAAACTAAAATGAGAATTTAAGTTGGAGTTCCTGTTGTGGCTCAGCAAGTTTAGAACCTAGCATAGTGTTCATGAAGATTTGAGTTCCACTTGCTCAGTGGGTTAAAGCTCCAGTGTTGCCATAAGTCGGAGATGTGGGTCACAGAGGCTGCTCGGATCTGGTGTTGCTGTGCGTAAGCCGGCAGCTGCAACTCCAATTTGACCCCTAGCCAGGAAACTTCCATATGTCACAAGTGCTGCCCTAAAAAAAAAAAAAAGGAAAAAAAAAAGAGGAATTTAAGTTGCTTCAGAAAGACCTTCCAATAATAGCTGAAGGTCAGGGAATTCAGATACCTGGTCCTGGCTTTATTGATTTAGGGAACTTTATTTTATTTATTTATTTATTTTTAATTGGCCGTGCTTGCAGCATGCAGCATTTCCTGGCCAGGAATCAAACCCACACCATGGCAGCAACCTGAGTCACAGCAGTGACAACACCGAATCCTTAACCCCTTGTGCCACGCCGAGATTTAGGTAACTTCAGTGTTGAGTCTAGTTGCAATGCAATCCCTGTTGAAATTAGCAGAGTCATAGAAAATTACGATGCCCTCATAGAATATGAAATGCATACCTATTAGAAACAAATATTTAAGCTCTCTTGGTCTCTGGGCACCCTTCACAGGAAGACATTCAGTAGAGAGGACCTGTTGGTACCATCTGCTCTTTGTGAAGATGGAATCATCTCTCCTCCAGATTTGCCCTCTTTCCATCGACCAGTTCCAATCAGGTAACCAGATACGCTCTCCTGTATCTGACAATCAGCTAACAAACATGTTTGCACAATAGACACACATGAAGAAAATAACTTTCTTAGACATAAAGAGCTTCATGTGTGTTACAGACCAATCAAAGGACCCGGTAACTAGGACACTGCAGCTTAATGCAGCTGCATTCGGATGAAGCGCCCTGTTTCCCTGGCAACGGCAGCTCAGCAGATACTAACCCTGGAGATCCCAGAGGGACTTTCATCTGAGTACGTTTACAAAACCTTCCTATACTTTCCCTCTTAGGGGTGAGAAAGAGAAGATTTATAATATTTTCCAGATATGGGACCCATAATCACACAGTGGAAAGGCTCCTATCCCAGTGTGTCTGTCCTGTTATTTCTAGGGTGTCTTTAGAGGGTTCTTATGGAAGTTTCCAGAAGCAAATTAACCAGTAAACGGGCCAACCCATTAGTGAGATTCGTGCCACTAGCCATGTACGTGGGTGTATACACACATACATTTATAGATAGGTCATACCCTTCAGGAAATAAGGGAAGATTCTACAGCTGCCCAAGATGTTACTTCCTTTTATATACTCAATGCAATTTCCAGAAAAGAACCAGATGTCATTTATGTGCCACTCTTCAATTCTTCATGCTCAACCTACAGCTTACTGGGCAAAGACCACCACTCAGAATTACACTGGTTCCATGGGCTTTTCTCACCTTCTTTAATCCCTGGTCTGGAGTAATCTGTTGTCTTGCCTTTCATTTATTTTATGCGGAGTTTATTATACTCTGCATAAAATTATATAAAATATAATTTATGTAATATATAAAAATAGAAAAAATATAAAACTATATTATTAAATTACAATTATATATTGCAATTATATAAAATATATTGTATAAAATACAATATATATAATTTTATGTATATAACAAATTACATCATATATTACTTATATAAAAATTATGTAATGTATAATTTTATATAACACCTATCTTACAT
The DNA here is from genome assembly GCF_016906955.1 of Phacochoerus africanus. NCBI lineage: Eukaryota > Metazoa > Chordata > Mammalia > Artiodactyla > Suidae > Phacochoerus > Phacochoerus africanus. The sequence goes on along the minus strand of NC_062552.1, from coordinate 8,981,758 downwards.
AAAAGTTATAATCGTTTTCTGTAAAATAACCACAAATAGCAAAATTGGAAGTAGCCTGAGATACTACCTACTCCAAGAGTCTAACCTAGCGTCTGACTCCTCTACCATCCATCATTCTGTGTAGACGTAGAATGACAGTGTATTCCTATCAACGACAGGGACCCCACTCCCATGTTTAGCAATTTTGATTTTTTTTTTGTCTTTTTGTTGTTGTTGTTATTGTTGTTGCTATTTCTTGGGCCGCTCCCGCGGCATATAGAGGTTCCCAGGCTAGGGGTTGAATCGGAGCTGTAGCCACCGGCCTACGCCAGAGCCACAGCAACGTGGGATCCGAGCCGCGTCTGCCACCTACACCACAGCTCACGGCAACGCCGGATTGTTAACCCACTGAGCAAGGGCAGGGACCGAACCCACAACCTCATGGTTCCTAGTCGGATTCGTTAACCACTGTGCCACGACGGGAACTCCAGCAATTTTAATTTTAAGAGGTGTCTTCCTTGTCCTTCAGTCTGATCCTCCGAAGTTGTACAGATTAATTTGCTCTTTCTTTCAGGACAGATTTTTAATTTAAAGACAGATACTGCAGATCATATTTCCTTTCCTCCCTTTTCAGTTCAAGTTCCTTCGACGGAAGTTTCCAGTAAAGACCTGACAGGGCCATCTTTAGAGGGAGCTGGCATGAAGGTACACTTACGACCATTTTTGTAAATGATAGCTAGTGGTACTGGCATATTCCTTCTTCCAGGTTACAACACTAGGGATGCATTAGACTGCTCTTTTTCTAATGTAAAGGGATGAACAGCGCCTCCTCTCCCAAAGGTCTACACGCTGTCGCTTGTGGTTTAGGAAGTAAAAATGATCTTAATGGTCACAGAATGTGCTTTGGCTGTTCAATCCTTTCCAGGAATCGGGCTGAATAACTGCAGAGGACTGTGGACTTCTAAAGTGCCGTGCCACATCGGTCGGTGGCAGAGAGTACCAGTAAGGGCATCGGTCGGGACTAAATGTAATGCAACGCCGATAAGCCGATAACGTAAACTATTCTTTCTATTACCCACAAGGGGAACTCAATTCTAGGTAAACCGTGGGAGGAGGGGCAGGGCAGTGCTGTCAGAAGGACCTCCAGACACTTCTATGCTCTGGACAGAAGCCTACCCCTGCCAACCCGGCAGTGCTGCGAAGCTTCAGCACCCCCAGGAAGAGAGTCTCCCACTGGGCATAAACCCTGCTGTGGAAAAAAAATAATCAAAAGAGGAAGGTTTGGAAGTCTGTAGAGCTGTGCTGCATGTGGTTTGATTTATTTACATTGGAGCGGTTTTTTCTTTTCCCCGTTTAAAGAGATCTTTCTCCGTATTATTCCTCAGGGAATGTGTCAGCGGAGTGCTGTGTAGGAATTTACTCATACACCCCGCCCAGAATTCCTCCATCAAGAAAGGGAGCTCCAAATCTCTCAGGACAAAGATGTCACCTCCCTTCCAACCCACTTCGGAAAAAAAATAATCATTCCCTCCTCTGTGTTGTATGTGGATATCAGTTGTGCAACTGATGGTGACTGTTGCATTGGGGTTAGTGGAAGCGTTATCTTTCTTCTTCACTGGCCTGTAGGCATCTTTAGAGTAAGAAGCCTGTGTTAATTTCCTGGTACCACCTCAGGCAATTTCCCATCTCCCTTCACACACAGATGCACTTAAGAGCTTAGAAGATTTTTCTTTCAAAGACCAGCAGCTTTCTCTAGAAAAAGAGTAGTAGATTCCAAAAACGCTTTAAGGAAATAAGAAAATGGACCCACCCAGCCCTGCAGGTTCAAGATGGCCCTAAGGACGCCAGCCTTTCTGGAAGGGGAAGTGCTAAGAATGTTCTTTCCTATATATAATTTTTATATACATAATTATTATATGTATTTTGGCCACACCTGTGCCACTGGAAGTTCCTGCCTGGACCAGGGATCAAACCCGTGCACAGTTGCAACCTGTGCCACAGCTATGGCAACGCCGGATCCTTAATATGCTGTGCCACAAGGAAACCTTCTGTCCTTGAGTATTTAAAGAGATACTTGTTTAAATAAATGCAGCAGAAACAGACAACTGATTCAGATAAAAGAAAGCTATTTTCATGATTTTAATATACCACATTTGCTTTTTTATCCCCAAATTAAACTAGCGTACACTTAGTAGCCTTCTGCTTATATGTAATTTAACATGCATAGATAATGAGCCAGTATTTTGTTTTCTCTCCGTATGAAACAGGTCAGGAGAAAAAACAAAGATTAATGTAAACAAAACATGAAACCCTTCTTAGCAAATATTCTGTATTAAAAATATCTGGATTTTGATGGGTAGGTACAGTTATGAACTAAAAAGTCAAAACATAAGAATGACCCCATTCCCTCAAGTAGACCAGAAAGACAGAAACTACACACAGATATTCAAGATTGGAATCAGATGGATTCTATTCCGTTTCTGTGCAGTCTGGGCCTGAATCCAAACTCAGACAATTGTAACCTCAGAAAATCCCACCCTGAAAGCCAAGACCAAATTTCTCTCTGGAGGAGGACTGGGTCTGAAGACATGTGAAGATGGATGGGTCCCTTTTCAAAATGGATCTCATTGGTTTGGTCACCCTACCTCTACAGGTATCAATTTTGTCTTTGTGGGATTCTAATGAAAATTCCACGTCGTAGCCACAAAGGACCATGTATTGTCCAATAAAGCTTCCAGAAATGAACTTTGGCTAGGCACTCTCTCTTGGGGAAAGTTTAGTGATGTTACCTTTGGGTCCTGACCTGAGTCACTGACTCAAGCAGAGTGGCTCCCCGTGGAAAACGTATATACAGGCCAATGTACACAGAACTACACACATTTCTATTCATGTTCAAAACAGAGGACACCTCGAAATGGGAAACAACACCTACTATCAGAGTCTAAATTTTGCTTTTTGAGATGCCTCTTTCGGATTACGTATTTATTTTTACTTTAACATTCCTTTCATCTCTGGTTATAATCTGTAAGAAATAAAGGTTTTTCTTTCTTTCTTTTTTTCTTTCTCATTTAAGCATTTGGTATGCAGAATTGCTATTTACCAAAGCAGAAGTAAGAAAAAGAAAAAAAAAAACGGGAAGCATTTATTCTAAGAAATCTTTGAAATGACCTTAGATTGGAGGATTTATTTTTGGTGCTTTTAAGAATAGAATTACCGCCTATCTTGCTTGGGTTCCTAAGAAACCAAATCTGCCAAAATCATGATTATGAGAGAGAAGCCAGAAGGACACTTAAGTGAGTATTCTTGCTTTGTGAAATTGTGGCTATTTATTCAGAAGTTAACATCTGTTCTACAGTTTTCCCAGGGTGATTGTGAATATCACATCAGATAACGTGAAAAGCACCTTTGCAAGTTAAAAGTGCTATCGAGATGTGCTGTCCTAAATAGGGGCTTCCATAGAACTGACTCTTAATCTGACACGTTATAAAACCAAAGTTTACTACAAAACAGAAATCTGAGTAGCAGTCTTTGAAATCCATTCCCAGAGTTATCGTGAGACCAGGCTTTCAAAATCCTTTCAAGTGGAAATTTATTAAAGAAGAAAATTTATTTTTATTATGTTCTCCTTCCCCATCCTTACTTTACCAGACAAGTTAGAATATTTTTTGAAGATTTACCAGTTCAAAAGCCCCTAAAGACTAGCCGCCAAGAATGAATTTACAAAGACCAAATTCTCTAAGAATGATTGTATTAAGCGTAAATTTCCACCCCATTCCCCTCTCTGTAACCAATTCATTCAGGAATATTTGTCATAGAATTGACTTCCTCATAAGTCTTCATGAAATCAGCATTAAATATTATCGCCTTTTATTTAGAAAAGAGGAAATGCAGTGTACTCTGTCAACAGATAGTTATGCAATAAAAATTCGACAAAAAATAAGGCATTGGGAACTGGGGGAAAATGGATCTTTAGACGTTTGGGGAATGTAATGGGATAAAATGAAGGAATTTTTTTCATGTGTCATATTTAAAAAAATTTTTTCAGTGCTGCTTTAGATTTTTTAAAAATTGAACTGAAAATACAGGGAGTTCCCATAACTCCCCTCTCCCTGTACTCATTTTCCCTTATTATTAACATTTTCCATTATTGTGGTACATTTGCTATAATTGATGGACAAATAGTAACACGTTATTATTAAAGTCCACTGTTTACATGAGGGTCACTCTTTGTCTTGTACATACTGTGAGTTTTGACAAATGTATAACAACATGTACCCCCCGTGTAGTTGCACCTTCTAATGCTCCCCGTTCCATCAGTTTATCCCTCTCGCCCCACCAGCCCCCGCAACCATTAGTCTTTTATCGTCTCCATAGTTTTATCTTTTCCAGAATGTCATATAGTTGGAGTCAGGCAGTATGTAGTCTTTTCAGACTAGCTTCTTTCACTTACAAGCGTGTATTTAAATTTCCCCCGTGGCTTTTCGTGGCTGGATAGCTCACTTCTTTTAAACGCTGCTTGACTGTATTTATGCATTTGTCTATGAAGGATATCTTGGCGGTTTCCCATTTTTAGCAATCATGAATAAAGCTACTCTAAACATTTGTGTGCAGGTTATGTGGACATGAGTTTTTAACTCATCTGGGTAGGAGTTCCTGTCGTGGCACAGTGGAAACAAATCCGACGAGGAACCATGAGGTTGCGGCTTCGATTGCTGGCCTCCCTCAGTGGGTGAAGGATCCAGGGTTGCCATGAGCTGTGGTGCAGGTGGAAGATGCAGCTCGGAACTGGTGTTGCTGTGGCTGTGGTGTAGGCCAGCAGCTGTAGCTCCACTTTGACCCCTAGCCTGGGAACTTCTATATGCCGGGGGTGCAGCCCTAAAAAAGACAAAAAAACAAAAAAAAAAAAAAAAAAAAGGAAGAGGAGAGGCCCAGCACAGCTGGAGGCCACCAAGACTGGCAGGGTGTCCTCTGGTCCCCCGGTACCTTGTGATGAGTAATCACCCATGTGGGAGGGTCACTGACTCTCTCATTTTGTCGGAGGGAAGCCCACCTTTCTGCAAAGACAAGCCTTAGTACTCTGCCTGGCTCAGAATACAGGTCTGAGGCAACCCCTTGCTGGAAATGAGAATGAAAGCGTCCATATCCTTGGTTCTTCGGATGGAATGACCAAATCGGTGCTTTAGATTCCTGGACCAGTATAGCATCAGCATCACAGGGAACTAGTTCGAAATACTAGAGGCTTGGGCGCCACCTCCGATCTTCTGGATCAGAGACTCTGGAGCAACCCATGTTTTAACAAGTTCTCTTGGGAACTCTGATGCCTGCTAAAGTTTTGGAACTGCTGCCTTAGACAACTGTAGTTGTCAATAAGAGGAAGACTGAAATTTTAATCAAGGCTTTGTTCCTATTGTTAACACACCAGATTCTAAGAAAAAACACATACAACTCCAGGAATGGGGCAGTTTCAGGATTTTAGTTCAACTTGTCCTGAGTTATATAGTTAAACTCATCTAATCTATTGCTTCACTTTCTTGTGATAAAGCACATCCTCCAGACCGAAGCAAGAGTATAAAAAGCAAAATAAAACTACTAAACTGTAAAAATTTACAGTGCTTTATTTATCCTGCGTTGACAGTCCGGTTGTAAATGTTTAGAGCCCTTCCTAGACCACAGGAGCAAACACATCAACTCACGGGAAAGACACGGCAGTGATCAAGGCTCGAGAAGTGTTGGCAGGGGCTGGGGGCTCACTGCAGTAAAAGCAGAGAAAGGGGGCTAAGGGCCAAGCTGCACTGATAAATATTTACAAGCAAATCACCGAAGAACGAGCAGGGTTCTGTTACAGCCGAAAGGCAACAGGTCATATTTGAATGGTGGCATCCGAAACTGGAAACAAATTTGTTGCTGAAATACAAATTGGAGGAAATCGCTTTTGTGGGAAAACATTTCCTCTCCTCAGTGGGTTTCTCTTTTGTGTTCTGCCCGTTCTGATCGTGGAATTTCAGAGGCAACTGGGATCTCCTGATAGGGGACGGACTGGCTTCTGTTCCAAGCTCCCCTCGGTGGCCTTAGGAAAGGTGCCCTCTCTCCTGTGCCTGCTTGTTCTCATGGGAGAGGGTTCCCTTCCGCCCTGACCCTCTGTCCAATGCTCTAAGATCTGCAGGCGACTGTTTCTAAGCACAGAGCCTTAAAAAAGTGAGCCGAAGGGGCTCATTACAGCCGTCCCAATCCTTCCCTTCCCCCTTGACTATGAGTCCTAAAACGCTGAAGACTTTAAATCATGACCTTGAACTTGAAGCTGTCAGGAATTTTTTCAGCCATAGAAAGATGTGGCATCTCTGAAAAATATGAACAACAGGAAACAAAGCCCGCTGTCCTTTTCTCCAAATAACACTAAGCCAAACATTGGTATCCTGCTTCAGCACTTTGTAAAAGTGCCCATTGAGGAGTTCCCACTGTGGTACAATGGGATCGGTGGTGTCTTGGGAGCGCTGGGACCACATGGCAGGTTCGATCCCCAGCCTGGCACCGTGGATTAAAGACCAGGGGCTGCCACAGCTTCAGCTTAGGTTGTGACTGGGGCTCCGATCATCCCTGGCCCGGAAATTCCATGTGCTGGGGGGGGTGGCCAAAAAAAAAAAAACGAAACAAGTGCCCACTGAGTTCACCTCCTTGGAAGTTATGGTTGAGAGGTCAGCTGAGCAGAGGGAGGAGGAAAGGAAGTGGGGGAGGGTCATTGCTGCTACTCTGCGACCAGGACAGGGACCCCCTGCAGGGGGAGACCCACTTCCACCATTGCAGTCAGCTCTGGGGGGCGCCTAGGCACACACAGGGAGGGTTGGGGTTTGGGGGAGGGGCAAGGCAGAAGAGATCACTGCCCTGGGCTGATGGTGCTGTGTCCTGCTGATGGGAGATGGCAAGAGCCACTTGTCTACTCTCCGCCAGGGTACCAGTCCTGTACCACGTGGAAACTACAACCCTTCGGAGACTGTCCATCAGCAGTGGGTGGGAGAGGTGCACCTTTGGGAAGGAACGATCCACTTCCCTACCCCAGTCTGGGCTCACATTTTCCTTATGCCCCAATCCCCACAAATCACATAGCCAGCATGCTCAGAAATGCTAAATGACAGACTAGACTTTGAATCCAAGTCTGCCCCACCCCAAAGCTCTCGCTTTAGCAGCCACTATGGTGAAGTCATTGTATTAGATTCTAGAAAGTATACAGATAAGAACCAATTGCGGTTCCATCAACATGAGGGAATTTAGGATGATGAACAAATTACAATCCCTGCCCTTCATGTAAAATACAGGTCGAAGAGGCAAAGAATAGTCAAACTCAAATTGCCACACTGTGTGACAAATGCAAGGACAGAAATAAGCAGAGGGAGAATGGCAGGTGGGGTATCTAACCCTCTGGAAGTCAGGGAAGGCTTCCTGGAGGAGTGGACTTTTTAGCTCTGATCCAACTGATAAAATGGATAAAACCAGTGAAGACTATAAAGGGTAACAGATACCAAGGGCTGTTGAGAGTGAGCGTGTTTGGGGAACACGAGTAGTTCCATCTGTGCCCAGCTTCGAAATGAGATCTGGGTTTGGGGGAAAGGGTGATGAGAAAGGCTGGACAAGTGGTAGTCACCTCTCGTGAAACAGAATCACTGAGGCTGGAGTTCCCGTAGTGGCTCAGCAGTAATGAACCTGACTAGTATCTATGAGGACGTGTGTTCCATCCCTGGCCCCCATCAGTGGGTTAAGAATCCAGTGTTGCCATGAGTGCTCTGTAGGTCATAGCTGTGGCTCAGATCTGGCGTTGCTGTGGCTGTGGTGTAGGCTGGTAGCTACAGCTCCGATTCGACCCTCTAGCCTGGAAACTTCCATATGCTGTGGATACAGCCCGAAAAAGAAGAAAAAAAAAAAAAGAGTCACTGAGACATTTTAAGGGGATAAAGAAGATAAGATTTACATCTGGAGGAAATCATTCTGATGATCAGGATTGTGAACTGAATTCAACTTCTGTTTATCTGTCAGAACCCACGAGCCAGGCGAAAAGGTGATGGGAGAATAAATCAATAATAACCTTAGGGAAAAAAAAACATGGGGTAGGCCCGAGAGGTGGAGGAATTCAGAGAAGAGAACGTATAAAAGAAAATGTACCTTCCCAAAGAAGTTAAAGCAGCTTTGCCAAACTCCAAGTTCAGAATCAAAGGACCCAGGGAGGCAGCATCATAGCGCTCACTTGGGGGTTGGGGTCCAGGCAGCTGAGACTTGGTCCCCCACCAGCCCAGGTCTTCCTTCCTCACTGGTGCCGCACTTGGGCAGGCCTGGTGTGTACCCAACACTGGGCAGCGGGGGTGGGCACCGTGGGCCACGAAGATGGAGAAGCAGTGCCGAAGGAGACGCTTTTCTTTCTCTTCCCGGGCTTATTTCCCTGCCAAAATGCACTCCAGGTTCATCCATGTTATCACAAATGGCAAGACGTCCTCTCTTTTCAATTTAATTTTTATTTTATATTGGAGTATAGTTGACGCACACTGTTGTGTTAGTTTCAGGAGCACAACAAAGGGATTCCTTTATGCATATTTTTCCCTAAATGGAAAGTTTTCCAAGACACAAGTGTAAGGGAAAAAAACAAAGTGGCAGAATAATACATATGGTATAATCGTGTCTTTGTAAACACTCACGAGGGAAAAGATACATGGAGATGCGTGTGTGTTAAACCTAGGAGGCTGGAGGGAAATGAAATTTCGGATGGAGGATGTGCAGGGAAGTGATATGGGAGGGCAGGCGGGATGGAAGTGATTGGATAGTTTGATATTTGAATTTTTTGCATTAAAAATGTTCTTATGCATAACATATAATTGTATAATGCCTGACTGTACAAGTAAGAGGCTTTAGTAAAGAATCATGGCTAAGGCGTTCGCGTGGATTGGGGGTGCTGCCATGGGATGATAAGGTGAGTGACACTAGAAGCAATTAGACCATTTAGAAGAGCAGCTCTGAAGCGGAAGGGAGAGATAATGAATGTTTAGGCGGGAAGGTTGGTTGGGAAGAGCCATTTCTCAAAACAGACGCATCGGAAGGTAGGAAGAAGGCAAGAGGGAAAGGACTTGGCGATGATTACTTTGGGGTGGACGGGGTCTCAAAGCTGATTCCAGCTTTCGCGCGCCTCCCTCTGTGCCCCCCTCCTCACCCCCATCCTAAGTTCCCTTCCCTGGGGCGCTGCTGGGACAGGTTCATCGTGCACCTCTGCAGGCTTTCACTTCAATGTCTCGGTGTTTCAACATAAGTACATGTGCACAAGGATCTTCCTCCCTCCTTAGGCTTCCTTCCCTCCTTTTTTCTTTCTTCTTAATAAGATTTGTACGTTATGTGTTATCCTACAAACTGGTTTTTTTCACTTAATAAGATGTCTTGGGGAGTTGCCTTGTGGCCAACCTTGTCCCTGCTGCGCTGCAAGTTCAATCCCTGGCGTGAGAACTTCCGCATGCCGGGGGTGTGGCCAAAAAAACCCTAACCAAACCAAAGCAAAAGATGTGGAAAATTCTTTCTTTCTTTCTTCCTTTCTTTCTTCCTTCCTTCCTTCCTTCCTTCCTTCCTTCTTTCTTTCTCTCTCTCTCTCTCTCTCTCTTTCTTTCTTTCTTTCTTTCTTTCTTTCTTCTTTCTTTCTTCCGTCTTTCTTTTTCTTTCCTTCCTTCCTTCCTTTCCATTGGTTCATGCTCTGAATTCAGAGAAAAAGGACAAAAACTACAAAAAACTATTAATAGTTGATGCCATGGTTACATCCAAGGCCATTGCCTTGAACCTTAGGGTAAAGCCGGGAAGGGAGGGGCAGTTAGAACTCACCAGTATGATTTAGTGACCACGCGAAGAAGCCTGTGTGAAATAGTTGTGGGAAAACTTAAATGTGGTTTATCATTATTATTACCAGGGCATTATTTTCACTCCTTGAAAGTGCGGAGCACTCAACACGTCTCCCTAGTCCACGTCATCTTCTAAGCCATCTGCAGAAGGACCCTCTTTATTTCCTATTTACTCAATTAGAGAATTATTACACAGGCTCTTTCACTGTTCGTCCAATGTCCCTTGATGATGATGGGAAAAAAACACATTTGATTCTGTCAGTGTTCAGGTGGTTAAAGGTGATCCGTCTGTTGCAGGGAAATCACAGTGCTTCATTTATCTTACACCATTTGTGAGAGAAGATTTTTTTTTCATCTCATTGCATCATATGCTTTTTTTTGCCTTTTTGCCTTTTCTAGGGCTGCACCTGTGGCATATGGAGGTTCCCAGGCTAGGGGTCCCGTTGGAGCTGCAGCCGCCGACCTATGCCACAGCCACAGCCACAGCAATGTGGGATCCGAGCCGTGTTGGCGACCTACACCACAGCTCACAGCAGCGCCGGATCCTTAACCCACTGAGCAAGGCCAGGGATCAAACCCGCAACCTCATGGTTTCTAGTTGGATTCGTTAACCACTGAGCCACGACAGGAACTCCTGCATCATACGCTTTTAATCTCCAACATGATAACAATTTTTATATTTCGTTTTAAGCAGAGTTTTTTTGTTTTACTGTCTCTGCGTTATAATTTGCATGCTAGTTGGGAGAATATGAGATGACATCTCCTGTCGATGTCTTTCTATCTCTGATGTTTCAGCTTTCTACTCCTTCGTGCTTGCCTTTATCCATCTTTCCCACGTATCTTTAAATTTCTGACCAACTTAATGAGAAAGTATGTCCCAATTTGTTTGAATTTCATGTTAATTAGCAGTCAGTGACACCCTGAGAGCTGACCAATTAAGGCCTTATGAGAATTATCTGGGTGCTTTGTTCAAAAGCCTCTTTTGTTCTCCATCCCAGTTTTAGGGGCTACAGGCAGGACAGTTGATCCTAGGAAGGAGATGACCTCTGAATACTGGAATTGACTGTATTTACCAATAGTGACCACACGTATAAGCTCGGATCCAATCCCTGCCCTGGAACGCCATAGGCCACAGCATGGCAAAAAAAAAAAAAGGAAAAAAATTTAGAAAAGATACATACACCCCAGTGTTCATAGCAGTACTATTTACAATAGCCAAGACGTGGAAGCAACCTACGTGTCCACTGACAGATGAATGGATTAAAGAAATTTCGGACTACATCTGGGTTCTTTCTACACCCTTTGGCAGTCTGGAGGAAGGGCGTATTGGACAGTATACGAGAGAGGAACAGGATGGAAGGGTACAAAAAAAGGGGAGAAGGAATGGAAGAAACGATTTTCTAAAGTGCAGGGTGGAAGAGTACCCCCCCCCCCCGTACAGTGGAAAGGGAAGTAGCAGAGACAGAGGCGTTAGGAGACAGCGAAAGAGTAAGACTCTCGGGGCTGGGGTCCACAGCACGACGATGCCTTCGCTCCTCTGGTGTATCCTAATTCGCTGCAGTGGCAAGAAGACGAAAACTCTATTTCCCCAGCTCTCTTGGAGCTGGAGTATCTGAAGGTCTAGGTTTTATTGCTCATGAGAGACTTGCAGTTTGCGCTATACCAGATGGGGAGCCAGGCAGCAGCAGGTCCCACTTCCATTTTTCTGACATCAGCATCATAGGTTCCAGAGCCAGTCCTTCTGATGGCAGCTCCCCCATCCCAGACCACAGCTCAGGACACGTGATCCTGGAGGTGGTCAACCGTCTCAGCGCTGGATGGCAGAGCGGTTTAGGAAGAAGGCTTCCTAATTCCCAAGCATTTTGATCACGGTAGAGATGGGGCCAGTTCCCCCAACATCTGATTCTCTGTTTTGAAACCCTACTGCTTAAAATAGCTGGAATGTTTCCTGTGATCCACAACGGAAACTTGATTGATACACATCATTTTCACTGAGTGGCCCTAACAGATCCATGAGAGAAGATTTAGGACTAACTACCTCAGGAAATAAAACTCCATTTTATCATTACGGACTCACAGACGTGGAAAACACCGTATGATCATCAAAGGGGGAAGGGGAGAGGAATAAATGAGGAACTTGGGATTAGTAGATACAGACTATTATATACAAAATAGATAAACAATAAAGTCCTACTGTATAGCACATGAAAATATATTCAATACCTTATAATAACCTATAATGGAAAAGAATCTGAAAAAGGATACATATATATATGCACAACACTGTAAATAACTATATTTCAAGATAAAAAAAAAAAATCCAGATAGTTCCATAGAATGGCTAGATTCTTTTTGTTTTTGGCTTTTTAGGCCACACCCATGGCATGTGGAGGTTCCCAGGCAAGGGGTCAACTTGGAGCGATAGCCACTGGCCTACACCTCAGCCACAGCAATGCCAGATCTGAGCTACATCTGTGACCTACACCACAGCTCAAGGCAATGCCGGATCCTTAACCCACTGAGCAAGACCAGGGATTGAACCTGCATCCTCATGGATGCTAGTCAGATTCGTTTCCTCTGAGCCATGCCAGGCAGTCCAGAATGGCTAGATTCTTAAAAAACTAAAAATTCTAGCATCTAAATGTACAAATCCATATAAATTTGAAGAATTTAAACATTTAGATCTCCATCTATCACTGCCACGATGCAAGAATTTTTAAAAATGTGTTTTGCAATATGTCCTCATGGCCAATGAAAAGCATTTTGTTAGACAAAGGAAAAAATAAATTTCAAAGCAGAAGCCTGGAGTTTCTGCTGAGGCTCAGCAGAAACAAACCTGACTAATATCCATGAACAAGCAGGTCTGACACCTGGCTTCGGTCAGTAGGTGAAAGATCTGATGTTGCAGTGAGCTGTGGTGTATATGGCAGAGGCGGCTTGGATCCCACATTGCTGTGGCTGTGGTGTAGGCTGGAGGCTACAGCTCCCATTCAACTCCTAGCCTGGGAACTTCATATCCAGCCCTAAAAAGCCAAAAAAAAAAAAAAAAAAGCAGAAGTCTGTCTTCCTGTCATAGATAATAGTGTTATCCCATTCCACGCATTTTAAAACCAAGATTTATGGGGAATCTTACAGGTTTTTTTTTTCTTTCTTTAACTTCCCAATCATCCATAAAATTTCACTATACCTAAACAGTATATATATTTCTCACACGCCTACAATGTAATCTTTTATCAGTTAAGAAGAGCAGTGAAGGCTAACTTTCCACTCCCTTGAGGATAATGTCCAGCCTCTGTAGAATAAACAGAAAGCTATGAAGGTTTTTTTTTTTTTTCTTAAATTGCTACAGCCAGGAGTTCCCGTTGTGGCGCAGCAGTTAACGAATCCGACTAGGAACCATGAGGTTGCAGGTTCGATCCCTGGCCTTGCTCAGTGGGTTAAGGATCGGATCCTGCGTTGCTGTGGCTGTGGTGTAGGCCGGCGGCTACAGCTCCAATTCGACCCCTAGCCTGGGAACCTCCATATGCTGCGGGAGTGGCCAAGAAATGGCAAAAAGACCAAATAAATAAATAAATATTAAAAGAAAAGAAAAGAAAAGAAAATTGCTACAGCCATGGCATATGGGAGTCCCAAGGCCAAGGACAGAATCTGAGCCACAGCCTTGACCCATGCCACCACAGAGACAATGCCTGATGCTGCAGCACAGCAGGAACTCCAGAAAGCTATGCGGATTTGACATCTTTTACCTTTCCCAACCCACCTCTTGCCTACCCCCTCTGCACCCATCCCATCCAAGTTCCTGCAGTTCCAAACAAGCCAGGAGGCTTCAGGCTGTTGTGCTTTCACATGCAATGTCCCTCCCCGAGGATCATCCCGATCTGGCATCTTCTACATTCACCCAACTCGATACTCCCTTCTGCTATAAGATACCTGTGTGTTCAAGGCCAGATTCACGTCTCCACTCCATTAGGCATTTTGTGGAGCGCGCCATCTTGACCAAGATGAATTGACAACTTTTGTTCCCTTTATGACTTCTGAACCCCTTCCCACTCTAGCATCTGTGATATTTTATTCCTAAATCTCCCATGTTAGGCCGTAAACCTGTGGAGGGACTCATGTGTCTTTGTCTCCACAGCAGGTTGCCCTGCATCTAATAAGACCTTCATTGGCCAAATAATATAACAGCCAAAGAATTGCTGAAGGAGATGGTACTTGATGTAGGTTTTGAGCTATTGGTAGGATTTGGGCAGGATTCTGGGCAGGGGAAGAAATATGAGCAAAAGTTTAAAGACTGTATTTAATTATATAACGCTTGTGTGACAGAGGGAGAGAAAAAGAATGATGATTGGGAGAGGGGAAGTTAAATTTAAATATATAGCACGAGACCACATTCTGAAACCCTGAGATGTTACAAACAATGATACCATCATGAAATAAGTTGGGGGAAAGGGCTTGTGCTTTACACAAAGGCTGAAGAACAAAATGTTGTTGATTTTGAGTTGAAAACCCCCATGATCGCTTCCTTTTCCTTGTATGTCGTATTTTTTAAACAAAATCTTCTTGCCAGTGGCATCAATGTGTGTTAAAATCTAATGAAGTGTTAAGTACTGTATGATTAGGAAAATAATACCAATAAAGCATAGTTAATCTAATGCCTTTGTGTATGATTATAATAGATATATTTACATTTATCATGAGCAATTTGCTTATCATCATTTGATGATTAAATCCATTAATAATATGTAGAGTTGGTTATTACCATGGTACCAAAGAAACTTAAAATTTAGTTGGGGTTGACGGTGTTATAGGGGAACTAATATTGAACATCTACTATAATCTAGGCACCAAAAAATGTATAAGGTTATCTAATTGAGTCCGCATGACTACCCTGGATGGTAGGACTCACTAGCCTCATTGGTATGTATGAAGATACTAAAGCTCAGAGAATTGAAATCCCACCCCCAAGATTACTTAGCTGTGATGAGAAAAGCTTTCATTCAGCCCCAGGCCCAGAGCACTTGAAAATGAGAATCAAGGCGTTCCCGTCGTGGCTCCGTGGTGAGCGAATCCAACTAGGAATAATGAGGTTGCAGGTTCGATCCCTGGCCTCACTCAGCGGGTTAAGGATCCGGTGTTGCCATGAGCTGTGGTGTAGGTCTCAGACTCAGCTCAGATCTGGTGGGGTTGTGTCCGTGGTATAGGCCGTCGACTACAACTCCCTAGCCTGAGAACCTCCATAGGCTGTGGGAACGGCCCTAAAAAGACAAAAAAAAAAAAAAAGAAAGAAAGAAAGAAAATGAGAATTAAAAGTCATCCTTGTTTAGCAGCTTAGCAAATTTATTAGGAATAAATCTTCCATCAAAGATGTTTTAGCATCTTGGTTATCAGGAGACCATTTCCAGAAGTGAATTCTAATTGTAATAAAGTCTATGCCAGTTCACACACAAAAAACTTGTACTTTTTGTGAATAATGTGGTGCTAAAGGCTTGGGCTGAGGGGAAGGAAGACAATTATCTGCCTAAAAAATGTTGATTAAGCCAGTATGTTGTAGACCGTAAAAATGTGTTATCAAAGAACTTCAATTAATTTAGTTGCTTTGTATTATTCGGCCCCTCCATAAAGCTCTCTCTTAGTTCGTTTCAGAAACTCAATCTGGGAGCTCCTGTTGTGGCTCAGCGGGTTAAGACCCCCACATAGTGTCTGTGAGGATGCAGGTTCAATCCCTGGCTTCGCTCAATGGGTTGAGGATCTGGCATAGGTCACAGATGCAGCTTGGACGTGGTGTTGCTGTGGCTGTGGTGCAGGCCGGCAGCTGCAGCTCAGATTTGACCCCTGGCCCACATACTGCGGGTGTGGCTGTAAAAAGAAGACAACACAACAACTCAATCTGGAGTCACAGAGTGGCTTTTAAAATTCAAGCCTAGAATTCTTCCACAAGGTTTTAAGGAGGACTGGGTGTGTGACATTCTTTCGTGAGGTGTCCTTCTCCACCTGCCTAATCCTTTCATCCCACCCCTGCGGGAACGGGAACGGGTAAAATGACTAAAGCTATCTGGGCTCTTGATACGCAAATCCTCATGTGCATAGCAGAGAGCTTAGCAAGACAAAGAGCTGGGTTCTTGGGTAATTTTTTTTAGCGTGACTGCAACGATCGCGAAAGCTTTTGCTTTTTACTCTTCTTGCTCAAAGGTGTCGTGTACTTGAAATCCAGAGTAGTCTGGTGAATAGATCTTTAACTGGAAGAGGTGTGGTCCTCTAAGGAGATCTCCACATCAGAGTGGGCGAGAATTCTTGTCTACTGTGTCAGGTGCAGTGTTCCCGATATGGCCTTCTTTCTTCATTGGAAGAGTCAAGGGTTCATGGGTAGCCGTAGCTCACTATTTGAATAAGAGCATCAAATAACTTTGTACATCTACATGGTTACGTGTGAGTGTCTCTGGTAGACTCTAAGCTCTACAGGTAAATTTACTTCCACGAAAGCAACGTTTCCCCATGTTTCCAGTTTATCATTTATGACCTCTCATAATATCCTTCTCAAAAGGACGTGTCCTTGAATAGTCACAACCTGTATTTCAAAAACCACGGTGTAAACAATTTGGATTTAAACAATAATGAAGCACCACGGATATTTATTACTGCGTGTAATTACAAATGTCCGCTGAATCTTCTGAGCAAAAAGTTCATGGCAGAATGGAGGTAAGAAGTTGGATTTTAGGAGATTTCTTGTTGTTTTTTTTTTCCCCTAAACGCACGTGGGTATTTTGTAATATTTCCTCATCCTGGCAGGATGGAGTTTATAATGTTCATGATATCCCTGAGTGAACTCCGTTAACACGGATAAATTCCACAAGTAGCTAGGAAGTGGCAGCCCCATTGATAAGCTTCCCCAGTGCACCGAAATTGAGCCATAACATTCCCATTAACTTTGTTTGCAGCAGTGATTAATGATAAAAGGTACAGACAAATCCAAGTTAATATAGATAGGGAACTGTTATTTTCCTCATCCTCCAAAATTTGGCTATCATTGGATAAACATTCCCTTCTGTGGAAGACTTTCTTCCCCCCCCTCTCATTGGCATGTCAGCCAGGCTGTGGACACTCTATAGAAAGGGTTGGATATAAAATCTGTCCTTGCCTGACCTCAAGCTCCCACCCCTTCAAAGCAAGTCTTTCCTCTACATTTTTATCACCTCACTTTCCCTAACATCCACCTCCATGTTCATAGTACTTTTGTTCACCCAGCTTCTAAACTTCTCTGGAATAAAAATACAAAGAGGATGATAGGAATTTATAAGCATTCCCACACGGTGATATCTGAAAATTGCTTCCCGTGGGGCAGACCTGCAGTCTGGCCAGCCAGAAGGACCTCAGAGAAAATACCTACTATGGACCCCAGGCTGTGATGTTCAGCCCTAAGAACTCTAAAATCAGACTTTGTTAAGGCAACGAGAGCAGGCTGACTTGGATTAACCAAGGAAGAGCATCATTCCTATGTATCAATGTGTTCATTTGTAGTAAGAACTGTAACTGTCATAGAATAGGAATACACCTGCTGACATCATTGGTGAAATGACCTCCTGAAGTCAGACCTAATGGAGAAACAAACCATACAGAATTTGCTTGGATTCAGAGCATGAGGAGTTCAAAGAACTGAGTGGTAAAATAGATCAACTCTCAATAAGGAAGCTCTAAGCTTAGCAAGGACTTCAGCATTTAATGATGCACTTATTTGCAAGACTCCCTGGATTTGCTGAGGCATAAAGCATGAATTATATTTCATCAGGCAATTGCTTTCTGGTTGGTGTAACACATGCAATGTTGTTGCCAAGACTCAATTTCCACTAAAAGATGATTCCTGTGCAAATACAAAGGTTCACAAAATGTCCAGGGTCAGATAGGAAAAAAAAAAAATCCAAAGATAAATCGATTTTATTATGCTCTAACAAACCAGAAGTTAACCCCAAAGGGTGGGTTCTGCCAGTTGACAGAGACTTTCCCTGACAACAGCAGAGCATCCAGTAATCTGCTACTTTGTAGCCTGATGACTCTTCATAAAGGAAAGAATATCATCCAGTCTCCACTCCCCCGTCAACCAAGAGAGATGAAGTAGTAGAAATGGCACCTGCAAATGCAAAGATACTAATAAACAGTCATGGTTTTCATGCCTTCTGGCTTCTTTCCCAAAGTACCTCTACTTTTATGGGGTTTGATAGTTACTCCCAAGTAGGCATTTTCATCTTTCTGGATAAGGTAGCCAAAGAGTAGAAGGTGTTTAACCTAAAGACCACTTTCCCTGGGAGGTTAACGACCTGCAAAGTGGACTTAGGAATATACCTCCTAGAGACAAGTTTAGCATTGCTCTTGCAATTTATCTCATGTGAAATTATTTCACTTAAAAAAAAAAAAAGTTTTCTCCCGGAAGATGTTGTATAGAACAGGTCCTTGCACGCAGCCCAATCGCTGTTACTTCTTTCTAAGGTAAGATCAGGCCCAAGAAGTGTCAGAAGTTTCATGCCCTTTCTCTCCACATGCTTATTCATATAGACAGCAAGTTCTCCATAGCCATGGCCAAAAGGCTTTTCTGAAATGTTTTGTAATGCATGGTTGCTTGGTGACATTTTAATTTCAAAATAAATAGTTCTGCCTTGTCCCATATGTATGCACACTGCACTAAACATAGATTCTGGGCATCCTACAAAGCTCTCAGGTTGACATGGCAAGGGCTGTTTCAAATGTGGTTTTGGTGGAACCAAATCCTAGATTATTTTTGGTAGAATGAGACATTAGAAGTGAGCATGCTGTTATCCCTGAAAAATACCCCAAGACTATAATGAAGTCCTTGGTCCCGCCAATACTCTGGGGCTTTTAATGTGGATGTAAGGAGTTAGACAAGACTTCCGTACCAGAGTTAGTAATGAACTATCCATCAGGCAACTGGGTCTCACGCCCTCTGTTGCTTATAGGACTCAGCAAACTGTGATTAAGGAGAGAAATTTCATGTTCTTTCTAGCAATGAGCGTTGTCACTGATAATAACCTGGGGTTATTGTGCCACCGTGTCACACATGGAAGTATGCCCCAGGACATGCACAAAACTGACGTGTCTACTGTCTTAACAGCCAGAAACAGATTTTAACGTATACACAGACTATCTCAAGACAAGTCCACAGAGGTTAATCTGGGACTGGGACAGGGACCAGAGAATGCTCTGCATGGTTTGGACACCAGAAAATGACGATTTGAATATTTCTACTAATTCTTATTTTGGTACAGTTATTGAGGCGCCCTGTGGAGCAGACAAATGACATAGTATTGCAAAGCTGACTGAGCTAGATCGAACTGTGGTTCGATCTTTAAGGCACCCCTCCCAGTCCTATTTTCCTCATAAAGTATGCTAGGTGAATGCAGATTAATTATTTCCAACTTACCTAAATGGAGATAATTTGTCTTGACATCAAAAGCAATTTACAACTATGATGTTTCTTAGGCGTCTCGTCTGGGTTGTTTTGCTACTTTTGCCCATTGCTACTTGGAAATCTTTTTTGGGCACTAAGAATAAAAATCTCATTAACTTCAAAAGTGATTTCCCTACTTGCTGCAGACTTCTTTTTTTTTTTTTTTTCACTTCCAGTGAAATCAAAATTTCAAGGACAGCAAAAATCTGAGTACGCTCTGTTCATCCCTGAGTCCATGGTCTCATTTTGTCAGATGCACAAGAGTCTAAGTGGTTACACATTATGACATCTCTGGCTAATTCAGAAGCCAAATAAGCAGATCTCCAACACAGACAAGACACATTAATTTGTGAACAAGGCTGCCTGCCTCACTGGCATTTCTGTCTATGACGTTCACCCCTGGTTAACAAAGAGCAGAGATCTGTAATTTCTTTTCGAAGCTCCGTTTTTCTTTTCTCATCCAATGTTCTGAAAGTGTCCAGGTTTTCTTTTTGACAGAAGGAAAATAGCTTCAGAGTTCACATGTGCATCCTTGTGTTTCTAGTTAATTGATTTTAATTTGATTCTCTCTTTTTTTAATCTTTCTAAGTGAAGGATGCCCTTTCCATGCTGTAGATAATAGCCTTACTTTTTTTTTTTTGTCTTTTTGCCTTTTCTAGGGCCGCTCCCGCGGCATATGGAGGTGCCCAGGCTAGGGGTCTAATTGGAGCTGTAGCCACTGGCCCACGCCAGAGCTGCAGCAACTCGGGATCCGAGCCGCGTCTGCCACCTATACCACAGCTCACGGCAATGCCGGATCCTCAACCCACTGAGCAAGGCCAGGGATCGAACCCGCAACCTCATGGTTTCTAGTCGGATTCGTTAGCCACTGTGCCACAACCGGAACTCCTAGCCTTACCTTTTACTTGCCTGCTTACATCACACATGTCAGAAAAAGAAAGTCCTTTGTGACATTGAGCCATGGCCAAGCAGTTAGGTGCATGTACCATGTTTCTTTTGGGTTCACAACATGGGATCTTACCTCAAACCTGTTGTCCATTTGAGTTTGAATTTGCAACAATTCTGGAAGTGCGGCTGTGTTTCGTCCTGTCATAGCCACTAGCCACATTAGCTGCAGGGAGGGGGGCTATATGAAGTGACATGGCGGTAAGATTGGCCTCCTGAATTAGGTCGACCAGGGTTATGCTATCTGCACTTCTGTAAACTTGTATATGTCAATGAACTTCTCTGAGCCTCAGCTTTCTCCTCTGTTAAATGGAGGAAATCATGTATTCTGTATCTATTAAAGAGCACATACATCCGAAAACCCCTAACTGCCTGTCTATCAGACTGTTGTATTTGCAATGGATGGGCCATGGGTTCCCTATAGCACAGGGAACCAGGTGTGATGGGGTCACTTTGCTGTACAACGGAAATTGAAGAAATATTGTGCATCAGCTATACTTTAACAAAAATGTTTAAAAAAGAGCATTTATAGAAATTACCATCTTCACGTGGTGACACTCTGTAAAACGAGAAAAGTGTCTTTTGGGTAATGCTGGATTAAACTCAAATAAAAGTTAAAGTCAAATTAAAGTTGAGCAGATTTCTTCATCGCAGAGCTTCTTGAAGTTGATACAATAACATGAATATCCAGTGGAAGTATGGACTACACCGATTACCCTGACTTATTTGGAGAGCCACAGAACACATATTTAGAAGAGTTTACCCCCTTCCTAATGTGGCAGTGATAATGGAGCCTAATAATGCACACCACATGTTCAACTCAGAATCTCCTGCATAATAAGGGCTGACCACATCCTTGTGCCAAGTGCTGCCAACGTGGCTGTGTTGAACTGTCCTCACAATAATCCCCAGAGGAAGGAGGCATCCCTGTTCTTCCCTTATAGGTGAGGAAACGGGAACCTATAGATGTTGGCCAACTGTCCAGAGTTATACGACAAGAAAGTGGTAAACGTGGGACTTTTTGACTCCACAGAGTCTGTCTGATCACACTTGAATAGGTGCGGGTTCCCTGGCCTCTTCTCCTTAGCTAGCCCTGGGACCAATTTCCTATGCAAGCTACTGGCAGGGTGGGCATCAAAGTCAAGGTCCCCCTGAAGAGCACGATCTTCCTTTAGAGCTTATCCAGAAAAGTTGTTAGACAACTCCAGGCCCCACATTCAACCGGCCATTCTTTCAACAAAGATAAGTTAAGTGCTTAGTGTATACCAAGTGTTCTAGGTAATGTGTATGTGGCAGTGAATAAGACAGACAAAAATCCCTGTGCTCAGGGAGGTTATACCCTACTGTGAGACCAAAACAGTTAGATAAACACACAAAAATCATGTGTAGAAAAAGAGTGGCTTTTTTTTGGTGGGGGTGATGGTGGTGGTTGCAATTCTAATTAGGGTCACAAAAGGAGGCCCAGGTGAGATGGTACCAATTGATCAAAGACCTGCAGGGAGGGAGAAAAGAAACCATGACATCATGGGGGGCGGAGCTCCAGGCTGAGGGAGTAGCAAGTGGAAAGATTCTGAGGAAGGGGCAAGCATGGTGGGTCGAGGGCATTGCAACAGTTTCTCTCTTTCCCTACTTTAATTCTTATGTCATGCAAAGGCATGTGGTCAGACAGACACGGATCAGCCTCTCTCTTAGACCTTCCTATGCTGCTTAGAAGTGGTAGAACTGCACCACTGAACTTATTCTTTAACCAGAGCAGAGATCCGTCTTGGGAATATAAACTTTGAAACTAATGGAAAAAAAAAATTCTAAAGCCAAGACAATTTTGTGATATATTTTCTTTCTTCTTCTTTTGGCTGCACCACAGCAGATGGAAGTTCTGGAGCCAGGGATCAAATCTGAGACATAGCTGCAACCTACACCACAGCTGTGACAACCCTGAATCCTTAACCCACGACACCACGGTGGCAACTCTGTGTTATATCTTTTATGTGATTGCATTTGAGAGTTTCTGATATAACCAAATTACTGCAAAATTTTCTAAAGTTCATGGTGATTAATAAGACATCATTTATGAAAGCATTTACAAATTGTTAGGTAAGCAGCAAGTATAAGGGATAATGTCTATTTTTAAAGAATGAAATTTTAAAAATTGCCTGCTATGTTACCTTGGCTATAAATTTGAATATATTTTTAAACCCCTAGGATTTACTAGTAATTTAAAGATGCCTTCCTCCATTTTCATTTTAAACAAAGTATTTCAACAGATTGTCTTTAACACATGCTTTCTTTTCCATAATATATATTTTTGTAGGACCATGTTCAAATTAAAGAGAACTAAATACATTCTCTTGCTTACCTTCATAAACTTCTGATAGGCTACAAATTGGTTCAAACTTTCTATTAAACAATTTGGCAATATATATCAAGAGTTCGCAAGAAATTTATATCTTTGGCCTTGAAATTTCTTTCCCAAGGATCTTTAGAACATTGTATGCAATAAGGAAAGGGATCATTTGCAAGGACACTTAACCCAGCATTATTTATATTTAAAAAAAATTGCAAATGACACTGCTGTGTCAATTACAGTATATTCATACAAAATTGATCCATTTATAATCTTTGCATAGAATTTTAATAGCATAGGAACTTGCTTATCACACGAAGTTAAGAGGAATAAAAGTAGGATCAAAATTGTGGATAAATGTGGTCTAATATAGGTAAACTATAAAATGCATAGCAAAATATAGCTAAATGTTGGCAGTGACTGAATCTGAGTTTGGAGATTTGGGTGTATTATCTTGCATCTTTGCCATTCCCTAATGTTTGTCACAATGAGGCATTCAACCCTAATCTCACCCTCTGTTACTTGGTCTCGGTAACATTTCACAATTGTTGACATAACCACATATTAAAAATTCTTTTCTCTGTTCCTTGTCAACAATGGATGACATCAGTGATGTCTCAGCAAACAAGGAAGCTTACAATCAGTTGTCATCATTGTAAAGCTGAAAACCATGACCAGAAAAGAACTTTCACATTATAACCCAAAGAATCCCTCGGTGTCCTTATTTCAACACCAGTATATGCTTAGAAGGTGTGTTTTGAGAGATTTATGTCTTAAATGACCCATTGGATTTCTGACCTCACTTTCCTGTCTTTTTCTTTCCTTTTTTTAATGATTTTTATTTTTTTCCGTTATAGTCGATTTACAGTTTTCTACTGCACAGCAAAGTGACCCAGTCACACACACACACACACACACACACACACGCACACGCACACATATGTACACATTCTTTTTTCTCACATTATCATGCTTCATCACAAGTGACTAGATATAGTTCCCAGGACTGTACAGCAGGATCTCATTGCTTATCCATTCCAAAGGCAATAGTTTGCATCCATTAACCCCAGATTCCCAGTCCATCCCACTCCCTTGGCAACCAAAAGTCTGTTCTCCAAGTCAATGAATTTAACTTTCCCGTCTTTTTTTAACAAAGAAGATAAACTTTACAATGAAACATGGGTAAAACCCAACTATGTTTGTATTTCCTGTCGTGGCACAGTGGTTAATGAATCCGACTAGGAACCATGAGGTGTGGGTTGGTTCCCTGGCCTTGCTCAGTGGGTTTGGGATCTGGCGTTGCTGTGAGCTGTGGTGTAGGTTGCAGACGAGGCTGGGATCCCGTGTTGCTGTGGCTCTGGAGCAGGCCGGCGGCTACAGCTCCGATTAGATCCCTAGCCTGGGAACCTCCGTATGCCAAGAGAGTGGCCCTAGAAAATGGCAAAAAGACCAAAAACAAACCCAAAAAAACCCCCTCCCCCCCCAAAAAAAAAACCACCTAACTATGTTTGCTGTTACAACATAACTTGAGAGAAGTTCTGGGAAGTATATTGTAATAGGTCAGCTAGCTCTTATACTTGAGTTACAAAGTATGTAATAAGCAAATACGCCTTGGACTAAACCAAGATTTTCTTGCCTATTCAAAGGAAAGATCCCATGTCAGGCTACTGGGTGCTCTTATTTCTTCCAGTCTTAGACAGAGTCTGTACAGCAGTATCTTAGGAATCCATCGGAAATTACCTCCAATTGCTTGTAAATTGGCCCTTGCTTTGTTCCAAATTCAGTCTAGAATGTTCTTGGGGCAGAATGGCTCCACCAAATGACCAAGCCTGAAACAGCTGCGCTCTTAGCACTAATAGTCGTAGCACTCTTAGTCTCTTCTGCCAACCCGTCATTTTTCACCATTTTTTTTTTTTGGAGTAATGACAAATGTATGTGCCTCCCCCACCAGAAATAGAAGCTACAATGTTAAGTCTCCCCAGCCAAGACCATGCAGGAGACAGTAATTTATATGTCTTTAACAGTATGTGCCACATGCCTTCAAAAAAATCTACTATTCAGTTCTTATCAGGCAAACTACACAAATAGGAGTTTTGTTTCCTGTTATTGCAGTACTTGTGGAGTTGGAGAAATGCTCTTGATTTCCTTTCATAAAGTTTTCTTTCTGAAACAATCAGGATTGTAGTAAACACTGACCCAAAAAAGAGGGTTCATTTCATGAATTTCCAGTAATGCCGGTGCTCCGAGTATTGTTTTTGTCGTAAAAGATAGGAACGTTTAATTATTAATGTCAAAAGGATATTTCATTTGTTTCAACAGCTGATATTCTCACCAAGGATTTCCCATATCCTGGGCACTGCCGTGTTCCTGGAGGAACAGGTGGGCCATGCCGTATACTTTCTGAGCCCACTCCCTCCAAGACCAAGTTCATGAGCTTAGAAATGACTTACCTAGTGCATGGCAATGTGAAGTAATGTGAAGTAATCCTGAGCTTTCTACACTCTTAACAGCACTGAGGAATTTTAGGTATTTTCTGCAGTGTTTGTTCTTAGTGGGGGGTATGGCCACTGCATCATTGTATGTTCTCGTAAGTGGTCTGAGTTTTCTCCTTTAGTCTCTTGAGTCCCCCCCAAAGTTACGTGAATCTTACTGGAAGGCATGGGCCACCTCTTGGCCTTCGTCCTAATGTCCCTGATGTCTCTAAGTGGACCTGGCGGGGTTCCACGGCTCTATGACATTTTAGAGCTGTTAACTAGCTGCAAAGGCTGCAAGCCCATCATGATCTAGTCTGCCTGGTTACAGGTTTCGTCAGCGCCAGTTGCATTTCTCCCTCCCTCTGCATGTGCCTAATGTTGAGATTTGCATGGGCACTTGGTCAAAACCTTGCCACTCTGCTCTCAGCTAAATTCTCCAAAAACCAGTCTTCGTCGTCCTCCAAGGGCTTCGCCAGATGTCCCTCTTTCTCCTTCTACATTCTGTACAATTTCACCACCTTACACAAATGTCCCCTTAGCCAAATGGGACCCCACCTTTTCTCACACAATATTTGGCATGCACTTTTCTTTGTCCGCCATGGAGCTCAGGTGACAGGAAAAAATACAGATGATGGCTATTTTACTGGGGGGAAAAATCCTTTATGATTTCTTCCTTCCAAGTCACATATTTACAATGTAAAACCTTCCGTTTGCTGCTCACATTCCAATCTTCATATCAGAATTAAATAGTCCCACTCACTGGTTTGAAGCCAGTCACATCTATCCTGCTTGCTTGCTCCCCTACCCCTTGTTTCCAGGAATGCAGGTCCTGACTTTTTCTCCAGGAGCTCAAATCCCTATCTTGATAACCAGCCTGGGAGGCCAGTGTTTCTGGGAGTAGGGTCTTGCTTTAATGTCATGGAGCCTGGAAACAGCCAAGTCCAAGCTATAGCCTGGGTCCTTTTCACTGCCACCCCCCAGACGGTCAGGCTGGGATCCATCCCTTGATAGCTGTCTCTTTTGCTGAAGTGCTCCACCTGCTGGCCTGCACTCCTTCCCGCCACCCATGGCCATCTCTGCCCACTCTCCACTTAGGCCCGTCCAGGGACAGACTCCGTCTTCAGGTTCTGATTCTTCTGCTTTTTCTCCGGGGGCCAGCTAAGTCCTGATCCGTGATAGTTCTGCCTTGGTGGTGGGATTCTCTCTTGGATTGTGCTCTCAGCCAAATCTTTCCACCTCTTGAGCCTTAGTATCTCATTCAATGAAAGCAGAGGTGGTAGTGAGTGAAGGCCAGGTCTTTAGAGATCTAGGAATCATTTCTGTTTATGGTATAAAAGTGCAGTGGCCATAAAACTCACCTTCTCCTCAGCCACAGCCCCGAACTCCCACCATTCAACTCTTTGGGGATAACTCTGAGATCCTCAAACACGGATCTTTATTTAGAAAGAGCTGCCTTGGGATAAAGCATGAAATGAGCTCTAGCTAATTCAGGCACTTCAGTGAGTTTTCCCCAAAATTGTAATTTTTAAAATTTGAGGAATTTTCTTTGAATGTGAAATGAAAGCTTTTCCAGATTTTGGTATTAAAATATCCTTTCTTTCATAAAATGTTGGTGATATTAAATTAAATAGAGTTTTGTTGTGGCTGTTTTTAAGGTTCTTAACTTACCAAAATAAAGTGCTTTAAAACCCTAAACCAGCCTTTATTTTTTTCTCTTTTCTTTTCTTCTTTTCTCCCTTCTCTTTCCCTCCTCTCCCCTCCTCTCTCTTCTCCTCTTCTCGTCTCTCCTAAGCATGATCCTTCTCTCTCTCACTCTCTCTCGACTACCAGTCTACAAAAATCTCAAAGTCTGAAAACCACAAGATTAAGGGACAGCCTTTTTTGAAACATCATTAGTATCTTGTCTGGTAACCAATAATTATCAGATGAGTTCACATTAGTCATCAATTTCCCAGAAGGTCCTTAGAGGTTAAAGCATAGGGTAGGTCATCTGGGAAGTGAGGGGTAGAATCTTTGTGTCACTATTTACATGGGGGACATCAGGACCAGATGGCTTGGGATGCAAAAGTGCTTTGGCAGACAGTGGGTGGGAAAGAAAACAGAGACCACAGAAATAAGAAAGAGAGATCCCAACGCAACGTAACTGAAGTTCACAGTCTTGTCCAGCAACTGACCACCAGCAAAGTACAATGAAATCACTTGAAATCGGGTGTGCTCAAAATCTAATCCACAGCCCCACTGTCCCCCTCATATTATGACTAACACCAGCCTCATTCAGGATCCTCTGAATGAGAAGTATATTCAAGTATATTCAGGATGCTCTCCTGAGAAGCTTATGATCTTCAGTGAAAGCCCCATCAAGGTCTTCCCATGTGCAGTGGACCTACGTTTTTTTTTTCTCTCTAATACCGTCAGAGGGGACCAACTCTCCCTCAATCTGTATTAATGCATTCCAGTCCTAGAGATTCAGGTGATTCCCAAGTCCCTCTCATTGTCCAGCTACCCACCAGCCTTAGGAATGGACACTTGACTCAATTCTGAGCACAGAATCAATCAATCTTGCTGGCCACAAAGATGGATTTAGGGATGGGCATGTGATGCAATCTAAGCTAGTCAGAGTTCTCTCTTCACCCTTGCCAGAGCTATTGGAAGAGATGGTATCTTTTTCCCTGAGATCACGAGTTCAAAATCTATGCAGACCCAGGGCTGCTCGGGAGCAGTCTGGGAATTAAGAATAGACCAGGGTTGTGCACTGCTGCGGACAGCCTTAAAATCTGGGATTTGGTCATATCTAGATTTCTAAGAAATTCTTTTTCCTGGTTCTTTTATTAAGCCAGATTGATAGGCTTCTATCCCTTGCTACAAAAAAATCTCAGAGGCATGTACAGTTCTTGATTTTAGGGCCTTTCTGCTGTAGGACCCCTTGCCCTAGGAAAGTTTATCAGAGAATCTCAAGGACTATTCTCAATCACCTTATTCTTTCTTAAAAATTGTTTTCCTCTTTTTTTGGTTTGTTTGTTCGTTTTTTAGGGCTGCACCTGTGGCATATGAAAGTTCCCAGGCTAGGGGCTGAATCAGAGCTGCAGCTGCTGGCCTGTGCCACAGTCACAGCAATGCCAGATCTGAGCTGGATCTGTGACCTACACCATAGCTTGTAGCAATGCTGGATCCTTAACCCACTGAGCGAGGCTAGGATGAGAACCCACATCTTCACAGACACCATGCTAGGTTCTTAACCCTCTAAGCCACAATGGAAACTCTTCTTTTAAAAAAAAAAAAATTATAGTTGATTTATAAAGTGCCAATTTCTGCTGTACAGCAAAATGACCCAGTTATACAGTATAAATACATTCTCTTTCTTACATTATCTTCCATCACGGTCTATCCTAAGAGGCTGCATATAGTTTCCTGGGTTATACAGTAGGACATCATGGCTTATCCATTCTAAATATATAGTTTGCATCTACCAACCCCAAACTCCCAGTCCATCTCACTCCCTCCCCCTCCCCCTTGGCAACCACAAGTCTGTTGTCTAAGTTGGGGAGGCTGTTCAATCAGCTTCTTTTATGTGCATCTTTCGCACATTTTCCCTCTGGGGGTCCCATTGAGTAGAGATAAAAGGTCTGTCTCTCCTTCCGTCTTCACTCTGCTGTCTGGTTTAACTATAATGGAAAGCCCTATCAGGTCACCGTCTCAGAGGACCTGATAGAAAGTCAACCATGCACAAAATGCATGACAAAGCCTAGAAAAGGACTGTGATTTTCTTCTGCTGCTTCTCTCTGGAATTACTTCTCACTGAGGCCTGACAGGACAGCGCCTCTCTCCTTGCTGAGTGCCGACCCCTCTCCTGGAATGTGCCCAGCCGGCTCCCTGGAGAATTCCCTCAGCAGGCCAAGGAGCCTCCATCTGAGACCAGACCCTGTTCTCATAGAATTGAACGCTGGAACTGCCCTTTTCCCACTGACAGTTCTCTCTCCATAAACAGGCAGGATGGCTCCAGAGTGAAGATGCCTGGGTTGCTTGAGACTTGGAACGCATGATCATTGCTGCCTGTCGGAAACACTGGTGCATCTTTATTGGCTCTTCCATCCCCACAAAGAATAAGTCTTAACCACAATAAAATGTATCCTCCCATCAAGAATGTCTCAAATGCTTTATCCAGGATCAAAAGTGAAAACAAAAATAAAAACAAACCAAAACCTGAAGGAAAAGGTGAACCGTATGGCATAGAGCTGAACATTAGGATATTTTGTTTTGGTGTCAGCCTCTAACATATGGTAATTTTCAATGACGGACAGATGAAATGACTAAGAGGGAGAAGGAAAATTGTTTACTCCTCGTAGCAAGGAACAGAGCTTTGTTTACTGAAATTCTTTAAAAAGGTTATTAGGCTGCTTTAGCAATGAGAAGAACTTCATTTTGAAAGGAAAGCAACCACAATCCTGAAATCCAGAACAAAAACACGGGCACACAATCAAAACTAAACTTTATAGTAAAAATCGTAAATATCTTCCCAAAGAGAACCTAGCCTTCTACTTGTTCATGCAAGAAAATCTTGGCTTGTATCTGAAATCATCTAGGGACCTGCTAACAAGGTGATGATGGGAAGAGAAAGGAGTTGGAGAGGAAGATAAAAAAGGGGAAAAGCTATAAAACTTAATAGTATTGACAACAGAGAACATTTTTATTAATATAAGAAATGTATTATCTGGAAACTAAAAGCATGAAAGTATAATCCTTGAACTATCATCCTGAGTCACTCTGCTGCTAATAATGCCTAGCAAATATTTCAATAATAGCAATAAATTGGAAATAATAATAATGGATCTGGACTGATTTGGACTGAGGCATTTATTTGTTTATTTGACTATGCAATACATCTTTCTTTTATATGTATGTTTCAGGTGTACAGCATTATAATCCTACATCTGTAGACACTGCAAAATGATCTTTACAAGTCTAGAGATAAACCACACAGTAGAGTTGATCCCCTTTACCCATTTCATTCATCCCTTAACCTCCTTCCCCATTTCTCTGTTCTCTGTATCGATGACTTCGTTTTTGTTTTATATTGCTTGTGTCTTTCTTTCTTTTTTTAGATTCCACCTACAAGTGAAATCGTATGATATTTGTCTTTCTTTATCTGTTTTATTTCACTTAATCTAATATTTTTTAGATCTATTCATGTTGTTGCTGCAAATAGCAGGATTTCATCATTTTTTATGGTTCAGTAATATTCCACTGCATATATACCACACCTTCTTTATCCATTCATCCAGTAATGAATGCTCAGGTAGTTTTCAAATCTTTGCCATTGTTAATAATGTTGCAAGGAACATAGGCGTGCACATATCTTTTCATATTAGTATTCTTGTGTTCTTCATTTAAATGCCCAGAAGTAGAAGAGCTGGGTCATATGGTATTTCTATTTTTAATTTTTTGAGGTATCTTCATACTGTTTTCCACAATGACTGTACTAATTTACAGTCCCACCAATAGTGTATTAAGGGGTTCCTTTTCTCTACATCTTATCCAATACTTGCTATTTCTTGTCTTTTTAAAAGCGTCATTCTAACAAGTGTGAGTTGATATATCATGTAGTTTTGATTTGCCTATCCCTAATAATTAGTGATGTTGAACATCTTTTCATGTGTGTTGGCCCTCTGCAGGTCTTCTTTGGAAAAATGTTTATTCAGATTCTCTGCCCATCCTTTTTTTTTTTTTTTTTGTCTTTTTGCCTTTTCTAGGGCCTCTCCTGCGGCATATGGAGGTTCCGAGGCTAGGGGTCTAATTGGAGCTGTAGCTTCCGGCCTACGCCAGAGCCACAGCAACTCAGGATCCGAGCTGTGTCTTTGACCTACACCATAGCTCACAGCAACGCCGGATCCTTAACCCACTGACCAAGGCCAGGGATCAAACCCACAACCTCATGGTGCCTAGTTGGATTCATTAACCACTGAGCCACGACGGGAACTCCTGCCCATATTTTAATCCAGGTGGTAATTTTTTCTCATTGTTGAGTCGTATGAGTTCTTTATATATTTCTGGATGTTAACCTCTTATCAAATGCAATATTTGCAAACACATCTTCTCCCTTTCAGTAGGCTGCCTTTTTGTTCTGATGATGGTTTACTTCACGGTGCAGAAGCTTGTTAGCCTCAGGTATGTTTTTCCTTGGCTCTCCCAGAGTCCCCTTTAACCTGGATTGCATCTCTAGTAAAAAGAAGCAGTATTGAAATCTAAACTGAGCCCTGAAAAATCTAAACTTTCATATTGAAAGTCTGACTTTAGTACATACATATCTTTGCTCCATAGGCTTCAATGTTACTGAAAGTATTTTGTACTTATCTCTTTTACCAATCTTCTTTTTTCCAAAACAATTATTTTTCTCTGAACTTATTTTCATGAGCAGCTTGCTTTCTGCTGAAACGCCTAAAAAAAGAGAGTGACAAAGACAGGGTTTTATCTTCTCATCGTGGAACCAGAGAGATGAGAGCAGAAAATCCAGTCATTGCATTTCCCTTTTCAAAATTCTCCCTGTATTGCATTTGTTTAAAATCTGGGAATCAGTAACCATTCTTCTCCCTGACATATATCCTCTTTAAAGTGAAATAAAAATAGGAGTTCTCTTGTGGTGCAGTAGGTTAAGGACCCAGTGTTGTCAGGATAGTGGCTCGGGTCCCTGGGGTAGCTTGGGTTCGATCCCTGGCCCAGGAACTTCCACATACCATAGGTGTGGCCAAAACCAAAACAAGACAAAAAACTGTAATTCAAGCTAAGAAGAAAATTACAGAGTGTTATTGAGGATTGAGAAAAGAAGTATCTCTATTTCCTAAGCTCTCAGAGGAGAGACGTATGTATGTGTCTCCTTGCATGTTTTATTTCTTTCTCCCTTTGCCACAGCATTTGCAACGTCTCTACCAGGTCTAGAAACATTTTTCTCCAATTCTCAATCATATTAAGCTTCTGATTCTTCACCTGTTGTTGCCCTTGACTGCTCTGCCCACATCAGAACTATGCCTCTGGCTAGGAGGGCAGTACATCCACTTCAACCAAGTCCAAGATCGCAATTAGCAAAAAATGGAAGACCCTGGAAGCATTACATTTCTTCCAGCACTGCTGATGGATGTTCCTTTCTAGGGGTAGCGGTGCTGGTGTGCATAGGTCGACCTTGTAATCATGCGTTTTCATGGCTATAACGCAGCTGGGGGAGAGGATCTGTTGGTGTTGCCTTCGACTATAAGAGAGATGGACGTACGTGAAGATAAAGTTACTTGGCTCAGTTTCATGAAGGAAATTTACCATGGCAGGTGTCTCGGCTAAACCTGTTTTTAGAGTCTCCATTTTTTTTTTTTTTTAAACCTGCATCAAGAAGATAAGCATATGCTCCTTTGGGCCTGGGAAATGTGGTGGAATTTAATGAGGAAGAAAGCTGACATAGTTATGCCAGAGTGAATGAAATCCTGCAAGTAAATGGAAAATTAACTGAAAAGGATTTGGGTTTTATAACCTCCCTTGGCCAGCTTGGACAGTCATCTGAGTGTCCAAAGAACTGCTTGTTTTATGGGATATTTTTGTACTTGTAAAAATTGATAATGTAACACCGTCAGGTCTGATTTTCTTTTCCTGTCCTGGGAGGAAAAGTCATCCCTCTCCTTCATATTAAATTTGAAAAGTAAATAACCACAGCAGTATCTCAACAGACTTGATGTGTTTATTTTACACTATAAGAATGTGAAATAATTGGGCAACATGTTGCCGGGGGGTGGGGTGGGGGGGAAAGACCTGGAGAACAGCTTGGTGTGTTTCACCAACTCACTTTGACCCTATTGGCTGAAAAGACGGTTATTGACGGTTACATATCTTATTCATGAGACAGACCTAAAATTTTATCAGGAGGAAATAAAACAATTCGAAGTTGTAGCTGATGCAAGAGCATTTACCAGCTTAGGGCAATCCCTTCAAAGAAAAAGTACAAATGTTGGAACTTCCCATCCTTTTGTTTTTGAACAGGGGAAGAAGGAAGCATGTCACAGAGATAAACTGCCCGGTTGAATACCGAAGGAATTTAAAAGCAAAAATATCAGGAGCAACATGATCACAGATACAAGAATTGCAGCTTATTTGAGAAAACAAGTCAGCCCCCTTTTTTCTCATGGTTGAAGAACAAAATCATTTTGCCAATATCAGCCATTCAAATGCGTTGAATATAAGATAGGAGAAGTTCCTTCTCTCCTCTTTAAAAGCTGAGAATATTTTCTTTAAAATGTACCCTAGGATAGAGACGGTCAGGGGCTAGAGAGTGGGGGAAATGGGGACATTGTGGACAAAAGGTACATTAAAAAAGTTGTTAGTTATGCAGGATCGGTAAGTTCTAGAGACCTAATGTATAGCACGGTCACTATAGTTCAAACAATTCTGAATACTTGAACTTTGCTAAGAGAGCTTACCTGTTCTCACACACACACACACACACACACACACACACACACAGACATGGTAACTCTGTGAGTTGACGGCTGTGGTAACTAGCTTGATTATAGTGTCCATCTCGCAATGTATATACACAGAGCGAAACATCACGTTGTCTGCCTCAACCATACATAATTCTTGTTGGCCAATTACACTTTGATAAAGCTGGAAAAAATTTAAAAAGGATAAAAAATAGGAGGTCACGTACCTTCTACGAGGAGTGAGGCTGAGTAAGGAAATGTTCAGGGGTACCTTTGAAACAAATCGTTACTGAATTTCTAAGGTATAGATGACTCACCTGTGATGAAAGTTAATTACTATTATTAATCGTAATTATAAGTCTAGGTTTGGAGGATCTTCCAGGGCTTTCTAATTCTGACAGCACCTGTCAGAGAGAAGTCACGGGGGGAAACGCGTCTCCAAGGCACAAAGAATTCCTGTGGTTTGTCAAAGGGCACGAAGTCCCAGAGGGAACCAGAAATGTACCCATGACTTCTCTCCAAACAGCCCACACTTCAGCTGTGAAGGTAGATTGAGTCACACAGGAGTGGGGCGCTCCGCAAACTAGAACCCAGATAGACTTCCTACCGATACCAGACCTATAACCCAGAATGTGCTTTTCTGCCGAAAATATCAGCCTGTAGACTACTTACCTCAAAGGAGAACAGATGCCCATGGGTGACATATGGCTCGATGACCAAACCAGAAAGTTGAACTCTGGCTTTAAGAAAAAGAACCCACGAACCCACGAACCCACGTGGGATTCCTAAGGAAGAAGCAGCTTCCTGATCTCAGTCCAAATCCATCAAACACATGGGAGGCAGGAATCTGTTTTGATTCCAGTCTGTCATTATTGATTATTAGAAAGTTCGGTGAATTAAATGACAACCAACTGTAGGGCTAACGGTGTACAAGGACGCCACCAGCCATGGCTTTTCCAGCTGAGGTTCTGCACGCCCAACAAAATTACCTCATCAGAAAGCTGTGGTCACTTAAAGCGTTTTCACTGAAATAAAACTGCTCCTTTATCAATCTGCCATAAAAATAAATCAACACAAAATTAGAATAGGTCACACCTAAGACAAGCCTGAGACGCCAGCTCTTTCCAATCCAGGGCAGGAAAGAGGTGAGAAAAGTCATGTGCCCATGTTTGTGGCAGGGCAGTGACATAATAAAAGTAACAATAAAAGCAGGAATTCCCATTGTGACGCAGCAGTAAAGAACCCGACTAGTATCCATGAGGATGCAGGTTCAATCCCTGGCCTTGCTCTAGTGGGTTAAGGATTTGGTGTTGCTGTGGCTGCGGTGTAGGCAGGCAACTGTATCTCCCATTCGACCCCTAGCCTGGGAACTTCCATATGCCACAGGAGAGGCCCTAAAAAAAAAAAAAAAAAAAAGAATATCAATAAAAGCAATAACTTTAACATCTGTCATTTAGTATTTTTACCAGAGAAAAAAATTTTCTTGTACGCCTTGCAAGTAGAATCTCATTTTACAGAGGTAGGAAGTGTAGCTAAGAGATGTCTGTGTAGCTTTCCCAAGGTCTTGGACCTAAGAAATATGACAAAGCTGAGAAGGTAACCCCTGGCTTCAGCACCTAATTTGGTCTCCTTCCTCTTTTCACCCCATAGACCACCTGCTGGTAGAACCGAATCCATAGAGAGAGGAGGCCTTTTCCTAATTCTTGTCTGGTTGTGAGAGGTTGAGGAAATATACAGCTGAACAGCAAGAGTTGGAACTGCGTGAGTCCACTTATATATGGATTTTTTTCCAATAAATATATTGGAATATTTTTTGTGACTATTTGGAAAAAAAAAAAAAAACGCAGATGAACCACATGGCCTAGAAACAACAACAAAAAAATTAAGATCAAGTTAGATATGTCATGAACACACGAAATATTTGTCCCAGATACTAGTCTAGCCTCCTCCTTACTTCTTCCTTTGAAACACACTCTGAGTATATCTGCTAAAATAATTTCCACCAAGTGTACTTCATGTCTTATTAGATCCTGGTGCTAAGGGCACCAGTGGCTCCCATTACCCGTAACAGTAAAGCCACGTTCTAGACTACGAGGTGGTCTGTCCCTTGCCTTTCTTTCAGTCCTTACTTCCCTCTCTGTCTCCTATGCTTTTCCCACAAAGCTTCCTTCAACAGCCATTCTCATGAAGCTCTAGTCCACGTGACTAATAAGGGGAAAATGTTAATCATTAGAGTTTTATTCTCACTCTTCCTTCCTACGCCTCATTGGTAAAGATGCTAATAATTAGCAGAGCTTCTCCAAGTAACACCATGCAAAATAAATCGATGACCTGATCTTTTCATCATCTTCACAGTCCAAACCTCTCTACCAGTTCTTACCTCAATATGAGTGAAGTATTTATCAACTGCCACGGTTTGGGGGCGCCCCAATGGCTTGAATAGAAAATATATGCATTACGCATTATCCTCCTCCATTAATTTAGGGTTATTTCTTCCCTAAAGCTAGGGTAGAAGTGCAATACTATTTTTTGGTTTAATTTAAAGATGAGAACAGTACAGTAAAAGGTAACCATTTGGATACTATAGTAAAGGTCAATCTGAATCAAAAACTTAAACTGTAAAATGCAACCATTGCCTTCAAAGACGTGTAGAATGGATTAAACAGGCCTCAGGGCAGGGCCAAATGGCCGTCCTCTGCATTTTTCTTTTTGATGAAAAGAGTAAAAGGATTTTTAAGACAGAACTAGTATTTTAAAGCTCTGGAAGCATTCCTTGTTTATTCTGGGCACTTCTTTGGCAGATCTTCTCTTAGATGAAACAAAGGTAACTGCAGGGCAGTCCTTGTACAAATAGCTCCAAGGGTCAATGGGATGGAAGAGAAAAGTGAGGTTTCATGATTTAGGTCAGAAGGTGTGGACAGAAACATTTTCCAGTGGATGAAATGTTTGCCTGTTGTAATAAAATTCATAACAGCCCTGATTGATTTTAATAGCTGGAAAGTTTCCTTGTGCCTCCAGCCACTAGTTAAATGTCTTTATTGTTGGTTTCGTTTGTTTGTTTGTTTTGGTTCTGGTTTTGGTTTTTGGTCTTTTTTAGGGCCACGAGTGCGGCGTATGGAAGTTCCCAAGCTAGGGGTCAAATAGGAGCTGTAGCTGCTGACTTAACACCACAGCTCACAGCAACGCCGGATCCTTAGCCCACTGAGAGAGGCCAGGGATTGAACCCACATCCTCATGGATTCTAGTCAAATTTGTTACCCCTGAGCCACGGCAGGGACTCC
This sequence comes from Phacochoerus africanus, assembly GCF_016906955.1. NCBI lineage: Eukaryota > Metazoa > Chordata > Mammalia > Artiodactyla > Suidae > Phacochoerus > Phacochoerus africanus. Next base: position 8,944,971 of record NC_062552.1, on the reverse strand, counting down.
CTGGCTTTATTGTTTTTTAAAGCCGGGGATCATAAAGAATGGACCTACCACGCAAACACCAAGAGGTGTTCTCTTCAGGGTGCAAAGGCTCCGCTTTGGAAACCTATCCCTTTTATGGTCCCTAAAACATACATTGCATTTTCTACCTCTTTGCTTTTATCTGAGACCTATCTGCCTTTTATTCATATTCAATCTTCACTCAACTTTCAAAGAATTAATGGACTTGACTTCCTCCTTGACGCCTTCCGGGATCATCCCAGGGTCAAGGGTCTCTCCTTCTGGGAGCTTTAGTGCCCTCATTCTTTTGAGTACTCAACCCTTACCCATCTCCTGGTTATATTTCCAAGTATATAAAATGTATCTCCCTCCAAATAACTGTCAGATTAAGTGTGTGGACCATGACTGTGCAAAATTCCATAGCGGACGACTTGAGGGTGACCGTGTCGTCCTATTCATCTTTATCCAAACTTTCCACCCTCCTCCTGACCCTTATGAGGTTTTAACCACAGAAATTTGCCTTGCTATTTTTATGCCTCTAAATGTCTTTAGTCACTATATTAGTTTGCCAAAGCTGCTGTAACTAATTACCATAGATGGGGTGGCTCAATAACAGAAGTGTATCTCGCGGTGTTGGAGGCTAGATGTCCAAGGTCAAGGTGCTGGCAGGGGTGGTTTCCTCCGAGGTCTCTTTCCTTGGCTTGTAAACGACAGCCCTCTCTGTGTTCTCATCCACCATCTTCGTCACAGCTTCTTGTTCTTACAAGGACACCAGACCTATTGGATTAGGGCCCAAGGGAATGACCTAATTTTAGTTCTGTGAAGACCTTATCTCTTAATATGGCCCCATTCTGTGATACTAGGTGTTTGGGCTTCAACACATGAATTGGGGGGTGAGGCGGTAAGGAAGATAATTCTGTCCACAACAGTGTCCTTTAAATTTTTTTTTTCTCTCATTTACTCTGTGGGGGAGGCTTTCTGGACCTACTACAATAAATCTAAACTACTCATGTTAGCCCTTCTCCTTCCAAGTGCATTCAATATCAGGAGCAAATTTTCCCAACAAGTTGATTTTTTTTTTAAAGGAAAAAAAAATGAGCCCTTCATATTCTGATAGAGGTAGCAGTGCTGTTACAGCTTTGGAACATTCTCTGACATTTTTCCTATCGACTGAAGCTCTACCCAGCCTCTTATTTACACAGTCCTTGATGCCAAGCAGCTGTGCCACTGCAATTCCTGGCACCAAGTCTGCTCCAAAAGAGACCAAGTTATACTTGGTCTTTCCTCATAGCTGAGACTTTGGTGGGGCATCAGGCAATTGCCAAGACATGTCAGAAAATATGTCAGGTTACCTCAGGCTACTCTCAATCAGGCAGTGAAATACAACGTCTAGACTAATTACCTGGAATTAAAACTAAAACACACCCCAGAGTCAGCCTTTTCTACTCAAGAACTTTCAGACTGAATGACACTACAAATAGCTTTTACCCAAAGGTGACAGAGGGTAAAATCTGTGGATCAAGCTCTGGAAGGAATGACATGACTCTGAGTTTTCACCGTCAGATCTTAGAGCAGTTGAATTGCATATAGTTTTATTTTTCATCCCATACAGTCTCAAAGGACGTTACGTGACTGGGTGCATTTTACTTTCCACCTGAATTACCCATCTTTGCTTAGGGCATAAATCTGCCTTGTTCTATCCAGAAGGCCATCCTGACAGTTAAATACCATGAGAGGGAAAGAGGCAGATGTGTGTTGACCAAAACTCTATCAGACTTTCTAAAGGGGTAAGGATATCGTGTTAACAAATTAGGGGCACAGCCGATTACCGTGGGCATTGGCTCAGGCTAAGATTACTCTCCAGCCCCTTTCACTTAAGTTTCAACCTTAATGGATTCATGGTAAAGTGAGAATAAAGAGTCAAGAGTATGAGCACCTTTGGTTTACGTGTTCACGTAACACCATCATTCATTCAACAAATAATTGCTTACTGTTTACCATGTGGCTGACACTGTGCTCATAAAATTCATGCTGATATGATGTTGGTATTTCTATGTTTTCCAAGGCCTGAACTTCACTCTGATCTGAAAAAATAAAGGAAAACAGTGCTATTTTTGAGATAATAATAGTAAACATTTATAAAATCCTTTCTATGTGCCAGCCACTGTCCTAAAAATATTAACCATGGTAACTCGTAGCGACTTTCTAAAGCAAAACCTCTATTTATCTGCTCTACTTTACAGGTAGGGGGAACTGGGGCATATTTATCTCCATAAGCAAATGGAAGATAGTACATTTCCTTTCCAGGAGCTAGTCTTTAAAGTGATATCAAGTATTGGAGGGTGGAAGCATAATTCACTGCAGATTTTGGTGTTTGGATAAATTGTGTGAATCTGGGGTTTACCGGATTTGCTATCTGGCTTGAGATGGGGAAAGCGCAATAATGAAGAAAAATGAAAGGGAAAACAAGAACTTGCTTTACGCCAATCAAGTGTTACTTGTGGTTAAAACAAACAAACAAACAAACAAACAACAAATACACACAAAGAACAGCGAGTCAACTAGTATTTCCCTCTGTCACTGGGAAGATCTAATGAGACCAATGCCTCTTCTTCGCATCCTGCATTTCTGGGACAGCCTTTGCCACTCTAGGGACTTTGACATCCCCCCACATCCAGGGAAGTCCTTCCTGTTGTCCAATGTCCAGCTCAAGAACTCCCCCCCCGCCCAGCAAGAAGAACAAATAACTCTCCTTTTGATTACTTATTTACTGGTGTCTCTCCAATCAAACCACAACTTAAAAAAGACAGCATGACTTCTCTTCCAAATCTTCTTCTAATTGAGTGTATTTTGCAAAGGCCTTCCCCCACTGGCTTTCTATTTGATTGATGACTGTATTAACCTCAATTCAAATAGAAATTTGTCTCTTTAGACATCCCCTTTATATTATTACCATGATGATACAGTAATATTTATAAAAATATTGACTAGAAAGTAAATCCTAGTTTCATATAAATTTAGCTTATATATTATAAATTCATATTATAATGTTACTTTGGGGGCTCTATTATGTTTAATTTATATAATTTGACACGGCATGGATATTCACTTTTTTTTTAAAGTGGATGGTTGAGAGACAATTCTTAATGGATAGCTCATGGTCTGAACATTTTGTAAGCAGAAGCAGAGGCATTGACTGTCTATTTTTCTGGGCTATATTTTCAAAGATGTCTGATTAGTAAATAGCCTTTTTTATCATTTTTAAATGTTTTATTGACGTATAATTGATTTACAAGGTTGTGGTAAATTCCACTGACCACAAAGGGATTCAGTCATCCGTGTGCACACATCCATTTTCTTTCAGACTCTTTTCCCACTTAGACCATCACATAATATTGGATAGAGTTCTCTGTGCTGCACAGCAGATCCCCATTGGCCAATCATTCCATATACCTCTGTGTGCATATGCCAATCCTAAACCCCAATCCATTCCTCCCACCCACTCACCTGTCCCTTTTGGGAACCATAAGTTGTTCAAAGTCTATGAGTCTGTTTCTCTTCTGCAAATAAGTTCATTGGTATCATTTTTTAACATCCCACATATAAGTGAAATGGTTATGATACTTGTACACTTAGTGGGATAATCACTAGGTCCACCCATGTTGTTCAAAATGGCATTATTTCATTCCTTTTTATGGCTAAGTGATAGTCCATTATTATGTATGTACTACATAGAGACACCATGCTTACTATAAAAGATTCTGGTTCCCTGAGCTCAGGGTTCTTTTCCTATAATGCAACCCACCTCTTACAGAGGTGCCCTGGCTCTTTGAATTGCACGGTGTAATTGGGACTGTGGAACTGGTACAAGAAAGTGTCAATCCTTGGCCTGTTGCTACTACTGTATACCACAAAGGTCCGTGTCTCTGACCCAAGAGTAATGATGTCTCCTGCCAGCATCCATAAAAGTGTGGCAGGCTAACTTGTTAGCTTCTAAGTAAGCTAAAACCTTAGATCCTTCACAGTTTTTGACACATTTCAAATGAATAACAGCATTTCATTTTGAATGGGAACTTTTTTTTTTTTTTTTTTTTGGCCATGCCCAGGTCACATGAAATTTCCCTGGTCTGGGATTGAACCTGTGCCACAGCAGCAATCCAAGCCACAGCAGTGACAACACCAGATCCTTAACCACAGAGCCTCCAGGGAACTTCCAGAATGGGTACTCAAAAATAACATATTTCCTCTGAAATCTTTCCTGTCAATGAGATCTTTTATTTTATTTCAAATCAGATTTCCAAGAAAAATGAATACACCAATTTTACAGTGGACACATCATCCTAAAAGCTCGGTAGTGAAATATCCCTAAAACCAGTTATTTCTGGAGATGACAGAGAGAGGTGGGGGATGGGATGATAGCACCTACATGTTGGCTCTTATCTCCTTACGAGGAATGTCCCCAAAGCAAGTAACATACCAGCAGAAGACAATTCCAGGCACTTTCAAACTTGCAGAAGTGTCAGTAAACAAGAGAGGACTAGCTGCTGATCTTTTTTCAAACTTCTGATCATTGTATTGACAAGAGTAGGCTTTGGGTCCATCCAATGTCAGGTAACAAAAGAGACGAAGGTAGAGATTGCAGGACTGGCTTAAGGTGGTGAAATCTTTCTTCCCTTGGTGATCTCTGGCTTGGGAGGAGCAGGCTTCAGTGCAGTGTTAAGCGTTACGAGAGACAGGTATTAACTTTATTCCTTGCTTCACTCATACAGTCATCAGCCAGCTCCCCTCGCCTTCCTGACCCAGCAGAAGAGAGAGGCGATGGCTGGATAATTGGCAGAGTGTGTGTGGTCACTCAGAGAACCCCCCTCCGTGTAAATACGGTGTTGCGCGCACGGGAGCCATGTTACACTAGACTAACGTTACCCAACCCCTTAGAAGGTTCTCTTCTGCTTTTATTTCTCTCTCAGTCCAGGGGCTTACAACCCTCTGAAGTCCTTCTAGCAACCAAAACTCTCTATCAAGGGGAAAGAGAGGAAAAGATGGAAAACAATGTTGACATAACTCACCTCCCTCTTTCAGGACTGAACTGGGTTCCCAGCCTTTCCTCTCTCTCTCTCCACCAAACCTGCTCCGTCTCTGATTAGCCTTGTCCTGGAAAGAACTGTCTCAACAACAGTCTCTTCATAAACGTTGGAGAGGCTCCAAAAATTGGGTCAGGAAAATCATCTCCAACATGCAGGTACAAATAAGGTAACACTGAGTAATAAGCCACATTTACTGGCTCACGGCACCTACTTATACAACGCGGCCCTCGCCTCTGCTGCCCTAAGCCTCTTCCAGTTATTCCTGGGATTCCCTCAGTGGTTCTCACGTGGGATTCCCGAGGGCCCCCTTCTGTTTGTCCACACTGGCCCCTGCCCCTCTCCACTGCTGCCCCTGCCCACTAACACCCAGATCTCCTCCTGGGGTGTAAATCCTCAGCCTCCCCCAGCTGTGGGCCTGTGGGCATCCCAACCGTGTTGTTTGGGTCTCACTCGCACACAAGGAGAAAGGTCTTCTCCTCATTCTCCCCCTGCCCCCTTCCATGCTGTCTGTCCTATGTCATGGAGGCCTCAAAGCAGTTCTGCATGAGACTCTGCATCTCTCAAAGTCCCCTCTTCAGCTTTTAGGGCCGCACCCATGGCATATGGAGGTTCCCACACTAGGGGTGGAATCGGAGCTACTGCTGCTGGCCTACACCCCAGCCACAGCAACGCCAGATCTGAGATGCGTCTGCAACCTACACCACAGCTCATGGCATTGCCGGACTCTTAACTCACTGGGCAAGGCCAGGGATTGAACCTGAGTCCTCATGGATACTAGTCGGGTTCATTCACCGCTGAGCCACAAGGGGAGCTCCCAGATATTCTTTTGAGAAAGCCCCCGCCAAGGCCCCCAGGCCCTGTGGAGAGAGAGGCCTAGGCTCTCCAGGGCTAACTTTTCCCTACCTCTAACTCTAATGTTTTTGGGGCAAACCTTCTCCTCCAATGCCCTTCCCTTCCATGCAAATCATTATGCAAATAGGCCTGGAGGCTAATTCTCCACCAGCAGTTCATCATTCCTGATATTCATCAATGGAGCACAGCCAACCTGAAGTCTGAGACGATAGTTTGGAATTCGTTCCTGTCCTTCACCACCACCTCCACAGAGCTGAGAACAACAGCCAAACATGAGACCTAGGCAATGCCTGTGGGCTGGTGATCTAGACCAATACATGCCTCTCCTGCTGTGAAGAGCCCCGAGTGGAAGCCCAGAGGCAAGACCTCAATTACAAACAATCTACGCACCTAACCTGAACACCAATCGAACAAAAATATCCTTAGGTACATTTCCTATTTATAGAGAACAGATGAAACTTGCATTCATCAATATGACACAAGGAGTTCCCGTTGTGGCACAGTGGTTAAGGAATCCGACTAAGGAACCGTGAGGTTTCGGGTTTGATCCCTGGCCTTGCTCAGAGGGTTAACGATCCAGCGTTGCTGTGAGCTGTGGTGTAGGTCGCAGATGCAGCTCGGATCCTGTGTTGCTGTGGCTCTGGCGTAGGCCGGTGGCTACAGCTCCGATTCGACCCCTAGCCTGGGAACCTCCATATGCTGCGGGAGCAGCTCTAGGAAAGGCAAAAAGACAAATCAATATGACACAAGAGAGCCTCTTAGTCAATGATAGGAGCACCACTGGTTTGTAAAATCTTAACCATTATTTGTCCCCAACCCCAAGTCATCTGAGTCATCTGAATTTGTCCCAGGCAAGGCAACCTGATCTGGAGGTGTCTGCCTCTTCATGTAAGGGCAGGCCGTCACTGGGTGTCTCGCCTTCGTCAGAAAAAGCATTTCAGCTGTGTGCTTGAGAGTAAACATGGGCCAGAGGGGGCTTCCGAGAGCAGTGGCATCGGCTTCAGTTGTCTAGGGACTTGTGGGAGCACCTAGTCATCAGTGAGTCAGGAGATTGCCGGGGCGAGAACACAATGCTCTTTCTGGCAGGTTGACCCTGCCTCAGTCCAACAGGGGTTATGAAAGAGTTGCTGGTTAGAGAATGAAGGTTCCCCTTCTCCCTGATTTTTATAATGTTAGGCCTTTTCTAGTCATCCAGGAGATAGAAATCTGGGAAAGTTAGAGTTCTACGCTGAATTATTTGGAAACAGGAAAAATAGAAACAGAACATATTAAACAAGATGATACGGGATTGGAAAAAGTTAAGACACAGAGGAAAGACCCCCTTTGTGCCAAGCCTTCAGGAACCCATGTCCATAAGTTTAGGGGAGTGAGGAAAATTTATCTGAAAGGTTTTGGGTACCAAGTTCCTCCGATTTAAGAGATGACTTCAGTTCTGTTAGATAAGTGCAATAACGTAAAGAATGTTAGAATAAAGTATGAAGAGATCTCTCGAGTCTCCATCTGGTTGTGTGAACAGAACACTAAGTGGAACGCTAATCCTAAAAGTTAGGCAAAGAATGTCATCGAATGATAGGCACCAAAAGAATCTTATATGTGAAACCTAAAATATGGCATCAATGAACCTATGTACAAAATAGAAACAGACTCACAGACGCAGAGAACAGACTTGGGGTTGCCAAGGGGGAGGGGGAGGGAGTGGGATGGATGGGGAGCTTGGGGTCGGTGGACGCAAGCTATTACCTTTAGAATGGACAGGCAGTGAAGTCCTACTGTACAGTACGAGGAACTATATCCAATCCCTTGGGGTAGAACATGATGGAAGATAGTTCGAGAAAAAGAATACATACATGTAATATATACATATGACTAGGTCACTGCTGTACAGCAGAAATCGGCACATTGTAAATCAGCTAAACTTGCATTAAAAAAAAACAAAGAGGGAGTTCCCGTCGTGGCGCAGTGGTTAACGAATCCGACTAGGAACCACGAGGTTGCGGGTTCGGTCCCTGCCCTTGCTCAGTGGGTTAAGGATCCGGCGTTGCCGTGAGCTGTGGTGTAGGTTGCAGACGCGGCTCGGATCCCGAGTTGCTGTGGCTCTGGCGTAGGCCAGTGGCTACAGCTCCGATTAGACCCCTAGCTTGGGACCCTCCATCTGCCGCAGCAGCGGCCCAAGAAATAGCAACAACAACAACAAAAGACAAAAAACAAAAAAAAAAACAAAAAAAACCCAAAGACTTAGGATGGAAAAAAACGTGGATGTCAACAATTTTTTTGCATTGATTATGGCCATGATCTGATAGTTCGGCTCTGTTGCATTAAATAAAATGTATCACTAAAATTTAAAAAATAAAGAATCCGTGCAACTCTCGGTTTATAGAGGCTTTGTTTTGTTTTTCTGTGTACAGAAAGATGGGAAATATATGCAAGAATGAGGGTTTTTTTTTTTTTAATGTTTTAGAACCATGCTGCTCAGGATTGCTGGGGATTCAGTTACCATCTTAGGGCATTCAGCAAACCGGGAAGCAGGCTTTACCACTGGGGCAGTAACTAAACATGTGTGTTGCTTACTCTCACTGACCACCCTCGGACTCAGAGCTGATGCCCACTCTTCCCTTGAAGAAGGGCTGGCTTTCTCTCCTTCTACTGCACGTCTTTCCTCCCGTCTAGTCTCTGGTTTGACAAGTCCACCCCCCCCCCAACCTCTTAGCCAGTTGAAGCAAACAACGTAACCTAAAAAGTTCAATAGTACTTTAAAAAAATTATTTTATTTTATTTTATTTTATTTCTTTTTAGGGTTATACCTGTGACATATGGAAGTTCCCAGGCCAGGAGTCGAATTGGAGCTGAAGCTGCAGGCCTACACGCCAGCCACAGCAATGCTGGATCCCAACCACCTCTGTGACCTATGCTGCAGTATGTGGCAATGCTGGATCCTTAACCCATTGAGTGAGGCCAGGGGTTGAACTCGCAACCTCATAGAGGCTACGTCAGGTCCTTAACCTGCCAATGGTCTCCCAATGAGAACTCCCAATAGTAATTTATGAAGCCCGACCCTGGAGATACACCAAGGACCACCATGGCTTAGCTATCACCTAACAAATTATCTTAACTTATTACCTATATTTCACTTTTGATTTGTTTTTAAAAATTTTTTCACTGGAGCATAGCTGATTGACAAGGTTGTGTCAATTTCTGCTGTGCTATAAAGGGACCCAGTCATACATAATATATACATTCCCTTCATTTATTTATTTATTTTTATTTTATTTTACTTTACTTTATTTTCAGGATCACACCCATGGCATATGGAGGTTCCCAGCCTAGGGGTCAAATCAGAACTGCAGCTGCCGGCCTATGCCACAGCCACAGCAATGCCAGATCCGAGCCGAGGTTGCAACCTACACCATAGCTCATGGCAACACTGGAACCTTAACCCACTGAGCGAGGTCAGGGATGGAATATGCATCCTCATGGATGATAGTCATATTTTGTTTCCACTGAGCCGCGATGGGAACTCCTACATTCCCTTTCTTTTTTTTTTTGTCTTTTTTTTAGGGCCACACCCTGGGCATATGGAGGTTCCCAGTCCAGGGGTCTAATCAGAACTGTAGCTGAGGGCCTACACCACAGCCACAGCAATGTGGGGTCGGAGCCACGTCTGTGATCCAGACCACAGCTCACGGCAATGCTGGATCCTTAACCCACTAAGCAAGGCCATGGGATCGAACCTGCAACCTCATGGTTCCTAGTAGGATTCATTAACCACTGAGCCACGACGGGAACTCCGAGAACTGACAACTTTTAACAGATGCTTTCCTGTTCCTTCAGAAATGTGGAGTTCCTGTCCTGGCTCAGCGGAAATGAACCTGAATCGTATCATGAGGAGGCAGATTCAATCCCAGGCCTCGCTCAGTGCGTTAAGGATCCAGTGTTGCCTGCCATAAGCTGTGGTGTAGGCTGGCAGCTGAAGCTCCAATTCAACCCCTAGCCTGGGGACTTCCATATGCTGCACCCATGGCTCCATCCTCCCACCCCAAATGGTGCAGTAGCTGTGGGGGAAAGGGGCCAAGAAAGGGTTTTTAAATTTTGTTTTGCTGTGTTTTCATGGCAAGGATTCAGTAGGGAGTGAAAAATGGATTCTGTTCAGACAGCGGGCTGGCTGTGGGCACCGTTCTGAAGTAGCTGCAGTTTGGGTTTGGTATTCTATGGCCTTCTGTTTTTCCCTTCTTCACAATAACCCTGGAAGGTAGGAATTATTCTTTCTACTGATGGGGAAACTATGATGCAAAGGCGATGATATAACTTTCCAAGGGCAGACGCTATTCTGGTGCCCCTGGCAATGCCACTGAGGCCCTGTCCCAGATGCACGCACATGCCTCCAAGCGCTATCATTTCCACACTTGATTTAGATCAGTTGCCCTCACTTTTGGGTTTCTCTTTCCATCTGCCATCAGACGTTTATGGCCAGTGCTTCTTGCATTTTCAGCCAGGTGAACAATTTATGTAGAAGGTGTGAAATGTCTGGCTCCTTGAGGGCAACTTATATTTTGAGAAGTTATTCCCAGAGAGAAAAGAAAAAGCTGATCCCAGAGTCCTGGGTTCAAGTGCCAGGTGTACCTTTTCTAGCTGCAGGAGCCTAAGGTAAGGTCGTCTAACTGCACTGAACTGCAGATTGGAAAGAAAAACTTCTACCTTGCAGTTTTCATAAAGGTTAGAGATAGCGCATAAAAAAGCACCATTACTGGTATTCTAGAAATTCTCATTGTTTTCCTTGTTGCTAATAGTGATTAAACCCTAGTTCCCCCTGTGGCTCAGCAGTAATGAGCTCGATTAGTGTCCATGACGATGTGGGTTTGGTCCCTGGCCTCCCTCTGTGGGTTAAGGATCTGGCATTGCTGTGAGCTGTGGTGTAGGTTGCAGATGTGGCTCAGATACAGTGTTGCTGTGGCTGTGGTGTAGGCTGGCAGCTGGAGCTCCAATTTGACTGCTAGCCTGGGAAAATCCGTATGCCACAAGTGTGGCCTTTAAAAAAAAATGTGTGTATGTGTGTGTGTGTGTGTGTGTGTGTGTGTGTATAAAAAACAGTGACTTAACCAAAAGAATATCTCTGATGGGAAATGGAACAACATCATGATATGTGCAAAGGGAGATTCTTTGGACAAGGCAACATCCCAGTTTCTTCAAATTCTGCCCCACAGCGGGGTTTGTTGAAAGTAATCTGAGATCTAGGATCCAACTGCCCCACTTTTCAGGCGTAGAGCCCTCGGTAAGTCACAAACTCTCTTTAAGCCTCAGTTTCTTCACCTACAATGATGGAAACCAATGCAAGTGCTTTGTAAACCATAAAGTGGAGCGAAGACGCTGAGCAGAGGAAGATTACAGCAAGCGTAGGAAGAATTCACATCTGGTGAGTTCCCTGGTGGCCTCGTGGTTAAGGAACCAGCATTGTCACTGCTGTGGCTCGGGTGTCTCTTGTGGCACAGGTTTGATCCCTGCCCCAGGAACTTCCATATGCCCTGGGCGTGGTCAGAAAAAAATTGACGTCTGACTCCAGGGATCCACCTCCATCCTTCTCTCCTGAGCACCAAACAGCTGCCTTCATGCCAATTGGATTTCGCCCACAGGAGATGGAATTCACTCTGAAGATGCCTTTCAAGTGAACCCATCTGAATTTTCAGGGAAAGTTCTGTACTTTTAGATCCTTGGATATTAACAGTCAGCCAAGTGTCTCTGCCTAAAGGGAATGCTCCCTCTTATTCCTCTGCAGACTATGTATAACTTTTTTTAGACAAAGGGAATACTATACATATTTCAAATTCACACGCTGCCACTGTTTAAGCCGTAAGGCATTAAACTAATATTTTGTAGCAGTTCTTAAGGTGCGTAAGCCACTTCACTTGCTCTTATCTCTTGAGCTTCCATGACTGACTAATGCTGGGCATGTGTTAAAACTTTGAATTTTTTTTATCAAAACTTCTGCTGCCAATATTTAATACTGGGCTAAGTCCATTAATAGAAATGTCTGTCTCTGTAGAGCTCCCAACTCATTCAGCTGACCTGGACACTGCAAAAGCAAAACACTATACCTTTCCACAAAATTGAATTTTTTTTTTTGGTCTTTTTTTGCTATTTCTTGGGCCGCCCCTGCGGCATATGGAGGTTCCCAGGCTAGGGGTCGAATTGGAGCTGTAGCCACCGGCCTACACCACAGCCACAGCAACACAGGATCTGAGCCGCGTTTGCAACCTACACCACAGCTCACGGCAACGCCGGATCCTTAACCCACTGAGCGAGGGCAGGGACCGAAACCACAACCTCATGGTTCCTAGTCGGATTCGTTAACCACTGTGCCACGACAGGAACTTCCAAAGTTGAATTTTGTATTTTAAACCATTTCACTGCAACCTGAGATTTGAGGTCAACTTTAATTGAATTGCTTACAGAAAATTCTCCTTTGAAAAGTAGCACTTAGTTGCATCCATGTTGCTGCAAATGACATTATTTTGTACTCTTTATGGCTGAGTAGTATTCCACTGCACTTTAAAAAAAATTTTTTTTTTGTCTTTTGTCTTTCTGGGGCTGCACCCATGGCATATGGAGGTTCCCAGGCTAGGGGACGAATCAGAGCTGTAGCTTCCAGCCTATGCCAGATCCACAGCAACGAGGGATGTGAGCCCTGTCTGCAACCTATACCACAGCTCACGGAAATGCTGGATCCTTAACCCACTGAGTGAGGCCGGGGATCGAACCCACATCCTCATGGATGCTAGTCAGATTTGTTAACCACTAAGCCACAAAAGGAACTCCTTCCATTGTACTTCTTAATCCATTCATCTGTACTTCTTCTAAATCCATTCATCTGTGGATGAATATTTAGGTTGTTTCCATGACTTGGCTACTGTGAATAGTGGTGCAATCAATATAGGGGTGCATGTACATGGATAAGAAATGAGGTCCTACTGTACAGCATAGGGAACTATATCCAATCTCTTGGGACAGAACATGATGGAAAATAGTATGAGAAAAAGAGTGTATGTGTGTATGTATGACTCGGTCACTATGCTGTATAGCAGAAATTGATTCAACACTGTAAATCAACTACACTGTAATAAAAGTCAAATTACATTAGATTTTAAAAAGTAGCACTTAGCATTTGCATTCGGGTTTCTCAGCACCCCTTAAGCATAGTATAGGCTTAAGAGGCTCATGGAAAAATGGGACGTTAATTCAAGTGGAAAAAAGAATTTGAAGGTAAAAAAGATAAAGTCGGTGAAAAAAAGTATCATGAAGAACCTGGCGTATCTTATTGAGTGAGACATAATAAATTCTTTTTTTTTTTGTCTTTTTGGCATTTCTTGGGCCGCTCCCGCAGCAGATGGAGGGTCCCAGGCTAGGGGTCTAATCGGAGCTGTAGCCACCAGCCTATGCCAGAGCCACAGCAACGCAGGCTCTGAGCCATGTCTGCAACCTACACCACAGCTCACGGCAACGCCAGATCCTAAACCCACTGAGCAAGGGCAGGGACCGAACCCGCAACCTCATGGTTCCTAGTCGGATTCGTTAACCACTGCGCCATGACGGGAACTCCAATAAATTCTTAAAGATTGTTTACTTCCCAGTAAGAAGCAGCCATACTCTTTTGCTTGTTTTTTTCTTATTAATATAAAATTTCAAGATATTGTAATGTAGCAGTTCCATGCTTTTCTCTAATTATATGTTTGTGAAATCTTTGGTTCTCATTCAAGAGAATAAAACTTTTAATTTCTAAAAAGTATCCCCAGATATCACAAATAAGAAGGCCTTCCTCATAGTGTGATATAAAATAGTGAAAACAATCTAACAGAAAATAATTCAATCCATGGTGGTATTTTGGTAAGACAGAATGTTGCCTAGTCATCCAAATCGATGTTGGCATGTACAAACTACTTTATATAGAATAGATAACTAACAAGAATCTGCTTAGAGCACAGGGAACTCTGCTCAATAGTCTGTAATAACCTAGGTGGAAAAGAATCTGAAAAAAGAATGGAGGATATGTATATATGTCTGAGGCTGATTCACTTTGCTGTACACTTGAAAATGATACAGTGCTGTAAATCAACTGTATGCCAATAAAATTTGAAAACAAAAAAAAATGATGTCTACAAAGAATCAGTGATTATGTCAGAAAATAAATAAAATGGATGTGAAATAATTAATATAAAATTATTTGAGTTTTTGTATATATATGTGTGTATACACACACACACACACACGCACAGAGCATGCCCTATATATAGGCATACATTTATATACAGATGTACATATATAACAGGAATACACATATAGAGAAAAAGTTTAGGGAGAAATCAACATAAATAACGTTATAGTTGTTTTTGCTGAATTATGGTATTAGAAAGAATTGTGCTCATCTACATATTTCTGGATAGCTACGTCTATTACAAAGGTTATTCATCTGTTACTTCAACTCATTTTTATGTGTGTGTGCATTTATACCCTGTTCTGTTGTGAAAAAGGATTTAAAGTGGCTGGTTTTAGGTGACTAGGAGAAGCTAAAATTGAGCACCGAAAAAATAAGATGTTTCACAAACTGAAAATAAAAAAGTTTTTCAGGGTTTGAATGGCTACCATCTAAATCCCCTCTGTCAATAAAGTCTTTCCTCTAAATTCACAAACACACGCACACACACACACTTGCAGTTACTCACAGCGTGTGAGCATGCCCAATGACACATGCTCTCAAAGAACGACCAATCCTCTGTCCTAGGGGAGTTGCAAACTACTACCTGTGGGCTGAATCAGTGTGGCCACACAAGCTAAGAGGAGGTTAGGGTTGCTGGGGTGGGGGGTGAGGATGGCCGTGGAAGAGGAGGAAACACAAAGAAATGAAGGCTCTTCAGCAAAGGCAGTTATGTAGCCCTCAAAGTCTAGAATATTTATTACAAAACCCTTTGCAGAAATAGTTGGCCACCTACTGCCCTATTTCCCCGCACATGCCTGGAAGCTCTGCTGCAAATCCCGGGAAAGGCTTTTGCTTTGGGCTTTGTCAAAAGAAAAGAAAGTCTTGGAGACACGGAGAATTCATAGCGTAATATGGAGGCAGTTCTTCCTATGTCCCTGTGTCCCTACGTCTTGATCTTTCCATTCATTTCTAAGGACTTCAGGCACACTCCCCTGCATTGACAGATGGAGAATAAACTAATACACATTCAGATAATGAATTACAAAAAACATTTTCAAATACTAAAAATAATGGTTTTTATTATTTTCACACACATGAAGAAATGTAGACACATTTAGCAAAATTTTTCCAGATGGAAGTTTTGATCATGACAAAAGAAAATGACACCCAGTTAACAAGATTCACTGGCTTTCAAACAATAGCTGTGTCTTCAAAAGTTCTTCCCTTGGAGTTCCCGATGTGGCACAGCCAGTTAAGGATCTGGCATTGCTGCAGCTGTTACATAGGTTGCAGCTGTGACTCAGATTCAGTTCCTGGCCTGGGAATTTCCATATGCCATGGGTGGGACCAAAAAAAAGTTCTTCTCTTAAGTAGATTGATGATTTCTTTAGACTATTTCATTTTATTTTATTTTTTGTCTTTTTGCCTTTTCTAGGGCCGCTCCCGCGGCATATGGAGACTCCCAGGCTAGGGGTCCAATCGGAGCTGTAGCCGCCAGCCTGTGCCAAAGCCACAGCAACAGAGGATCTGAGTCGCGTCTGCCACCTACACCACAGCTCACGGCAGCACCGGATCCTCAACCCACTGAGTGAGGCCGGGGATCGAACCTGCAACCTCATGGTTCCTAGTCAGATTCATTAACCACTGCGCCACGACAGGAACTCTGCTTTATTTTACTCCTCAAGTTTATTTAGTAAACCTACTCATGGAGTGCAAAGCTAAACTCCAGCCAGACCTGGATTTTCCTAACTACCAAAAAAAACCAAAAAAAAAACCCAAAAACAAACAAACAAAAAAACACCAAAACCAAAACCAAAACCAAAACCCTGGAGTTCCACACAGAGACTGACATAGAATATATTACACAAAGAAGCAGAGAAGAAAATCACAGCCATGACCAGGAAGAAGGAAACCAACGGGCTGGGGTGACAATTGGAATTACAAAATTGTGTCATATATTAAAAGAATTAAAAGCAAAACAAATAAGCAGGCATCACTCTTTTCAGTGTGAGGAGCATTTGGCTCCAAGCTAGAGGCAGAAAAACACGCAGCAGAGCGAGAAGATCTGTAACATATTAAAAGGACTAAAATGTCTTTATTAACACCTCCACGGAAATGACAGATCAGAACACAGCTGATGTACAAATGCCGAAACGCCCTTAATCCTTGCCTCACGAACCAATCAGAACTGGCAAGGCGGCAGATACGGCCGTGGACTTCCCTAAGGAAAGAAAATTTCCTCAACCAACCGCTGAGGGAAAGAAAACCATAGATATTAGCCTGCTAAACACTCACAGACAATGATGGAAAACAAGAACCGAGACTTATGAGTGAAATCTAAACATATCCTGGCAGATGTCAGCAGGATGAAGCCATGGTATTATTGGAAAAAGCAAAATCACACACTGGGAAGGGCCACGGAGTGTCCTGGTAGGGTTCTCGCACGGAGACCCTTAGGCCAGATCTATGAGACACCACCGCTTACCATCTGGGTTTTGACCCATGCTCTTGTTTAATGCATGAGTCCATGACCGAAGTGGCCAGTCAACGGGAGGTCAAGCATTCCTGGAGCCGGCCATTCAGTGGAAATATATCTACTTACTTATCTGCACACTTTTGACACATCTAGTTGTATATATTTAAGGTGTGCAATTTACATGTACATTGCAGAATGAGTACCCAGATCAAGATAACTGACACAGCTGTCCTCTCGCATAATCAGTTTCGTGTGTGCTGAGAAGGCTTAAGAGCAACTCTCAGCAACTTTCAAGTATACAACATCGTATTATTAACTATGGTTACCATACAGGACATTAGATCTTCAGAACGTACTCTTCCTATAACTGAAAATGTGGATCCTTTGAACCGTATTACCCCAGGTCCCTCTCCCCCAGCCTCTGGCATCCACTATTTTATTATTTTCTTCTACAAAATCAGCTTTTTTTTTTTTTTTTTGGTTGCACCCATAGCATGCAGAAATTCCCAGGCCAGGGATCAAACCGTGGCCCATGCCGCAGCACTGATCCAAGCCACATGACTGACACTGCCAGATCCTTAACCCACGGAGCCACCAGGGAACTCAAGACCAACTCTTTTTTTTTAGTTTCCACATATAAATGATAATATACAGTATCTCTCTTACTCTGGCTTATTAAATTTAGCTTAGTCTCCTCTCTTTGTCACAAATGGCAGGATTTCCTTCTTTTATGGCTGAATAAAATTCCACTGTGTGTGTTCATGTTTTTTTAACCATTCATTCCTCGAAGGACAATTAGGTTCTTTCTGAATCTTGGCTATTGTGAATAAAGTTGCGGTGAACCTGGGTACGCAGATATTTCCAGATACTGATTTCGATTTGTTCAGATATATACCCAGACGTGAGCTTGCTAGATCACAGGGTGGTTCAACTTGTAATGTTTTCAGAACTCACTCTAGCATTTTCTAGCATGACTCTGCCAATCGACATTCCCACCAACAATACATCAAAGTTTCGTCTTCTCCACATCCTCACATTGGTGATAATCGCCGTCTTAAGAGGTGAGAGGTCGTATCTCCTTGTCATTTGGATTCGCATTTCCCTGATGCTTAGGGATGTGGAGCACCTTCTGTATACCTCTTGGCCATCTGTATGTCCGTGGCAATCTACTAAGGGTCTCCCATGTTCTAGGCACTATGTCAAGTTCTGGGACCACAGAGATGACCAAGAGCTGCGATTTCTTCTCCAGAGTCCGCAGCACCATGTGGAGAAGTTTCTGTACACAAATGGCTCTGATCCTCCATGGAAGTATTACAAAATGCAGGAAGTGTTTCGTGGCTATGGGACGGGGAGAACAGACCCACTACGGGGGGCTCAAAAAATCGAAGGGAAACGGTCCTGGAGTAGCTCATTACACCTGGAGTTGTCCTTGAGGCTTCTCTGGTGAACAGGTGAGCACCGGAAACTGTATCGAAAGAGAAGAGGGTCAGATATTCTAGAGTAAACAGTTGGGAATCATATATTCCTTTCAAAGACTCAAAACAAATCTGTCTGTGTGGGGCATCTGCAGAAAGCACGTCGAGGCAGTTTTCAAACTTAAAATTCAATTTCAAAAAAAAAAAAAACTTGGGTGAATGCAAAATGGTTCTTTTTTTTTTTTTGTCTTTTTGTTGTTGTTGTTGTTGCTATTTCTTGGGCCGCTCCCGTGGCATATGGAGGTTCCCAGGCTAGGAGTCCAATTGGAGCTGGAGCCACCGGCCTATGCCAGAGCCACAGCAACGCGGGATCCGAGCCGCGTCTGCAACCTACACCACAGCTCACGGCAATGCCAGATCGTTAACCCACTGAGCAAGGGCAGGGACCGAACCCGCAACCTCATGGTTCCTAGTCGGATTCGTTAACCACTGCGCCACGACGGGAACTCCGCAAAATGGTTCTTTTTGAGACAAATCCTTATATCTCACTGCTGCAGTCACACGGGTGTGTGTGTGAATGAGCACTGTGGGGTGTGTGGATATTGTGTGTGTGTGTGTGTTACTGTCAGTGTTTGTAAGAACATTTATGTGCCTCTCGAAGTGAGAATCACATCTCCCCGCCCTGGGACCTGAGACCACGTTTCACCTACGAGAGAGTGTTATTTGGCTGTGAGCGCCCACCTAACGGCTTTCCAAATTAGAACGAATTAAAACGTATCAAAATAAGGATCCGTGTCTGAGGGTGGCCCCTAGAGCAGGCAAGCAAGAGCTGGCGCTTTCTGCCGCAGAGCCAGCGAGCAGACCGGGTTGCATGGACGAGGCGGCATGCCTGGCATCGGAGAAGAGTTGGAAATTGGGGCAGGAAAAGACTGGAGTGAGATTTCATGCTCTGCCGGAGAGCACAGCTCCATCATGTGACGGCCAAGAGGCTATTTCTTTCTGCTCGAAACCGCAGGACAAGACAAACGGCCCTTCCAGCCTGCTGAGAACAGGCCACGGAGCTGCA
This sequence comes from Phacochoerus africanus, assembly GCF_016906955.1. NCBI lineage: Eukaryota > Metazoa > Chordata > Mammalia > Artiodactyla > Suidae > Phacochoerus > Phacochoerus africanus. Next base: position 8,925,899 of record NC_062552.1, on the reverse strand, counting down.
AAGAGACTGCACAGATCTGAGCATCAGGATGTGGCCGTCAGGGTCCTGAGGCCAAGCTACGCAGCATGGACTCTGGGCAGGCATGCTGCAGAGTCAGGGTGTGCTCAGTGGGGCCAGGGCACCCCCCCCCAAAAAAAAAAGCAGTGAGGATGGATCCAGAGAGAATTAGGAATATGATGAGTGAAGTCATTGGCTTGTGGCCCAGGGCGGAATCCCTCAGAGGCTGTAAAGTTAGGAATCTTCTCCTGAAGTGCAACATAAATAAATTAATATATTAATTTAATTTTTTTTTAAAAAGATGCAGGCTTCACTATAGAGAGGAGTGCTATGCATGGTAGAATCAGGACTGAGCCCCCAGAAAGGCATCACTCAGACAGGAGACAGTATAGCACTTTTTTTTTTCCCTGCACTCCTTTTATTATTATTTTTTTTTCCTTGTTAGACCATATGGAAGTTCCCAGGCTAGGTGTCGAATTGGAGCTATAGCCACCGGCCTACGCCGCAGCCATGACAATGCCAGATCCAAGTCAAATTTGCTACCTATGCTTCAGCTTATGGCAACACTGGATCCTTAACCCACTGAGCGAGGCCAGGAATTGAACCTGCATCCTCATGGACACTACGTCGGGTTCGTAACCTACTGAACCACAATGGGAACTCCAGTCTAGCACTTTCCCTAGAGAGGGGAGCACATAATATCCTGAAAAAATTCAGACTTCCAGCCAATTCAAAAGTGCCAAGAGCTTTGACTTCAAGATGGTAAGAACTAGAGAAGTGCCCCAGAGGTGGCAAGGCAAAATCAAGGCACTGTCATCAGAGAAGCAGGTCAGAGACTCAATGTCTTGGTGCCCTAGCCAGAAGGACTCCCTCCCTTAGTGAGGAGAGATGGGCTGTGGGACAGAGAAAAGGAAAGGAGGGAAATGAAGGAACAGGGAAGGATGTAGGGATGAAAGTCACAAGTAATCAGCTGGCAGTTTATACAAGGAATAAAACCTGGCGTTGTAGGAAGAAGATTCCTGATTGAGAACCTTGCAATCAGGGCACTCCAGGGACTGGTGCTCCCTGGGAGATCACCATGGAGATGGCACCTGGCTGGGATGCTACTTTTTTGGTTGGCCATACCCATGGCAGGCAGAACTTCCTGGGCCAGGGATCGAACCCACACCACAGCAGTGAAGAGAGCCACAGAGCGATATCACTGGATCCTGAACCTGCTGAGCCACCAGGAAACCCCTAGATGTTACCTTCGATCTGAGCTTTCCAGTTCTTCACAGCAGAAGCCCTCAAACCTGATCCCAGCACTCACTGTATCCTGAAGTTACACTCAGTGCTTTACGCTTTAAGCATCTCAATTTCTTCTTCATGAAAAATGAAGGTCCAGGGTGATGATGAGACTTACACAAGCAAGGGGGTTATATCAAGAGAAAAATGAAAATGTACAACCTTTATAATGAGGTTAGTATTTAATGAAAACCTCTTGACATGGATCAACATATACATTGATCAATTTAAAAAAAAATATTTTTGGGGCTGCACCCTTGGCATATGGAAGTTCCCAGGCTAGGAGTCGAATTGGAGCTGCAGGTGCCGACCACAGCTACAGCCACAGCAATGCCAGATCCAAGCCGAGGCTGTGATCTATACCATAGCTCAGAGCAATGCTGGATCCTTAATCCACTGAGCAGGACCGGGGTAGAACTCGAGTCCTTATGGATCCTAGTTGGGTCATTACTGCTGAGCCACAATGGGAACTCCAAACGCTGAGCAATTATAATCCAGGGAGTCCAAAATCATTTTATTTACAGAATTCTGTTTGATTTGGTCCAATGTTTCACATGCAGAGATTCTGATGGAAGAATCTCCCTTTTTTTTTAACTAATTTACTCTGAAGATTGAACACTGGTTTTTTTTTTTCTTTCTTTCTTTCATTTCCAATCTGCAGTTCACTTAAGACTCCTTGTTACATTTAGTCATGCAGCAAATTAAGTAGGGAAAAGAGTCTCCAAGCACGGCCACAGTGATTGGGAGGGATAATACAGTAAAAGACCAGAAAGACAGCTTTGGTTCAGGTAGGAGTCTCAGTATTTTCCAAATCTGTCAGCCTCACAATGTGCTGTTTCAGTAAAGGCTGAGTCATGACTCCATTGCAATTACTGCACAAAAGAAAGAAAACCGTACGTGACAGCAGACCATGAACACCCTGGAGCCGCTAAATCTGCAAAAAGAAAGAGCAGGAGTTGGGCACTTTATCAGTGATGAGGGGAAGGGCAGCTCGTTGTTTGAAAGTAGATGGGAGGTATGTTCTGTGTGTGTGGGTGTGGGGGTGTGTGTGTGTGTGAAAGAAGAGAGACAGAAGGACAGAGAGAGAGAGAGTAGAGAAGGGGGGACACGGGAAGAGAGAGAAAAGAAGAAAGACAAAGGGGGTAGACAGAGCAAAGAGATCCAGAAGAAAAACCATCAATTCTGGTGACACCGTAGAACACATCTTGTCACTAATGCTCTCTATGTCATCCTGCTAATTCCCTGGAAGATGACAGTAAGAACAACACCAATATAATTACTCTTATGTGAACGGAGACAAATGAGTGGACTGGCCTTTGGGGGAATACAAGCATGAGACAATAGGTGCTGGTCTATCGGTGCTGAAAGAATTCGGCGGTCACGGTCTGCAGACTATGAAGCAGTTAGTTTTCCTTTTGAAAGACTGAGCGTCTAATTCAGGCAGCCTGAGTTACACAAGCAAGAGCGCCCATTGCTATGATGACACCTGGTACAAAGCAGGTGCTCAGTAAAATACCCTTTATTTCATGAATGTCTCAGCCTGATTCTTTCCCACCTGGGGGCAGGGCTTGTGTCCAGGCAACAGGCTTGGTGCTTTCTTGCTTTACACATTGGTTCTTTAGCATCCAACTTAAAATTGCCCAGGAGCCGACCTGCTCCTCCCAACCCAGGAGTGACAGAGCTCGTGTTGTTTAGACGAAGAGAAATGCGACAAGGGTCTTTATTCAGGCCCCAGGAAAATCCCTGCAAAGCCCCTCAAATCTTGAGAGCAGAATGTCCCTCTAGCCCTGGGCCTCTAGCCCTGCTCCAGGCGTCTGACGGCCAGGTCCCCTGGTGAAAAGAGGCCAACCTCCCCTCAGTCACTGGATGTACTTTCTTTTCACTTTACTGCTTTGCTTTTTTGGACAACTTCTAACTCAGTTGACTCTTGGCTTAAAAATGAAGGAATCCGTCTGAGAGCATTGAATACTCAATTGCAGGGAAAATAAAAAACGTAAAATTCTTGATTATCAATGTGAGGTCTGGCAATGTGTATTTTCCACTCTCTTCAAGTGTACAACCCAACACAGGTATATGCAGCTTAATGCTCAGTCGTAGACGTGGACAAGGTTAGGGTCATGGTGAAAAGGTTAACTTGAAGCAAAGGCAGGTTCACCTGAAGAAAAGGCAGCTGTGACACGCTTCTAAAGGAAGGGCTTTTTCTTTCTGTCTTTTTAGGGCCACACTTGCGGCCTATGGAAGTTCCCAGGCAAGGGGTGCCGGCCTACACCACAGCTCACAGCAATGCTGGATTCTTAGCCCACTAAGTGAGACCAGGGATTGAACCCATGTCTTCATGGATGCTAGTCAGGTTTGTTACTGCTGAGCCATAATGGGAACTCCTAAAGGAAGGACTTTCTATGCATAAGAAGGATGGGAAAAGTCACAAAGAAGGGTGAGATTTGACGACATGAAATACGAAAACAAAAAAGTCAATAAGCAAACTGCAGACTGTAAAAATGTAACAACAAGACAAGTAGTCAATATCAACATCCTTAATACATAAAATATGCTTAAACATGGAACTATATCCAGTCACTTGTGATGGAACATGATGGAGGATAATGTGAGAAAAAAATGTGTGTATGTGTGTGTGTGTGACTGGGTCCCTTTGCTGTACAGTAGAAATCGACAGAACACTGTAAACCAACTATAATGGAAAAAAATAAAAATAAAAATCATTAAAAAAAGGAAAAAAAATCAAAAATTTTTCCTAAGAACTCTAAGTAATGCTAAGTAACTCTAAGAAAACAGAGGCCCGAGTGTGTGTGTGTAACTATCATGAGTTGGTATCATGGAATTCAGAATGAAAGCTCTCTTATACATTCATATATTAATAGGCCTTTATTTAGTATTTTCACTGTCACTTCTGAAATTTCTTTTCATGGCATCGCCCCTCTCTTCATGTCACCTACATCCCCTATTCCTGCCTCGTTCTCATGAATGGCTGTGCCCCACACATGGCAGAGGATTGAAGGATTCAGAAGAAAACCGCCACTCCTTTTCATCAACATGTAACCCCCGCCTGTGGATCCAGCAAGTCTGGTTTGTCTCCTGGTCTGAGATCAGAAAGGCGTCAAAGGATGTGGCCCGGAGGACGGGGTGCACCTGCTCCAGTCAATGGTCAGTTCCAGCCAATGTCAACTTCAAAATGTGTAGCTCCCACAACTGACTTCTCTCTCTTTTAAAATCAGCTTCCCCATAGCACAGAATCTCATGATTTAATATTTTTGATTAACAAAAATCTTTTAACTACTATCTCCTTAAAACACTCATTGCTTGTCTTTTAGGACACCAGACCCTCCTGGTTTTCCTCTACCGTCATCTCATGTTTCTTCCTCTTCTGTTTAGCCTCTAAATGTTGTCAGGATACCCAAGGGCCAAATCTCTGGATCTCTTCTCTATCTAACCTTCTCCTGGATGACCTCATCCAGTCTTGCAGCTTCAAAGACCATCTGCTATGCGTTGGATTGTGTTTCTCCCAGAGATACTGAAGTTCTGATCCTTAATCCTAAGAATAAGACTTTATTTGGAAATATACCATTACAGATGCAATCAAGGTAAGATGAGATCATTAGGATGGACCTTAATCTTATAAGAGAAAAATTTGGACACAAAAAGAGCAGGGAGAAGAGTGTCATGTGATGACAGAGGCGGGGATTGGACTTATACAGCTGCAAGCTAAGGAATGCCAAGGATTGCTGGTGACACTGGAAGCTAAGAGAGAGGCACAAAACAGAATCCTCTGGAGACTTGAGAGAGCATGATTCTGTCAACACCTGGAACCTTGACTTCAAGCCTCCAGAATAGTAAGGCAATAAAGTTCTGTTGTGTTGAGGAGTGGATAAAGAAGATGTGGTACATACACACAATGGAATATTACACAGCCATTAAAAGGAAAGATGTAATGACATTTGCAGAAACATGGATGGACCTAGAAATTATCATGCTAAGTGAAGTCAGTCAGACAGTGAGACACCAACATCAAATGCTATCACTTACTTGTGGAATCTTAAAAAAGGACACAATGAACTTCTTTGCCGAACAGATACTGACTCACAGACTTTGAAAAGTTTATGGTTTCCATATGAGACCGGTTGGGAGGTAGGGGGATGCACTGGAGGTTTGGGATGGAAATGCTATAAAATTGGGTTGTGATGATCATTGTACAAGTATAAATGTAATAAAATTCATTGAGTAATAAATACATAAATTTCTGTTGTGTTAAAGTATCCACTGGGGGTAATTTGTTATTGCATCCCTAAGAAACTAATACCCTATCTGCACACTATTAATTCCCAAATGTTGTACCCAGCCCTGACCAGCTCTGAAGACTGCACTGCACACGTGACTGACCACTTGATATAGCATTACATTAATGGGAAACTCAAAACAGAAATTGAGACTTCTACACTGCAACCTGATTTATCTTCCATTTTCCTTCAATTAGTAAATATCCCACAACTCCCTCAGTTACTGAAGATAAAAATATAGGAGTCATTCTTGAGTCCTCTCTTTCCTTAATCCCTATATTCAATACGCACATACACGGAGTTCCCGTTGTGGCTCAGTGGTTAACGAATCCAACTAGGAACCATGAGGTCATGGGTTTGATCCCTGGCCTTGCTCAGTGGGTTAAGGATCCAGTGTTGCTGCGAGCTGTGGTATAGGCTACAGACATGGCTTGGATCTGGAGTTGCTGTGGCTGTGGCTTTAGGCTGACGGCTAGAGCTCTGATTGGACCCCTAGCCTGGGAACCTCCATATGCCGTGGGAGTGGCCCTGGAAAAGGCAAAAAGACAAAAAAGGAAATAAATAAATAACATACACAAGGCTTGTTAACTTTACTTCTAAAAGGGATTTCACTGTCCCTTCAGTGGAAATCTGTCCACTGTCTTTATCCTGATTGCTAATGGGACCCATCAGCATCTTCTCCATCTGGACGTCTGCAAAGATGTGCCTTCTGCCATTCCTGCGTCACTGTAGTCCTCTCTTACCAATAGTGACCTTGAAAAATAAATAGCTCCATTGAAGGTGGTCCCCTGCTCAAGTCTACCAGTGCTTGAAAGTAAAAATCATACAACCTCTCTATGCTGCTTTCTTTTCTTTTCTTTTTTTGTCTTTTTGCCATTTCTTGGGCTGCTCCCGCAGCATGTGGAGGTTCCCAGGCTAGGGCTCTAATCGGAGCTGTAGCCACCGGCCTACACCAGAGCCACAACAACTCGGGATCCGAGCTGCGTCTGCAACATACGCCACAGCTCACGGCAACTCTGGATCCTTAACCCACTGAGCAAGGCCAGGGATCGAACCCGCAACCTCATGGTTCCTAGTTGGATTCGTTAACCACTGCGCCACGATGGGAACTCCTCTCTATGCTGCTTTTTAAGATCCTACCTGATCTGGTCCTGTTAAATTTTCAGAACAAAGGGATTATAAGGCATTTGGATACATAAATCTAGAACTCAGAAGAGACGTTTGAGTTAGAGGGGAACATGGGGAATTGTAAAAATTCACGTACTATTTGTTCATGTGGGAATGGGTGAGGTTGTCCTGATAAAGAGTGTAACAAGAGAAGATGGTCCAGTCAAAATCCCCAAAGAACTCTGAGAGAAGTGAAGGCGAGGAAATGAGGTCAGCAAGGTGATGGAAATGTTTCCTAGGAAGAGAGAGGGGTCTTGACAAAAACAGAGTATTTCTAGATCATCTCACTTAGTTTGAATCCCAGCTGTACCACTTACCATCTTTATAATCTTGGGGAAACTATTTAGCTTCTCTAAACTCAAGATCACTTTTTAACCTGGAGAAGCATTATGTACATCTGCAAGTCTCAAAATGAGCCACTTGTAGTCTCTGAAGCACCTATGAAGGTGAGAACAAATTCCTCTTTTGATTTGATTAATATTTCTTAACATGTAAAGAAGTTGGTAAGAGGAATAATATATATCCATAGATTTTTATGTAACGCTCACAAGAATTTTGTTCCTATTTTCAAATGCCTTTTTTTTTTTAAAGGAAATGATTGATGTATGTGCACAATCCATGAAACAGGTTAACATGCAACTTATTTTATCATCCATACATAAGAATACTTCTCCTTGAGGCACTTCAGATACCTGGCTCATCAAATCTTGAAGAACTTTTAACATTTCTTTACCAGGCCCAATTTTGTCAGCCAAGGTATGTGTCAAATGATTTTTCCATCAATTCCTGTTTGAGGAGGAAAATATGATGTATTTCTCTGTTACAGAGAAAACTCGTCTAATTATAACCATCTCATATAACTTATTACAAAACCCGTTGATGCATTTATCTTAATTTCTGAATTAGGGTCCCAAAACTTTGAAAATACATGTTATATTTGAGAAGATAACTGTCGTTCAGAAAGAAATTTAAAATGTCTGTTTTTTAAGCATTTCCATTGTGGCACAGTGGAAACCAAAGCACTAGTATCTGTGAGGATGTGGGTTTGATCCCTGGCTTTATGCGGTGGGACCAGGATCTGGTGTTGTCGTGAGCTGTGGTATAGGGTGCAGATGGGGCTCAGATTCCGTGTTGCTGTTGCTGTGGCTGTGGCGTAGGCTGGTAGCTATAGCTCTGATTTGACCCCTAGCCTGTGAATTTCTGTATGCCATGGGTGCGTCCCTAAAAAGCAAAAATATAAAATAAAATAAAAATAAAAATAAAATACATAAATGTCCGTTCTTTAGGTGTCAATAATTCCCAACTTCAGCCATGTTTTAAAATCTTTCTTCCTATTGCATTTAACAAAGTTGATAAAGAATCTTAAGAAAAACACCGTGTTGTCTCTCCTTAGTCCACTAGTGAGAAACATGCTTTAGTTTATTAATATGTGCTGCACTGAACAATAATATCAACTGCCAACAGTGGACGATCTATGCATGTTGAGTTTTATACATGGAATTGCACCTCTCATGATAGTTCTCATTATGCGCCCATATTAATCACTGCTAATGTTCAGAGAAATACTCAAGAAATGAAGGTCCAAAAGAAAAATGTAGAAAAGCAAAATCTCTACCAATTACCTACAAATCACCACTAATTTTAAATAAGATAGAGCTGTCTATTTTATTTTTTTTAAGTGAAAGATATTCTTGCTCCACTGCTGGAACTGAAGCTGAAATAGAGAAGCATCATTGGAAGCAAACCCAAAGCTTGACTGTACAGACAATGTAATCTCCCTCATTTGCTGGCATTATCACAGCTCAGTCCTAAACATGATTGTGCTTTGTGCATGCTAGTGAATGCACCAAACCCAGAACTTGGAGAGAAATAATTAGCTAAGATTTGAGGCTGTAAAGGAACACCAAACCAAAAAACCCAAAGGAGTATTTATATTGTCCTTAGTTTCCTGGGGCTGCCATAACAAATTACCATAGACGTGTACAATGACCTCTTAAACAACACAGGTTTGAACTGCAGGGGTTCATTTACACTAGGATTTTTTTTTTTTTTTACTAAATATATACTACAATACTACACAATCCATGGTTGGTTGACTCCTGGGATGCATACAGAACCATGGATATGGAGGGCCCACTGTAAAGTTACATGCAGATTTCTGACTATGTGTGGATGGCTGGGGTCCATAACCTGCATACTGGAGAAGGATCAACTGTATTCTCTCAAGGTTCTGAAGGCTAGAAGTCTTAAATCAAGGTGTTGGTAGGGTTGTGCTCTCTTGGAAACCTCTAAGAGAGAAATCCTTCCTGGCGTCTTCTAGTTTCTGCTGCTTGCCAGCAATTGTTGGTATTCCTTAAACTACAGATGCATCATACAATTTTTGCTTCCATCTTCACATGATCTTCCCCCATCTGTGTTCAAGTTTCACTCTTGTTATAATGATTTCAGTTTATCCAGTATTACCCCCATCCTAACTTCATTACATCTTCAAAGACCCTATTTCCAAATAAGGACAGGTTCTAGGGGTTAAAATTCAACATATGTTTTGGGGGGACACAATTCAACCCATAACAGTTTTCATTAAAATCACTGACTCACTCAAACAGCCAGTTAGCAGTGCTGATATCAGCTCTTGGGTACCAGAAGATGATAGAAATGGGGAAGGAGGTACATGGCCCATGGAGAACAACAATGTCCTAGTATGTATTTTTGTATCAGGACCATGGACAGTAGCTCATGTTCCTTCCACCATCTCCCCTATCTCACCCCAATATTAGTTAGCTTATACCTATGGAGAGAAATGTCTTGCACTAAACAAAGCTTATCAAAGAACAATTATACTGCTCATTTACTCTTTCTAAACTTAGAGTCTGTAAATCAATTTATATGACTCTAACTTTGCCTGATAAGATGTAAAGATTGTAGGGGTGGGGAACAGTTTGCTGGCTTATAGAGTCATTGTTACCTTTTGCTAATCTTGGGTTTTATCTTCATTGTAAAGTGAACCTAGGTTAGTGGGTGATGCTACCACAGGGAAAACATGACTCTTATCATTTAAACTTATTCAGAACTTGCTTGTTCCAGAAAATCAAGGAAATTATTACAAGATGCCTAAGCTGGAAAACTTAAAACATGTATGTCTTTTCTAAGATGGAGTATGTTAAAGCGATGTGTAAATACAAATGGATTGGAATCGGTATGTTTTAAAGCCAGAGTGGGAGGATGAGAATGGGAAAAGGGAAGGGAAGTGGGGAAGTGACTGCATCAAAGGGGGTTAGGTGTCAGAAGGTTACCTTTCCGTGCAGCCCAGACTTTTATTGATAATTAGGAGTTATGCAAGTGCTTTAGGCAGAGGAGTGATCTGATTAAATTTGCACTTTATTGAAATAATTTGTTGATTGTGTAAAGGATGATTTAGATGTTGGTAAGATGAGGGGCAGACGGAGACCTTTAATATTTAGTAAAAATAGGAGGATGAAATCAACTTCAGAAATTTTAGGAGATGGAATGAGTGTGTCCTCGTTACTGATTAGGTACAGGAGGTTACACTCTGGCTTGAGCGACTTAAAATAGGAATTGGTTTGGGGGGAGGGCAGAAAATAATGAGTCCGGTTGCTGATAGGCTGAATTTGAATTGCCTTTAGGAGTTCATATCTGTATCCCTGGAGGCTGTGCTGCAGAAGCACTGCCCTCTTTCCTAAACCCCTCGTATCAGTATCTCACATTCTTCTTTGGCTCTTAGATCCTAAGCGCCTTGAAGGTTATCTTCACAAACCCATCCTTGGATCACTTAGAGCCTGAGAAAATGCGTGCTTGCTGACATTTCTGGTGTCACCCCCAAATCCCTAACTGCTTTAGGTAGAGGGATTGAAGAATTTATTTTTAACACGTGGTGGGTTCTTACTGTCTTCAAGCAAAGAAGCATCCTAAGGTGTGCTTCCGTCTGGGAAAAGGGCTTTCTTCTTAGGATTTCAGACAAAGAGAAAGGACGAGGGAAGGGAGCTTCCTGTAGTTACTAAATTATTGACACAATTCAAAGGCAAATTGTTGCATGCATGTTGTGACTTGTGGGTTATTCAGGTTCTTCTGAATGTCAGAGATTAGCAGGCCCCTGATGGAGAAGGGCAGAGTCTGGGGCCTCTCTAAGGAGGCGTTAGCGGCATAAAAGGGCAACCTACCCATTATGAGATTTAGATACGACAATCATGTGTTGTCCTGAAAATCCCTACCCAGAGAACAGATACCTAACTGATTCAGAGTCAAGGTTGCCATGACAAGGCAGATGGCTGTGTAAGTGGAGACCAGGCTTCCTGGTGATTCATATCCCCCACCCTTCTCATCTCCACCTATTGGAGGGGATAATGGAAATTATAAGGAAGTACAGGCCATCTCTTTTTGAGAGCTCCACCACTATGAGGTAAGAGCAAAGCAAATAGAACTACCTCTCAAAGATTTCACTACGAGAACACACCACCCGATTTTCTACCTTCACGTAAAATACAGAGAACCTGACCCAGAAAACCAAAATGAAATTCAAGTTAAAAAATTCTAATCAAGAATCCAATTCCTTTGGTTTATAGAGCAGATCCCTTTCTACTTTATCATACTACTTCTTACGGCTTCTATTTTCTTGTATTTGAATCCAGGGCAGTATTAGTCAGAAGGGCCCTCATCTGGTTATTTTAACAAGAAATTACAGTCTGTTTTAAGGAAGATCATTGAGATGAATCCTTAGTTTAGGGAACTCCTAGATGTTGACAACATTTTATTATTAAATGTCAGTTCTCTAGATAATGAAGGATATGCCTCATTTTACAAATTTCACATTTTTCCTCCTTGATCATTTTGACATGTGTGTTTAGATCCTAGAAACTGTACTACATATTTTCATTCCTTTTTGTTGGATCTAAGACATTATTCTCTATGGAATCCTTATCAGTTTATGAAGCACTTAGCCATACATGGCTTTCTTATCACCGGTATTGCACAAATAACTTTACTCTCAAGATACTCATGAGAACACGAATACTGGAGAGTTTCACTTGTCCCAAGTGATAGCGTTAGGACTTAAACGCCCGTCTCTCCTCCTCTGAGAAATTGCTGCTTCTGTATAAGGAACACTTTGCTTGTTATTTTCTCAGAACGTCAGTTATAATTCTGCAGTTATGTCAAGATGATTCAGGAATTTCTGAAAGATGCAGGTATGTTTACACCAGACTTGTGCTTTTCCATAAGGTCTTTAAAGAGGTGATTAAATGAGGTGGGCTCTCATCCAATATGAATGGTATTCTTATAAAAAGAGGAGATTTATTTTTTAATTATTATTGTTATTTTTTGCTTTTTAGGGCCAAACCCATGGCATATGGAGGTTCCCAGACCAGGGGTCAAATCGAAATTATAGCTGCCGGCCTACACCACAGCCATAGCAATGCGGGATCCGAGCTGAGTCTGCAACCTACACCACAGCTCACGGCAACTCTGGATCCTTAACCCACTGAGCAAGGCCAGGGATCGCACCTATGTCCCCATGGATGCTAGTCAGATTTGTTAACCGCTGAGCCATGGCAGGAACTCCAAAAAGAGGAGGTTTAGACACAGGCCTGCACACTCACAGAGGAAAGACCATGTATAGACAATGAGAGAAAATAGCCATCTACGAGCCAAGGAAAAAACCCTCAGAATGAATGAAATCAGCTCTGATCTTGGAATTCCCAGTTTCCAGAAACAAACAAATATACGTTTATTTTATTTTATTTGTTTTCACTTAATCAGTCAGTGGTACTTGTTATGACAGCCCAAGCCAACTAATCGAAGCAAGAAACAGAAAATAGTTTTTAGAATGGTCCATAAATTACCAATAAATAGATCTTGAAGGGAGCTGGCCTCTGAGTCACACTCCTGGGTTTAGTGCGTGAACATTGCGATACTGATTTCAGCTTGAGGGGATGCCTGTGGTTAATAGTGTGAATCCAGGTTATGCTCTTGAGTGGGAGGAATTACAGGAAAGGTGAATTTCAGATAGGTCAGGTCATAGTTCCCCAAACAGGGAATTATAAAATGTATACCAAAGAGTTCCTTAAATAAAGATTTTTTTAAATCTTAGCTAGACCATTATTTCAATATGCTCTCCTAGTCCATTTAAAACATAATTTAATATCCCAAACCTTAACCTGCCCGTCCTCTTTCAAGAACATCCCAGCTAGACATGACGGATGTATAGATTTGATTTTTCTTTTCCTTCTCCCAGGCTGCACAGGTAGTTGCAGGCATCATATATTCCTAATGCCTGAGGCTTCACTGAAATGAAATCTTCGGGAGTTCAAAAATGCTGACTAAAGTTCACTTGCCTGTGAGGTGGCTTTTCCTTTCCATCCCAGGACGGCTTCTGTATTCTGGATGGAAATCAGAAGCCTCTATCTAGAGAGGGAAGCCGTGTTTTTTTCCAGAAGTAATAGAAACCATCAAATAGACCCTAGCACACAGGAAAGCCCATATGGATTTTGAAAATAGCACCTGTCTGTCTGTGAGCTGCTGAAAAAAAAAAAAAAAAAAGTGGATTTTAGGCTTTGGCACATAGCCCTGGAAGCAAAATCTGACTGAGGTTCTGGAAAAGCTATAGAGGAGCTCCTCAGAGAATTACAAAAACATGTACCTTTTGCATTCCAAGAATAATAACCCACACAGGAGGACACTCAGGGCCAAGTTTCACATTTGAAACAAGCAGCACACATGGACTTGATAGTTGAACTTTGGCTCTTCCCAGGTTGAGTGCTGGTAAAACATCACTTTTTAGGTTCAAGGGGCAGTCCTTACAAAGGCCTCTTGATAAGACAGCCCAGGCACACATGAACATCTGTTCAGGACACAGAAATTAAGCATGAATGAATAAATAATGTAGTTTAAATGATTTATCTCTATCTGTCTATCTTACTATATTGTTACATAAATACATTATTTATGGAGTTTAAAATCAAGAGGAAAACTCTAAGAAAACATGTTGGCTGGATTTGCTAAGTCAAAGGCATTATTTGGGGGAGATAGATAACCCATGATGTTTTATCAGAAATGAATTGCCATCATATTCCTATTCCTGGCAATTAAAAAAAAATATTGCATTTATTTCTGTTTTGAAAAGAACATGTGGTTTTAAAAAAAGTGTTCAAAATATGATTCCAAGTCATTTGCAAATCCAAACTTCCTTCAATTTTCTTATCTCTCACCTCCATATACAGAAATAGGAAGCACCATATCTATTTTATGAGGTGTAAAGATTGCTGGGGATAAAATATCAGAATTTGCATGTTATGCCTAACAATTCAAAGTTTTTTTGACATGGCAAACAGCCAGGTAAAAAATTCTTTGGCCATTTCACCATGCCATGGAAAAGTAGGATGAAGTGTCATTGTCTTATCTTTTCCTTCTGTTTGACTGTGCCAGCGGCATGTGGAAGTTTCCAGCTCAGGGACTGAACCTGCACCACAGCATCGACTCACGCTGCTGCAGTGACAACACCGGATCCTTAACCCATTACACCACACGGGAATTCCAAGGATGGAATATCATTTTCTAATAAAGTAACATGAGAGGTTTAGAAGACACTGTTAAATGCAAATTTACAAAAGAAACTCTCATGTCTCCTATGTAGTAATAAAGTATACGAGGAGCTATAGCAAAGTAGAGTATAGTCAAATGCAGTTCCTGCTTTTTAAGGCCTCACTCACGGCATATGGAGCTTCCCAGGCTAGGGTCTAATCCGAGCTACAGCTGCCGACCTACACCACAGCCACAGCCATGCCAGATCCGAGCTGCGTCTGCAACCTACATCACAGCTCACGGCAACACCAGATCCTTAACCCACTGAGCGAGGCCAGGGATCAAACCCACAACCTCATGGTTCCTAGTCGGATTCGTTTCCACTGTGCCACAATGAGAACTCCAGTTCTTGCTTTTAAAAACTTCATAGTCACGTATTAAAATAGTGAAACCCAACTTTCACTGCATGGTGCATACAAGAAATTCAGTTAAAATATCAAAGCAAAAATCATGTTGAAGGTGAAAGATGGCAAAAGATATACCGAGATAACACCAATCAAAAGAAAGCTTGAGTGACTGCACTGATAGGAGACCAAGCAGATTTCTGAGTCAAGACTTCTACCACGAATAAGGAAGGTCACTTCTTAATGATAAAGGGGTTAATTAATGGAGGAGATACAATAACTTCATATATCTATTAGCAGATCTTTAAAATAGATGAATAAAAACTATAAGGAAAAAAGACATATGCACAATTATAGTTGGGGATTTCAATAGCTGTCTCTCAGTAATTGATAGAAGAAACTCAGGAAAGACACAGAAGCTCTGGACAACACCTTCCACCAGCTTTACCAAACTAACATCTATAGACCATTCCATCGAAAAACAGCAGAATGTATATTACTTTCAAACCTATTAAATATAGATAATAGAGCATTTTCTGGGCTATAACCTTCAAAGGAAATGAAAGCATACAGAATATATTTTCAGACTGCAGTGAAATTAAACTAGAAATTAAAAATAGAAACATCCCCAATAATTTTAAATTTAAACAGCCCTGCTAAGTAAGCTCATGGGTCAATGAAGAATTCATAAGGGAAAAGAGAAACTCTTTTGAATTGAACAAGCTGGAAAACAATATATCACAATATAGGAAATACAACTAAAGCAGTGCCTAAGGGAAATTTGCGGCATCGCCTACTTATAGTAGAAAAAAAGAAAGGTCTGACATCAATGATCTAAACTTCCACCAAATAATAGTAAAGTCAGAATATTTTAAGGCATTTTTAATTGCTAAAATTCTTTATCGAGATATAACTTACAAGTATCCTGTACCAACCTCAAGTATACAGCCCAATGAATGTTTTACATAAGGAAGCATCCATGTGCATGCCTTCGAGATCAAGAGATTAAACATTTTCAATTCCTCGTGCACCTAACTATCCAATAACCTGCCCCCTAGACAGCTACACCTACAGAAATGTAATGAGGACCAGGTCAGAACATTTAAACATCGGTTTCAACAGATTTATATGCTCATTTCATCATGTGACTAAATTCTCCGTTGTCATTAGGTATTCCTGAAATATTTTCTTCAAAGTAAACACACTACTTAATATCTTATGGAGTCAGTTGATATCAGTAATTCAAAGACCCAGCCACCAAAACATTTATCATTTCAAAAAACATCCTCATTAGGCCATGCAATACTTTTCGCCCTAAGCAACTTAGGAGCTAGTGAGACCTGGGTTCAAATAATGTCCCTGACACTTAATTATTATAATTTCCTGAGCCTTGATCTTTCACCTACCTCGTAGGGTTGCTATGAAGATAGAATTAACTCACATGCATAAGACGCAGAAGGTTTATACACGGAGCTGTAACTAGTACTAATATAAACCTTGTTTTTAAGGAATCATGAGCCACCAGTGTGACTTTTATTGTTTCTCCCACTAGTAGGCTCTCATGGATCAGTGGTGAGGCGAGGCTACAATCAAGGCATTGGTGTCAGGAATATAGATAGCACTTGCTCAGGTCAAATAATGTGGTCTTAGAAGCAGAAGTTGAACCCTTTCTGTCCGAATTCCATAGTCCGGTGGATCAAAATTCCTTCATGTGGCCCTGGGCTCTTTGAAATGACTGTTGAGCCTCATTAGAGAATAAATCTCCAAAGCATGCAAGAATAGCCTCTTTTACTTTCTAACAGGCTCTGCTGAGACTGTGGCCCAGGGCATCAGTGTCAACATGGAAGCATTGGCTGAGCAAGGGTTTTCCATAATGTGTTTGGACAGAAAGCCTGAGTTAGCTTATCGTAGGATTATTTACGGTACTTCAAAATCTATGCGGGCTTCACTTTGAAATAAATAATGAGGCAAGTGAAGGCACGATGAATGCATCTCATTTTTTTTTTACTGATTTATTTCTCTTTTCTTTTTAGGGCTGCCCCTTGCGGCATATGGGAAGTTTCCACGCTAGGGATTGAATTCGAGCTGCAGCTGCCAGCCTACACCACAGCCACAGCAACATGGGATCCAAGCCGTGTCTGCGACCTACACCAGAGCTCACGGCAACACTGATTCCTTAACCCACTGAGCGAGGCCAGGGATCGAACCTTCATCCTCATGGATACTAATACGGCTCGTTTCCACTGCGCCACGACAGGAATTCCTGCATCTCATCTTAAACAAATAACATGTGAGTGGACCCAAATCAAGGTTACCAGGTGAGGAAAGAGCAGGTGGTTCCCAGGGATGGTTTAAAAAACTCTTTATAGATTATTTCTGGGGATATTTGCTCTTGCTGGATCTTATTTTCTCCTATGCCCACTCTAAATCCTTCCACCAGAAAAAAAAAAAAAAAAAAAAGGCAGTTGCATTTTGTAAATAGAGCAACCAGATTTCATATCTTCGGCATCAATCTACACCAGACTTACTCAGGAACATGGTGCTGGCAAGGTCTCGACTAGTGCATTTGCAACATGGTCTCAAGAGGCCCAGGTGGCTGAAGGGGGACCGGACCCTTCTTAGTGGAGAAACTCCTGTGAATTCATGGCATTCATATAACATGACAAATCGGTTTGGCAAAGGCCCCTGTTCCACACAGAATTTTTTTTTTCTTTTTAGGGCCACGTCTGTGGCATATGGAAGTTTCCAGGCCAGTGTTCGAATCAGGGCTGCAACGGCTGGCCTACACCAGAGTCACAGCAACACAGGATCTGAGCCTCATCTGTGACCTACGCTAAAGCTTGCAGCAGCACTAGGTCCTGAACCCACTGAGTGAGGCCAGGGATCAAACCTGCGTCCTCATGGATACTCGCTGGGTTCTTAACCCTCTGAGCCACAACGGGAACTCCTCCACACAGAACTTTAAATTGAAAACATAAACCTGGTAGGCTGCTATTCGCAAAATTCTGTTCTACGTGCTAAAGGAATATATATGAAGACATAATTTCTGTGTTCAAGAAGCACAGATCATTTAGCCAAAGAGACATGCAGATATACAAATACTGAACTCACGATACAGGGCAGTTCATAGTAAACCCTAAATTAGTTGCCTAGACCATATGTGATGTGGATAGTATAAGGAACAAAGAGAACTCTGAGTTGAAAAAAGGTATCCCCCAAATATCAAGACCACAGTTGGGTTTTTAAGATGGGAAGGCAGAGAGGGTTAAGGTGAGTATTCAGAAGCAAGTAAAAGGATGGGAATGAACTAGCCGAAGTTATAACACATACATTCCATAAACTTGCATGCGTTCCAGGTGCTTTGTATATACTCCATTTGTCTGCACATATTTCGAGCTCCTTTTTTACATTCCATTCTTAACACATCATTTAATTAATGTATTTTATCTATATCCAGATTCGTTCAGACAGGGACTTGAAGCAGCTAACATGCATCGTTTTATTTCGTACTCATAACAACACCATATAAAACTGTGGCACTTCAGTTTGTACAGATTAAGAAAGATTGGAGTTCCCATTGTGGCGCAGCGGAAATGAATCCAACTAGAATCCACGAGGATGCGGGTTTGATCCCTGGCCTTGCTCAGTGGGCTAAGGATCCGGCGTTGCCATGAGCTGTGGCATAGGTCCCAGACACAGTTTGGATCTGGTGTTGTTGTGGTTGTGGCATAGGCCGGCGGCAACAGCTCTGTTTAG
The DNA here is from genome assembly GCF_016906955.1 of Phacochoerus africanus. Lineage (NCBI taxonomy): Eukaryota > Metazoa > Chordata > Mammalia > Artiodactyla > Suidae > Phacochoerus > Phacochoerus africanus. Next base: position 8,907,466 of record NC_062552.1, on the reverse strand, counting down.
ACCCCAAGCCTGGAAGCTCCATATACCATGGTGTGGCCCAAAAAGCTAAAAGGCCAAAAAAAAAAAAAAAAAAAGGCAAGATTGAGTTATTTGTTCTGGGTCACACAGACCTGAGATTGGAAACTAAATCTGAAGGTGACCTGGGTCTATGAAAAGTAAGACATGCTTCTCTATATATATATTTTTCCCTTCCTCTGATCTCACCACAATATTGTGCTTGAAAAGGAAGCTAAAGTACAGATGAAATTTGGGAGGGTGAGAAATAAAAGTGAACACCCAGGATGGCACAGGTTGTGAAGGATCTTGAAAGAGGCGGAGAAGAATTTTCTTGTAAATGAAGGGAAACGAGCATCACTATGGACCCTCAGCCAAAGGGACCGGAAGGAAGGATGTTAGAAAGATGGCGGACGTATATTGGGAGGCTGTGAAAAAGAATAGTTGGGAGGCAGATGTAAGAGTCAGAAAGTTATGCAGAGGCTGCTGCTGCTGCTGCTGCTAATAATAATAATAATAATAATAATAATAATAATAATATCCAACATGGATAACACTGTCAATGTGACAGGACTATTCTAAGTGTCTACATGTATGGATTCATTTAATTTTCCAACACTTCTATAAGAGGATACCATTAGTATCTCTATCCGACAGATACAGAAACAAACACACAAGGAGATAGTATCACATATTCAAGGTTACACAGTAAAGAGTAGAGCTTGAATCCAAAGCTCTGTATTCTTTTCTCACCCTAGCCATTGGCTATTAAAGCCCTGGCCAAAGTGATGGCAGTGGCAAGAAAAAGGAGAAGGTAAATGTAAGAGGCATTAACAAGAAGAACTATATAGATTGGAGGCTGGTTGGATAAACAGCTGAGAAAAAGAATGAAAAGTTAAAAAAGATAATGCTGTGGTTTGGCATGCTGACTTCCCATGGATCAAATTAGGCAAGTCCAAAAAAAAAGAGGAATTTCTGTTCTGGCTCAGCAGGTTAGAATCTAGCTAGTATCCATGAGGATGTGGATTCGATCCCTGGTCTCACTCAGTGGATTAAGGATCCGGCGTTGCTGCAAGCTGAGGCATAGGTGGATTTGACCCCTAGCCTGGGAACTTCCATATTCCTCAGATGCAGCCTAAAAAGAAAAATATTATAGATAAATAATTATATATATATATATGCATTTTACATATATACATATATATCTATGAAGAAAAGGAGGCAGTATTATGAGTAAAGGTGGTGAGTTCTCGTTTGTTGGGGTTACAGCAATGAAGAATGGCATCCAAATGGAACTATTCAGAAAGTTATTGGAAAAAAAAACTTAGGTTCATAAGACAAGTGAGAATCATGGAGGAGGAAGTGAAGTCAGAGATTGTCATGGACTTGGGGACAGTGAAGCTGTGGGATGTTTGACTGAGATCCCAGGGAGAAAGCATGAGACAGAACAACAGTTGGTCAGGAAAGAACCCACACAGAGGGGGTCCTGTCTTGGCTCTGTGGTCATGAACCTGACCGGTCTCCATGAGGCCACAGGTTCGATCCCTGGCCCCAGTCAGTGGGTTAAGGATCCAGCATTGCCATGAGCTGTGGTGTAGGTCACAGATGCAGCTCAGATCTGGCGTTGCAGGCCAACAGCTCTAACTCTGATTCGACCCCAAGCCTGGGAATTTCCATTTGCCACAGGTGCAGCCCTCAAAAGATAAAAAAAAAAAAAAAAAAAAAAAAGGGAACCCACGGGGAAATACGTAAAACCAGAGGAGAAAGAATTACCAGAATTAACTTCCCATAGACAGGAGAGGGTTTCACAACAAAGGATGTGATCAAATGTCAGAACTAGCAAAGAGGAAGAGACTGTGGAAAATGCACTAACTGTATTACCGGTGCATTACTGCAGGCTTCCAAAGAACATTTTCCGCAGAGTGGTGGAATCTGAAGTCACATGACCAGGGGATGACGGAAGTGAAGGGGCCGGAAGAAACAGAGACAGTGCTGAATAATAATGAATGATGGTTCTATCGTACATCACAAGGTAAAATAGCAGAACACTGGGTCATCATGTCAGGTGGGGAGAAGCATAAATCCAGGTATGTTCTGGGGTATGCACAGGATAAGAGATATTTCTAGGGAGTTCCTGTTGTGGCTCTGTGCTTTAAGAACCCAACATAGTGTCCATGAGGATGTGGGTTCAAACCCTGATCTTGCACAGTGGGTTAAGGATCAGGCATTGTTGCAAGCTGCTGCTTAGGCCACAGATGCAGCTCAAATCCAATGTTGCCTTGGCTGTGGTGTAGGCCTTAGCTGCAGCTCCCATTTGACCCCTAGCCCAGGAAATTCCATATGCCACAGGTGTGGCTATAAAAAAATAAAATAAAAATCAATTAAAAAAAGATAATTCTAAAGGGAACTGGCTACTACCATCAAGCTAACACAGGCCCCAACTACATTCACTGCTCTTAAAGTTAGTCTGGTAATGAGATCCACGCCACCACTGAGTTTCTGACATCTTGGAGCTACATTCTAGTGAGGAGACAGTTCCTTAACAAGTTAATATAAAATATTGAGTAGTCACACTAAGTGAGGTATGTCGGAAAGAGAAAGACAAATACCATATGATATCACTTATATGTGGGATGTAATATATGGCACAAAAGAACCTATCTACAAACCAGGAACAGATCACAGCCATGGAGAGCAGACCTGTAGCTGTGGGAGTGGGGGGTGGGGGAGGAGTTAGTTGATGGATGGGAGTGGGGGGTGGGGGAGGAGTTGATGGATGGGAGTTCGGGGGTGGGAGATTTGAAGCATTACACTTAGAATGGATGAACAATGAGGTCCTACTGTACAGCACAAGGAATCATGTCCAATTTCTTGGGTTAGAATACGATGGAAGGGAGTTTGAAAAGAAAGAATGTGTACATATGTATGACTGGGTCACTCGGCTGTACAGCAGAAATTGAAGGAGCATTGTAAATCAATTATAATAAAACATTTTTTTAAATAAAGACAAAAAGGAGTTATCTTGGTGACTCAGTGATAACGAACCCGACTAGCATCCATGAGGATGAAGGTTTGATCCCTGGCCTTGTTCAGGGGGTTAAGAATCTGGCATGGCCGTGAGCTGTGGTGTAGATCACAGAGGAGGCTCAGATTCCACCTTGCTGTGGCTGTGGTGTAGACCAGCAGCTACAGCTCCGATTTGACCCCTAGCCTGTTGGCTCTGTTGGCTGCTCTGGCAGAGGTTCAAGCTCCTGCCTGGAACTTCTGTATGCTGCAAGTGCAGCCAAAAAAAAAAAAAAAAAAAAAAGAACAGTAAATGGGAACTATTAATCCATGTGGCAGAATTGCTGAGCCAAGTAGCAGTAGTGGTTAAGAAAGAAGTGAAATGAAATGACAGTAACTATGTAACATGGAGATATTAATAGTATCTACTTTACAGGGTTGCTCTGAAAATGGAGCTTGATGAAATTTTTGAAAATATATTAAACATTTTAAAAAACTAGACAGATATTTAGAGATATTCTAAGAGCATTGTCATTTACAAAATTCTCTGATGCATTCTACATATTTCAAAAGGGAGCAAGGCATAAAGTATGGTCATAGCTGTACAGTTAGAAAACCTGAGTTAAACCGACTATAATGGGAAAAAAAAATCATTAAAAAAAAAGAAGACCTGGGTTAACTGGTCTCTGCTACATACACTTTTTGAGCCTAAGTCTCTTCATGTGTAAAATGAGACCATGAAATCAATGAAAACTTAGATTTTGTGTTATTTCTGTGTAAAATTTTTATACTCAGCTTAAGAGGAACACGTTCCCCAGATAACAATGTGTTTGGCTACAAGAAGGAGGATCCCTGAGAAATAGAAACCTGCAGAAATATGGCATGATTCTGTATGAGGCTTTTCTTTTCTTATTATGCATTTTTAAGTTAAAGTATAGTTGATTTACAATGTTGTGTCAATTTCTGCTGCACTACAAATGGCCCAGTCCTATGTATATGTCCAGTCTTTTCCTCATATGGTCTGTATCCCAAGAGATGGGATCTCGTTCCCTGTGCTGTACAGGAGGACCTGGTTGCTTATCCATCTGAAACATCATGGTCGGATGCTTTTTTTTTTTTTTTTTTAACAGAACAGGAAACTGGGAGGTCAGCCATGCTTGGAGCCAACCCATTTGTTCACAAGCCCTTCCTTTCAGACTTTTCTGTCTCACTTGGGCATCCTTAGCACATTGGGTTTTGTTCTCTACTTATCACCTTATAGTCACATCATTGTCATACTTTAGTTGCATTCAGGGAAGAGGGAGGAAATGGGGTTGAAATGTGGCGCCAGCTGTGTCTGTGCCATTATACCAGACAAGTAAAGGTTTTCCAGAATTTTCCACCCCACCTCGGCGGACAATTACTTATATCTCATTGGGTACATATATCTCTACTCACATATACTTGCTACGTGACACATCTCTGGTGGCAAAACTGGCCGGAAAATACATATTTAGCTTTTAAAGTCTATAGTAGAGGTAGGCAAGGGGAAAAAAAGAATGCGATTGGTAACTCAGTACCATCTACTCCAAAAAAAGCAGGAATTATCAGCATTTTTACGGTCAGTGAAGTCTCAACAGTGTTAGAGGTCTCACCTAAATTCATTGAGTAAAGCTAGAAATAGAAATTGCATTGGGGACCCCAATAAGTTGCAAATACTACATGGCCTGATTTGAAATATGACTTTAGTTTTGACTTAAATGAATTAACTTTAATTAACTTGAACTTAAATTAATCTGGGATAGTGCCAGGCCCCTGGCATATGCTGAATAAATATTTCTTGATCACTCGAATGGCTGCAAACCAACTCCCGAATTTAACATTACCTTTCTTTTCTTGATGAGCTTTTTTGTTTTTTCCCTTTTGGAGAGGCACATGCTAGAATCCTTTTCCAGCTGAGGCTCTGGGCGTAGAAAAAAATGTGTGCGCCACCATATATACCAGTAATTCTTTAAAATGTATCAGTCTCTTAAATTATGTAGAAGACAAAATGTAGAGTTCCAAAAAAAGTGACAATGATACTAGCTTTTAGACTAACATTTTTAAAACATATTAGTCGTTTAAATCATGTAGAAAATAAAGAGTGGAGTTAGAAATCATCGCTACAATGTTACTAGCTTTTATAATTGCTTCTTTCTTTCTTTCTTTCTTTGGGCTGCACTTGTGGCATATGGAAATTCCCAGGCTAGGGGTCTAATCAGAGCTGCATCTGCTGGCCTATGCCACAGCCACAGCAATGCCAGATCCGAGCCACATCTATGACCTACTCGCTGGATCTTTTAACCCACTGAGCGAGGCCAGGGATAGGACCACATCTTCATGGATACTAGTCAGGTTCTTAACCTGCTGAGCCACAATGGGAACTCCCAAATTGCTCATGTATTTACTTTACTGAGATCGTTATTTTCCGCCTACAGACAGCAGATGGTGGAATTTCTCAGCCTCCATGATCACATAAGCCAGTTCCCTGAATAAATCTCCTCTTGTTATAACTGTATCTATATATCCTATCAGTCCTGTTTCTCCGGAGAACCCAGACTAAAATACCCACCCCGACTCTCACAGGTTGTGTCCTAGCTGCTCCAGGAACACTTGCACCGCTGCCTGCCCTGGGGCTGGTGTTTGGGGAAGGGTAGTGGCTACAGTGCCAAAGGCTAAAATTGACTGAAATTAACCACAACGTAACATCCAAGTCTTCCCCACAAGTTCCAAGCCTTCAATAAACTCCAGAGTTCCAAAACAGTTACATCAGATCCTGACAGTACAATTGTTGTCTAGTTGGGTAGACAAATTCCTCATTCTTCCTTCTCTGCCATCTTCTCAGGATCCCAGCAATAGGGATTCTTACAACTCTGGAGTCCAGATCTCCTTGTCAAACTTCCTACCTTTATTCCTTCCTTCCTTCCTTTCTTCCTTTCCTTCTTTCTTTGCTTTTTAGGGCCTCACCCTTGGCATATGCAGCTCCCAGGCTAGGGGTCGAATCAGAGCTACAGCTGCTGGCCTACCTCACAGCCACAGCAACGCAGGATCTGAGCCAAGTCTGTGACCTATGCCACAGCTCACAGCAACGCTGGATCCTTAACCCATCGAGCAAGGCCAGGGATTGAACCCATGTCCTCATGGAGCCTAGTCGGGTTTATTAACCACTAACCACAAACTCCTTTCCCACATTACTTTTCTGGGAAATGAAAAGTCCTACTTTTTAGAAAAGGGGATTAAGAGACAAAGTGAATTAAGGTTAGCCACCCAGAGAAGCTCTTCAAAATCTTCCCTTAAAATATATAACTTTTCTTCCTCATTAATAAAAAAAATTTGTTGTGTATTCTTCAAGAGGCAATTGCAGTTTACATTAATCACTGGTATTTTAAGAACCTGGCCCTGAGAAAAAACATCTGCATAGGGAAAATAAAGTAAAATAGGAGCTCCTGTCGTGGCGCAGCTGAAATAAATCCAACTAGGAACCATGAGGTTGTGGGTTCTACCCCTGGCCTTGCTCAGTGGGTTAAGGATCCAGCGTTGCCCTGAACTGTGGTGTAGGTCACAGACGTGGCTTGGATCTCACATGGCTGTGGCTCTGGCGTAGACCAGCAGTTACAGCTCCGATTCGACCCCTAGCCTGGGAACCTCCATATGCCTCAGGTATGGCCCTAAAAGGACAAAAGACAAAAAAAGAAAAAAAAAAGAAGAAGAAGAAAATAAAGTAAAATAAAATAAAATGGAAACATGCTTGTATATTTCATCAAATATAAAACCATTGTGAGGAATGGTTTTTATAACATTCTCTTTAAAACTTGATCACTCTCATGCAAATGTTTTGCTCCAATTGGATATATTAAGTAGATATACTGGCTGTGAACCTTGTTACAGAAGAAACACTCAAGCTGCCAATAGTCATTATAAAAGCATGGCCCTCGGATGTTCCCTTGTGACACAGTGGGTTAAGGATTGAGCAGGTGTCACTGCAAGAGCTAGGGTCACTGCTATGGCTTGGGTTCGACCCCTGGCCCCAGAATTTCTACACGCTGCAGGTGCAGCCAAAAAAAAAAAAAAAAGAAAGAAAGAAAGAAAAAGAAAAAAGAAAGAAAGAAAAAACCCTCTCCACTGAAATATTCAGTGTGATCTTCTCTTTAAATATCTAATTGGGGACTACCTGTACAAAATTGAATGATTTTGATTATGTCATTTTTTAAAAAATGCATCTTTATTGTGTGGAAAATCACACCTATTGTTTACCATGGTGGGTTGATGGTCCAAGTACTCCGAGTCCCCTCGATCTGGTCATTCAGTCTCTGCTGACGTCCAGTTCTCTTCCCTTCCTCAAGTACTGGCTCATTTGACCATCTGTCATTGCTATGGATTAATCTCTTGTTTTTGTGATTTATAGTTGGTAGTGAAATTTTATAAACTCTCCTAATTGTAAACTCTTCAAGGATAAGACTTTTGACTTCCATTTCCTGTATAAATATCCCCATGTAACCAAATAACAATCAGCATAAAAGATGGTGTTGACCAAATTACTCATCTGGGGGATGAAACGAGATAGCACTCTGTTGCGTCTATGAAAATAATATTGATTCTGGCTCCTTGACAATAATTCATTACAACTTTCCTGCGTCTTACTTCCTCCTTCTTTCTGATGCCCTAACTCAAGCCTCTATAATTAAAATTTTAATAAGGAAAAAGAAAGAGATTCCAAACAACAGAGCATATAGCGGTATGTAGATAAAGGTGTCTTGAAGAGCAGACTAACATTTATTGGGTTTTTATTGGGGGATGTGCATCATTTCAACACAACTTTGGCTCAGTCTGATTAATATGATCAGGTCCCCTTTTCCCTTCCCTCTTAAGAAACAGGTGTTGTAAAACAGAGACACCTGGCTAGTTTTCTTAAGGGACATATAAGAAAATAGTTATTGGAGTCCTAATGGTCCATTTGGCTCACTTTCAAGTCCATGCATTCTCCTTTTACATTCTTACTTTTTCTTATCCCTCCAAATCAGTTGCTGCCTTCATCCTGGAAACTAACGCATTCACCTATGGAAACTCATGTCATAGTATTGTGCTCGTGTTTGCAAGCCAACTTTGAGATCCTCCATAAAAGGTACCACCACAAGTTCGAAATATTTCTTTTTAATTGCTAGGCAAAACAAACAAAAATTGTTCCAAGGGTCAGAAAGATTCTAATATAAATGCATTAATAAGCTCCGCAGTAGGGAAAAAGAGAATCCTGGATGGGCAAATCCATTGTATTCAGGGTTCACAGAGGGTCTCACATTCAGTTTTAAAAAAGAATTTGGGTATTACAAACAAGCAGGAAGTCACATTTTTGGCCAGTGTGAAAAAATTCAAATCCCCAACAGTGGTCAAAATTCTGCCTTAACAAAAGCTGAGTGGGCTCTAAGCTCGGCAAATGTGATTTCAGCCCCCTCCAAAGAGGAGAAAAACGTGCTTTAAAAGGCTAAAAAGCAAAAGCGTCTTGGACATTAAATAGTTTTTTTTTTCCCCAAAATAAAGACTCTGATGAGTTATGTGTAAAGGAATCAGAAACACATGGATTAAGCTTTACTTAAAACAAACATAGGTTTAAATGTGAAGAGAAAGCCATAAGCAAAGTTTGTTAAGAGCTTCTTTCAATCCCAAATATTTGCAAAAAGGGTTGATTTTTCCAGCACGTCACAATTTTTTTGAATCTGGTTTGATGGTATCATTCACTAGAAATTGCCATTTACCTCATATTTTTCGGTCCCTAAAACAGTGACCACTTGCTCTCTGTTGTTCATCTTTCCCAACTTGTTCTCTATGCCATGTAAACCAAAGCAGACTCACAGAGCAGCAGATAGGCAGCTCTATGCTGTTGAATTTGAGGCATGGTCTGTGCCTCAACAGTACCTATAAACAATACCAGGCGCATCTTATAGGCATTGTTTCCAGAATGGCCATCTCACTATGCTTCTGATGCCTCTCCAACCACTTTGGGTAAATTGGTTTCATGTGCCATTCACTCTAGATTCATGGAAGGCTGGTTTTTCTCTGGCAATGGGTGACATTTTCCTGGCCCAGCAATCACATGCCTAGGAGGTTTCTACTCTCGCATGAAGGCAAATTCTGGCCAAAGGAGCCTGGCTGACATGCTGGAGGCTCAAATCCTCCAGACACACAAAGCAGAGACAGAGAGCAACTGGCGCCATGCTGCACATTCCCACCCATCTTCAGCATTCCCAGCACATTAGGGTGAGTCAAAGGTCTCCCCTTTGTTTTCAGCAAGTGAAATTAGATCTCAAGGATCTAAATGCTCAGTTAGAGCTCAGCTCACAGAGGAGATGGGGGGGGAGGGGGGGACTGGAATACAATTATCTAAGTTAAATCATTAAAGCAGTGGGTCTCTAACTTGACTGTATTGAAATGGCCTAGGAAGCTTCAAAAATCCCCATGCCTGGGTCTCATGCCCAAGAAATTCTGATGCAATTGTTCCAGGATGGAGCCTGGACATCTAGATTTTTTTTTTTTTTTAATTCTCCAAATGATTCTACTGTGCCACCAAGGGAGAGAAGCTCTTTTCAGGGTTGATTATTATGGTGAAGCCAAGTATTGGGATAGAATCGTGGTCCTCAGACCTAGCTAAATATGAGAGAGACCCTGAGGTGGTTTTTGGTTTTTGGTTTTTCCTGAGGTGACTTTTAAAGCACTAATGGCCACTCCTGGAGATTTTGTTTAGTTACATGATACCTACTACAGTCTGAGCTCTGTGTTAAATGAGAGGTATACACACACCACACACACACACACACACATAACATTTTATTCTGGTCTAAGTGAGTTCTAAGCTATTGGTCTCAGCTCTATTCTAAGTGGATAGAAGATAGATAGATAGACAGACAGACAGACAGACAGACAGAGGATAGAGAGATAGAAATGTATTTAGGGAGTTCTCCTTGTGGTACAGTGGTTAACAAATCCGACTAGGAACCATGAGGTTGTGGGTTCGATCCCTGGCCTAGCTCAGTGGGTTAAGGATCTGGCATTGCCGTGAGCTATGGTGTAGGTTGCCTATGCAGCTTGGATCCCACGTTGCTGTGGCTCTGGCGTAGGTAGGCCGGTGGCTACAGCTCTGATTAGACCCCTAGCCTGGGAACTTCCATATGCCGTGGGAGCAGCCCTAGAAAAGGCAAAAGGAAAAAAAAAAGAAATGTATTTATATATTTGCCACAAGCCTAGATACTTGTAGTAATTGCCTCCCAAATGCCCCCCAATGATCTTTGCTTCCTGACACAAAGGTGTAGTCTCCTCCCAAAATGAGTTCAGACTGATCTGTATGACCAGTGGTTACTGCAGGAGTAGAGGTGTATGAACTTAAGGCAAAGTCATAAAATGTATTGCAAGTTCCACCTTAGTTTCTTGGGTCCCTTGCTTTGGAGACAGCTGGACAGCATACCATGTGGACTCTCAAGCAATCTGCAGAGACGCCTTTGTGAAGATGGACTGAAGCTGCATGCCATCAATAAGCCCCATTTTATTATTCATGTAACCAGACCACCTTGAAAGTGGATCATCCAGCCCTAATCAATCCATCAGATAACTACCGCCCTGGCTTAGAGAAACCCTGAGCTGGAACTGCTGGACCAAGCTGCTCCTGCATTCCTACCCAGAAAAACCATGACAGAGCTTATGCCGTGAGTGTTCTGGGTGCTTTATTAGGCTGCATTAACATGATACCATTATTACTCCTATTTCATAGTTGAAGAAATTAAATCATGGAGAGGAAACTTACTCAAGATTACACAGCTTTAAAGAGTATATATTTGGGAATTAAGTTACGTGATTGGTCCCAAAACATGTGCTCTTAAAAACAATGCAATAAAGTCACTCATGCATATTGTTAAGTAACACTTGATGGAGAAGAAGTTCCAATGGCAACAGGAAGCCAGAGAAAGCAGATTCATGCAAACCTCTGACGTGTTGTGTATGCCTTGCCAATTGCTTCAAAATTATTAGACCATCAAAATGCTATCTTTCCCTAGTCATCCTACACTTTCTATTATTTCCTTTAGCACACAGTTTTGAAGAAGCTCTCAGAACATCGCCCACTCCAGCCCTATGAACTTTTATAAAATAACACCCCAAAACACAGAGGATGGGAATCTATGTTGCAGATGATGGGTCAACAAACATGTCTTCACATCTAAAATTTTTTCTGCTTTAAACTAAATCTTTGTTTCTGTTTTTGCAGTCTTTGAGAACTAAGCAGCTGTTTACATTTTTTAGGAGATCCTTCCATGCAATATAGTAAAAGTCCAGTTGTTTAAGGGGGCGGAAAGACTTCTGCTCAGTCTTTACTGCGTAACTTCGGGCAAAGTATGGGATGCCTAGGTGCGACGCTCAGGTATGCGGTGCTCAGGTATGCTTTTTAAACTATCCTGGGATGGATCCTAGGTAGGAGTCTTTTTCAACTTCCTTGTATAATCCAACGTGCAGCCAGAATTGTAAACTACTGATGTAATTAACCTCTTGCAGTCTCAGTCTCCTTTACTTTTTAAGTCCAGGTAATAATACTGAGCCCATGGTGGTCCTTGTAAGGGTTAAGGATAAACAGGGGAAAAGTGCCACTTAAAGCAACCAGACGAACACGTCATTTCTACTGGAGCACTATTTTGTTTGTAAATTTTAAAAGTAACACTCAAAAGAAATGAGCTAGCAAGCCATGAAAAGAGATGGGGCAAAATTAAACCACATGAAAGAAGCCAACGTGAAAAGGGACAGAATGTATAATTCCAACTCTATGCCGTTCTAGAAAAGGCAAAACTAGGGAGATAGTAAAAAGAATCCGTGGTTGCCACGGATGGAGAGAAGAACAGGCAGAGCATAGAGGGTTTTTAGGGCAGTGGAACTATTCCCTTTGATCCTATAATGGAGGACATATTTCGTTACATATTTGTCAAAACTTACAGAATGCACAACACCAAGAGTATAAACTCTGGGCTTTGGGGTTTTTTAATTTTTATTTTATTAAAGTATAGTTGATTTACAATGTTGTGCCAATTTCTGCTGTAAACTATGGACTTTGGATGATAACGACACATCAATGTAGATTCATGAATTATGACAAATGTACCATTCTGATGGAGGACATTGATAGCAGAAAGCCTACACAGGTGGGGGTGGGAATAGAAATATAAGAAATCTCTGTACCTTCCACTCAGTTTTGCTGGAAACTTAAAAACATCTCTTAAAAAATAAAGTTTATTTGAGAAAAGAAGCAAATGTATCAGAAAAGCGATTGTAAAGTTGCTTGGATGTTAAAGATGAAACTTTAGACTCAAGTGGGATGTTGACCTTCTCATGGGCTGCTCAGATTATAGATTATACCCCCTGATCATGAGGGAGCAATTTACTTTTCTCTCCATTGGAGGCACCTTAATGGAGATAGTCATTTTATACTCTAGTTCTTTTGCATTTAGGGATTAGAAGAGGTATATTCATTTCCTAGGGGGGTCATTCAAAACGACTACAACTGTGGCTCAAAGCAACAGAAATCTATTGTCAGGAGTTCCCGGTGTGGTGCAGTGGAAACAAATGCGACCAGGATCTGTGCGGATGCAGATTCAATCAATCCCTCAGTGGAGATCCGGCGTTGCCGTGTGCTGTGGTGTAGGTCTCAGATGAGGCTTGGATCCCACATTGCTGTGGCTGTGGCATAGGCAGGCAGCTGCAGCTCTGAGATGGCCCCTAGCCTGGGAAATTCCATATGCTGCAGGTGCAGCCCTAAAACAAGTAAAAAAAAGAAAAAGGAAAAAAGGAAAGAAGCCTATTGTCTCACAGCTCTTAAGGATAGCATCTATGACCACGGTGTAAACCAAGTCATGCTTTTAGGGGAGGCTGACTTGCCTCCTCTGGCTTCTTGTAGCCTCAGGCTTTCCTTGGCTTGTGACTGCAGAGCTCCAGTCTCTGCTCTCCTCTTCCTGTGGCTTTCTGCCTGTCTCTTCAAGTGGCAGACTTCTTACAAGGACCCCAGTCATATTGAATTTGGAGCCCGATCTACTCCACCTCATCTTAACTAATTACATCTGCAACAATCCTATTTCCAAATAAGATCACATTCTGAGCACTAACATATCTTTTTTCCTTTTTTTTTTTCCTGCAAGGATAGGGGTGGGGGTGGGGGTGGGGGGACAAGACACAATTCAACCCATGACAAGAAGAAAGATAAATAACCCATGAGGTGCTCACAGATCTTGGTGCACTGAAGAGATGGGATAAAAGGTGTCTGTCCAGAGATGTCCTCAACTGCTTCCTGCTCTGGAATAATTATTCTGTATAAACCTTGGGGGTAGTTAGCCCAGGTATTAAAAAAAGCATCTGATTACTTTCATAAGAATGAGATATCAAAATTTTAGGGTAATTAGGCTAATATCTGTGTCCGCACTTTGCCTCACTTTGGATTCTTGGCATCTTTGAATCCTCACTTTATTAGATGAGAACATGGGACCGTATGTCCACTTTAATTGCATATCAAGAAAAGTGTCTGTACCTCTGATGATCTCCGTTTAAAAACATGAGGAATTAACACACATTGCTAGTTTCTCTGTCACGTTGCAAACTTTGCTTCTATATAGACAAACTCCTAGCAAACCTAAGAGCTTTCATACAGATGAAATTACTTTTGTAAATTAATATCTGATTTTAAAAGTCTTTATTTTTTTAGATTATTCGTGCATATCTTTTAAATGTTATTTTTTATTTCATTTTTTCCATTAGAGCCTGTTTACAGTGTTCTGTCAATTTTATACTGTACAGCAACCTGACCCAGTCACACATGCATGTATACATTCTTTTTCTCACATCCTCATGCTCCATCATAAGTCACCAGACATAGTTCCCAGTGGTAGACAGCAGGATCTCATTCCTTATCCATTCTGAATGCAACACTTTGCATCTATTAACTCCAGATTCCTAGTCCATCCCACTCCCTTCCCCTCCCCCTTGGCAACCACAAGTTTATTCTCCAAGTCCATGATTTTCTTTTTTGTGGGAAGGTTCATTTGTGCCATATATTAGATTCCAGATGTAATTGATATCATATGTTATTTGTCTTTCTCTTTCTGACTTACTTCACTCAGTAAGAGAGTCTCTAGTTCCATCCATGTTGCTGCAAATGGCATTATTTGGTTCTTTTTTATGGCTAAGTAGTATTCCATTGTGTATATATACCATATCTTCTGAATCCATTCATCTGTTGATGGACATTTGGATTGTTTCCATGTCTTGCCTATTGTGAATAGTGCTGCAATGAACATATGGGTGCATGTGTCTTTTTCAAGGAAAGTTTTGTCCAGATATATGCCCAAGAGTGGGATTGCTGGGTCATATGATAGTTGTATATTTAGTTTTCTAAGGTCCTTCCATGCTGTTTTCCATAGTGGTTGCACCAATTTACATTCCCACCAATGGTGTGGGAGAGTTCCCTTTTCTCCACACCCCCTCCAGTGTTTGTTATTTATGGACTTATTAATGATGGCCATTCTGACTGCTGTGAGGTGGTACCTCGTAATAGTTTTGATTTGTATTTCTTTAATAGTCAGTGATGTTGAGCATTTTTTCATGTGCTTGTTGGCCATCTGTAATATCTTCTTTGGAGAAATGTCTATTCAGGTCTTTTGCCCATTTTTCCATTAGGTTGTTGGCTTTTTTTTTTTTTTTGGCTAATGAGTTGTGTAAGTGTTTTGCATATTTTAGAGATTAAGCCCTCATCAGTTGCATCATTTCAAACTATTTTCTCCCATTCTGTAAGTTGTCTTTTTTTTTTTAATGGTTTCCTTCACTGTGCGTAAAAGAGAGTCTTTAAATACACAAGGCTTTTCCCTAGTTCCACTTCCAGAGACTAGAGAAGCTCTGAACTTGTTCCTAATCTGAAGGGACCATCACACCAGCACAGAGTTTATCATGGTCAAAATGGGTATTATATTTGGCTACTGTGCTGTGGATGTTTATCCATCACAGGCAAAGTTAAAATAAACTGTATATACTTTTGAGAATGCCAAGAATGATTATGTGGGCTAAAGGAGACTGAGGGCAACATTTCACAAATCACATTGAGACACAATGAATGTTAAAACATGTTTTCTTCAGAAAGCAAGGAATAAGCAGAGGCTTTTAGATAAACTGTCTTCCTGAAACTTCTCCATGTACTGTTGTGCCAAAGCAATCAACAAATATTGAGTGGGTTCCTCTAAATATACAATAGTCTTATATTCAGTTGACCACCTACAACAGTCTCCAGGAGCTTCTCTATGAGCTTTAAGGCTCTTCGTGTGAAATAGCTGGAGAATTACTTGCTTTTGATTGCATTCACCTCGAGATTTTTTTGACTCCAGGATCCCATGTTCAGGTAATAGAGAACCACTTCCCAAATTCTCCAATGAAAAAAACTTGGAGGAAAGCTTCAGAGCGTCCGAGACCCTTTATGCTCTGGCGTCCACCTCTCTCGCAAGCCTCTTTTCCTGCCGCGCCTCTCCTTTATGTGGACGCTCCAAGTATTTAGAGACTGTCTGCATCAGACCATATGCCATATATTTGTCTTTTTCAAACCATTTCCTCTGCTTTGAATGCCCACTCTATGACCCAGGCGAAAAAAATTAAACTATCATTAAGATGCCGCTGGGGAGTTCCCATCGTGGCTCAGTGGTAACGAACCTGACTAGTGTCCACAAGGACACAGGTTCGATCCCTGGCCCTGTTCAGCACTGCCGTGCGCTCTGGTGCAGATCGCAGACACAGCTTGGATCTGGCGTTGCAGTGGCAGTGGCATAGGCCAGCAGCTACAGCTCTGAATCAATCCCTAGCTTGGGAACTTCCCTATGCCATGGGTGTGGCCCTAAAAAGACAAAAAAAAAAAATGCAGCTGAAGTATTACATTTCTGTAAAACTTACCCTGATTTTCCCAGGATTAGCCAATTAGCCATATATATATAATGTGTATGTATATATATATATATATATATATATATATATGTATTTTTTAAATTAAACATTTTTGAGTGGGGTTAAGTGAAGAGGAAAAATCTTCCAGTAGTTCCTTTGATCTCAAGGCCAATTTCCAGGAGAAAACTATATTAAACCAGTTTGTATTTAGATTTGATATTTATTTCCATATTTCTTTTTTTTTTTCTTTTTCCAGGGCTGCACCCACGGCATATGGAGGTTCCGAGGCTAGGGGTCTAATTGGAGCTGTAGATGACAGCCTACACCACAGCCACAGCAACGCAGGACATGGGATCCGAGCCGTGTCTGCAACCTACACCATAGCTCACAGCAACCCCAGATCCTTAACCCACTGAGCGAGGCCAGAGATTGAACCTGAAACCTCATGGTTCCTAGCCGGATTCATTAACAACTGAGCCATGCACGACAGGAACTCCGGCAAGCACTATTTTAAAAACTATACATACATACATACACACACCCATTAAATATTATACCACAGGAGGTCCCATCGTGGCTCAGTGGTAACAAACCTGATTAGTATCCACAAGAATGCGGGTTTGACCCCTGGCCTCACTCAGTGGGTTAAGGATCCGGCATTGCCATGAGTCGTGGTGTAGATCGCAGATGCAGCTAGGATCCGGTGTTGCTTTGGTGTAAGCCGGCAGCTACAGCTCTGATTCGATCCCTAGCCTGGGAACTCCCATATGCCGTGGTGAGGCCCTAAAAAGACCCAGATACAGACACATATTTAGTTCTGTGAGCCAGGTATTTTTACTATCCTCCTCCTCCTCCTCAGTTCACATAGGAGGAAACGGGCACAAGTAAATAAAGAATCTCTGGAAGGTGTATACTGGTAAGAGCTGAGATGCAATCCAGTCTTACTCGGTCAGGTTTGTTTTCTTAGTTGTTACACCAAACAGCTGCCGCATCTGATTGTAATACATATACAGCCAAAAAAGGTATGTGGCCAAAAAGGTTAGAGCCTCAAACACAAGCTTTCCTTAAAAACAAAGCAAAATGCACATTGTCAAATTCC
The DNA here is from genome assembly GCF_016906955.1 of Phacochoerus africanus. NCBI lineage: Eukaryota > Metazoa > Chordata > Mammalia > Artiodactyla > Suidae > Phacochoerus > Phacochoerus africanus. Next base: position 8,890,416 of record NC_062552.1, on the reverse strand, counting down.
GAGTGCCTGAATGATTCCTTCACTGCTAACAGCTTTTAGAATTAAGCTAGAAAACAGTGGTCAGCAGTCACCAGAAGTTTAAGAATAGTTATGGGTTTAAAAAAAATAAAACACCACTGAGAATGAGATAATTTTATCTCCCTACTTACTTCTGTCATGGAGTTGAAAGCAAGCACGCTCTTTTTTATACTAGTAATGGAATGCCTGACCCAGATGGGGGTTCTCCAGTTTTCTCCAGGCCTGTATGGGAGTCAAGTACCAACTTACGGCCAAAGATCATTCTGCCTAAATGTCAAAGCCCCTTCTCACTCAGCCACACCTTAGCTACCGATTCACTTGTGTCCACTAGTCTCCAGAGTGACCCCCACTCCAGTCAGAAAGGGTTTGTGGTGTGTGTTTGTTTGCTTCTAACAGTGCTTTCTGTTTCTTTGATTGTTTGTTTCTCACTGGCCATGAGTGGCCTCTTTTCAATGCTTTTGCCTTCAAACCTGTCCAGCATGGAACCCATCTCAAAGGTCACACCAGGTCATACTTTCTCCTGAACAGCCCCTCATGGCTCAGATTCCCATTTATGTATCTCCTCCCCTAAGTGTAATGACTCTGAATCATTCAAGTTGGCTCTTGTTGCTTATTGAAGTCACTTGCAGGAATCTTACTCCTGCAAGATGGAAAGCTCTTTGAGGGTCTGGAACAAGGCTCACTTCCTAATTAACAAAAGAGTAATTAGCACCAGGCTAAGTACACACTCTACAAATAACTGTAAACTGTTTGGAGTTCCCATTGTGGTGCAGTGGAAACGAATCCAGCTAGTATCCATGAGGATGCAGGTTCGATTCCTGGCCTCGCTCATTAGGTCGGGGATCTGGCATTGCTGTGATGTAGTGGGCAGGCCAGCAGCTGTTGCTCGGATTCAGCCCCTAGCCTGGGAACTTCCATATGCTTCTGGTACAGACCTCTTAAAAAAAAAAAAAAAAAACACTAAAAAACCTAAACTTTTAAATTTCCCCCAAGAGGATGAAGCTGGGTGCTTATTGTGCATCAAATTTGCTTTCTTCTGCCTCATCGAAAATGTACAGGCAAAACAAGCTATTGAATCTCAGCTACTTAAGAGAACAAATTCAGTGGGAAGCTTATCTTATCAATTCTAATAAAATGTTTAAAATAATTAATAGGCAAGCAAGAACTATTTTTCTAACATGAAACTAGTTTATAACATTTGGGTTCTAAGCAATGCTTTACATTATGAAAAATGCTTGCAAGAAAAAGAAATCTGCCAAAAATGGATATGAGCGGATTTGAGTAGCTATTTTACTTTCAAAATAAGAGACCAAGAACAAGTTTGCTCATTTTTTAATTTTAACAGAATCTTCGTCATGTTCTGTCACTGAATCTGGATTATTTAAGGGTCACTGGAATTTCATGCTAATAAAAATATGGCACATATGGTGTTGAGAAAATGGAGGAGCTTTATGTTTACCAAATGTTGCAAAGTGCAAAAATGCAGTCGAAACTCTGAAATCCTCCCTGATTATTCCCATTGTATTAGAAGGAATCAGCCTAGCTAATCTCCACAGTTTCAAAATGTTGCAACCATCATCCTTTGATGATACTTACTGACCTAGAGTTTCAGAGGCATTCATCTGCCTCCATTTGTTTCTTATTCTGGTGACTGCTCTGTTGAAAATACTTCAGGGTAAACTGAATGAATGAAACCAAGATGCTAAATCATTACCAAGATTCTTGAAGATACAGGTTGTCCCTATACAACTCGGTCCTCGCCCCGTCGGATTTATCTTCCTCAATTCCAACTGTTCTGCGAATCGACTCCTGGTTTATTGTCTATGTTTCAGTTTATTTTCACCGTCTTCTGAGAGACAGAGGGAGCAACAAAAGGACTACTCTTCTGATGAAACGCAATATGTAATTACCCAGAAGCGGTGAGACTACATCGGTCAATAATTTCTTCAAAGAAATTATTAGAGAACCGTTCAGACTCCACTTTAACAAAAATTTTTCTCAGCATCACAGCCTGGGATCTTCTCTCCTCAGTTGGAGCCCCCACATCTCCAGCAAAGAGCTTGGGCAACAATTTTGTATTTAAAAATTAATTTTCTGTCTACTTATGACTGATTCTTCAGTAAAGGCGGTTCAACCAAGGTACGGGAAATGTCTTTAGTTTCTGGCTGTATCGAAATGCTGAGTATCATACCTGATATATTGGACACAGAAAATAAATGCAGTTGAGTAGAGGGTCGTAACCAACCAAGAGCTTTGTTTCAGCCAACAGACATTCCTGCAGACTGGCATGTAACTTGAAACTTCCTTATTTGTGTTGTGTGTTAAATATATTGGAGTGCTCTTATTGAAAGGAGTCATAGAAAGACTGGATCTTAGAGTTGGCATGAAAGTGCCATATAGCGTAGTTTCCAACCCACATAAACATGCGCCTTAAGAATCTTTTTGAAAATGGGGATTGAGCCTCTGTGGAAAACCTCCAGGGAAAGAAAAATAGCTGTCACATCTGAGTCTGAAAAAGACCTGTCCTCCTTTTGAAGAGTCCGTGAAGCCAATCACTTTAAATCTGCCTTTTAGAAAAGAATTTGAATTGTTCACACATGTATTTGTATCCACCCTTTCTTGAGCCACAGACCACCTTGTACTTGCTCTTGTAAAAGTCTCCATCAACATGGGTTTTCCTGAAACACTGAGATAGTTCAAAAGTCCTTTCAACAACCAGAGATTTATAGTGGCCAGTTATTAGTGGGGGAATGAGCCAGCTCCAAGGCAACATTTACAACAACCCACCAAGGGCTCGTGGCCTAGAGAAGTGAAGGAACAATGTCCTCTCTTGGCAGGGAGTCTCAAGCAGCTCCGTGGAGCCACAGGTAGAATGCAAATTTGGAAAATCGTGCCGCCAAAGTGCTTCAGCTGGAGAAAAATCTGTCGTAAGATGCTTATCAGACATCCTTTTATTGTCTCCGTAACAATGGCGAGCCGTTCCACAAGCACTCATTTTGCATGCCATTCTGAGCAGAACAGAGGTTGCCAAATAATAAGAAGAAGAATACAGGAGGGCATAATGGGAGGGTACGCAGCAGGAAGATGATGTGGAAGCATTGAGACAGGATGAAACTGGGCAGGGTGGGGGGCCACAGTGATAAAGATATTATCTAGTTAGCACCCACCTTACTTCCTCTATTTATCTTAAGCTATTTGAAATAAGATCTATTCTAAATGCGTTGTATGGAGCACAATGATTCACTCTGCAAGTTTTTTTTTTTTTATTAGTGTAATTGTTTCGGCTAACAATTTGCTCACAGGAATCTCGTTCCTACCGTACTTACTTCATGACAACTTGTTAGGAAAGCTGAAAGAGGAAGAGTAAAGCATGGGGAGAGTAAAACAACAACAACAAAACCCACCTCTCAAACCAGGATGAATTTTGGTTTTATTACTTGGCTGGGGCTCTTCCCATTTTGTTCCAGTGCTGTTAAGGACGGGGTTCCCTTGCAGCTCACTTAGCACAAGAAAGCACTCATGGCTTCTTGAGCAGCAATCTGGGGGTCCTCACGTTATCCTGACCAGTCATCCTAGCAAGGGAAAGACAGAATCAGCCACATTCCTAATTCTAAAAGATACATGCACCTCAATGTTCATGCAGCACAACTTACAGTAGCCAAGACATGGAAGCAACCCAAATGTCCATCAACAGCTGAATGGATTAAGAAGATGTAGTACATATATACAAAGGAATATTACCCAGCCATGAAAAAGGGTGAAATAATGCCATTTGCAGTAACTTGGAAGAACCTAGGGATTATCATACTAACTGAAGTAAGTCAGAAGAAGACAACTATTGTAAGCTATCACTTATATGTAGAACCTAAAAAATGATGCAAATGGACTCATTTACAAAACAGAAACAGACTCACAGGCTTCAAAAACAAACTTACGGTTGTCAAAGGGGAAAGGGGAGGGGAGGGATGAATTAGGACTTTGGGAATGTCAGATGTACACATTTGTATATGGAATGGATGGTCAATGGGGACCTGCTGTGTAGCACAGGGAAATCTATTCAATGATAACCTATGTGAGAATGGATATGTGTATATGTATGGCCTAGTCACTTTTTGGTACAGCAGAAATTAACACAATATTGTAAACCAACGATACTTCAATAAGATTACAAAAAAATAAAAAGGTTAAAAGTAAAAAAAAAAAAGCACTTTGGTATGGTACCTCATTGCCAATATCATTAATATAGGTGCTGTATGAACTTCTATCTTTCTTGCTCCATCTGTAGTAAAGGTTGTCACTTTTTTTTATTTAGTAGAACAGCATTTCTGCTCTCGGCCCTCCCTTTTAGGTCAGCGGCTCACCATCCTTCTAAGAACTCCTCTCCTTCCTCTTGGGTCTCTGTTCTTGTGAATTGCTTGTTTCTGTCTTCTGTCCCCATCAGAACCAAGGGGCTGAGGTGAAATAAAACTACAAAAAGACAGTGTTCCATCCAGGTGACTTCAGGCAGCTCTGATTTGTGCCTTGGGAGAATTCCTTTCTCTTGGATTGTAAGTGTCTGTTCTTTTCTCACCAACAATAGTCTGCAGTGGCTTGGAGATTTATTGGGGATAAGAAAGAGAGCTAGGGCCACAGATAGAGTCAGACAGGGTCACAGAATTTGGGATCTTGGCTGGCTCCTCTTATAGACGTGACTTAACATGTCACGTCTATTCACAGTTTGTCACAAGGGTGAGAATCTAAACAACCTTGTCCCAGATTCAGCTTCTAACACTGTTGAACAAGTGCATGGGGAAAAGGTCCCTTTGGGACCCTGGGGGTCAGTGGTGCTGTTAACTTGTTCTTGTCCTCTTGAGGCACGAGTAAGCAATTGAAAGGATGTCAGGGCTCCTGCTGAGAGGTCCAGCACAGAAATGTCAGTCCTTCCCCACCCACAGCCCATCCTGTGTCCCGCTTGCTCAGTGGAAGTGGAGGAAGAGGGCAGGGAAAGGTGTTGGTAGCATTGGAAGCTGATGTCTCAAAGAGATACCACAATAGACCAAATGTTTGAATCCCCCCAAAATTAATATGTTGAAAGCCTAATCCCACTGTGATGGTATTTGGAAGTGGGGCCTTTGAGAGGTGACAAGGTCATAAGGGTGGAGCCCTCAGAAATGGGATTAGAGCCCTTAAAAGAAAAGGGCAGGGAACTCCTGTTGTGGCTCAGCAGGTTATGAACCCCACTAGGATCCATGAGGAAGCAGGTTTGATGCCTGGCCTTGCTCAGTGGGTTAAGGATCTGGCATTGCCATGAGCTGTGGTAGAGGCTGCAGATGTAGCTCAGATCTGGTGTTGCTGTGGCTGTGGTGCAGGCCAGCAGCTACAGCTCCAATTTGACCCCTGCCCTGGGAACCTCCGTGTGCCATGGGTGTGGTCCCCAGGTGACTTCAGGCAGCTCTGATTTATTTGTGCCTTAGGAGATAGCTAGCTGGAGGGCCAGCTAGCATTCTTACCACCGTGTAAGGATGCAACAAGAAGGGGTCAATCTTCACTCAGGAATCAGACTCTCATCAGACACAGGATCTGCCAGCTACTTGATCTTGGACCTCCCAGCCTCCAGAGCTAGGAGAAATAAATTCTCATGTTTATAAGCCACTCAGTCCACAATATTTTGCTACAGCAGCCTGAGCTGACAATGACAGAGGCAGACAGGGACATGGCGCAGCAATGACAGCCATCAGCGTGGAGATCATGCAGACTCAGGGCTACACTCTCCTGACTCCGGGAGGCAGCAATCTCTTGGCCTCTTTTCCTGGATGCCACGTGATCCCATCTTTTCCATAAGCATATACATCCCCTAGAAGGAAACTCTTGTCTCATCCCCGACTAGTCTCAGTAACCAAAGTTTCAGTAAATAACTGTCTAAGAGGGTGAGATATACCTAGAAGCTCCCGTGTTGGCTTTAGGGATACACAGAGCACTCCAGAAACCACCAAGAATGGAGTTCAGCATAAACAGATGCATAAACACATAATGGCAATATTAACGTGTGATCTGTACTAGGACACCCATCAGCCAAAGCAGCTGTGACTGAAACTTCTTAGAATTTTGTGGCTTAACTTTAGAGGAGCTGATTGATTATGTCCTCAAGCCTCTTCTTTCCTTTTTTTTTTTTTTTCTTAAGTATTGTGTTGTGAGAGAGAATTTGGTTCTTGGCTTGGGGCACTGGTTGGAACAGGACACAAGGAAAAATTAATAGAGAGAAGTACAGGGTGGGCCAAGCCAGACAATTAAATAATTGTGTCAGAACAGTGGCCGAGGGTAGCAAATGCAAGGGGGTCCCCACATGCTCTGCTGGACCAAGAGAACTGATTTAAGGTCTTGGAAGGTCCCTAGAGATAAGCCCCTGCCCTGCGGGTCCCCAAATGCCCAAAGTAAGAAAAGATAACCTGCTCCTGAATTGTCATCTTTCCGTTTAGAAACAAACAAACACAAACAGAAATGTCAGTCACAGGCTCTATTCCAAGATTAGGTACCAATTCTTTGCTCCTCACACCCAGAGGGGAGCAGTCATGAGGTCTAAGAGGGATTTCTCAGTGTTAAACACTCTTCCAAATGTTTTTTAACACATACGGACATCTCCTAAAAGATGGTGCCATGCTTATCACACCCATTTTATAGATGAGGAAAACTGAGGTCTAGCTCTTTTAGGCCACGCGCCCAGGTCCCTCCTTAGAGCAGGAGTATAAGTAGAGACATGACAGAGGTTTTTTCTGCACTGGCCCATTTGCTTCCCTGGGAAATGATAAATCAGAATTGTTTGTTAAAGTCCTTCCACAGACAGCTGGCAGGAACCAATGACAGTTTCTAGCTTGAATTCACCTTTCAACCATTCCCCCCCAGAGTGGACCCTTTCCGAGGAAGTAGTAATTCTGTGATGTCAGGGAATCTAGAAAATCACCCTCATCCCCAAAATATTACTGCATCTCTGCAGGAGGACGTGACCTTCTCCACACCATTCGAGGAGAACAAGAGACGAACCATTTCATTCAGAAAGGTAGTGGGCCACCTCAGTTTATACTCCAGTGTCGGGCAAGGCTTGGAAATTGTTCTAGGGCCACACCCTTGGCATATGGAAGTGCCCAGGCTAGAGGTCAAATCGGAGCTGCAGCTGCCAGCCTACACCACAGCCACAGCCATGCGGGATTTGAACCGTGTCTGCGACCTACACCATAGCTCACGGCAACACAAGGTCCTTCAACCCACTGAGTGAGGCCAGGGATAGAACCCAAATCCTCATGGATACTAATGGGATTTATTTCCACTGCACCACAACAGGAACTCCTCAGCACATTTTCTGAAGTGAGCTGGGGTTGAAAGATTCAAGAAACTTGGAGGAGTTCCCATTGGCTCAGGATATGGGTTCAATCCCTGGCCTTGCTCAGTGGGTTAAGGATCCAGCATTGCCGTGAGCTGCAGTGTAAGTTACAGACGTGGCTTGGATCTGCATTGCTGTGGCTGTGGTGTAGACCAACAGCTTCAGCTGCAATTCAACCCCTAGCCTGGGAACTTCCATATGCGGCAGGTGCGGCCCTAAAATAATAAATAAGTAAATAGCAAAAGAATTGACTGGCCTGTAAGAAAGAAACACCATTGCAAAGAAGAAGGAGAAGAAGAAACTTGAAGAAATTCAAAGAAGCCTGACAGAGTAGAGGACAGCAGGAGGGCAGGGCCAGGAGGCAAAACTCACCAATGTCTGAGGGCATGGAGGCCTGGGTCATGAGGACCAGAGTCTGGGGGACCCTGTGGGGGCAGAAGCGACCAGGGGCGCCCTCCAGTCTGGTAGCCCTAATTAGCTTCAGAGCCTGGCCCAGCAACACACAGCTGAGCCTTGGCGCACTGTAGTCTCAGAGCTCCTAAGATCATGCGGCCTGTGGACCACAGCTACTGTCGCATTATCCTCTGCCCCCAAGGGAAGCATGTGAACGGTCAGACCAGACGACATCTGACAAGCCAAACCATTCTTAAAGGGAGGGGGTCAGGCAAAGCCCTTTCAGATGCTGGACTTCCCATCCTCCACCCCCTTATATAAATCACGACTAATTCTTAAACCCTCTGAAAGCCCCGTCATCTCAGTGCCTGTCTCGTGGTGAGGATGCCTGCGTTTTTCTTCTTGGGCCTGGTTAGGAATGTTCTCCTAATTCCCTGAAGATGGAGGCCAATAAAGAGATTCCAGCATCTTCTCTTTGTTTTTAAAATTCTAAAGCTCCCCCTTTATTGCTTTGGAATAGAGACGCACAGTGATTGAAAAAGAACTTTATTCCTCAGAAGTGAGAGATGGCTGTTAAGAAGCCAGAAAATGAAACATCACCAAGAAGGAAAAGAAACCCTGACATGGAATGTTCTCCACCACTAATCTCCTATTTCTGTCCCTACTCAGACCTCGGGCAGGAAGAGGACAATAGAAAAGGAAGAAACAGAAAAAGAAACTTTTTAAAAAGGAGAAATTCAGAGTCCCTGCTGTGGCTCAGCGGGTTAAGAACCCAACATATTGTCCACGAGGATGCAGGTTCGATCCGTGGTCTCCCTCAATGGGTGAAGGATCCTCTGTGAAGTCACAGGATGTGGCTTGGTTCTGAGTTCCTGTGGCTGTGGTGTAGACTGGCAGCTATAGCTCTGATTTGACCCCTAGCCCAGGAACTTCCATGTGCCACAGGTTTGGAAAAAAAAAAAAAAGAGAGAGAGAGAAATGCTTTCTAGATTTTTGCATACTCCGAAAGAAGTTTCTCAGTCTGCCTCCTGGCCCCTGCAGAGAACCAATGAATCAGATTCTTTTTCATTTCCCCTAAACTGGAACCTTCTTATGCTGTTGATGGAAATGTAAATTGGTAAAACCACTATAGAAAACCGTATGGAGGTTCCTCAAAAAAACTAAAAATAGAACTACCATATTACCGAGCAATCCCAGTTCTGGGCATCTATCTGGAGAAAAACATAATTTTAAAACCTACATGCACCCCAATGTTCACTGCAGCACTATTTACAATAGCCAAGACATGGAAGCAACCTAAATATCCATTGAGAGAGGAATGGATAAAGAAGATGTGGTACATATATACAATGGAATATTACTCAGCCATAAAGAAGAACAAAATAATGCCATTTGTAGCAACGTGGATGGACCTAGGGATTATCATACTAAGTGAACTTAAATGGTGAAAGATAAACATCATCAGATAGCACTTATTTGTGGAATATAAAAAAGGATACAAACAAACTTATTTGCAGAACAGAAACAGACTTTAAGACTTTGAAAAAACTTATCATTACCAAAGGGGCAGGTGGTGAGGGGGGATGGACTGGGGGTTTGGGATTGGCGTATACACGCTGACGTGTGGGGAATGATTGGCTAACAGGGACCTGCTGTATAACACAGAGAACTCTACCCAGTATTCTGCGATCATCTACGTGGGAAAAAATATGAAAGAGAATGGATGTGTGTACAGGTATAACGGAATCAGTTTGTGATACAGCAGAAAATATCACAACCTTGTATATCAACTACATCAATAAAACGTTAAACGATGGAAATAAAAATTTTAAAAAAAGAAGCCTCTAAACTCACAGAGATCGAAAGGGTTAACCTGGGATACTGGTGGCCCTCAGACAGAGGGCCGATTCTAAATGAGTGCTTTCCTCGAGTCCTACCGGCAGGCGACAGTCGGGCGGCAGTACAAGGCCACAGACTTCCATTTTCCATAGAGCCCATCTGCTAAGTGAACGATTACAAGTTACACAAACTTCACAATCATAAACCAAAAATAGCCTATTACTGGATTTTACGGAGATTCTAATCTCACAGTCTACTTAAAATAAGGAAGCTTCTAGCAGCATGGCCTGGGCCTATGGCATGGGCATAGATGCTGCTATCTGGAATTCCATAATTTTTGAGAAGGTGACTTTCCTATCAGTGCCGCCTCATTTTTGTTTTGGTCGATTGGAATTTTTCATGGCTGTCATTCTTGCTCTTCAGGGAAAAATATCTCTTGATCCTGTATTATGATTACCAAGCCAGCTTGATGTAGTTTCTTTGATTAACCCTGTAATGTGTAGGGATGCATTTTTGCAGCAAGTTTATTTCTGGCCTATAATTAATTCTCCAATGACTAAACTAAAATACAAGGGTATTCTGGTTCAACTACGACTCACCCGCACCCTTGTGCTGGAGCAGATGCCAGCCCCGAGATCTCCTTGAACGGCGACACCTCCCAGGGTTAAGCGGCGTCTCTGCACGTGTTCTATCTAAGTCATTTGCAACTGACTAGCCAGATAAATGTGATAACCCTACTGGGTTAGTTCAGATTTACAGGGACATGGCTTTATAACTTGAATCAAGTTCACCGTTTTTCACATGCAGTTGGTACATATTGCCAGCAACAATTTTACGACAACCTGTTCTGTTTTGTTTCTCTCCAGTTTTACCTGACCTCATAGACATGTTCCTTTGCCTAACTGGGCTTTGATCTTAAGAAAGTTTGACACTTATTGCTTTCAGGTACCTGGAAGAAAATGTATTTAGAAACTGTAAGCTTGCCGAAGTTTACAACAGACCCAAAGCCCTGGAAATACTCCTGTAACACATCCTCAGAGTACAAGTCTCACTTGTTCTCACCTCCTCTTAAGGTCTGGAGCGCTACCCTACCTCTTCAGCTTGTTGCGACTACTCCAGAAGCACAGTCACGGAAGAAATCAGACTTTAAATAGTACTTTTGTCTCGTTATAAAAATGATGTATGCCCCTGTTCAAATTTTTCAAAAATACAGCAAAGCCCGAAGGCAAAAACACTAATGGTTCAGTCATTTTGCCACACAATCTTGATATACTGGAATATTTAATCTGGGTCTTTAAGTGAATATAGGTATAAATATAGATTTTTGTTACAAAATTGGAATCATTCTGTAAACACAGCTTGGTAAGGTGCTTTTCCTGAGCAATATATCAAGAATAGTCCCCAAGTTTATCATATATTTTTTCTGAAACACCATTTTTATAGTTCTAAAATAAGCAATGATATATATAAATATGTTGTCATTTATTTAAGCAATTCCCCGGTTCCAAGATCTTGTTGTTGTAAAAACAAGGCCATGCCATCCTTGCAGATAAATCTTTGCCCTTGCCTAGATTCTTTCTTCTTGATTAATTTCTAGGACTGGGATCATTCAGTTAAAAGTCATGCATATTCACCAAGTTTGTGAAACACATAGTCAAATGCCCTTCAGAACGGGAACCAGTCCTTTTCTGTGCTTTAGAGAGAAACAGGGGATGTTGAGTGGCAGAAAGCCCAGTTTCCTGCCTCTCCTGGAAAGTTTGTCCTATGGCTGGGCTGAGGGGGAACTGGCCAGCCTGCTTTGTAAAGGCGACTCTAAATAGTCCTGCCATGACCTTGAACTATGGAGGAGCTGCCTTTACTTCATACCCATTGTTGGGAATCTAGAATGCAATGGGAAGGGTACTATGCTTGGAGACAGGATGTCTGGGTCCAGGTTGTGAGCCACACACTCAACATATGACAAAATCGATCAGATACTGTAATATCTCTGGGCTTGGTCTGCTTGCCTGTAAAATCAAAGCTTTGTACTGGATGATCCCTACAACGCCTTGTAACTGAGTTCCATCATAAGGTTTAGACAAGACATCAATCTATTCCCCAGCCCATGAAACTGAAGTGTGGGCTCAGTCTCTGGAAAGTTCTACGTCTAGGTCCCCTGAGACCGTTGACCATAAGAGAGGGCACACCATGACCTTCAGGACAAAAGTCGTTCCATGTTTCACCAACATCACATGAATTTCAACACCTCCAACTGGTGACACTCAGACATAACAAGACTTTTGGATCCTCATTCGAAAACAACTATGTAACTTATATGGAATTCCTCTGTCAAGGGACTTTGTAAAAGCTACTGCTGGTAAACACATTTTTATGCTAGTCTTCAGAATAATGACCTGAAGCAGAGGTGGGGAGAGGGACCCCATTCAGGGCTATGAGTTGTCCCAAGTCAGCAGCCAACTTACTCAGCCTACACAGAGACAGCATGTTCTTTAGTTTTTCAACTGGAAAACAGCCCAGAAACAACACAGCCTCTTAGTCAGATTGAAGTGGCAGTTTGAAGGAGATGAATGTGAGTAGAGATGAACTTTTATTCTTTGCTGTTTGTGCTAATTTATTATTCTCACCAAATACATAGGATCTCAGGGGTCGGTAAGGACAAGGATGCAACCTGCCCAGAGGTAGTCCCACGCTGAGCTGTCAGTTGTCACCTGACTTGTTCTGCACTTCAGCTTCTTAAAATAAGAAGGGGAAACTGTTTGATTCTTTTCAACCATGAGAACTATCATTCATTAAGCGCTTACTGTATACCAGGGACTGGGCTAAACACTTTGCATGTGTTAGCCGATATAATGAAAACAACTCTACGTTCAAGGCACAATTACCCTATTTTGAAAGATAAGGCAGCTGGACAGAAGAAGGTCAAATAATTTTCGCAAAGGCATACATTTAGGGGACAGTAGATTTGGGATCTGGATGGAGGTCTTACTTCAAAGCCAATAATCAGTTTAAGGTTTTATAAAAAGAAGAGAAGGGACTTATAAGAGAGGAAAGGGCTACAAGTCTCAAGGCAAAAGATGTTGGTGTCTGTGGATGAAATAGAATGTACTCTATTTCTTCAAAATATTATGTCTGTGATACTTATTACTCTGATTTATCTGTGTGAGATCTTGTTGTGCCTTGGTCAGATAGTAAACTACAATTTTCATGTCCGTGTATAAGTATTGTAAACATTTAACTCTAAAAGGAACATTTGATCCCTTAGATCAGTAGCTCTCAAAATGTTTGACCTCTACATACAGTTAGAAATAAATTGTGGGCGTTCCCGTCGTGGCGCAGTGGTTAACGAATCCGACTGGGAACCATGAGGTTGCGGGTTCAGTCCCTGCCCTTGCTCAGTGGGTTGGGGATCCGGTGTTGCCGTGAGCTGTGGTGTAGGTTGCAGACGTGGCTCGGATCCCGCGTTGCTGTGGCTCTGGCGTAGGCCGGTGGCTACAGCTCTGATTTGACCCCTAGCCTGGGAACCTCCATATGCCGCAAGAGCGGCCCTAGAAATGGCAAAAAGACCAAAAAAAAAAAAAAGAAATTGTATATTGTGATTCAATATATATCTCCATGCCCACGTGGATGAAACCAAATTTCCTAAAAAATATCTCTTCTTACTACACAGAATACACCTTGTTTTCTGTTTGGCTCTCTTTTATTTTTCAGTGCTATTGGTGATGGCACAAACTGATTTGTGATCTGCCCGTGGAACCTGTGGTTTGACACACTGCGCTACTCACTAAACATTCGATTAATAGTGAGCAGTTGCACCAGGCTTAGTGGGCAGTTCCTTCATTATCTCCTCTGCTCCCCATCCCTCCCTTTGCTGATGCTCATTCTCCAAGAGAAGAATCCAACACTTCACGTCAAATAATTGAATTTCTCAAAACGCTCCTTCATTTTCTATTCCAAGGGAAGTCTGCCCTCTAATGATACAAAAGCACCATTGATTTCAAAGACTCATCTAACAAACGAACAAAAAAAAAAAAAGGAAATTTTGAAGGTAAGAGGGTTGAAAAGGACCTTAGGAGTTCCCACTGTGGATCATTGGGTTAAGAACCCGACTAGTCTCCATGAGGATGTGGGTTCGATCCCTGGCTTCCCTCGGTGGGTTAAGGATCCAGCATTGCCACAGCTGTGGTATAGGTTGCAGATGCAGCTTGGTTCTGGCGTGGCTGTGGCTGTGGCTGTGGCGTGGCCAGCAGCTGCAGCTCCGATTCTACCCCAGCCCGGGAACTTCACAGGTGTGGCCCTAAACAAAAAAAGAAAGAAAAAAGAAAAGGACCTTAGTATTCAGTTAGGCTAAGCTTATTTGGAACAAAGAGAAACAGACCCACAGAGGCCTCTGCTCCATAGTCTCTTGCAGAGTGGCTGCAGGTGAGAGACGGGTACCACCTACAGCCCAGGGTGGGCCAGGAGGGGTGGTCTCTGGGACTCTGAGAACTGTCTGAGAGCCAGCAGCATCGTGCCAGGAGAAGTGGGGAGAGCTACACATCAAGGCTCATGCTTGGTGGAAAACAAAATCTAACCCACTGGTTAAGAAAGATCCAGGACTTTGGACTTCAGGGAGCAAAACGGGCGCATGAATTTAGCCTTAATTCTGACTCTTTTGACCAAAATGCTATCTGGTGATTCTCCTAAGAGACTCCAAGAAGTAAGCTGCTTTGTTGCTGTGGAAATAATAACAAGAGAACACCTACTCTTCCTTTCAAAGAGGATGGGCCGAAGGAGAGGCAGCGTAGAAACAAGAGCTTTCCTTTCTTCCTTGTTCTGCTCTGCGCTCCTAACGGCCTGCTCCTCTTTCCTAGTCTTTCGCAGTTTCCATCAGATTGTGTTATAATTGTCTTTAACCACGACATCCTCTTGGGTGATGAAAACAAGCCCATCTTATTAATCATTCATCCGCAGGGTTTGGTAGGTTTTCCTGGTGATGAAGGAAGGAGTAGTTAAACATCCCGACACTGCGTGAGGTGTATTTGGACACAGGCGTCTTTCCTGCCTCTCCCCTTCCACCCCCCCCTGCCCCACCCCATCCTTCACAATCCAACTTAAATATCTCCTTTTGTACAAACGAATCCTCAGCTTTGCCCAGGAAGAATCAGAAACTGCTCTTCCGGGTTCCCTCTCTATGTTGTACAAGCCCTGCTTCCAGCCACTGCATTATTCTGGCACTTTTGATTCTTTATGTCCTACCACTTAACATCGCAAAGACCAAATGACCCGTCAAAGTCTCGCTGAGTCTGGATCCAGAAATCAGAAGTCGCTCTCCAAATCCAGAGAGCTGGCAGTTCAGAATCCAGCCCCAGCCTCTGGTTTATTTGCCCTGTTTTCCTCTCCCTGGGTTTTGTGTGTCCGAGGATGAGTGTGAGGAAGATACCTCGTGTGTTGTGCGGAGATGTGATGCGTGGGTGATGGGCAGTTCCACGTAAGCGGGACGGCACTGAATCACTCCCTCAAAAACATTTCGAAAAATATAATCCTAAATCTCCCGGGATCCACTCAGCTGTTCTTATTTGTGATGGGAACAATGGACCCTCTCAAAACAGATTTTATCAACTGCCATTCTAAGAGCAGGTACAGGGACATGAAGCCATGTCTTAATTATTGGGGGGGGGTGGCATCCTTCAGTACAATCCCGTCAGAGCTGATTAAACCCAGAACTATTCCATTGTGCAGCATCTACAGGAAATCTTACCTCCCTCAGCCCTGGCAAAGCACACATTTATCTATCCACCCCCTGCCCCCGGTAGAGCTTTAGAAAGGCGAAAGGAATGCGGTATTATCAATGTGCTGGTTTATCAGATATGAATTCATTTGTTTTGCTCAAAATGACTTATCAGCGTGAACAGAGCCGGCTGACCAAAGTGTGAATTGTGCTCCAGCTCCCCTTTCTGAGTCCCCCCACCCCGAGCGCAAGAATGTTTGATCTCCCAGCTCGGTTCCCCTGTTTGTTTGTGTTTTTATAACCTCTTACCTATGGAGCTGCATTTCTGGGTCAGGAGTCCTGTAAAGACACTAGGAATGAGCACTGCTGAAGGAAAATGCCCTGTGCAGACTGCCTGGTGGTGGGTAGGGTCAGGTAGGATTTCAGCTTCTGTGGGAAAACACTGGACGATTGGAAGTGAGATGAATTTGCCTGGAGATGGCTCCTGGGCTGAGCTTTGGGGGGGCCCTCTGTGTGCAACCATTTCTCTCTCGGTCTCTGTCTCTCTGTCTCTTTGTCTCTGTCTCTGTCTCTCTGTCTCTCAGTGGGAAATGTCCACCATGAAAGGCAGGGCAGAGTTCCCACTGCGGCTCAGGGGTAAGGAATCGGACTAGTATCCATGAGGTTGCGGGTTTGATTCCTGGCCCCGCTCAGTGGGTTAAGGATCCAGCGTTGCTGTGAGCTGTGGTGTAGGTCACAGACCTAGCTCAGATCTGGTGTGGCTGTGGCCTTGGTGTAGGCCAACAGCTGTAATTCCGATTCGACCCTTAGCCTGGGAAATTCCACATGCCACACATGTGATCCTAAAAAAAACGTCAGGGCCCAAGCCAGCAGCTCCGTGTGCTAAACCAAAAGCAACACACGAGGAGGAAGAGAAGGGCTTCCTTCGGCCTGCTCCCTTGACCTGCTTCCCCTCACCTCATACAGTGGTTACTATGGGGCAGCCTCACCAGGGCTTCGTCCCTTGCACACTCTTTGACGTGTGATGTCAGTTCATCCCGTTCTGGGTGTCCAAGACATGGTCTTGCCTTGTAACTTTCTGGGCCCCTAGGTCATCTCTAGAAGGTTTCACGGCTGTCTCCACACAGCTGTGCAAGAGGAGGCTTATTTCAGAAAAGCCTGACTTGTTTCCAATCCCTTGAACAAAGAGCAAGCCACAGCAATGTAAGGAAAGTTCAGATCGCTCTCCAAAGATGAAATAAATGATAAGGGATGTCAATTTTGATTTCTTACTAAGAATATTTAGTGGTTAGAGGAGAAACAGAAGGCTTTCATTTTTGAGGATCTTGTTTTAACTTTTACTGCTCTGTAATTCTACATTCTTCTTCGTATTTCTGAGACTTGCATCTACACCAACAGGACGCATCTCACGTGAGGGAGACCTGAAATTGAACCTGAGATGCGGTGGACAGCAATTTTGCACAACTCACAGAAATTCTTTCTTTCCAGCGTGGCCCTGTGTGGTTTGCAGCAACAAGGTCGGTAAGGGTCATAGAATTGTAAGGATGCCTCTGAGGCCAAGGCTAGACGTGTACTATCTAAGCAAGTTTATTCAGCCTTTCTTATGAAAACTTCCCAAGGAAGTGACTCCACAAACCTCTTTAATGAGGTCTTACAGCAGCGTGGTGTCTGAGGATGGCAGTTCAGCAAGGAAGTCACAGTCGAGGTCAGGATTAGCCGATGTGACAACTGTAGGGGGGTGTGCTCCTGGCTTCATGCAGTCCTGAGCCAGGTGTCAGGACCTTGGGGATCATGGTAAAAGGCCTACCATGTACGCAGTTACCAGAGGTCAGAGCAGGGAAGAAAGGCAGGGATCTGGTAAGATCAGACATAGGCTAAGAAGAAAGTCAGGTGACGGGCCAACTGTAAGTAGATAATGAGGCCATAACCCAGATTCTTAGACAAGGTCAATCACAAACAGAGGTTGCTTAAGGGGTCCTTGATGTGACCGGAAGGGGAGGTGTTTCCTCTGAAATACTGGTGAGGACTGGAAGGGGAGGTATTTCTTTGGAACCACCCAGAGAGGGCAAGGACCCTAACTTTAGACATCCTTACAAATACCGAAGTTCACTGGAATACTGAAGTCACCTCACCTCCCAAGCTACCCAAGTCTTCAACACCAAATCCTAGCATGCTTAGATTTTTCCAGAAAGGCTGCTAAGTTCCTGCCACCTTCTTAGTCCGTCCGCTAAGCTGGGAGATGGAAAAACCACATCAGGGAAAGATGGCAAAGTCTCTTAGCAGAAGCCAAGTGCCCCACCCCCACGTTAAAATTTGGAATAGATTTTGCTTTCTTGAAGTTCCTTTTTAAAGCAAGTTAAGTTTCTAGGAATGGCAAAGTGCCTTCTCTGCAAACCCAGCCGAACTCTTCTTACTTGGAAGTTGAAAGCCTGTGGGTGTAGACTTAGGAGAAAGCATAGGTCTTTATGAACCATATTTTAAAATATGTTTTAGCTTTGTGATGATAATTCTCTACACTGCCAAAAGTCAAATTGGTTACTTCTTGGCTGTTGCTACTCCTTAAAAGGGGTAAAAATGATGAAAAAAATTCTGCATATGGCTTTCATTTTCATTTTAACAGTCACTAAAACATAAAGAAATCTTAGCTATTTTCTATTGTATGGTTTTTGTTTTGTTTTGTTTTTTTTTGTCTTTTTGTCTTATTGCTATTTCTTTGGGCCGCTCCTGCGGCATATGGAGGTTCCCAGGCTAGGGGTCCAATCGGAGCTGTAGCCACCGGCCTACACCAGAGCCACAACAACGCGGGATCCGAGCCGCGTCTGCAGCCTACACCACAGCTCACGGCAACGCCGGATCGTCAACCCACTGAGCAAGGGCAGGGACCGAACCCGCAACCTCATGGTTCCTAGTCGGATCCGTTAACCACTGTGCCACGACAGGAACTCCTCTATTGTATGTTTTGATCGAAGCAAAGACGCGTTGCGTTTCTGTCCTATGTGTTGTGTTAAGGAATTTGATGACTTTTTCCCTTGATTTTTTTTTTTAAGACTTAGAAAATAATTTAGAGATTTTCTACATGACTTGTGATAGATTTGGAGCCCTTGGAAAACACTAATAATTAGTGTTTAATAAAGAGGCTGTCCACTGGCCAGTGTTATGTAGGATTTCTGGTCTCATGGGAAACCACTGCACAATTAGAAAGGAGATGAACTGTCTGAAGACGGCTTCTGAGGCTGAGTGTCTGGGGCCTTCCTCCCCTTCCTTGTGCTGTCACGTTTGTTTTTGTTTTTGTCTTTTTCCCCCTCTCTCTCGGCACAGTGGAAAATGTCCAACTTGAAAGGCAGGGCCTGAGCCAGTAGCTTTGTGTATTAAGCCAACGTAGAGAGAATCAACCACCATACCCTAATTCATATGTTCATCTGAGCACCAGTCACTCTTTTTTTTTTTTTTTTTTGCTTTTTGGGGCCACACCCACAGCATATGGAAGTGCCCTGGCTAGGGGTTGAATTGGAGCTGCAGCTGCTGGCCACAGCCACAACCACAGGAATGCCAGATCCAGCCACATCGGCGACCTACGCCACAGCTCACAGCAATGCCTGATCCTTAACCCACGGAGGGAGGCCAGGGGTCAAACCAGCATCCTCATGGATACTAGTCGAGCTCTTAATGGGAACTTCATGCACCAGTCACTCTTGTAGCACTTATCTCTGTCTATGTTTGACCTTAACTTGTGTCTCTGGCATCTCCCCTGATGTCTAGAACTATCTGGTGACTGAACGAATTCTCTAACCATCAGTTCAACGTTGTCTACAGGATGAAGTCTAAATCCCTTCCTTTGACTTTCTAGGCCTGCTTCTTCTGCTAAATTAATCTAGCACTGCTCCCAGAACACGCTTCATATACTTCCATCTCTAGGTATTTACTTGTATCACTACCCTGCTAGGAATAACCTAACATCTTCTCCAGTTCCTGAAACCCCACTCACTTTTTTTTTTTTTGGCTTTTTGCCTTTTTTCTAGGGCTGCTTCCGCAGCATATGGAGGTTCCCAGGCTAGGGCTCTAATTGGAGCTGTAGCCACCGGCCTACACCAGAGCCACAGCAACGCGAGATCCGAGCTGCGTCTGCAACCTACACCACAGCTCACGGCAACTCTGGATCCTTAACCCACTGAGCAAGGCCAGGGATCAAACCCGCAACCTCATGGTTCCTAGTCGGATTCGTTAACCCCTGCACCACAACGGGAACTCCCCTACTCACTTTTTTTTAAATTAAAGTATAGTTGATTTACAATGTTGTGTCAATTTCTGCTGTACAGCACAGTGACCTGGCCACACACACACACACACACACCCACATATACACACACATTTTTTTCCGTCATACCATCTTCCATCATGTTCCATCTCAAGAGATTCAATATTTAGTTCAAATTCAGCTTCCACCAGGAGGGCATTCCATTGCTGGAGTTCATGAGAACTTCATGTACCATCTGCTGGGCATTAACTAGCTCACATTAATGCTGCCACTAGATTGAATCCTATTTCCTCACCTACAGATGAAGGTTCCTAGGGAGAGAGTCTATGTTTTTGATACTCATTTTTAATTCCATCTTCCCCTTATCAGTTGAGCCATTCATTTATCTAAAAAACTTACTGAGTGAGCATCTATTATAGGCAACACAATATCGTCAGAAAAGATGAATTCAATATAGCTCTTAATTTCAAGGATCTGAAAATGAATAAGAAAGCTTTCATCACGTAATGAATGTCAACACCTAACAATGAGTATTGACTGATTATCATTAAAAGAAGTCATAGGTCTCTATTAATGAAGGATGTAGAGGTATCTTGCATCAGAATCATGGAAGCAAGATTACATTTTTGAAACTTCATACAGGCATGATATCATAAAAAAAGTGGAATTTTGGCTAACCCAACAGAGCTATCAAAACAGATTGTATATCTTATAACTGGTGTATAACTAGTTTCTCTACCCAGAAAAGTCAGAAACAATAACAAGTAAGCCCATCGTGACTCAATGGTTAACGAATCCGACTAAGAACCATGAGATTTTGGGTTCAATCCCTGGCCTCGCTCAGTGGTTTAAGGATCTGGCGTTGTTGTGAGCTGTGGTATAGGTCAAAGATGTGGCTCAGATCGGCTGTGGCTGTGGTGTAGGCCAGCAGCTGTAGCTCTGATTCGACCCCTAGCCTAAGAACCTCCATATTCCACGAGTGTGGCCCTAAAAAGACAAAAAAAAAAAAAAAAGTAAGGCAAATTATTCAGCAGCCTGTGGATAATTTGACTATAACAACTGCTGAAAAAAGGAGATGCTAGTCAGGGGTCTCTTTGGGGTAGAAGGAAAGCAACTGTTTGGTTCATGTTTGCTGTATCTCAGTTGCGTCCTGGAAACTTGTGACTGCACGTTGTGTGTGCAACTGATGATAACTGGTGCATGACCTCTTTCCTGAAGACCTGCCTTGCTGATAAAAGAGTGGTACTAACAGCAGAGGAAATAACTTAGAGACACTGTCATCCTCATGGGTTCTTATTTCCACCACTACTTTTCGGACAGAATTATACTGATCCCTAAGAGAAGGAACTATCTGTGCCATAATTCCCCTTTAAAGGGAGCATTTCCTGTGAAGATGGGTTATAACTCTGCTTGTATTTCTACAGAAAGACTTTGTCATCTGCTGATAAAACCCTGCTCTTCAATCATCCCCTCAGTCCCCTTCCCTTCCAAGAGATAGATTATTCTAGAAGAAAGAAATTGCTCCCAAGACTCATTGCTTTGTGAAGTTGCTGTTACCCTAACACTATATCTCTTCTCTGCTGTTATCCCTAAAGTGTCTTTTTTTTCCTCAGTGGATTCACCCAAACATGTTGCTTCTTGGATTATCCTATGGTACTCCTGGAATTTGGTTTTTCCAAAAATCTAATGTCTGGGTGACTCCCCAGGTGAGTTTCCTTCTCACTTGTTCTCTGTGGCAACAGAGAATCAATGAAATCTTTGTGTCGACTCCCCATCATTTGTAACCCTTCATCCAGGAACTGACTTCGATCCCCATTCCCAGGGACTTCCGCATGCTGCAGGCATGGCCAAAAACATTGAAAAATAAATACAGGGGAAAAACAGAAGGGAGACGCCGTTGATGTTGGAAGAAATTCTACAGACAAAATCATATGAGGGAAGACAAAGAAAATTAATTCCTTTATACTCATTGTACAATGAGTTTTAAACGGTCCTAATATAAGTTTGTATAAGAATTTCCTGCTCTTTTTTTTTCCTCTCAAAGATCCTATTTCTAGGGAGTTCCTGTCGTGGCGCAGTGGTTAACGAATCCAACTAGGAACCATGAGGTTGCGGGTTCGATCCCTGGCCTTGCTTAGTGGGTGAAGGATCCGGCATGGCAATGAGCTGTGGTGTAGGTTGCAGACGCGGCTTGGATCCCTAGTTGCTATGGCTCTGGCGTAGGCCAGTGGCTACAGCTCTGATTCAACCCCTAGCCTGGGAACCTCCATATGCCTGGGGTGCGGCCCTAGATAAGGCAAAAAGACAAAAAAAAAAAAAGATCCTATTTCTAGCATCTTTTTTTTTCCCATTTATTCCTATCAATATAAAAGTAGTAAATAAATGCATCTATATATACACAATTTAACTCATTATTTTAAAATTATATATTTATATAATTATATAATTATATATGTGACAACTATAAAGAATATGTTTTATCATGGACTTGAGAACAGACTTGTGGTTACCAAGGGGGAGGGGGAGGGAGTGGGATGGACTGGGAATTGGGGGTTAATAGATGCAAACTCTTGCCTTTGGAATGAGTAAGCAATGAGATCCTACTGTCTAGCACTGGGAACTCTATCGAGTCACTTGTGATGGAGCATGAAGGAGGATAATGTGAGAAAAAGGCTGGGTCATCTTCCTGTACAGTAGAAAATGGACAGAACCCTGTAAACCAAATAAAAAATAAAAATGATTAAAAAAAAAAACAAAACTCCAGGGCTGAGAGGAAAAAAAGAATATTTTTAAAGGAACAAGATTAAAATGAAATATGTTTTTAAGGTAATTTTAATTTTGGGGGGTACTATTTTGTTCATTTTTTTTAGCTCCCAATTAAAATGTTATTAATAATGTTTGAATTCTTTTTAAATGTCTTTCTAATTGCAGGGTTTAGTCTCTCAAACCACAGATAGATATCCTTAAATGAGATTCATTCTTAACCATCATGACTTTAAGTCCATAAATCAAATAGTCCTCCTGATAATTTTGGATTCCTTTTTGAATTCTTGATTATTTTACTTCTTGTTTAATATCAGATTAAATATTCATTATTTTTATCTCCCAATTTGGCTGATGAGAGCTTAGATGGGAAGCAGAAGAGTCAGCTTCTGCTTTTGTTGGAATTTTTATTATCTAAATCTGTGATTTCTTTGTAGCCATTTTTTTATGCCTTTTAACCACAAAGTGAAACTTGGTTCAGTAAAGCCAGATAATATAATCTGTAATCTAGTCCACCAGGCAAATACAAATGACCGTGTGTGCCACTGTCGAGCTTCCAGGATGCCTTTCCCTCAGGATGCCTCATGGACCTTGTGAGATAGGGCACTTTTGTCATTGGAACCAAGGGCAACAGGTGACAGGACACACAGGTGACATGGACATAGAGATCAGACTTCTGGTGAGTAGATGCAAACTATTCTATTTAGACTGGGCAAACAACAAGGTCCTACTGTGCACACAGGGAACTATATCTAATCTCCTGGGATTACAGGTATAACTGAGTTACGTTGCTGTACAGCAGACATTGGTACAATATTATAAATCAATCATATCTCCATTTTAAAAGTCAAAAAAAATTTGGAAGCCCCCTCCACTGTCCCATGAGTGGAGACCTAACTGCTTTCCCCTAATGACGCCCCTTTTCAGCAGGAAGAAGTCAGAGCGGTTGTGGCCCCTTATCCTCACAGTTAGAGTCTCCGACTCTAGAAGGGGAGATTGAGGCAGAATAATGACTCAGGTAGTCAGTGTGGGAGCATGGGCTTCCATGCATTCTTTGATATGACTATGGATGAACATTTGTGGCTTAAGGGTTCCAGGGAGTAACATCCCTACAGGCCTTGTTGACTACAGGGAGTGGACCTACACCCAGATGGACATTAATCTCCAACCCCCTGCGACTCAGTTTATGGGAAGAAAAGGGCAAAGAAACCATAAAACTTACGGGACATTTCCACCCCGAGGACCCCTCTTGGACAAGGACTGATATAGGTAATTGGGCAAGGCCAATGAGAGAAAACCACGTCTTTCCAGACCCCCCATATGGGGACCCCCCCCCCATTTTTAAGGGATAAAAAACCTCTATAAGACAATAGAGACCAGGGGCTCTTCTCCCCCTGCCCAACAGTCCTGGGAGCTATTTGCTTTCTTGTAATAAAGACTTTGCTTGCTTTAAAAAAAAAATGAACACAGAGTAGAGACTACAAAGTTTACTGTTTTCTTTAGATGAAATATAAATAAAAATACTAGTTCAATATTTTCTTCCTCTGCTGCCAAGACATTGCCCCACTCACTGGTATGACAAAGGTATGAACATCTCAACCTAGAGCCCTCTGGATAAGAGCAAAGGACTTCTAGGAGCTGTACCCTGATGCATCTTCTGCATAGGGAGTTAGTGACCTCATTCAGCCTAATGATAGGGCATTGTGTCCTGGGAAAGGACAATACTACAGAAACACTATTATACAAGGCAGAAGAATGGGGATACCATATTGGTTGGGTAAAAGCGGGGGTTTTCAAAATGTTAAGACCAGGGTTTCAGAGTGTTAAGCTCTGACAGATGATCCCTGAAATAAGAACACAGGAGAAAAAGCAGGAAAAACAGGAGGCAAAAGTCCTGGGGCAAGGGTCTAAATCACGTGAACACCAAGAATTCAGGCATGTCGTGGCTTGTCTGGAGGACCACACGGCCTCAGGAAAGGTACAGAGACTAGACATGCTGAGGTTGAAGGCTGACCTCCAGAAACAGAGCTGTCCTGGAATCGAGGCCACTCCTTCACCTCCAGGGCTCCTGGGGGCGGGGGGGGGGCGCTAAGTGCAGTGTGGGGCACAACACTCCGATGATCTTCCAGACTGCTCTGTGGGAGTATGAACTTGATGACCAGAGAACGAAGGCACCGTAAGAAAATGGGAAACAGAGTGCCGACGGCGGGAAGAACAATGAGAAACTGAGAACGCACAACAGCTTGGTGTCCCAGAAATAACATATGAAGGAGTTGTCCATCCAGTTCAGTGAGCTGAACAGAAAAGCAGTGAGGCTCATAGCAACATCAGTCACACGGAGAGACAGAGAGCCCTGAGCGGGGAGCCCTGAGGAAAGCCGAACACCAGAGACCAACATGAAGCAGCTGGAGAAGAAGGCCACCCTGAAAGGTAGACAGACAAGGACACCCCTCCAAGGAGATGGCTCTAAGAAGCTTGGGATTCTAGTGATCTCTTGATACAGGCACCAAACCAGAGATTCCTGTTTTATCACTGCTACTTATCACAATCCTGTTGAACCTCGGGCTGTTGTGACCCATGAAACTAAGTTCCTCTGGCTTTCCTGAAAAGTAGACGAGCAGGGAAATATCATGAATATGTAAGTGTCTCTCTTTTTTGTCCTTTATTTTTATTTATTTATTTATTTTCAGGTATATGGAGGTTCCCAGGCTAGGGGTCAAATTGGAGCTGTAGCTGCTGGCCGCAGCCACAGCCACGCCAGATCCAAGCCGTGTCTGCAACCTAGACCACAGGTCACGGCAATGCCGGATCCTTCACCCACTGAGCAAGGCCAGGGATCGAACCTGC
Organism: Phacochoerus africanus; assembly: GCF_016906955.1. Lineage (NCBI taxonomy): Eukaryota > Metazoa > Chordata > Mammalia > Artiodactyla > Suidae > Phacochoerus > Phacochoerus africanus. The sequence goes on along the minus strand of NC_062552.1, from coordinate 8,865,240 downwards.
ATCCTCATGGATCCTAGTCAGGTTCGTTAACCACTGAGCCGCAAAGAGAATTCCAGCTCTTTCCTTCTTAATTTAAATTTAGGATGGGGACAGACAGCACCTTGAATCCAGCCTACATTTTGGAACCCAGGGGTTAGAAGCATGGACCTTGGGTCTGACAGGTCGAATCATGCTCTAGCCTTGAGAGGGAGGCCAGGATAGTCTCTCTAATCTTCAATTTTCTCAACAGTAGAGTGGAAATTTTAATAGTATATAACTCTTTGAATAATTAGGAACTGTAGGTGATAATCCACCCTCGGTAAACCTACTGTATTAACCCTGTGGAGCCTATAGAAAGCCAGTAATTAAAAGGGGACAGCCCAGATAAGGAGTAATTTTCCAAATATTGCAAAACAGGTTCTATTCAATGCTGAGTAAGGACAGCCCTGGAAAAGTCACGAAGCCGACGAAATCAGCCAGGAACCTGGGAAGTCTACTGCCCCTTGTCTGCAATATACACAAAAAAAGATCTTTACCCATGAACATCCTTCTTAATCATCTTCAGGGCAGACCCCTAAAGGGCCCTTCCTCCTTTTGACCCTTTAACTAAACTCCCCGCAAATAAGCTCTAGTACAAGACCGTGCATGCAGCCCAAGGTACACTTGTGGAAGAACTGAATCATCCTACTGCCAGCCCCTGAAAGACTGCCTGCTTGTGTGTTCACTTGTGCACCTGGGCATACATGTGCTCTTCAGGACTGAACTTCCATGTGTTTGGGTGAGAGGTGAGCATGTTTCAGAGAGCATCGTTAACAGTCTTGTTTTATAACCTGGAATAATCCAGACACTCTTAATCCCCGATGAAGGTAAAAATAGGAGAGAATGGGATTTATAATCACTATGACAGTCTTAGATTCCCCTGATAGGTCAAAAATTATTAGCTATGATAGTTTACAAGAACAATAGCTATAAACTTCCCAGGAATGGATGCAATACCAGCAAACAGATAAATTCCCTATAATATAGGAATTCAAGAGCGTTCCTGTTGTGGTGCAGCAGAAACAAATCCGACTGGTATCCATGAGGATGCGGGTTTGATCCCTGGTCTCACTTAGTGGGTCAGAGATCCGGCATTGCTGTGAGCTGTGCTGTAGGTCACAGACGAGGCTCAGACCCCGTGTTGCTGTGGCTGTGGCATAAGCCGGCAGCTGTAGCTCCGGCCTGTAGTTCTAGCCTGGGAACTTCCATAAGCCGAAGGTAGGGCACTAAAAAAAAAAAAAAAAAAAGCAATCTAGGAATTCAGTACAGAAATCTGAGATACTTCCTACTGGAGCTCAGTGTTCCACGGTCCTTGCTTTAAACTGAAGTAGTTACAAGGCTGGCTCCCCAAAGTTTCATGTTGCTATTACTACGATTGAGTCAACATTTGCGTTTTGCTCTGAGTACATTTATTTACTTTCTTAGCCCCCAGTTGGAGTGAACATGACAGTAATATTCTCCCAGAGTGTGCGTGAAAGAAAGAAGAGGGCTTGGCCATTTTTCAGGACTCCAGCCTAAGCCAAGACTGCAGGCTCTTGTCTCCAGATGGATTAGAATGAATATACAAATTTGTATGCACTTTGTTAAAATAAATTTGAAAAAGGCCAATGGAAAAACAGTCCAAGTCCCAATAAATTCTTAAAAATATGTATCAGTTCCTATTGTACCAGGAGCTCGTGCTTTTTGCCCTCTGCGTTGCTTGCGAATTCTCAAACCTGATAAAAATCAAAAGCTGGTGACTCCCAAATGTCCCCCAGGACAAAGATCCAAGTCTCGAAAGAAACCAGAAGACGGCTTTTAGAAAAGTTCTAGTAAAGTAAAAATAATTAAAAGTAGGCAGCTTGGAGAACAAGACAGGTACCGAATTATTATTTTGCCCAATGTTAGAGAAAGAGACCAAGACAGGACCAAAACATCTGATTAGTGCTTGGTCCGCTACTGCAGAGCGTAAACATCTGCTCTTTGTAGAAAACATGAGACGCACCCCTCACATGCAATTTACTGCAATTTACAACAGCTCCTTCCTGCAGTTTACAATAGCTCCCTCCCTCTTTATCATCTCTAAATAAACTATTGACCAAAGCGAGAGGTAGGTAGCTCCATCAAAGTTAAACAGAGAAATGAGATAATTTGAAACCTAAAGGTGCCGAATTTATTTTTCGTTCTCTTCTGGCGGCGCCTGCAGCATATGGAAGTACCCCAGCCAGGGATCAAACCCGAGCCGAAGCGGCGAGCTACCCTGCAGCTGCAGCAATGCCAGATCTATAACTCACGGTGTCATAGCAGGAACTCCAGATGTGTAGAATTTTTACATTCTGAAAAATTTAAAATAAAAATGAGACTCACCACACTTGGATCTCCATGAAACACTGATGCAGGGGATTAATCCTAGAGTAGAGTTGCACCAATAACGTTGTAATGGATACCATTAAAATTCTGACCTCAACAACCAAGTATCCAAGAGAAAGCATGGTTGAATGAAGGCTTTTTGTGAAAATGCAGAGATTCCCTAATTATGCTGGTTATCTCATCTCAACACCTGGGAAATTACCCTGACCTGGACAAATTGGTAAAAGGAGCCAGCAAGGCCGGCCAGGAAGGTGACCTTGATCACCAGGAAGATGGCAGAATTCAGATTTGCAATTGGGCTGCCCCATGTGGACATACCCACAAAGAAACTGGGGCGGCGAGGGGAAATTGAGGCTGGGTGACTGCCGTTGGAGATCTGATTCCCAGAATGGTCCAGGGTATCAGGCTCCCCATCCAGACCAGCCAGGGGAGAAGCATGAAGAAAAGGATGCCTGGGTCATGGACAAAACGCCATCAGTGGGATGGAATGAAGCCGCAGACGTAGGAGCGGACAACCCAGAGCTTCTCTGGGAAAGATTCTGCGACGTGCAGAGATGCTGTGAGACCCCAGAGCCAGGGTACGGCCGTCCTCCTCCAGCTGCTTTGTTCAAACAGATTGTGGAAGCATTCCAGATGTGTGGAGGGCTGGTTATGCTTTCCTCATAGAACGCTTTGTGTCTTCCTCACTGGAGGGAGTAACAGCATTTGTGAAGACCCCCTCAGAGAGAGGGAGGAAGGCCAGGATGTTTTAACACTTGGTACCCCACGTCTTATACGGGATCCTATGCTGTCTGCATCTTGTGAGCCATCCAAACAGTCTCCTTTGATGTCTGTCTGGCACTACCACACATTTGAGAGAGACAGAAAACATTCTGAATGTTGGGTCTGAAGACACAAGTGTCCAAGAGAGGCCATGGTGTCAACCTTACCGCATTCACAGGGTCCTTTCCTAAATGCGCAGGGGAACTATCGAAGGACAAAAGGTTAAGTAGCTTTTGGTGGAGGGGAGCGGGGTCCCTGAAAGAGAAAGAAACTGGCTGGTGTGAAAAGAAGAAAGCAATAACATCAGCTTTGCCTTTCGGAATGTGTCCTTCAGCCAGCACAAGTGTGCGTGTCCTTTTCCAGGACTTGCCTGAAAGATGGCAACTGGAAATGTGAGGACAGCCATCACCAATCACGGCCCTGTGATGCTATCTCCTTTGTTCAGTGTGGGTCTCACCAGGGTGTCCGCCCTGCCGTGCTGAATGCTTATAGTCTGCTTGGCAAGTCACTGACTTTCCCGGCACTTTACAGCAAAGCAGAGTGTTGCATTCTCTTTTCTAGGCAACAAAGCATCGCGGTTTTGCTGGCCTTATGGAGCTTACCATTTACATAGGCATATGAATATGCAAACACATTAAATAAAATATTACAGGTCTTGGAGTTCCTGATGTGGTGCAGCAGGTGTTGTCACTGCAGTGGCTTGGGTCACTGCTGTGTCGAAGCAGGTTTGATCCCTGGGCTGGGAACTTCCACATGCCATGGGAGAGGCCAAAAAAGAAAAAAAGAAATCATTGGTAAACTGGACTTGATTAAAATTAACAACAGAATATCACAGGTGTTATTATAGAGAACTACAGCCTTTTAACCTTGATCTCTATTTTGAACTCCAGACTTCTACATCCAACCTCCTACTTGAGATTTGCACTGAGGCATTTAGTGTGCAGCTCAAACTGAATACGCCCCCAAATTGAGCTCCTCATTCCCCCAACCCTCCAAATCTGCCTCCGCCTGCTGGATTTCACATGACAGGAAAGCAACTTCAACCTCCCAGTTGCTCAACCCAAGACCTTGAAGTCATTTTTACCTTCCTCTTTCTTCCCCCTACCTCTCTCACAGTTAAGCTTCCAATATACCTGTTGGCTCTACTTTCAGAATATGTCCTAAAATTAAGCATCTCTCGACCCCTCCAGGACAGGCACCCAGGTAGACATCACCGTCATCTTTTTCTGGGTTACGACAAGATCCTCCTAGCTGACTGTTTTGTTTCTACCCCATCTGAGTTACAGACCACTCTCAGCACTGAGCCAAATGATCCTTTTAATGTGTTAGGTCAGATCACGTTAGGTTTCCACTAAACCCCCCAAATAGCTCTCCATCACTGCCTCAGTTAAATCCAAGTTTCTTCTAAGTTTCCTAGATCTCTGGTTTCACTGCCTATGATTCTCTACAACAGCCACGTTTTCCCACCACACATCAACCTTACGATTCCTTGAAGGTGTCCAGTGCGTAGTTACCTCTGAACCTTTGAAACTGTTGGCTCCCTGCCCAGCATGTATTCTCTGGGTTACTCACACGATGTGCTCCTTTTCATCATTCAGATCTCCTAAGGTCACCTTAAGAATGAGACTTACCCCTGACCATCCTAAAATGGCATCCTCTCCCAGGAATCCACAGCCTCCTTAACTTGCTTCATGTTATGCCCTAGCCTTGATCATAAACTCGCACACTGCATGTTTACCTGTTTTGATGTGTTGCCATTGTCTCTCTACTTTATTGCAAACTTCAAGAGAGTAGGGACTACGCCTGATTTCGTTCAGTACTGTATCTTCAATGATAGACTAGTGTGTGATACAGAGTAGGAGTTTATAAATATTTACTGAGAGAGCAAATGTTAAAGAGTGACACATATTGGACACGGTTTTCAAGTAAGTTAGGAAGAGATACATAGAGAAGTTGATATTTGTGTTGTGCCTTGAAAAAGAAGTACTTGTCGTCAGGTGAACAAGGTCAAGAAGGACAGGCTGAGCAGAGCAATCAACATGCACAGAGGCAGGGACCCTGAACTCGCTTAGCCGGTTCTCTGAGTGTTAACCAAGCATACTGTGAAAAGGAAAGAAGAGAGGCTCAAGAGAGCTAGACCTTCGAGAACCTTCCATGTCCTTCTCAGGACTTTGGACTTAGACCTGTGGATGAGGAAGGTATGGCAAAGGGTTGAGATAGGCAGTTGTGTCATGTGCTCAGTTTTGCATTTTTGCGCTGCAACAGTATGTAGGATGGACGGGCGAGCATGAGACTGAAGTAGGAAATGATGTGAGCCAACTGCTGTAAATATCACGTTATAAGGCCACGGTAGTGAGCAAAAATAAAAACGAAATATTAAAGAGGGAGAAGTGGTTGGGAATAAGCACTGAAGCTGAGAGGAAAGGAATACACCAGAATGTCCCTAGAAATCTGGCCTCGTTAACTAGATAGGTAGTATGTCATATGTCAGGACTTAGAAGGCATTAACGAGAAGCACTTTGAGAGACGATATGAAAGGTTAATATACCAATCAGGACCCTTAAAGAAAACATAGCAAACTCTAATGAGTAATTAACAGAATTGAATTGAAAGCCTAATTACACAGGTTGTGTGTAGGATTTAGGGGCACTAACAAGGGGCAGTAAATCACCTCAGAGCAAGAGCAGGGGATGTTACCACCACGAGACCTTGAGAGAGACAGGGAGTAGTGACTGGAAGCCACAGGTCTCCTAATAGAAACTAGATCCTTGAGTAGAGCAATGCAACCTACCTCCAGGATAGAAGCTAGTGGGGAAAACACCCAGTCTTCGCTCTCCCTTCTTGCCCTCAGGACTCCTGCTAAGAACTGCTATAAGCCCAGACTCAACAAGAAGGCAGAAGGTGAGCCTATTAACATGTCCATAAAGTAAGCCTCTCTGGGCACAGAGTAAGATGGGGAAGGATGGAGCGTGGGTTCAATGAGCAAAATAAAATATTCAGTCCTCTTCTTCAGCCCCTTGGCATCTGCTCTTGTCTTTGTGTGAAAAAATATTGAGATTCCCATACAAGAGACACACATAATTCTAGCAGCTGTGTATCCTCTTAGGATAAATAGTCACAATCCATTGGAAATTTACATTAGTCACTGTTGATTCTCTTCTTGGCTGTAAGACAGCAGCTGGGGCAGTGGGTGGTGATGGGGAATCAATTAATACAAAACGCTGTGCTACATTTGTAGCTGATCATGAGACCGAAATGACAAACATACCTGCCTTCCAGTTTCCTTTCCATGCAACGGAGTCTGGCAGGGTTCTCTGTAAGGATGCAACTAAACCTCCATTCTCTGTGGGATATGAGCCCTTATTCATCCTGTTTATTGTGTTGCCGTAGTTTCCTTTTTGCCAGAACTAGTGGCAAGAGAGGGGTACTCAGAGGTATTCTGGTGTGAATCCATTACGTTCCAAGCATCGTCTTTCAAGCCCTCATTGCGTAGTAATTAATGCAGGGCGATGGGGGAGAGAGGCTAGCTGAGAGCCACAAGGTGAGGGACCTTGACTCCCTGAATACTGAAGTCTCTGAAACAGAAACTGGACATTGATGTGGGATACTGACTTCTATACACTCATTCTAAAAGTTTATCCACCTATGACTTCCTCCAGAACTTCTTGCACGAAGTACTTCAACTGTCCAAGTCCCTGTCCAGCGAATCGACCCATCAGCTGCCTCCCATGAGTGAATACCCGACCATGCCTCCTGCCGCAAGAACGGGACACCTATGTGTGGGGGATGAAGTTAGGCCCTCTGGGGGGCTTTCCTTTCAAAACTTTCATTCAGGGACAGCCCCCTGCCCCACTGGACTCTAATAGCGATGCTATACAGATAACATCTGTAAAACAGGCTCAAGGGATTTTCTCATGCTTTGGCCGGTCATAAGAAATTTCCATGTGCTGGAGTTCCCGTTGTGGCTCAGCGGGTTAAGTACCCGACTAGTATCCATGAAGATGCAGGTTTGATTCCTGGCCTCCTGGCCTCACTTGGTGGGTTAAGGATCTGGCCTTGCCTGGAGCTGCTGTGTAGGTTGCAGACACAGCTCGTATCTGGTATTGTGTGGCTGTGGTGTAGGCTGGCAGCTGCAGCTCCAATTGGACCCCTAGCCTGGGAACGTCCATATGCCATAGGTGCAGCCCTAAAAAAAAAAAGAAAACAAACAAACAAAAAGAAATTTCTGTGTGCCTATATTATGGGTCCAGGCAGAAGTTACAGAGTAGTAGGGGAGGTACCACAGAAATCTGAGATGCTGGCGCTACGATGCCCTAGTCCTTTCTGGATCTGTTCAGGTCCAGTTGTGTCTATTCCATCCCATACGATGGAAATGGAAAGCTACGATGCGGTGCATCAGGTAGTACCCAGTTCATTAAGAGCGTTGCATAGTTACTTCATCTCCCACCGTCAGGCATGACCTGGAGCTGCTTTCCAAAAGGAGAATTGTTGGCAGAAGAAGACATGCACTCACATTAGAACCTAGAATTTGTTCTATGAATCTCCTCTCGGGGTTTTCCAGAGACTTCTAAGAACCACAGATATTTCTCATACTATTGATCTTGATTTTTAAACTTTCTTCTCTCTTAATGTACATATTTCTGGCATTGTATTCCTTCCAATAATTGCTTTAGCTGGATTTCCATACATTTTTGGTTGTATGTTTGTTACTATTTTTTCAACACATGCTATAGTTTCATTTTGATCTTTCCTTTGACCCATAGATTGTTTAGAAGGATATGTTTAATTTCCATACAGTTGGACTTTGTGTATCCTTTTGTTACTGATCTCTAGCTTAGGGTGTCTTTTGATTGATTTTTGCATAGTACATCTTTTTCTATCCTTTCATTTTCAAACTTTATGCTTTTGTGAGCATTATGTAATTTTGCTTTGTTTATTGAGCCTAACAATATTTAGTTTACTTATATTTTACTTAATTATGGACAGGCTTGAGTTTATATTGAGTGTCTTTTAATTTGTTTTCCATTTGGCCTATTTATGGTTCTCCCTTTTTCTTCTTATTTCTTGTGAGATAATCAATTTTTATTATTAAATTTTTTCTTCTATTGGCTTGGTAGTTTTAAATTACTTTATTATTCTCTTTGTGATTATAGTAGGCATCCTTGACTTGTTACAGTAGTAGTATAAATCACTATTTTTACCACTGTCCTGACATTGCTAGATACTTCTACTTACTCACAGTCACTGCTGCATTATCGTTGCCATACATTTTAAGTTATGCATATAATTTGCACTCCATTGGGCACTAAAATTATTGATTTGTACAGTCAGCATTTCTTTCCATTTCCATGTATTTTCCTACTATATTACTCTTTATTTCTACAAACATTTCCATAATCCTATCTGGAATTCCCTTTTTTATGTCTGAAGGATAGGGCTCAATGTACCTTAGTTTTTCCTTCAATGTGGCTTTTTTTTTTTTTTGGCTGTGTGCCCTTGGTATGCATAAATCCCCTGCCCAGGGATTGAACCTGAACCACAGCAGCAACTTGAGCCATAGCAGTGACAATGCCAGATCCTTAACCCACTCAGCCACCAGGGAACACTCAGTGTAGTTTGTTTTTTTACTAACTCTCTAACTCTGTCTCCATCTGAAATCATGTATTTCACTTTCATTTCTGAAGGAAGTTTGTTTTCTGGATATAAATTCTATGTTATTACTGGATATAAATTGGCTATTGTTTTTTTTTTTTTCAAACTTTGAGGAAAATATTTAATTGCTTTCTGATTTTCTTCATTTCTGTTGAGATATAGCTCTCAGTGTTACTATTGTTCCTGTACAGGTAATAGGCTTGTTTTTCCTCTAGCTGATTTTAAGATTTTGATGTTAAGCAACTTGATTATAATTTGCCTAGTTAAAGTTCTCTTTGTGTTTACCCTGTTTAGAAGTTGTTGTTTTTCAGTTTTAAAACGTCCACCAAATTCCTTTTTGCAGATTTTATTTATCTATTAAAATTATCCATACTTTTGTTGACTTTCTCCTTCCTGTTTTATTTTCCTTAGCATAATAATCATAGCTTTATTAAGGCCTTGGCCTGCTAACTCTAATATATTGATCATCTATGGGTCTGCATCTATTGTTCTATTTTTCTATTGTTTATCAGTCAATAGTATGTCTTTGCATGATTGGTCATTTTTCATTTTTTTCCAGGTATTATATATTAAAGAAGTCCAGCCACTCTAGAAAATGTTTCTTATGACAGAGAGTGCGCCCCTTTTCCTTTGTTAAGCAGACAAAGAGAGGCTCTGATCAACTCAGTTCAGTCAGAAATTGAGCTGGGTCATTGCTGGGTTGCATGCAGTGAGATTCATCTCCTCTCTGACTCACCTCTGCTCCTAGGACATGGACCTCTGATTGTTTGACTAAAAGTCTACAGAATCCATCTCCATAGTACTGAAAGGTGAAGAGATCTCAATCTCCCGTGAATGGGTTCCAGCCTCATGCCCCATGTGTCTTCACAATACGACAGATATTTTGAGGGACCCAGTATAGGGAGGTCAGTTGCTATCCCATCATTCTTTGGTTCCCAGGCACAGAAGACTCTGAGAAACTTTACTCTGCCTTTAAGAATCTTCCATCGTAGTTCGCCAGTCTTCCACCAAGCACCAGAATCCACGAAGTGTCTCATGGGGAAATCCAGTGGTGCATGTATATGCCTGTGAGTCTCTGTCCTGCCACATCAACTCTGTAGGACCGTGGCAGTCTTGCTGATTTTCTCTTCTTTTTTGACCATGCCCAGAGTATGCAGAAGTTCCCAGGCCAGGGATCAAATCTGTGCCACAGCAGGGACAATGCCAAATCCCTAACCCACTGAGCCACAGGGGGAATATCCCAGTTTTGCTGATTTCTTTCCCCCGATAGACTCTCTTTGCCTGGGTAAGTCTAATTCTTAACCTATGCCCATAATTAACAAAGGCCCCTAAGGTTAAAAAAAAAAAAAAAAGCCTAGATATCATTAATGTCCTTCAAAAATATTTTCCTCTTACTGGGAATCCATTCATCCAGTCCTCCTAGATTCCGCAGTTCCCTGGTATCTTTAAAAATAGATTGTTTTTATAATTTATCTAGATTTTTGTTGCAGTGAAAGCACTAGCCTGTATACAACCTGAAAGCAGAAATCCTACTCATTTAATTGTATAAAATCTCTTCATGATTTAGTTTGGAACCACTAAAAGGAAATTTTGTCACTGCTATTATATCTGATTCATTATTTGTCACACATTTTCAATAGGCATTAAACCAGGACATCTGAATACTGCAATCAAAGTCCAACATTGCAGTTATTAAACCATTATGGAACTCCTGCATCAATAGACAAATCAATAGACCATAATAGAAAGTCTAGAAATAAACCCAAAGAGATGTCTATGTGATAAAATAAGCATTTTAATTTTGTGAGGAAAAAAAAAGTATAGGCTATTAAGTTTTGTTTTTGAAACCATAAGAGATATTTAGAAAAAAGTACAGTTTTTCCCTATCTTTTAACTTATATCAAAATTAATTCCAGGAGTTCCCACTGTGGATCAGCAGAAAAGAATCTGACTTATGAGGACAAAATTCAATCCCTGGGCTAGCTCAGTGGGTTAAGGATCCAACATTTCCATGAGCTGTGGTATAGGTTGCAGACATGGCTCAAATCTGGCATTACTGTGGCTCTGGTGTAGGCCAGCAGCTATAGCTCTAATTCAACCCGTAACCTGGGAACCTCCATATGCTGCAGGTGCAGCCCTAAAAAAAAAAAAAAGAAAAGAAAAGAAATTTCAGACATTAAAAATTTAAACATAAAAATAAAAGAAAAATAAACTATAAAATACTAAAAGAAAACAGGAGACTTAAAATACCCTTAGAGTAAAGAAGGCCCAAGTATACATCAAAGTCCATATTGAATTAGGAACCATAGAAGAAAATACTAACAAACGTGAAAAGTTTTGCCTAATAAAATGATGATAAACCAAGTCTCAAAATGCACTAGATTAAGAAAAAGTATTCATAACTTATATGAAGCAAAAGGCTAATTCTCCTGATATATTATTAAAAACTCCCGTCATTTAATACGACAAAGATAAAAAGTCAAGTGGAACAATGGACAAAAGATATAAATAATCAGTGACTGCAGATTCTTAAACATATGAAAAGATGCTTATCTTTACTTGCACAGAAGGAATGCAGACATAGGAGTTCCTGTCATGGCTCAGCAGAAACAAATCTGACTAGCATCCATGAGGACGCAGGTTCAATCCCTGGCTTTGTTCAGTGGATTAAGGATCTGGCATTATTGTGAGCTGTGGTATAGGTCATAGACATGGCTCAGATCCCATGTTGCTCCAGCTGTGGTACAGGCCAGCAGCTGCAGCTCCAATTCAACCCCTGGCCTGGGAACTTCCGTATGCCACAGGTGTAGCTCTAAAGCAAAAAAAAAAAAAAAAAAAAAAAAAAAAAAGAAAAGAAAATATCATTAATATCACTGTGCTACTGGGATCCTTGATGTTCTGAGGGAGCTTATAGATTAACTCAGAATTCTAAGACTAAGTGAGCATCCATAATAAAAAGTAATACATTTAATGAGAGGGCTGGATACTACAGTAATATCAGGAAAAGTATTCCAGAAGAAATGATATTTAAGTTGATCCTGAAAAGGGGGGATTAGTTGAATATACAGTTGTTTCCCCCCCATCCTCCTTTGCCTTGCTGTGTGTCAGAGAGATTCGAGTTTCTCTGGACTCTTCTCCTGTCACTTCAAGTAAATGCAGCCAGTGAGAAGTACAGAGGGAGACCAGATGGTGAGGGAAGGAAAAAAGCTCAATATTTGCCCTCTCCTTCCTTTTCCTTTCAGTAGGGTCCCAAGCGAGAGCTGCATCTCCTCCATGACTCTAGATCTCTTGATATTTCCTCTCTCCTTGGCCCCAGCTCTGTTCTTATTTTAGCATCTACCTGGTTTCTGGGATCAGAAAGCACCATCTCCTTGGATCCTCCTTGGATCCTTCCAGTTACCTTAAATGTGGTAACTGTTTCTTAGTCTTGGCTGTCTCTCAGGTGTGTCACCTCCTCCGCTTGCTCCCCCAATTCTTCCATCATGTAAGTGATGAATTGCCCGTGTTAAACTTCTTTCTGTTTGAAACTACAGTGGATTTCATTTTCTTGAGTGGACCTTGACTGATAGATGGGAAAAGGAAGGATGATGCTCCAGAAAGGGAGGACAGCGTGTCCTAAAAGTAAGCCTTGCTTGAGGAAAGGGGAAAAAAGAACTATGACAGAGGGAGGGGAGAGAAAAGGGAAGTGGGAGAATTCAAAATCATGTGTTTTCAGGTGAGAAGATCCATTGAAGAGACTTTCTCAGGAGTACCACTCTAGCGGGGAGACCTGAAGACAGGATCTGGTCAGCAGGCGGCAGAAGTCACTTAGGTAAACAAGCGTAGCTTGAATGGAAATGGTGACCGTGGAGACAGAGAGAGAATGGACTTGAAAGATATTTAGGAATAAGAATGAGCAGAATTTGCTGGATAATTGGATAGATGGAGAGAGAAAAGAGTGAAAAGCCTCTTCCTTTTCCCTCCATTATCTTCTCACTTGACTTCAAAAAGGGTGTTATAGAATAGGCATTTTTTCACTGCTCTCATTTGCAGATTCTCCATGGAGTTAATTCTTTTTTTTTTTTTTTTTGGTCTTTTTGCCTTTTTAGGGCTGCACCCATGGCATAGGGAGGTTCCCAGGCTAGGGGTCGAATCGGAGCTGTAGCAGCTGGTCTACACCACAGCCACAGCAACACCAGATCTGAGCTGCATCTGTGATCTACACCACAGCTCATGGCAGTGCCGGATACTTAACCCACTGAGCGAGGCCAGGAATCGAACCCGAAACCTCATGGTTCCTAGTTGGATTCATTTCCACTGCGCCACGACAGGAACTTCCATCCATGGAGTTATTTGAAACATTGCCCTAATGAGACAAGTGAAACCTTGGGGTATTTCCACATGTGTTTTCAAGTCTTTGATACCTGGGCTCATGAGAGAGATTATCATACTTACACACATTGGACACCTGAAGTAAATTAGTGCTTCTGTGCCAGAGACAAATGACATCTCTGTCTGGCGCATGGGTTTATTGAGGTGGGTTATACAAAGGGATCCTTGTACTGTCCAGACGTATCCATAATAAGAAAAATGCCAAAGAGGTTACCACAAAGTTTAATTTAAATTTGTTGCTGTGTGTTCAAACCAGTCTCTACTCATTAGCTGAAGTTATTCTGAGAAATTGGAGTAAAATGTAAAAAGAAAAACCCAAAAACAAAAAACAGAAGTAGATAAGAATGATTCACAGCCCAGTTAAGAAAGGAAGGAAAGGGGGCACTTAAAAGAGAATAGACTATAAATCTTCATCAAGCTTCTCAAGTTTGAAAGGTGAAGGTCTGTTATTTACAATTTGTCTGCATTTCATGATGAACTGTCGGAAAGAAGTAGTTTGGAAAAGTGAAGAAAAGATGAAGAGGTGTGGTCAGAAACCACAGAAATCCCGATTTTCCACTCTAAGTCTGCTAGATTCGTCACCCTCCTGAAGGTGCTTAGCGTCTAGTCCCTTTTCTGCCATGACAGCACAGTTGGGCATTCGAGAACACAACTCTGGAGTCAAGCCGCCTGAGTTCAAACCCTGACTGCACAGTCTGGGGGTAGTTTCAAATGACTTCTTCTCTTCCTATTAATGGGGCAACTTCCTTAACCTCTCTGCGCCTCAGTAGCTTCATCTATAAAGTATCAACAATAAGATTAGAGGATAATCCCATTTCCAAGAGCATCAGAATAAGAATAATAGGAATAAGAACGGAATAATGGGAATAAATTTAATCAAGGAGGCAAAGACTTGTACATGGAAAACTACAAAGTGTAGCTTAAAGACACTGAAGGCAAAATAAATGGAAGACACCCTGTGTTCATGGCTTGGAAGACGATATTGACAAGATGCCAGCACTACCTGAAGTGACCTGTGGACTCAATGTAATTCCTGTCAAACTCCCAGTGGTCTTTTTTTTTTTTTTTTCAGAAATAGGAAAATCCATCCTAAGATCATGTGGAATCTCAGGGAACCCCCAAATACCTAAAACAATCTTGAAAAAATGAAGAACAAAAACGGATATCACATATGTCCTGATTTCAAAACTTAACTCTAAAGATATAGTCCTCAAAACAGTGTGGTAGTGGCATAAAGACACATTTAGAGCAATGTAACTGAATAGAAAGCCTGGAAATAAACCCTGGGATATAGGGTCCAATGATTTTTGACATGAGTGCCAAGACCTTTCATTGGGGAAAGACAGTGTCTTCAACAATTGGGGTTGGGAAAATGAGATATCCACATGCAAGAAAATGAAGTTGGCCCCTTATCTTATACCATACACAAAAATTAACTCAAAATAGATCAGATACCTACATGTAAGAGCTAAAACTGTTAGAAGAATAGCAAGATTAAATGCATCTGAAGCTCTTAGAGCCAAGCCTAGAACTGAGCAAATGGCACCAGCTCTGCCAAGGCCCATACATGGACAGTTCCATGGTGCAAAGAATGTCCTGCTCAGTTTATGGAGCAGGGCAGCAGAAAGAAGGGCTATGGGAAACAAAACCAAGTAATTGGGGCAGGGGGCGTGGTGACGTCTAAAAACCCAGAGACCTCTAAAAGCACAGATTCTAAGAATTGAATTAAATCTTATCATTCATGCTGCTAATGGTGGGAAGCCCCTCTGAGCACAGGAAGAAATTCCAGTGAAGCAAAGGTCGCTTCCCTACAAGCCAATCCACTCCCTTTTAAACCCTAGTCCCTTGTCTGTGTTACTTTAGAGTTATCTGCCCCTCTACAGCATCTACTACTTAGTATAGTTCCACTATCTCTTAAAGCAGCTTTATCAGATACCTGAAGGTATTTATCAGGAATCTTTTCAGAGACGTTTCCCTAGTCAGAGCCAAAAGGAGGTGGACTCAGCTAAACGCAGGTCAGGACTATGTGACGAAGCTGCTAATAAAAAAAAGTGATACACCAAGAGCCTACTTTATTGAAGGTACAAGGGAAATAACTATCTTTCTGCACTTTGCATATTCCAGAATACACCCGGAGCATTGAGTGAGTAAGTGATTGCCTAATAAATAAATGATTGCCTATGAAGGATACCTAGCATGAAGGGTCTAGAACAACACCAAAATAATCATTTACATTCTAAGGGCAGAGAAAAACAAATTTGAAGTAAGACAGGTCTTAATATCTTTGTTTAGATGTACAAAGGATATTGTTGAGAAGAGGTGTATTTCATTCCTGAACTTAAAAATTCAACTCTATTTATAAAGAATATGAAATGACCTAGGAAAAGGCTTAATCTTATGTGTTGTTTTAGAGGTGAGAACTAAGACAAATCTGTAGAAGTTAGAATAATACAGACAGAGGCACAAATTAAGGAAGATCTACTTTATTTTTTTAATTTATTTTTTCTTTTTATAGCCGCACCTGCAACATATGGAAGTCCCCAGGCTAGGGGCCTAATTGGAGCGGTAGCAGCTGGCCTATGCCAGAGCCATAACAATGCAGGATCCGAGCCACATCTGCAAACTACGCTGCAGTTTACGGTAATGCTGGATCCTTAACCCCCTGAGCGAGGCCAGGGATTGAACCCACATCTTCTTGGAGACTATGTCAGATTCTTAACCCATTGCATCACAATGGGAACTCCAAAGAAAATCTATTTTAAAATTAGAATCAATAAAGAAAAACTTTTCCCAAAGAGCTGGGGCCTGCAGCTCTGTTCTCTAAGGAGGCCCGTGTCAGGTGAAGCCATCCAGAGGGTGTCCAAGTACTGAGATGCTGTGATATCTACCATCTCTCCAGGCAGTTTCTTCAGCTTCCCTAGTAACATGAGCTCACGAGTCCTGATCAAGCTCCTGTTCTTCAAAGATGATCCTGGAGCCCACCACAGAAGGAATTTCTTTCATTCCCCTTTTTCTGAAATTTGACTTTTTCAAGCCGATTGGCTGAAAGACAAATGAGAAGCTTCCCTTGGCACATTTCTACTCTTATTGATTTATATTTTTGCTGTATGGATGTCTAAAGGCTTTAATCACACAGAATATCTCAGCTCCAGGCATTAAAGAGACTTCCAGATCTTAGAAATGTGCGTGAGAGATGGACAACCTTACCAAATTTTCCTTTTCCCCATGTGGGTCAGATTAAATAATAACATGGCACTGATTCGACCAGTGTCACCAAGTTCATAGATGGTCTGGGTCCTGTCCTTAAATACCACCCCCATGCCTTCTGTCTCCCTGTTTATTGTTCTGAGATGTGGAAAAGCTGGCGTCACTAACTAACACTCGCCAGCACACACAGCCCATGGGCATTCTCAGCACCAAGGAGAAGGTCAATGGTAACCACCGATTTTTCAAAATGAAAAACTAAATAAACACTTGGAACAAACACAAAAACTCATATATATATATATATATGCCCTGAAATAGCCTGCAGATTATGTCACATCCCATTTAGAAAATGAAACGTCATATATAAATCCCTTGTGGTCTCAATTTAGCCACTCTTTCTTGGCTTTTGTGCGACCCCATGAATTTTGTATCTCTTCTTTTAATCCCACCAAATCACTTTGGTGAGGTTCTCCAGGATTCTTTACGTGGCACACACACAGCCTTGGTATCAACTCTGACCTCTGTCCCATCCATGAGAAATCAATATGGCTCTCTGTGTTTCCGTGAATTAAAACGAGGAGTTCTGCAAGATTCTTAGGGTGCTTGCCACACGGAGGCTCGGATCTGCCCAAAGGGAGTTAAGGCCTCTGATATGGTATCAGGTTGGCAATGAACTAGCTCCACCCCCATTTCTGAGACATTTATGACATCTCTCTGTTGATTATTTACCTTGGGTGCTATCTTAGTGAGCTGCAATGACCTGAAAAGATAACACAGGCAAATGGATGAGTCAACCTTTTGTGGGAAAAGGGTGACTTCCCTAGGCCACTCCATAGGTTTTCCTAGGGTTTTCCCTCAAGTTCTGTTTTTAGGGAGGGATCTGAGTCTCTTGAGAAAGACCCTTCTTCTTCCATTAAAGCACATTTTAGAAAAAGAGCCAGAGAAGACATGCTCAAAGATACGCTCTCCTCACTCCTGGAAAACTCTGGGAAATTCTCACTTCTGTTTCTTGTCTCACTTCTGTTTCTTGTCTCTGAAATAGGAAAGCTGATCGCACGGGCTAGACTCCTCTATTGTCATTCATTCAGCAAGTGTTTATCAGCTCCCATCTCTGAATTAGACACTGTGCTACATACCGAGTATAATTTATACAGAACAAGATAGGCATGGTTCCTGTCCTGTTCTTGGCACTTACACCACAGGGAGGGACCATTGTGAAAACAAGGAAACAAACAAATAAGTATTCACTGCTACAATTCTAAGAAGTAAACAAACAATATAGTGATAGAGACTTCTAGAGGAAGAGGGTGGAGATTACTCTGTATTAGGTGGTCAGAGAACCCTGAAGGACAAGTAGGCATCTCTTGCTGGGGATTCCCAGGGAACTGATTCCAGAGCAAAAAGAGCCTGTGCAAAGGCCCGGAGGCAGGACAGTTTGACACATCACGGGATGTGAAGAACTTTATTGCTTGCTACTCAAAAGTGTGGTTTTGTTGACCAGCAGCAACTGACATTTCCTGGGAACTTTAGAAAAATGTAGAATCCCAGCCCCCGCCCTGGACCCCTGAATCAAAATCTGTATTTTTAACCCTCAGGACACTTGTTTCCACATTCAAGTTAAGAAACACTGTCAGAAACACGGGTTCCAACCTTGACCGCGTATTAGAATCTGCAGGGGAACTTGAAAAAAAAAAAATTCTGATGCCTGAGTCTGTCTTCCACAAAGATTACTTTGGTATGGGCTGTAACATGGGCCTCGGAATTATTTTTAAGCCCCCCAGAGGATCTGAATCACGTGCCGAAAACACAGTGCCTGGCACATAGTAGGCCCTTGCTAAATATTGGTGACTCTAACCCTACACCCTTTAGTTTCCCCCAGAGAGTCTCCCAAGAGGCCGCAGGCAGGCACAAAAGTGCCCCTCCTCTGACTTAGTGCATTAGAAGGGCTTCTCTCCTCAGAACATGAAGCCAAATCCTGAGCCGTTTGGAAGACTGGGATCAAGAAAAATACCCCGGAGAGCCATCAAACGCTCCTAAATGTTGGATAACTCTGAATTTGGGCATGTTGGTGAATTCACAGGGGTCGTAAGAGACCATCTGTCCATTGGGTCGGGGGGCAGGGGACCCAGGTGAGGAAAAGCAACCCTGAGTTGAACGCAGTAAAAGGCAGCATGATATTCAGATTCTCTGCACACATGGGGAGAGCCCACATCAGAGAAAACCCTCTTCTGGGCAGTCTGGTAACATTCTTGGCTAATGAGCTCAGAACAGAATGTCCCTCGTCTGGCATTATCAGCGAAGATGTGAGGGAGGGGAGGTGTGAAGAGGGTACAGGGTGTGATCAAGCTGAAGCTGGGCATGCTACAGAGCTGTAGGGAAGCCCCCGGGTACTTCCTGCACCTGGGGGTGGTAAGAAATACACAACCAACAATGCATACGTTAGAGACACAACACAACCCCCACGCTCAGGACAATTCCCTGACCAGGGGCACAGTCAGCTTCCCATTGCCCAAGAGTGGCCCAGCCACCAGGGGAAAAACACACAGAGCCACCCCTGCACTTGCCAGAGGAGGTTGCAAAAGGTTTTCAAGAGAAAAAACTTCATTCATTTCCTCTCGGTTGGGCCCTAAGCTTTTAAGATGGCTTTTGGATACTGCTGTTCCAGGTGAAGGATGGGCGTGCCAGTTGGGTAAGAATGTGTAAGTCGGGGCAGTGGGGGAAGGGACAAGAGAGGAAATTTAGATGACATAATCTCTCTCCGAGGACTTCCTCATCCTTGTGGGAGAAACTAAAGGTTTCGATTCTAAATAAGAAATAAACATTATCCTGACATAGAGGAGATACCCTACGCCCCACAAATAGCTGCTTTGACACTTTCTGGCTTTTCAGTAAACTCCTGAGGTCAGCAGAAGAAACAGATTTCCAGCTGGGGGCTGCCCGTCTTAGAACATAGGCACTAGATAAGGTCGCATGTTTTCAGAAACATGAAAATGTTTAACTCCGGGGCTAGGAGTTCCTGTTGTGGCTCAGTGGGTTAAGAACTGATGATTTATTTTGTTTCAGATTGATTTTTTAATCTTCTCAGTAACATCACACTATTTCTACTGAATGTTGCTTTATAATGTGGTTTATATTTGGGAGAACAGTTTCTTCCTATCACTTTTAAAAAAAATGCTTAGCCAATTTACCCATTTATTCTCTATCTGATGTTTTGGGTTTTTTTGTTTTTTGGGATTTTTTTGCTAAGCTCCAAATAAGTTCCATTAGAATAGTGACCAGAACTTTGTTGAACCAATGGATTAAGAAGTATTTCCCCTGGAGTTCCCACTGTGGCTCAGCAGGTCAAGAATCCAACTAGTATCCATGAGGATGAGGGTTCAATCCCTGGCTTTGCTCAGTAGGTTAAGGATCCAGTGCTGCCAGGAGCTGTGGTGTAGGTTACAGACGCAGCTTGGATCCCAAGTCGCTGTGGCTATGGCATAGGCAGGTGGCTGCAATTCCCCTAGCCTGGGAATTTCCATATGCCGAGGGCGTGGCCCTAAAAAGAAAAAATAAACAAACAAACAAATAAATAAATAAACTCTGAGTCTAAGCAGAGTTGAAAATAGGCAAAGAATATGTGGCTATTTGTTATTTCCCCAGAGATAAATGTCTTTGAAAAATAGGAAGGTAGAAATCTAACATGAACAGAATAATACCAAAGAAATGACATACTCTTTGGGAGCAAATCATTTCCCATAATGTAAATAATTGGTACCAAGGGTACTTGTTTTGTAAGTTTCCCAAGGTATGGCACTTCTCATCTTTCCAGTGACTGTGCTCCTGACACAAGTACAACCACAAGTACAACCTGAAGAGGTACAGCTCTTGGCCTGTTCCACACCTGCGCCAGGTAGCTGAAAGAGACGAAGGAAAAAACTCTAATGTCCTCCTGATCCCACTTTAAACTCATGACCACAAACCCCAAAAGGATCTTACTGTTGCCAGGCAGGCACTCTACGTGCACGGACCCCATTTCTTCTCCCATTCTCCTTGGTAAACTCATTTCTGCCTTCTCTCCCCTGAGTCTTTCAAATCTCTCCCTTATTCATCTCCTTAAGTGGATGCCTACTTTGCTCCTTACTTCAATTTTTAATTTATTTTGTTTTTAATTTTTTTGCTTTTTAGGTCCACACCTGCGACCTATGGAAATTCCCAAGCTAGGGGTCAAATCAGAGCTACAGCTGCTGGCCCACGCCACAGCCACAGCAACACCGGATCCTTAACTCACTGAGTGAGGCCAGAGATCAAACCAGCATCCTCATGGATACTAGTTGGGTTCATAACCTGCTGAGCCACCACGGGAACTCCTCAATTTTTTTAAAGTAACAATTAGAAGAGAAATTCCTCATTCGCCCAACACCACATCTACCCAACTGCCAGCATCTCTACCCATCCGTGAGTTCTGCTTTTCCTCCTTTCTCCTTGGATAAGCTGCCATTGCTACCAACCAAGACCAACCAGAACACCTATGTGTTAGATCTCATCTTCTCTTGCTGTTACCTCAAGGAGTGAGCCCACACTCCCCCGCTCTCTCATCAGTTTGTCTGCACACCCATGAGTATGCAAACGTTCCGTGAGGTCCTCCATCTCTAACTTCGTCTTGACTCTCTCAATCTCCTTCCATGACCACGTAATTTTTCTGCTTTTCTTTAGAGCAAAACTTCTCAAAGGATGTTCAGAAGATTTGTTCCTGGTAGCTCTTCAGCATCTAGGACAGAGTCTGGAACATCGTGGGTGTGCCAAACTTTGTCAAATGAGGGAATGAGCAAATGTAAGATTATAGCCAATGTATGCATTGCAACCGTAGAAAACTATCAAGCAAGTCTAATCAGTTTTAATTATCAAAATGGTTGTGCACATGGGCATATGGATAATTACACCATACCGACTAAGAATAAGAATTCCCTGGACACTAAGCATTGTGTTAGATGATGTGATGGGAAGAAAGGAGTTATTTTTTACTTTTCCTCCAAGAAAACTAAAGCTCAGTAGAGAAGGCAGTACACAAATGCAAACCCTGAATACACTCAAGGGAAAATATCATGAAAATTTTCACCTAGTAATGAACCTGACTAGGATCCATGAGGATGCAGGTTCGATCCCTGGCCTCACTCAGTGGGTTAAGGAGCCACAGTTGCTGTGAGCTCTGGCATAGGCTGGCAACTGCAGCTCCAATGTGACCCCCTAGGCAGGGAATTTCCATGTGTCATAGGTGCTGCCCCTGCCCCCAAAAATAAATAAAATAAAATAAAATAAAATAAAATAAAAATACAGATTCTAATTTAGCAGGTCTGGGTGGAATCTGGATTCCGTTTTCTCACAAACTTGAAGGAAACATGGACTCTGCTGGTCCAGGCCTGCTCTTAGACAAATCAGTACCTACATATGATCTTTTCTCAATTGACTAATCTGTAACTGACAGGTGGGGGGGGGTTCACCTCAAAGGAGTGAAATATGCTATGGTGAAAGATAAGCTCCCTCTGCCCATTTGGACCATATATCAAGGGGGAAGTCCAGATTTTTTGAAAAATCTTTTTTGAAGGGAACAGCAGTTGCCAATTTTTAGGTCGTTTATCATTTCTTAAAAAAAAAAAAAATTACTCAGAGATGAAATTGGCTTAATCCCCAGACCTTTAATTTATCTATGGTTCCCACTAGACTAACAGCTAGTTCTTAAAATACCTTTTTAGTTTATCTTTAACCCAGAAGCCTGGGTCTTTTCCTGGTCATTGGCTGGCTCCCTGCTTCCTCCGCCTAAACAGACGTCTACCCTGCTGTGGTCACTTTTCCTGCTTGCTGCTAAAGGGATGTCAGGGAAACCAAAGCACAGAGCCTCCCGCTCCTTCCATCCCCCCTCTAGGAGGGCTTTTTTGCTTTGAGATTCCACTGAGAGGCTCCACAGGTGAAGTTGCCAGGGAACGGAGTGCCTCCCATCCTACTTAACAGGCATGGCAAGGTTGGAAGGTTAAGGTGGCCTGCCCTTCAAAGCATTTCACAAAGATTAACTAAGACGACAAGGAGCCTCTGGCAGAGCGGAGGAGCATGAGCTCAACAGTCATGGAGGGAAGCTGCCCTGGGCAGGAAGGGGACTGGCACTTCCACAGGCAGCAGGAAGTCTCAAGCTCAAATTGAATAGCATCTCAGAAGCCGATGTGTAGTGCCCGTGTGTGTGTGCACATGCGTAAGAATAGAAGTATAATATGCTATGTATGTTTTATTTTTATATGTAATTAATTATAGGGGCTGTATTGCGTCACTCCATGAGCTGTATATGGAAGTCCTAACCCTCAGTATCTTAGAATGTGACTCTCTTTGGAGACAAAGTCTTTAAAGCGGTTATTAAATTCGGAGTTCCCTGGTGGGTCAGTGGATTACAGATCAGGCTGCCTGGGATATTGTTCATGCCATGGGAGCATCCAAAAGGAAAGGAAAAAAAAAAGATGTTCTTAAATTAAAATGAGGCAATTAGGATGGGTCCTAGTCCAATACGCTTGGTGTGCTTATAAGAAGAGCTTAGGATATAGATAAGGCGCAGAGGAAAAACCTTATGAGGACAAAGGGAGAAGACCTCCACCTGCAAGCCAAAGAGAGGGATCACAGAAGAAACTAACCTTGCTGACATCTTGATCTTGGACTTCTACCCTCTAGAATTGTGAAAAATAAATTCCTGTGGTGTAAGCCACCCAGTCTGTGGTATTTTGTTATGTCAGCTCTAGCAAACTAATACACACACACACACACACACACACACACTGTGGCAAGTCTGAAAAAAGACAACATGTGTTAGAAGATTTATTACCATCCCATTACAATAACTGATAAAATAATATTATCTAAGAGTCAAGACTTTATGGCCACCCTCTGTAGGTAAAAACAACGCACACACATCTTGCCTTGTCCGTGCCCACAGAGAGAGAAAGGAGCATAAAGCAAATAAAAAGTCAACGGATAAGGCTGGGTGAGGACTCAGAAATGCCACCACATAGCTTTCTGCCAGATCTGGGAGTGGGAGAGGGTGTTCTCTTTCCTGGACAACTACTTCTTTAGAGTTATTTTTCCTCTCTTGGCCATTGGGTTCTCTTTGACTTTGTTCCATAAAGTGGTCCAAACACACGCCTCCACTTGGCCTTGAACTGGACACCCTCCTTGTCTTGGACTTCTTTGGACTTTGGGAGTGTTCTTCCCAGATACTTTCCCGTGAAGTGTTGTTGTTGCAGGGGGGATTATCCCTGTCTTGGGGTGGTTAATCATTTCCAAGAATTGGCAAATACTTTGGCCATGGTTACACGCAGAAACTGAAATGTAAAAGTGAAAACAAAACTCCGGAAATGAGAAGAAAGATGACTGAAAGGAAAATAACCTAGCTTGACCACTCCAGCTCTGGAAAATATGTGGCTTCAGAGGAAAAGAAAAACTTCCTCTTTTCTGTCACTGTAGTGATGGTAAAAATAGCCGTGTCACCATGTCATTAAATGAGGAAGCCCCCAAAATAAATGTTTTAGATTGAGTTAACAACTTACCATGAGCTCTCCTGTCACTGACAGGGAAGGGAAGGGAATTCGGATATATAAAGAACCATTTCACATAAACCAGGGGATTCCTATGGCTGACCTCCTTTCATTTTCATCACAATCACTTGAATTAGACGTCATTTCCTCCAAATGAACATGAAGAACTAAGGAGAAACTAAGTGAAAACATGGCCAGTTCAATGACCCAACAGACATTAACCATTTCTCTCTTGCTGCCCTTCTCTACGGATGACAAAAAAGGTAAACATTCGTTTTCTCTGCCTTATTGCAGCTGAGGCTAGCCTGACAATATGGCAAAGTTCTAGTTAACGTCATGCAAGCATATGCAGAAGCTTCTCAAAAGTACCGCTATGGTCTAGACTTCTAGTCAAAATCCAGACTTGTGTATAGATGTGCCTGCTCACCATCCCTGTGCAGCTCATCGCAATCTCTGCCTAACAGGTCCAATCTGTCCTGAGCTCCGTCGCTGCATCTGCCTCTTCCAGTCTTTGTCATCGAAGTAAATGCCTCAGACCCACAGACTTGACCAGCCCTGTCTTTTTCTCTCACACACCATCCAGTAAACCCTCAGATTCTTCAGCTCTATTGCTTTTCCTCGCCCCCCACCTGCTGTTCTGCCCTCATCACCAGCATCTCTTGCTTAGACGCCTCCTATCGGCTTTGGCATGTTTCCCTTCTGCCACCTCCTTGAGTGTAGTCTCTATATAGCTCCCACAGTGAGTCTGTTATAACGTAAATCAGACCAGGTCCTTCCTCTGCTCACCATGGTCCCATGGCTTCGGGTATCACACAGAGTAGAAGCCAAAGTCGTCAAAGAAGCACAGAAGTCTCAACATAACTGAGTTCCCTTATCTACTTGATCTCCTGTCTCACCCTCTCCCCTTGGCTCTGATCCAGACACATTGACCTTGCATTAGGAATTTGCCCTTGATTAATATCTTCTCTGGAAACTATTTCCACAGTCTATTTGCGTGGTTTACTCCTTTAACAACTTCTTGTCTTTATCCAATGTCACCTTCTCAGTGGCACCCTGTCTGACTCACTTCATTTAAAGTACAGCCTCTCTTCAGCACCACCACTTGGAATATTCTACCCGCTTCCAGGCTTTATTTTGTCTATAGCACTTATTATCATTGCACGCTATATACTTTACTTATTAATCCTAATTACCATCTGTCTCTTCTCAGCAAAATGTCAACTGCTTTGGACAAAGACTTGTTTGTGTTACTAACTGCAGGATCCCCCAGAACAATACGTGTTCTGAAATAGTTACTCAATAAATATATTGTTAATTGATGCTAGGAGATTTGGGGAAAATAATTTTCTCCTTTAAGTAAAGGATAGGCAACAGAGAAGTCATTGCTACCTCCTAAAATGCTGAGAATACATGAAGTGTTAGGTCATGTTGAGCCACTGAAGCATCACTTGCAATCTCTTATCTCTGAACATCTCATGATGTGAGGAAAATATCTTCTTATTCATGAAAACCAGGTGTCAGCAAACCAGAGGCCAACATATGTCTCCAGCCTGTTTTTGTAAATAAAGTTTTATTGGAATACAGTCATGCCTACATGTTTACATAATGTCTATGGCAGCTCTCATCCTCCAATGAGTTGTATATCTCACAAAATACAGTCACTTCTACCCCTTTATGGAAAAAAGTTTTTCAACTCTTGATTTAAGCCAGAGTTTGTACTTTTATTTTTGGTCAAAAGTATTGTGGTGGCCATGTGCTGTTCAGATGTCCTGCTGTGGGGGACATAATTGAATGACAGTCCCAGCTGCTGCCGTCTGGATCCGTGACCACATTCGTGGAAGCCATTCTTCAGGCAAACTTCTCTTACCGAATAGCTAAGCACAGATGCCATTTCTGTGAGATTCAGGGATCTTCTAACAGAGGATTTTGGCTCAAAGACTCCCATCAACTTGGGCAAAATTTTCTTGCAACTGTTTTGGAATTGAAGACACTCCCTAACCAGACTCCATCCTTCTCTCTTTCCCAGGGGCGAGACCCACCACCGCACCCTCACCCCCCACCCCCACCCCGCCCCAAGGCTTGAGGACTCTTCCAACCTATCCTTCGTTCTTCTCTTTTGTCCCTCACAAGTGTTTTCTCCAACAGAGCCCTGCCACATCTAGTCTTGTTTTGCCTTCTGCTTCTCAGAGGACCCCAAATAACATGTCCTCTTGACCAAATGATTGTGTTCGTCTGACTGCAGTCACAGAGCTGGTAAGATGAGGGATTTTTAGATTCAGACCTACATGGACCTGATTCAAAAGCTCATGCTTTCTCCAGACTGCTCTAATATTACTATGCCTAGACACGTTTGTTTTGTGTCCCTCCTATAGTCATTCATTCAATAAGGAATCCATAGGAACTTTATAGCCATGGACTTTATTTTATTTTATTTTGTCTTTTTAGGATTGCACTGGCAGCATATGGAAGTTCCCATGCTAGGGGTCAAATCAGAGCTACAGCTGATGGCTTACACCACAGCCACAGCAATGGAGGATCTATACCACAGCCCAGGAGCATCTATACCTATATCTATTCCGCAGCCCACAGCAACACCAGATCCTTAACCCACTGAACTAGGCCAGGGATCACACCCGCATCCTCGTGGACACTAGTCATGTTCATTACACTGAGCCATGGGAACTCTGCTGTGGGCTTCATTTTATTCACATTCATACTTTCACACCTAGCAGAGCTTGTCAAACAGTTGGCAACTTTATAATATTGCTTGGATGAATGAATAAATGGATGAACAAACATTTACTGACTATCCAAAATGTGTGCATTTGGTTAAAGGTTTTACTTTGTATATATATACTCCAGTTGAAGAAATGTTATACAAATGACAATGCATAAGAATGACTCAGTTGTGTTGCCTAAAGTGTCCTAAGAGATAAGAGCCTGGAGACAATGAGATCAGCAAGGAGATTATTACAATAGAACTGACATGATATAAGGGGCTGAACCTGGTCACACAATGGGAGTTGAAATCAAAGGAAAATAAGAACAAGGGTTTTTTTTTGTTTTTTTTTAAAAGGAATAATCAACAGGAATTAGTTGGTCACAGAAGTCAAGCAAGAATAAAGAGCAAGATGACTCAAATATCTTGAGTCTGGATGACTGGACCCAAAAAAGGTATCATTTGTCAAAATGAGGATATTAAGAAAAGGATCTAGTTTATTAGGCAAGAGTGTGTGCATTCTTTTAGGAAATGAGAGGACCATGCAATAGGAATCATTTAAAAGATGATTAAAGTGAGATAAGCCTTAGGAAGGGCTGTCGGAGCCAGAGAGTGTCTTGAAAGTTATCCCACCCAGAGGCTACCGTTGAAATTATAAGAATGTAATATACAAATGTAATATAAGAATGTAATTCTAGGATGGAGAGTATGAAAAAGACAAAATTAAAATTAAGGGTGATGCATGCATTTAGGAGACAAGTAAAAAAAATCTGAATATATACATACATATATATATTTATTTATTTATATACAGAAAATGTAAAAGGAATAGACAAGGAAAGGTTGAGAACTAGAACAGTGAGGAGATCCAGAGACCAAGGGAAAAGAGAATTCCACAATGAGAGTGGTCAATGGCAGCAAACTATGCAGAAAACCCAAGAGCGTGGATGATGCTGTTTAGAGGTTTGGAAGCGCATGAGAGTTTAAATAAATGAGAGTTGGCATGATCAAGCATCAGCTTACTGGTTTAGTTTGGTCTTTGGGTGTTTCCTTTTTTCCTCTTTAAAGGAAAGTCGACTATCCATGCTTTCAGCGGAGAGTAAAACCTCGGTGGAGTAAGAAATTAGAATAAAAAAGGGAGATGACTGAGATAGCAAGTTTCAGGGGAGGGAGGGCGGGGGGTGGGGGGGGATGGAGAATGCAAATGAGGAGTTTAGTTTTGAAAAGGAAGATGGAGCAATGCTTCCTCTAAGTCAGAAAGGAAGGATGAGAGTATTCTTCCTCCCCCATCAGACCAAAGCTCTCTTCACCGTGTTATTGGGCATCCGAGGTCCACTGTGATTTAATTCTCACCTTTGCCAACCTTGCAAAATGGTTAGATCTGATCCAAACCAGCCCTTCACTTGAAAGCACTTATCCAACCGTATTGACACAGAGCCTCACTTTTGTATTTGAATATGCCATGTACCCTTGTTGAAAACATAATACTTTCACGACTCTCCAGATCAAACTGATAAAATAAAGAAAAAAAAAGTTGTCACATATGAATGTAGAAATTTCCTTCATTACCTCTAAGAGAAGTGATGATAAAAAAAAGTAGTAAGAAAAAATGGAGCTTCTGTCCACCTAGATGATGGATTTCTGAGAAAGTCCTGCATGTTTGCTTCCAAATGGTGATCTTACTAGTGAATTTTCTGTGCATTATTAAAGACAGACATTTTATTCAATGTCTTAAACAGCTTCATGTAGATTTCAAGTTACCATTGTAGAGAGTCTTGGAGTCATTTTAGTTGGGCAGTTCATATATTGCTGAGTCTTAAGCTGGCTTGCAAACTTGCATTAACGCCCCTTCTCAAAGACACATCAATTTCTCGATTAGTCTTTTTCTGACTGATTGTGTCCTCATTTTTCTGGCTTCTTGAACCATTATTATATTTTAATGTGGAAGTGTGCCAGAGTGATGACAAGTTTAAGTCTAAAATATTAACCCAATGGACAGATTTTATCAATAGGGGGATGAGGACAAGCTGACAAGGAGGGAGATGAGAAAAAGACCTGGGAGAGCTTTGTTGTTTACTCATATCAAGAAGAATTTGAAAGAGTAAATTCTACCCCCCAGACTCTTTCTAATGTTTGCAGCCCGTGGGGTTGCTCTAATGAGTCCAAATTTAGATTAAAGCAATAGCTGCAATTTTGATTTCAAAAGGTTTTGCCAATAATGATGTCTCCACTTGTGGGAGATGAAGTGGAACAAACTAGAGATTAGGAATTAAAACTCTTGGATTTGATTCCTGCCTCGGACCACTCACTCCTTTGTAGCATTGAGCCAGTAGTTCTTCCCGGCCGTGGGTCCCCGCCACATGCTACCCCCAGTAACCGAGAAATGCACCCAAAAGCACTGCCTTAGGCAGATCACTTAAATTTGGCAAAGTTCCATTTCCTCAATTCTCTAAAGTGGACATAGGACTCAGAAAGGATTCTGAATTCTTGCAGCATGTTAAAAAACAACTGAGGCACTTAAAAAATAAAAGTGGTGATACAGGGTCCCATCCCAGACCAATTGTATCAGAATCTCTGAGAGTGGGGGCCGCGCCCCAGTGTTTCTCTAAAGATGCCTCAGGTGGTTCTACGGGCAGTCAGAACCACTGCACTGATCTTCAGGCATTTTTTCCAGTACTTCATCCAGCCGAGAACCATTTGCTCCAAGGCTTGCCTGTCCAAGAGAAAACAAGAACCGTTTCAGGTGGCTTTACGCTCACTTTATGCCCATAAAAAAAAGTCATCCAGCCTGGGTCCTAGAGACCCAAGCACAACTGATTCTAGGGGATTTCTATGGGAATAAGAGGATATGCCCAAAGCCAAGTTTTTACTTTGCTTTTGTGCTTACGATTTTTCTTTTTCAATTAAAAAAAAAAAAAAACCACATCGTTTTACTGAGGTACACCATATGTACAACAAGATGGATTTTTATATGTGTATACACCGGTGTAGCGGTTACCCAGGTCAAGATGTAGGCTATTTCCAGACCCTTAGATTAGTCCTACTATTTTGAAAGGACATAGTAGGACTACAAAATTTGGCCCTGGCCAGTTTCCAATGGCCCCCGTGTTGTTTTCTAATTCCACTGTTACATCATAAAATAAATAATTAGATGGAATACTCCCACTTCTTTGCCACTGTGCGTGAAGCTGTCACACATGCTTTCTTAATTCTTTAGAAAATAGGTGCCTAAATTTTCCTGATGTTCCAGGGATATTAAGCTCCATAAGCCCAATCCCACTGGCCCTTGAGGGCAAGGATGGAGTTTGTCTTCCTTGCTCATGGATCTGCAGCCCTGTGTGTTTATGAACGTTTGTTGAATGAATGGTAAATAGATACATAACTTTGGAGGAAGGACATAAATAACAAGAGACGACATGACCCTGCTTTCAGAAAGTTTCCTATCATGGGGATGAGCTGGGGGATGTTTGGTTGAGGTATATTCCAAACAGATTAGAAGCACTTGGTGAGCAATTGTAAAACAAAATATCACAAGTCCCTCTTGTGGCTCAGTGGTAACAAAGCTGGCTAGTATCCACGAGGATGTGGGTTCGATCCCTGGGCTCGCACAATGGGTTAAGACTTCGGCGTTGCCATGAGCTGTGGTGTAAGCCGGCAGCTATAGCTCTCATTAGACCCCTAGCCTGGGACCTTCCAAGTGCCACAGGCGCAGCCCTAAAAAGAAAAAAAAAATATGTGCATATATATATATAAAATCATGTATGTATTATATGTACATATGTATGTGTGTGTGTATGTGTGTGTGTATATATGTATGTATAAAATCATTGGTGCGAATTTTTTTAATATTGACTCCAATAGACTAAAATCTTACAGGGGACAGAGAAAGCAGAGTGAAGACGTCCTCAAACTGGCAGCCTAATTAAAGAGAGTGGTTTGTGCATAAGGAGTGTGGGTCTTGAGAGCCACAGAGACAGTGCAGAAGAGAGAATTCCAGGTTACTGGAAAGACTAAAGCGACCCTTAAGGGCAAACCTCTAGCCAGTCCTGCGAAGGGAAGTCCATACAAGCACATTATCTGGCTTGAAAACCAAAAGACTGTGTCGAGGAGAAATAAGAGAGGAAAGAGAGACGTAAAAATAAAGCCAGCTGATGGTCTAAAGTCATAGGCTGAATATTTTCTTTTCTTTCTTTCTTTCTTCTTTCTTTCTTTCTTTCTTTCTTTTTTTTTTGTCTTTTTGCCATTTCTTGGGCCGCTCCCGCAGCATATGGAGGTTCCTAAGCTGGGGTCGAATCAGAGCTGTAGCCACCAGCCCACGCCAGAGCCACAGCAATGCAGGATCCGAGCCGCGCCTGTGTCCTACACCACAGCTCACGGCAACGCCGGATCCTTAACACGCTGAGCAAGGGCAGGGACCGAACCCGCAACCTCATGGTTCCTAGTCAGATTCGTTAACCACTGCGCCACGACAGGAACTCCATAGGCTGAATTTTTTCTTGTGTCACCTGATGCCTTGCAAAACAGCCTTGGCAGAAGCTTGTTCCAGCAGTTTCCTGGAGGGCAGAGAGAAAGGCTGAATGCAGGTAAACTGATTAGATGCTGCTTCTACCATCCAGATGCCAACCTAGTTTGGCGTGGTTAGTGGTAAATTATTATGAGCAAGAGATGCCCCACAGCTTCAGGAGCTGAAGGGGGTCAGGGGTTCAAAACACACGGAGGATACTGGCATTATTCACACAAACGGGCAGGATCTTGAACCCAAGGCACCAGGCCAGGGATGGAACCCGTGCCTCTGCAGCAATGGGAGCCCACACCAGTCAGATTCTTACCCCACTGCACCATGGCAGGAACTCCATGCCATGGCGCAGTCACTTTTGCAATGACTGGACCACAGAGAAAGCAACAAGAGGATGAGCCCACTCTATTCTCTGCCCTGGGGTATTTTGAATCCCTGAGGCTCATGTCTGTCTAAAGTTGAGGCTATTTTACCCACACTTGTTATCCTCTAGACACACTAATGTGTACCTACGCCCTCCAGGAGAAATATGAAAAAGACAATTAGCGCCAATCTGGAGGAACCGGTGGAGCCACCACCTTCTGGCCAGGTGAAAAAGAGCCTCTGCAGCTCACAGGTGTGGCTGAACCTTTGTCTGCAGTCATCGGGACATCCCTGATTTGGAGCCATTAAAGGAGAGTACAAGAACCTCTCACATCTGCGCATCAGACGCTAATGACAGCAAAAGCTAGACAGCAAAATGATTTTGTCTCTTTCAAAGGGACCAGAAGATTAATACCTGTGTTTACATCTTATTTGTAGGTAGGTCAGCAAAGACAGACACAGTCAGAACAGATTCTTCAGGGACTGGAACTGATCCACGGTGGAATTTATAAAATCCTTGAATCCGATGAACAGCTTTTTTTTATTTTTTTTTTAGGGCCACACCTTCGGCATATGGAAGTTCCCAGGCTAGGGGTCCAATCGGAGCTCCAGCTGCCAGTCTGAGCCACAGCCACAGCAACACATGATCTGAGCCATGTCTGTGACCTACACCACAGCTCACAGCAATAACGGATCCTTAACCCACTGAGCGGGGCCAGGGGTTGAACCCGCATCCTCATGTGTGCTAGTTCATTGCTGAGCCACAATGGGAACCCCTTAACAGCTTTTATTTCATTATTGCCCAGGTGCATAAGTGGTGGTCTCTTTCTTCTAAGTTATCAAATACTCAAGGCAGGATAATAGAATTGAAAGAGCCGGAACAAAGGCCGACAGGACCATTCTTAGAGCGAGACCATGGGAGAGAAGGTTCTACTTCTTGGGTTTCTAAGCAGCTGACCATGGATGTGAAAACAGTAATAACGATGACAATGGTCATGCCTGGAAGGTACACAGCGTCCTCGTGGCAGAAAAGAAGGGAACATAGAAGCCCGGTGGCCTTTTCTGCCGGGAACTCCTTCAGGAAAATGTTCAGATAATTTATGCCACTGAACTTTACAAACTGTCATCTTCTAGAGAAAAAAAAACAAAACACACACATACACCCCCCCCCAAGGAAAGGAATGGAAATAAAATAATCAAAATAGAGCATGAAATAATATTATTTGCAATGTGGTATTTTAAATGCAGTTTGCCTGATGATTTTTTTTTTTTTGATGTAATGAAGGACTCCCAGTATAATATATTTGTGTCCATTCTGGCACAATGCGAAATAGAGAAAAATATTTTATTGTCACGAAGATGAAATTAATGCATTTTTAATTGGGGGATAACATTGATTTCTTTCATTATTTTCTTTCTTCCCCCTTTTTTTTTTTGGTGGCTATTCCATAATAAATGGCTCACGTAATGACGTGGAGATTTATTGTTTTGCCATGATTACCACATAGGCAGACACCCACTTTTCTGTTGCAAGCTACTTTGATCAACTGCGCTGGTGAAACAGCAGTGGTAACCCAAGTTCATAATGGGTTACCAATCTTGCATTTTTAGCTCAAGATATACCACAGAGAAACTTGGAAGCATATTCATCATTTCAGGCATACGTTGCCTTGTATAAGTCAATCTTAGATTCCACCTGGTCAAAAGTTCTGTTGCAGCTGAAAAAATAGCGCTGTGGGAACAGGTAAAACCATAGCAGACACCAGAGGAAATTCAGGGAAGCCTCTGAAGGTACCACAAAGTTAGGATTGGCTCTAAGAAACATTGTGAAAGAGGCACAGTGGGTCTCTTGGGCGCCCTTCTGTTCAGTGGGCATCACTTCCTATTCATCTTTAGACAGGCTCAGTCTTGACCATGTGCATGCTCTCAACTTCAAATGATCAGAGCATGAAATTGGGATGTCTCTCCCCATTGATGCCCAAGGGGCCACTACATTCCTGCTGAGGAACAAGAAACATGATCCTCATGCTTATGGTGGTTCACTGATGCTTTCTAGGAAGCCAAGCAATGTTTCCATGGCATGAGGGGGGAAGGGGGACTGAAAAGAAAGGTGGGGTTCATTGTCAAAGTTGATAGTCTCAATGTTGTTATGTAATATATGCACAATAATGACCAGAAAGCACCCGTGTGGAACCCTATAAAAGGATGCATAGCATTGGATGGAGCTATGGGAAAATGGAGAGTTGAAATAAAGAAAAGAAATGGCTAGTGGGTAGACTAGGAGTATGCAGAATGAGACCTAAGTTTCAGAGGTGGGAGTTCGGTTATGGCTCAGCAGTTATCAAACCTGACCAGCATCCATGAGGATGCAGGTTTGATCCCTGGCCTCGCTCAGTGGGTTAAGGATCTGGCACTGCTGTGAGCTATGGAGTAGGTTACAGACATGGCTTGGATCCCAAGTTGCAGTGGCTGTGATATAGGCAGGAGGCTGCAGCTCCGATTGCACCCGTAGCCTGGAAACCTCCATGTGCTGTGAGTGCGGCCCTAAAAAGACAACAAGTAAACAAACAAACAAACAAAAACTTCAGAGGTATTTTGGGGCAAGAAAAGTGGTCAGTAGACGATGTCCAGTGGGTCATTAGCAGAGGAGAATTAAAAGACAAGTCAAAAGACCCACTTGCCAATCAGGATAAAGGATGGTCTCTGTTTGCAACAACAGAGGATCAATGAGGATAACAACGACGGGGCAACAGAAGCACATGCATCCAATCACATGCATCAAAAGATGGTTATTTTTGTCCCCAGGGATTTGTCTTTGCTTCCTCCCTTTGTAGAAAGATTATTTAGGTGAAGGTGGGGAAAGATGTGTCCTCCAAGCCAAAGCTACAGCAAACATATTTCCTCACTTTGGCCTTTTAAACATTCCTTGTGTTGTCATGGAATTGGTTCCAGGGAAGCCAGCCTATGTCTCAGGGCATCAGCTCTCAAGTCTAGGAATCCCTCAGTAAACACAGGGAGCAGACTTGTGTGATGCTAAGGGAAAGTCTATTTTTCCTTGGGCTCTCAGGGTTCAACAAGCAAAAGCATAGTAAAAACACCTCTGCGCCTAAGAATAAAACACCCATAAAAGGGGAAATACGTGACCAAACCCACTTTATAGCCTGGCTCACGCAGGAGTAACCTCCACTGCTCGCCCATAAAGTTAAGGTGGGGAGGAATATTCTAGCTTACATTTTGCCAGAACGGCCCTTTAGGGTACTTAAGAGTCATTCAGAGATACTCAAGACCCGTTCAGAATACAGTGTAGCTCCCTGACCTCAACGAAAGGCTAGATGTTCAGGCGTTCTGATCCCCAACACACTACTGAATCCATCCAATACCCCCGAACCAGCCCCAGTCACACATTCTCTCACTGACTCATTTTGCAAATATTTCTTGTGCTTCCAGTATGAGCAAGGCACTCTGTTATGCTTTGAGGGTGTAGAGATGAAAAGACACGGAATCCAGTGTGGGAGGGCCGTGTAAACCAACAATGGGGGCGTGGGGTGATGGCCCGCTGTGGTGGGGACCACACAGGTGGGGGCTGGCTCCGCCCGGAGGCAGCAGCGGGGCTGGGGGATAGCATTCCAGGTGTGAATGCACACAAGCCTTGGAGATCAAGAATTTCAGGAGCACAAGGTCTGCGTGAAAGAGCTACAGGAAGATGGGGTTGGCCAGTCCAAGGAATCTTAAAAAACCCCTGTACCTCCAAGTGTTTCCTTATTAGCTCAATGTTCGAAGGGCGCTCATCACTGAGGACTATAAATTAAGGCTCTGTTAAGACTGAGATATGTCTTTGAAGGAGTAAAATACCTGAGTATTATTTGCCACCAGCATTTTAGCTTAAATTAGCAAGCCCTTGAGAGACGGGGAAGAGTAGATAAGGAAGTATCCTCAGGGGAGGTAAAAAGAATGACAAGATTGGTCTAGACATAAAAGGTTTACCCTGGACCGATTCGGGAGGACACGCAAAAGTCAAGGAAAATGGTCCTGGATGCTTGAAGAAATCTGTACCAACCGAGAAGAGGAGAGTGTGATAAGAAAGCAAACAGGCTCTTAAAAACCATGTCATTATTGTCAGCTCATTTAGATAGAGGCTGTGGCTCCAGAAAGCACTCACTACAGCCACTGAGCTATTGAGAAGCTTGAACACAGGGTCAAAGTCATCATATAGCCTTTCCTCATTCCACCCTGTGGGCAGGCAGTCTTTTTTTGTTTGTTTGTTTTGTTTTGTTTTGTTTTATTAGGGCTGCATCTGTGGCATATGGAAGTTCCCAAGCTATGGGTTGAATCAGAGCTGCAGCTGCCAGCCTACACCACAGCCACAGCAATGCAGGATCCGAGCAGCCTCTGCAACTTACACTACAGCTTGTGGCAACGCTGGATCCTT
This sequence comes from Phacochoerus africanus, assembly GCF_016906955.1. Classification (NCBI taxonomy): domain Eukaryota; kingdom Metazoa; phylum Chordata; class Mammalia; order Artiodactyla; family Suidae; genus Phacochoerus; species Phacochoerus africanus. The sequence continues at coordinate 8,829,304 of NC_062552.1, read as the reverse complement.
AACCCAGGGATCGAACCCAAATCCCCAAGAATACTAGTTGGGTTTGTTATCACTGAGCTGTAACGGGAACTCTGAGGGCAAGCAGTTGTATAGCTGTGTTTCTCAAGTTTCTTAGACCACCTGGGGGATATGTCAAAATGCAAATTCTTTTTTTTTTAAAATGGCCATGCCCACAGCACATGGACGTTCCTGGGCCAGGGATCGAATCCGAGCCACAGAGGCCACCCATGCTGCAGGTGGGGCAACAGCAGATCCCTTAACCCACTGCCCTGGGACCCGGGATAGAACCTGCACCACCACAGTGTCCCGAGCTGGCTGCAGTCAGACTCTTAACCCACTGTGCCACAGCTGGACCTCCCAAAATGCAGGTTCTGATTCAGTAGAGCTCAGGTAGGGCCTGGGAATTTCCCTTTCTCACAACCTTCCAAGTGATGCTGGGGCTGTTGGTCCAAAGACTGTGCTTGGACCCACCAGGGTCCAGCAGGCTGGCCTCCTTGGCATTGCCCACATCTGTTCTCTTACTCCGTGTCCTCTGTTACTGCCTTACCTCTGGTTCTCTCTGCCTCTTCCCCAGAGAATTTTATCTGGACCAATCATTTCGCCACACAGCCCAGGGCGATTTTTTTTTTTTTTAATGATCATGTTATACCCCTGCTTAAATCTCTTCCCAAGATCCCCTTCGCCAAGAAGTTATTTTAGAATTTTGTATTTTAGTTAAACTCTTAATACAGAAGCTTTCCTGAAATCTAATATTTTAAATGTATGCAAGTAGCACTGCTCTCAAGAGAAGAATGGCCTAGATGTTATATCCTCACTCGCCCAGCTTCCCTTGTTTCCTGGTAGAAGCCCTGAGATACTTCCATGGAATTCTGGATTCTGATGCAACAGGGGTCTAACTATTAAGTCCAGAAGCTGTTTCAGGCTGAAATCCTTGTGTATGTTAGAGAGATCACTCTCATTTTCCTCCTCAGATAAATGAATATAAATCCTTACAGAATTGCTTTGAAGATTAAACTGGACCAGGTGCTCAGCTTGATACCTGGGACGTTGTGGGCATTCGATCACTGCTTGTTCTGCTTCCCTTGAAACGCTGCAGTTAGATATGCTTTCCTTTGACTCAAATCTTCTTTCCATCAATGATGACAACTGCCAATTTTATTAGAAGAAGTAATATATGGACCTCTTCAGTGTGAATGAACCCGGTTTAGGCTCTTTTCCTTGAACAGGCTTTGATAGGGCGAGGGTATCATTCGGAGAAATGAAGAGACAACCCCTAAGCGACTAGGGAGAGGGCATGGAGAGCTGGCCAGGAAGGTAGAGCGATGCACAAGATGGGGGCTTGGGCCACTGAAAGTGGGTGGTGGGACCAGTTTCATACTGGTGCTTATCATCCCTCTGATGGCCTCCATATTAACTTATATTGAGTGCTTAGAACTTTGGAGCAAGTTGAGACCAACTGGACAGAGATCTTGCTGCATATGCACGCTGGAGGACATCGAACTTCCCTGGAAAGTGTCTGATTCTGTTTGCCTCCTTCAGCCTGATAATGACAACAGGTTAGGGCTGGACATGACCTCAGACCTCCAGTGGGGGTGCGCGCTGTCCCTGTGCAGAGTCCTTGGGACTCATGGGCAAAAGTGAAGGCAGTGGGCCTTCCTGTTGCCATCTCTCCCCCTTGGACCCCCTAGCCCCTCTCCCTTCTTCCCAGAGTACATGTCACGTCCGCCCCACAAGAACCCTCAAAGTACAGTGCCAGCTGCCCGACCCTGGATGCATCTCCAGAACTGCCCTTCCCATAACTCTCCACGAGGACCAGGTTGTATAGCAGGTGGGTGTCCTCAGGCAGCCCGGAGGAGTGGTCCAAAATAGACATGGACAGGCTACTTATTTCCACCAAACACAACAGCCCTACCTGAAACCTGAACGTCTTTGCCTCGAGGGTTTGGGCTGCGTGAGGTTCCTGGTGTCAGATCTGGGCATTCTCCCTGCCCCCTACCACATTCCTTTAGCGGGAAAATGCGTCCGTCCCACTGGGGGGCCATGCAGCCATCTCAGGGCTCCTGGAAGCCCCCAGGAGAACAGCCTCAGAAAGTCTTATCAAGCCTCAGCATCTCAAGGTCCCCTGCAACACTGCTAAGATAAAATGATAACCTACCCTGCGAGTTAAAAATTAGTTACAATCAGTGACAAGCCCAATACATCCCTGGCTTCAGGCAACAACGGGGAGGCATTAGAAATACCAGCTGGCTGGGAGCTTGGCAAAGCAGATGAAAGAAAGGCAAATAAGGGGGAAGGAAATATCCACCCAAATCCGCAGACTGGAGGTTGTGAATGCCAGGAAGGTGGAATTCCTATCACAGACTCTTGCAGTCTCGCTCGCTCTTTCCCATCAGAAATGAGACTGCAGCTCAAATTTTGCACAGACAAGAACAGTGAGCAACCATATCTTTCCTCACAAGGGGGCTGATTGCAACAATGCCCATGGAGTCCCCACCAGAAGCAGCACCAAAAGCACGATCTTTTTGCAAATGCAATGAAATTGGAATGTGTGTACAAAGAAAACATTTCAGGGGTCAAGCAGCTGCAAACAAACTTTCCTGATGCCCTCCTTACACTTGCTTCTGACAATTGCCAAGAGTGAACATCTAGGGCAAGGCACTGGGTGACTCCGTCCTGCCACCTGTTTCTCTGGAGAGCTGATCGGGTAGCAAGAGATGGGAAGAAGGATGGAACTCGATTTTACATGCAAAAGACACACAGATGACTCAGCAAGTTTTCTGGGTTGGAGGTTAATTCTAACAATTCCTCGAGGAGTAAGAAGGGCCCTTTCTACTCCTCAGAATTGAAATTCATTACAAGCCCAGATAAGAACATCTTTCCTCAGTGTAAAATAGAGGTTCATGTACTAAAAAAAAAAAAAGCTTTCACACATGGTCTCCCACGGGCCACACACCACCTTGCAAGAGTCAGGTAGTGGAGAGAGGAAAGCAGGAAAGCGTTCTGAGCATGGCTCTCTTGATCTTGCCCCTGTGCTCCTCCTGCGCAGGCTGCTATGACTCCATTCGAAGCCAGGTTAGGAAAACAGAGAGTGTCACCAAACAAAAACCATCTGAGACCCCTGATTTGAGCCACCACGAGAGTCTGGACCTCAGCAAGTCAACCATTTGTCAGATGGAACACCGCAGGGCTCAAAAGATGCTGATAAACATGGAAAAAAAGAAAGAGAAAGAAAGAAGGAAGGAAGGAAGGAAAGAGAAAGAAAGACAGACTGACTTGTATTTCCCCCTTTTGATTTTGGTAATTATTTAGCAGAAAGAGACATCAGAAAGATCACAAGTTATGTCATAAAGAGGGTTCCATTTCTTTGCCTCGATGAACAGAAACACAGACTTGCAGTTCCCTGCCTGTGTTTGTGAGGATCCAGAGTAAGAAGAAAGCAGAGATTTTTAGGGAATAAGGGAGTATATTTGAAAGCATCATGGCTCAGTGATTAACAAATCCGACTAGGAACCATGAGGTTGTGGGTTCGATCCCAACCCTTGGTCAATGGGTTGGGGATCTGGCCTTGCCGGGAGCTGTGGTGTAGGTCACAGACACGGCTCGGATCCCTCGTTGCTGTGGCTCTGGCATTGGCTAGTGGCTACAGCTCTGATTAGACCCCTAGTCTGGGAACCTCCATATGCCACGGGTGCGGCCCTAGAAAAGACAAAAAGACAAAATAAATAAATAAATGAGATTCGTAGATGCAAAGTACTATATATAAAATAGATAAACAGCATAAAGTCCTACTGTGGAGCAGAGGGGCCAATCTTCAACATCTTGTAATAAACCATAATGGACAAGAATATGAAAAAGAATATATCAACGTTTATGAATAATTGAATCACTTCGCTGTGTACCAGCAACTAACACAGCACTGTAAATCACCTATGCTTTAATAAAATTTTTTTCTAAAGAAAGCATTTCCCATATTGTAAAGAATAATTGATGGTTGAAGAGACTAGAATTTGAGAGTTTTTTTACCAACATAAAGTGTTAACAACGGATAAATAACAGTTCCTAGAGGGTTTTTGCTTCTTAATCGTTGTGCCCTAACCATGCTTTTCAAGCTTAGAGTCTATCAACCAAGGAGCCCAGCTTTACCCAGCCCCCAGGGAGTCAGAATCTCACCTCCACCAATATCTCACCCACACCAAGCTTTATTGACCATGGCCATAGCAGGTGCTTACTGGATGCTAATGTATATATGGTGTTCATAGGTCCCTTGATTTAAGAACAGGAGCTTCTGGACAGCTAACTGGGGACACAATCAACCCCAATGTGATCCTGAGAGGACAAGGAGTATCCTCTTAATCTCACAGGAGTCAGAAAAGTCCCTTGGGTTAGGCTTAGTGATCTTCACTCGCCCTTAGTGTAAAAAGAAGGGAAGGAGCCCTCTCTAAGCATTTGGTTCTCCAGGGAGGGAAGCTGGTACCATGGGAATGGAAAAGTTTAGAATTCCATTTGTAATTCCATTTCCGCTACATCACCTGACACCAACTCAGTACAACTTAAACGCAGAAATGCTTCATTCGTTTGTAGCATTAGAGAGTAACGTAATCCTTGTAAAGGAACTTTCCAGACAAGTGAAGTGTGTTTCCCGAAGCAGCAACATTTTTATATCATGGTCCTTTTCAGGAGTTCTTTCCCGAGGTCTCCTGCACATGGCCCTCCCTCGTTTAACAGAGCACAGCGAACACAAGGAGCCTTGTAGTCAACCAGAAATGCCCCTCTCCCCCGGACCAAGACGGGGTTATAAGACCCTTTGTCTCTGTCCTTGGTGAGCGGTGGTGGTGGCAGGTGGCTGAACTCTCCTTCCTGCCTTCATGCTATGGAGTAAATCTCTCTCGCTCTCTCTTACCTGTTTCTTCTAATCTGTCCTGGGCTGAAAATGAAAAATGCCAGGCTTGTTCCAATTGTGTTTAACACGGGCAGATCAGCTTCCCAGTAAAGGACTGAATAACTGAAAACATCCCAACGACGTCTAGAGCACAGATTTAATGGCATTGACCTTATATGTTTGGTAATGCTCTTATTCCCCAGTCTCTTTGGTGTGGTTGAGGTTACCAGCTAAACCCCTAGGGATGGATGAGATACGACTGCATATTCCAGCTGGTTAAACAGGTGGAATGGTTTTTGACCAAGCCAGTGTAAAGTCGCTAGAAGCCAGTGAGACGTTTAAGAGTCCCTGCCTGGTAGAATTAGGGAAGATACGGACTCAGATATTCAGCTGGCATTTGAGGAACATGCGTCTGGGTTTTCCTCGTTACTGGAAGGGGAGTGGTGAGGAAGCATCCAGCCCCAAACTCAGGGCCATGTTTACTGTGGGGTGGGGACCGGGCTGGCAGAAATGATTGTGTATTTTTCTTAGGTTAAAAGGGGAGGGAGATAAAAGACAAAGCTCGTCATTCCTGTACAAAAAAAAAAAAAAAAGACTTGACACTTTAGGATAAAGTCCAAACTCCTTAGAAAATTCATGGTCTAGGAGTTCCCGTCGTGGCGCAGTGGTTAACAAATCTGACTGGGAACCACGAGGTGGCGGGTTCCATCCCTGGCCTTGATCAGTGGGTTAGGATCTGGCATTGCTGTGAGCTGGGGTGTAGGTTGCAGACGCGGCTCAGATCCCACATTGCTGTGGCTGTGGTGTAGGCCGGCAAAAACAGCTCTGATTGGACCGCTAGCCTGGGAACCCCCATATGCCGCAGGAGTAGCCCTAGAAAAGGCAAAAAAAAAGAAAAAAAGAAAAAAAAGAAAGTTCATGTTCTAGCTCTTTGCTAAGCCTGGCTTTTCACCTCTTTCCCAATAAATGTGATGCTGTCCCCTCGACCCCAAACAGCCTCCCCTCTGACCTCACCAACAGCCCCTTCCTTCGGCCTCGGTGCCACTCCCCCACTCCACAGCCATGTGTCCATTCTCTGGGGTCACAGGTTCACAGGACCTGGGCTACTTGGCTGGGCCCCTTGACTGTGAGGATTTGAGGACAGAATCATTCAGTGACTGCAGCCCCCAGTCCAGGACCTGCCTCGCAGATGCTTAATTAATGTGGAAGGAGTGAGTTCAAGCATGTACATTTTTATTCATGAAAGCTACCCAAGAGAAGCAAAATGCTTTGAAATGTCACCTCGGGAGTTCACTGGCTGTTCAGATGCCTGGGCCCATCCCAGCACCATTAAATCAAATGGGATCTCCGAACCCATATTTTATTTTTATTTTTAAATTTTATTGGAGCACAGTTGACTTAACACAGTTGTGTTAGCTTCAGGTGTAGAGCAAAGTGAATCCATGTGACATATACACTTATTTTATTTTATTCTATTTTATTTACTTTTTATGTTATTTTTTCATTTATTTTTTGAAGGGTTTTTGTTTTGGTTTGGTTTGGAAATAGAGGTGTTTTTAAAAATGGTTTTTATTTTTTCCATTATGGTTGGTTTACGGTGTTCTGTCCATTTTCTACTGTACAGCAAGATGACCCAGTCCCACATACATATATACCTTCTTTTTCTTACATTATCCTCCATCACGCTCCATCGCAAGTGACTAGATATAGTTCCCAGTGCTAGACAGCAGGATCTCCTTGCTTATCCACTCCAAAGGCAATAGTCTGCATCTATGAAGCCCAGATTCCCAGTCCATCCCACTCCCTCTCCCTCCCCCTTGGCAACCACAAGTCTGTTTTCCAAGTCCATGAGTTTCCTTCTCTGTGAAAAGGTTTATTTGCACTGTATATTAGATTCCAGATATAAGTGCTATCACATGCCATTTTACATGTACATATATTTTAAATAAATGTCCCCAGGAGTTCTGATACAGAGAGGGGGCTGATGGAGGCACGAAGCATGATTGGGAAAATGTCTGGTCTATTTTGATTGGACAGAGGTAATGATTGACAGGTGGGGAAACCGAGTGCCAGAGACGCTGAGTGACTCCTTCAGGATCATGTAATAAATTCACTGGCATGGCCTGCGTTTCTGGGAGCAGATGGGAAAGGCTGAGGTCACAGTTGTGCACACTGGCCCACAGTCGGGTGTCCCCAGGGCACGGTGGCTCCAGGGCATCACCCTGATTAACCGCTCTGGAGGCAGCACGGGGCAGAGCCCCTTTGAGTCTGGGAGAAAGTGGAGAAGAAAAAGGACCAGCTTCCCCCCCTGCAGTGGCCAGGACTTAGCAGACCCACAGGACTGGGGACAGCAAAGTCGGCCCCCATCCCAGTTCCTGCTCCTGACCTGACAGTTCGTCCCAGCCAGGGCGTGGGCATCCCAGGGAGGCGGCAGGCTCCCTGCCCGGCTGAGAGTGATCACCCAGTGCAGCACTTTCACTCCCTGTGCCAAAGGAGCAAGGGAACCAGGGACGAATGGCCCGGGACAGGGCACTGCAGCCTGCCCAGCCTCCAGAAGAAGGCAGCATTTTGGTGGCATCTCACACAGAACTGTCCTTTCTTTTTCCACCTCAACAAACCCCCACGGCTGATAAATCACCGGAGCGAATTGCCGCTGACTCGATGACCTTTGATCTTCCCAAGTGTCAACTTATCTCACTGAATGGACCTCCGGCGGATGAGGCTGTGGGGAGAGGCAGATGTCCACACTCTCTTTAGCCACCCCCACCTCCACCTCCCCTCCATGAAACGCGACACCGAGTGACCACGGCCCTCTGGCCTGCTTGGAGGTGGCGCCACCGACCCCAGAGTCCCAGGGGAGGCAGGAATTGAGCGCAGCCCAGAGGCCCCCGCGCTGCCTCCAGGGGAGGCTGGGACCAGCATCGCAAACCTTCTCCATGGCAACAGCGGGTTCCAGCCTCCAGCTTCTTCCCAGCCCGCTGGAAGTCCCTGACAACTGGGGTGGGCTCCCAGTCTAGATCAGGGAGATGGGGTGATGGGGAGGCAGGGGTCCCCCAGATAGGCCCCAGCACTGCCTGAGAGGCCCCCTCTGAGAGAAGACAGAAGGTCAGGGGGAGGTACTTCCAGTGCCTGTTGGGGTCCTTCTGCACCACAACCTGGGGCAGCCGCCTCATCCTCTGCTTTCCTTTTCCTTATTTGTAAAATGAAGAGTTTGAGTTCAGTGGCCTCTCAGTGCTTTTTCGCGCTGTGGGTTAGAGTCCACCCCTCCCATGGCAGCAACCTTGACTTTGTTTTGTTTTGCTTCCTACTGGGTGCAGATCCACAGAGCAAACAGCCAAGAGGGGCAAAGGTCTGGCAGTCATTCCAGGCAGGAGGGCAGACACCTGTTTGGTAAGATTCTTGATGATAAACTCTTGCCCTTGTTTGTCTCTGCATCATTAGGACAAAATAGGTGTTCAGTAAATGCTTGTAAAAACGATTGTGCAGCTCATCTAAAAAACAGGGCTCTAGGTGGCCTCTTCCTGAGCTGCTGCTCTATTCAGAGAAACCGTGTGTAGCCACCGATAAAAATTTGAATGTAATTGCAAGCATTAATACATCTCTTGAGGAACTTTTAAGGAGGGAAGTCTAATTCGCAACCCTCAGAAGTCCTTCTGAAAACTCCTGTCCACTGCTCTCCAGCTCCCTTATACACCTGCTGTTAGGAAACTCTATACTCTAAGCCCCCACTCACTATTCCCGCCCTCCGCAGACACGGCCTCCTCTGGCCCCGGCTTTGTAGGCTCCTTCTTCTTTTCCTTCCTTCCTCCCCTGGCTTTCTCTCAATTTCTTTACCACTTTGTCTCTCTACTTTCCCTATTTTTCACCACAAAAGTCAGATGCAAGCAAACAAAGACCAAACTTCCTTTAGAGGCATGCAGGAATAAGAACCCAAAGAGCAAGGGAAAAACTGTTTCTAGGAGACCAGGGCGGAGGGCAAGTTTGGCAAGAACTAAAAGAAAGACCTAGGGGAGTTCCCGTTGTGGTGCAGTGGTTAGCGAATCTGACTAAGAACCATGAGGTTGCAGGTTCGATCCCTGGCCTTGCTCAGTGGGTTAAGGATTCAGCATTGCCGTGAGCTGTACTGTAGGTTGCAGATGAAGCACGGATCCCATGCTGCTGTGGCTGTGGCGTAGGCTGGTGGCTACAGCTCCGATTCGACCCCTAGCCTGGGAACCTCCATATGCTACGGGAGCAGCCCTAGAAGAGGCAAAAAAAAAAAAGAGAGAGAGAGAGAGAAAGAAAGAAAGACTTAAGACACCCTATTTATTAATGTTTTTCTCTGCTGTGAGTGAAGGTCAGTGTCAGATATCAGGGTGTCTGCATCACCAGCTTTGCAAACCTGTTGCCCTCACACCAACAGTTTTGAAGGAGCCACCTACGTGCTCTGATTTCTGAAGGAGTCAGAAAGTTTCCCCAAGTTCTAACTATCAACTGTAAGATCCATATCAAATATCAAAGTAAGATCCTTCCTTCTAAATATTCACCGTTATTGCTTTAAACCTCAGAGGCTTACGGGCATCAACCAGTCAATTAACAAAGGCGGCAGCGTGGCCAGTAACTTTTGTGAGGCCCTAGGCAGCTACCCAATGTCTCCAGGATTCTGTTAAATTGGAGGCGCAGGCCTGGGTCACAAAGGGTTGATGTCATGATTTCGCAAGGATGGGCTTGGGAATGTTTTTGGTTTTTTGTTTTTGTTTTGTTTTGTTTTGTTTTGTTTTTGCCTTTTTGTCTTTGTAGGGCCGCACCCTCGACATATGGAGGTTCCCAGTCTAGGGGTCCAATCAGAGCTGTTGCTGCCAGCCTATGCCATAGCCACAGCAACTCGGGATCCAAGCTGAGTCTGTGACCTACACCACAGTTCATGGCAACACCAGATGCTTAACCCACTGAGCAAAGCCAGGGATCGAACCCACAACCTCATGGTTCCTAGTTGGATTCATTAACCGCTGAGCCACAACGGGAACTCCTGGAAATGTTTTTAACATCCTTAGTTTCAGCTGCTCCTACATTAAGTGGAGATACTTAGAGCTATTGGAGATTTCAATCCAATAATAAAATATAAACATTTAGCGAAAGTCCTGGTCCATAGCTAGCACCCCATAAATGTTAGCTATTATTATTAATACTATAATTGTGACTATTGTTGGGATTCTTTCATGTTCCTCTGAGCTCAAATGGTCCCTGAATCTCCAGGTGGTGCCTGACTCAAACTAGGAGCTACTTAGGTGAAGACAGTAAGCAAAACCGCCCTGGGTCTCCAGAGCTCACCTAGGACAGTGTCTGCAGTAGAAGCGGCCTCATGAAACACATCCAGGATTAAGTCAGTCATCAATTCTAATTGGAAAGAGGAAACTATGTGAAATAGAACCACGCAAAGAGGAAAGAAACACTCAACCCTGAGTTAGTACCGGAGTCCCCACTTCACCTGTCGAAGGTAAGTTTTCCTTGTAGGAAAGGGACAAGGGCAAGCCCTTATCAGCTGCAACTGATAGCACAACACTGCAGACGTGAAGAGGACGAAGACCCAGAGACAAGCCCTTCATTCTTCCCTGCTGTGTTCAGGGCCATCCATCTCTATGGCCCTGTGCCGAGCAGGTAATACGTACTGCAGTTGCTTGTGACAGCTTCCAGGACGGCTTCAAGCTTCTCCCAGGTTGAAGGCCAGCAGAAGCCCTTTCCCGTGATTTCTTGACTTCAGCTGCTTCTCTGTGTGTGCTTGCGTTATGGCTCCTAGTGAAAACTCCTCCTTTGTTTTTATTTGTAGGTCCGTGGGTAGGTGAGATTAGGTCAGCTCTCCGCCAGGCTCTGCCCTCAAAGACGCAGTTGGGAAAAGGCTACCTCTGACCCCTCCGGAAAGTCTGGATGTGGTCTTTCCTCATTCCAGCCCAAAGAAGCAAAAAGGGAAAACGCATACAAGTAAGGAGCTTTAGACAGCAGGGAGGCCCGGAAGGCTGACCTATGAAAACAAGACCTCTGGAAAGTCTGCGCTGCCGTGGAAAAGCAAAGACTCTGAGTTAACTGCGGACTAGGACAGAGCTCTGCTTGCTTCTGTGGGCAGGAAACCCGGGGTGAGGCTGGCACCGAGTCACATCTTCTCTGATTGCCCTCCAGGCCTGAGGGTGCAACCCTTGAGAGGCTCAGTTAATCAGACTACCTAAGGAAACCCTGAAGCCCAGGGCACTGGGGTTTTCATTGTGTGTGCACTGTTTTAAGGACTCTGATAAAAACTCGCTGTTCTCTTTGATAAGTGAACCCCTTGTTCAGTTATCAAATGTCTACTCTCGTGAGATAACAGGTTCCAGTGAACAGAACAAGCGCTCTGGAATCTACAAAGCTTTGGCTGCATCTCTCGGTTTGCTAGTTAGGTGAGCTCTGGCAAATGATTTAACTTCTCTTAGGCGCTCTTTCATTACTTGGGAAGAATAATAATATATTAAAATAATAATATATGTATTCAGGGCTGTTCTGAACATTGAATTTGAGATAACAGATGACAGGTTCTCGGCACAGGGTCTGGCCAAGGACAATGCTCAACATGAGTTACCTATTGGAGTTCCTGCTGTGATGCAGCAGGTTAAGAATCTAGTTGCTTGGGTCGCTGTTGGAGGTGCAGGTTTGATCCCTGTCCTGCTCCATGGGTTAAAGGATCTGGTGTTGAAGCGGTTGCTGTGGCTCAGATTCAGTCCCTGGCCTGGGAGCTTCCATATGTCACAGGTGGGACCATTAAAAAAAAAAGCGTTGCTTAAGATGGCCCTTTCTGGCTGATCCTTCACCTCGAATGCCCCTAGACTTGCAAGAAATTTTTGGTTGGATTTTACATGCAGCCTTCCAGAAAGGAAGCAAACCTAGCAGCCTATTAGCATAGAGTGGGTCAATTTCTATGGTTAAGTAAATAAGTTACTCACTAAAAACATGATACCTACTCTGGGAGCATTCTGGTTGCTGTTCAGAATTATAGGAGCAATATAATAGTTGTCATAGAAATAAACATACTAATCCAGTCAAATTCGTGAAAACTCTAGGGTTGTATCATTCACGTCCACATAACTAGGAGTGCCTGAACCTTTAAATCCCCAAGAACAAGAATTAGAATCCAAAGGCTGGGATTTTTCTGGAGCTTCTTTATGGATACTTTCGGGTAAATCCTGTGTTTCAGGTTCTAGAGGTATCAGATTCCCACATACGAGTTGAAAAATGATACAAACAACAGATGTGTCCTGGGAGTTCCCCTTGTGGCTCAGTGGTAAGGAGCCCGACTGGTATCCAACAGGATGCTGGTTCAATCCCTGGCCTCAATCAGCGGCTTAAGGATCTGGTGTTGCTGTGGCTGTGGTGTAGGCCGGCTGCTACAGTTCCGATTGGACTCCTAGCCTGGGAACTTCCCTATGCCCCGGGTGGGGCCCTAAAAAGACACACACACACACGCAGAGACACACACACACACAAAATCCCCAAAAAACAAACGTGTCTTGAAGTGGCAATTATTTCTCTCAGGCGCCAAATTGCTTGGGAGTGGTTTGATACTCTGCCTTTAGGGATTACAGATCATCTCATGGAGGAAGGTAACAACCAATTTTTATTTTGCCATTCACAATGTCATTCATTCATCCATTCATTCATTCATGGACTCATCGTGAAACAAGCCTCTATGAATTCTATTTCAGGCACCATGTAAGAATTGGACAGGAACTAGGCGAGGTTCATGCCCTCAAGGAGCCTAGGTGTTTATGCAAATTTTTGAAGGTAGGTTGGAGATTTTATAGCAAGCACAAAAAAGTCAGTCAACAAGGAGGAAGGACATTGTGTTTTGCCTGGTGTACAATATTATGGAACAAGCGCATATTTTATTTGGTTTAATTATTAAACATAGGCTTTTATATTTTTCTGATTTCAAGAGTTATACATGTTCGTGTTTAAAATACGGAAATGAAGGTTTGGAGAAGGAAATAAAGCTTTCTATGTGGATTCTGATATAATGTATATAAAGTGCTCTTTTGTTTTCTTTCAGTTTTTGGCTACACCCAAGGCATATGGAAGTTTCCAGGGCCAGGGACCAAACCCAAGCTGCAGCTGTGACCCATGCCCCAGCTGTGGGGATGCTGGTTCCTTTAACCCACTGCACCACAGCAGGAACTCCACTGCATGCTCTTTGCAGTTGACTTTCTACTTGGGCCTTGTGCTCAGAAATGGTTTCCCTTTCAACAGGTCAGGTAAAAGTAATCCTCTTATGCTTTCTTATAACTGTTTTTAGTTTTCCCGTTTAACTCTTAGGTCTATATTGAATTTATTTTTATGAATGATCTTAGGAAGGTAAAGTCATGGGACATTGATGAGCCTTGGGCCTCTTTTTCCCCATTAAACCTCTAATTTCTTCGTCTTGTCATTAGTTTTGTCTCTTTTCTGTTTTTGTAGGTATCAACAGTAGGGCATGCGTGTCCTGGGTAATTTTCTTTTTTCTTTTTTTCAGCGAGAGTTGCAACATTTATTTCAGGTTCTCTCTTGTTTTTGTTGTTATTGTTGTTGTTTCTTTTTTTGCCACACAGGCAGTATGTGGGAATTCCTGGGCCAGGGTTTGAACCTACACCGCACAGCAGCAACCGGATCCTCAGCGGTGAGAATGGAGGCGCCTCAACCCACCAGGCCATCAGAAAACTCCCCTGGGTAATTTTCTTGCATTCATAATAAAGCACCATCACTAGAGCCATTTCTTCTGCTCCTGTTATTTCTCTCCCTAAACTGGCTAGCAGGGCCTTGACCTTTGGCCCTAATGGCCACCTCCTTGAGTCACTGAGCTGTGGTTCACAGCTTAGAAACTCAAAACGGAGCCTGGAGAAAGGGCCCCCCCTCTGGACTCCTTGGGAAGATGTTTGGCAACAGCCAGGCATCGGAGTGACGTACAAGCTTCTGCTGATCTGGGGACCTTCCAAGCTGCAGGTGGGGTGGGACTCGCCCCAAAGGTTATCTCACATCCACCCCTGGAGCAATACAGACCTCCCCTCGTTCCTTAAGCAAACCTGTGTGCCAGATACCGGGAGGCACGGGAGGCAGTCTCTGCCCCCGAGGAGCTCCCTCCCCCTTCTAGAAGGCTCAGAGGAGCTGCCGGGCTGAGCTACCTCATGGGATGACATCATGGGAATCTGCCCAATCTCCTTCAATTGACTCAACAAATATTTGTTAAGCTCCTACTCTGCCAAGAACTGCGCTGGGTGCTGGGATCCAAGACCTCAAGGACCTGACTGCTGAGTGAGAAACAGAGAAATAAACAGGCGGTTCCACTACAGTGCGATAGAGCTCAGGTAGGTGAAAGCTAATCCGCCAATGTTACGAGTTTCTGGGTTATTCATTCGCGCCTGCCAAGGGCTTATCAGCTCTGTTAGCCCAAAGCCCTGCTTTTATGTTCAAAGCAAGAGCAGCTTAATTGTCCTCTAGTTCACTCCCTTCAGACCCAAATGTCAGAGGTACAGAGGCAGTCAGCTCTGGTGGCTGAATAAATGAGCCAAAGGATTAAAAGAAGGTAGGGATGAGGCCATGACTTAGTCTCTCCACCAGGCATTTCATTGGCCACCTGGCCCCAGAGCAATCAACACCACGAACAGCCTGGGAAGAGATAACCTACGCCCAGCACATCATCGATCTTTTCCTTTCATCCCAGTCACCCAAAGCCAGGGGACCCACTGATGTTTGTTTTGGGTTCTCTGCTCTGAAGCCTAAGGGCAGCTCTTGTGCGGTGGGCTGTTTCCTTGACAAATCTTTTAATGGGAGAATTAGCAGGCTTCTTATGTGGTCACCTGATAAATCAGACAAGCTTCAGCCACACACACACACATTGGAGAAGAAGCTTTTGTTGTTGTTGTTGTTGTTGTTGTTGTTGTTAAGCCCCTCAAACTGTAAGCAACCACATCTTGGTCATTTTATGATAAAATCTTGAAATAATCTGAGCTCCCCCTCTCTGCCCATTTTCATGGAAGCAAAGGGAGAGAAAAGACAGGGCACAGAAGTGAAATATAAGTTATAAATTTAGCTACTTTTTAGCAGTCTTTCGAGCAGATTGGTTGGAGGAAATTAAAATGAGGTTTTTATTTGGTTTTGTTTTTCGTGTTTATGTGCCCTCCTTTCTGGAATCCTTAAGGATGGGGAATCAAGAATGGGTTTTAGAACAAAATCTTTTCTTCCCTGCGATCCCCTTGAAATGCTCTCTTGTACCCTCTTTATTTTTTCTTAAACCCAACAACTACTTCAAAGCTTTTGGCAGTCTCCTTTGCAGTTCTAACACTTGGACCTCCTTTCCCAAAGATACAGGTCAGCGTTTGTGTAATAATTCACCCTTTTCACATTGTCATTCTAACATGGGGTTGGCGTGGGGCGTGTGATACAGAGGCAGGTGAGCTCCCCTGTCTGCTCTCATTCCTCTGCGATATTTTCATTTATTCCCTGAACCCCAATCTGCCAGGTACTTATTAAGCACAGTGTCACACGCTACCACATTGCCAAAGATAATTAGGATCTGGTTTTTGTAGCTTTTCCCCTTTCCTTCAGTTCATTACTGCTTAGAGTAACTATCCATTCCACTCAAGGCTGCACGTGGATGTCTGTGGGAGAAGAAATAGCAAAGAGAACATTTCCAAGCAACAAAAGTTCTAGATTCATTTTGTGTTTCCAAACTCAATGACTTCCTGTGTAAAATGGGGAGAGTCCATCACACAATGCTGTCGTGAGAATTGGGGTAACAAACAAAAACTGTTGGCTGCACCCCACAGGCCTACAAGGCCCTGTGCTGCTTGCCAAGCTTTAAGACGGAAGAAAGACCCCAGAGTCAGCAACAGAGACATCAATGGGTTCAAGGATGGCGGGGGCCGGGGCTTATTTTTCTGAAGCAAGGTCCTGGAGCCACACCCTATGATGTGTGGTGTGAGGCTGATGGCGGCCAGGACATGATGGCAGTCTTAGCTCTGGAGGGATGGCGGGGCAGGGGATTGCCAGTTGTAGGGGAATTTATGTTTGGTGGCTCCTTAATTATCAGGGAAACCAACACGCCCCTCATCAGTCCTTTGATTAGCTCTCACTAGCTAGGGCTTGGGGCAAGCATGTCGGAAGGACAGTCGTGTGCGTAGGGTGTGGGTGAAGCAGGCACTGCTTGGGCAGGGGATGTCCAGAGAGCAAGAGCACAGCCATCTTGAGTGGCCTGACCATAAAGAAAGAGACTTCCTCTGAGCCTAGTTGAGTGGAGGCACTCACCACTTAGGAGGCATTACCATCGACTCTTGAACAACATGAGTTTGAAATGGGGTGGGTCCACTTAACCGCGGATGTTTTCAATAAATATCCTGGCCATTTTTTTGAGATGTGCAACAATTTGAAAAAACTCACAGATAAACTGTGTAGACTAGAAACAGCAAAAGAATTAAGAAAAAGGTAGGTCATCAATGCATAAAATAGACGTCGATACTGGCCTACTCTAGCATTTATTACCATAAAGTAGGCACCCATCTATTATGAAAAGTTAAAAATGTATCTAAACATGTGCACACACTCACACGCTGTACATGGACCATCGATTAGACTAGATGCTGCCATGAAGCAATCCTTTTACTGCTGATTTTATACCAGTGCAAGAATCATTAGACCTGTCATAAAATATGAATTTCCTTTTTTCACATTATCGTTTCATTATCGTCACATTGAACATTATCTTTCCCATGTTAACATCTAGCATCAGGAATGCATGGGACCTCTACAGCGTTTTGTATCATATAGGACAGTATTAAGGAAGGAACCCACAGAGAAGTTGCCTTGTAAACCGATGACTTAAACTTATTGATAAATACTGTCCAGCCCTGTAAATGTATCTTCTCTTCCTTATGATTTTCTTAATAACGTTTTCTCTTCCCTAGCTCACTTTACTCTAAGAATGCAGTCTACAATATATAGAATATACCAAACATGTGTTATTGACTGTTGAGTTTATTGGCACGCTTCCAGCCAACAAAACGTAGACCATCAAAAGTTATAAAAAATTTTTGACTGTATAAGGAGTCAGTGCCTAACCCCGACCTAATTCAAGAGTCAAATGTAATGTCACTATCATAGATATCATTTGTGGCGCCTGATTTTCTGAGATTTACGTTGTAGCCCAAGAATCTTTGATCCAGCAAGAAAAAGATCCAAGCAACTACTGTGTTTCTCCCAGCTGGTGATGAAAAGAAGGAGGCCCGAGAGAGAAGCAATCCCTCATGGAGAAAAAGCAGTTGAATTCTGCCTCCCCTTTCCTATTCTACCTGGCTGTTTTTTATACATGCTTATTCCAAATGGTTTCATTATTCCACTATTTTGGGGGGAGGAGTCTTTTGTCTTTTCTAGGGCCACACCCGTGACATATGCAGGTTCCCAGGCTAGGGGTTTAATTGGAGCTGTTGCTGCCAGCCTACACCATAGCCACAGCCACACCAGATCCGAGCCACGTCTGCAACCTACACCACAGCTCACAGCAACGCCGGATCCTTAACCCACTGAGCGAGGCCAGGGATAGAACCCACGACCTCATGGGTCCTAGTTGGGTTCATTTCCACTGCGCCAAGACGGGAACTCCTATTCCACTATTTTTAATTCTTTCCTCTCACTATTCTTCCTCCTCTGCTTTGTTCCCTGAGTTGTCGCAACTGTGGTTTATCCTTCATGCTCCCAACCTAAAGAGACCTCAGTCACCTGAACCGGAGATGACCTGAGTTTCATGACTTGGAAGGACAGACAGGTCTGGTAAAGGATGACAACACACTTGGCTAACTTGCCCTCCTCTTCCCCAGGGATCCCTGCTGTAGAATTCCATTGTCCAGAGGCCACTTTTGCATCCCATCCCCGGGAAAGGGGCCAGGCTCACCCTCTCCCCTCTGACTCCCTTGGGAAGGCTTACTTGATAGACCGAAGCACAACACTGGCATGCCTTGTTCCAAGCCAAAGACAAAAGAAAATGAGCAAGATTATTTGAAAACAATTCCCCACCACGATTGTTATGTTTCTTCAAGGGAGACCTTAGTTGTGGGCTAGGTTTTCACTCTATTGCAAGTCTCTGTTCTGACTCTATGGTTTCCTCCTGTACCACTGTGTCATTCATTCATTCATCCTTTCCTTCAGTATTTACTTATGAATTCCTACCTTATATCAGGGACTACTGTGGGCTTCGAGATACGGCATGACAACACCAACAAAACCCGTGCTCCTACGGGATTTAGATCCTAGCAGGGTGGTCATGGGGTATTTAATAAACAACCATATCAACTCTGTCAGTTAAAAAGAACCAGCTCAGAGATGGAGATGAGAGTGGAGGAAGCTCAGTGAGAAAGAGGGAACCAGGGATGTTAGCAGCAGGGAGATGGCATTTGCGGAAAGAGGCAAAAGAAGGAAAGATGAGTTAGGTGGACTTTTGAAAATAGAGCATCCCAGCAGAGCAAACACCGAATGCAAATGTGTGACATGAAAAAGTGTTTCACGGAGAAGAAAGTGAGTGGCAACAGAGTAAGAATTAGGGGAGAGGCAGGAAATGAGCCCAGAGAAGAAGACAGAGACCCATCCCATAGGGACTTTGGGGGCATGGTTAAGAAAGTGGATGGTGTGTTAAATGGAATGGATACTATCAGAGAGTTTTGAACAGAATGCAATCTGATTTATGTTTTAAAAGGATCATTTGGGCAACATGGTGTAGAAAAATCATACCCCTGGCATTACTAACATGTGCCCATCACTTAGCCAACATCAGTGGAAGAGAACCAAAGAAACTGAAGTCTTTATCATACTAT
This sequence comes from Phacochoerus africanus, assembly GCF_016906955.1. Taxonomy (NCBI): domain Eukaryota; kingdom Metazoa; phylum Chordata; class Mammalia; order Artiodactyla; family Suidae; genus Phacochoerus; species Phacochoerus africanus. Next base: position 8,810,593 of record NC_062552.1, on the reverse strand, counting down.
CTTTTCATGAACTGCACTATGTAGATTTCAGGCTGATGGGTTGATGTTTTTCTAAGTTTCATATCCTTCCTGTGAACTAAGAACCCAGGACTTCAAAGTGAATCTCAGAAGTCGAAGTATCAACAGTCCTTGCCTGAGGCAGTAATAAAATCCTCACCTTCCTTCCTCTCTTCCTTCTTCCCTTTATTTCCGGGTTGTGTGCACAGGTCTCTGAGCCTTCTTCTGGCTTTGCTAATTAATTAATTTGCTGGTGGAGAAGGGAGAGGAATATCAGTGTTCCCTGGAATATAGAAACTTCTCAGGGATGGGAACCTACCGGCTCCACGTTCTTCTGTTCAGGGACGTGTTTCTCTTACTCCCACACTGGCATGTACACTTCCCCGAGATTTGTTTAATTGCACCGAGCAGAATATGGATGAACTAACTCAGTAAGTCCCTTTGACCTATCTGTATCTGGGTACGGAGCTTTGTATGAAAGATGCCCCAAAACTACTGTGGATTGGCTGCCATGTTTCTACTTTCACCAACCCATCAACAACTCTTTGGGTTTTTGTTTGTTTGTTTGTTTCTGTTTTTGCTTTTTAGGACTGCACCTGTGGCATGGAATCTCCCAGGCTAGGGGTCTAATCAGAGCTACAACTGCCAGCCTACACCACAGCCACAGCAACACAGGATCCAAGCCGCATCTGCAGTCTACACTGCAGCTCACAGCAATGCTGGATCCTTAACCTACTGAGTGAGGCCAAGTATCGAACCCTCATCCTCATGGATACTAGTCGTGTTTGTTATCAAGGAGCCACACGGGAACTGAATATGGAGCTGGGCGTGGAAGACAGCCAAAAGGCAGCAGCATAAAACACCAAAGAGCTGAACCACGACCAACACATGAGTTCATCTGGGAGACAGGTCTTGAATATAGCAAACTGTGAAGCATAGAGGATCTCTAGCATCTGGCCTGATCTATATATAATGCCGGTCTTTAAAATTGAGTTTGCCTGGAGTTCCCACCCTGGCTCAGAGGTAAAGGAACAGGCTAGTATCCAGGAGGATGAGGATTCGATCCATGGCCCCGCTCAGTGGATTAAGGATCCGGTGGTGCCGTGAGCTGTGGTGTAGTTTGCAGACATGGCTTGGATCCCACGTGGCTGTGGCTGTGGCTGTGGTGTAGGCCAACAGCTGTAGCTTTGATTGGACCCCTAGCCTGGGAACTTTCATTTGCCTCAGGTATGGCCCCAAAAAAGCAAAAAAAAAAAATGAGTTTGCTAAAATTATTATATATTTTATACTAAATCAAAAACAAGAAATTTCAATAATCATTTAATCCTCTGGCCGATAGATTTTGAGCTACATGTGGGTTCAAGCCTGGGTCCAGTTAACTCAGTATTCCCCAGAATAATCTTGCACACTCTCCGTCTCTTGGCAGGTGCAGAATTAACTTTTCTGAATGAAAGACTAAACCATCCTTTGTGTGCTTCCCCCAGTCTGGCTTTATCCTCGTAATTGTAAAGAAGTTATGCTTCATCATGTTCTTTAAGATGGCCTTGGAAGAAAAACTCACAATATCCTTTAGTCTTAACATCAAGTGCCTAGGAATTCTTCCTTCCGGGAGTCTTTGGTTCTCTTTTTTCAAGTCTCTGCAGCTACTGTATGTTTAAAGATTGTCGTGTTGTCACCCCATTCCTGTTTCTTTTTCTCAAACCACTTAGGAAAAAAAAAAAAAGAAGAAGAAGAAGAAATACTTCTAATTCCATCGGAAAAATCCTAATGGGATGCTTGGATTCTGAAACAAAGTCTTAATGAGTGAACTCTTGTTACCACCCCCAGGACGTTGACAAGGTCCCTCCCCAGCTGAATCTCCCACCGTGAGCTTGGCAGCGTTCCTACCACCCAGAACACAAGAGACAAACCTACTTTAGATGCCTTGCCCCTAGGGGTACGACAAACTAAGACAACGGCAGAGCAGGGACCTAACCTGCTCGGCGGTGGGGGAGAGAGGGTGTGGCTCCCCATCTGTGTATTTCCTAGCCACATCCTTGGGAGAGGAGCAGAGGAGGAGGTGAAGCCTCTACTCGTCACCGCCGGTACTCCGCACGTGTCTGCTGACCTCATCTCCACGATGATTGCACAGTAAACACCCCTGTCTCCTTTCCCAGAGTGAAGGAGAAAAAAGGTCCATGTGGAGGGAAATAGAAGACATAGATTGAAGGGCAAACACCCCTGTCTCCTTTCCCAGAGTGAAGGAGAAAAAAGGTCCATGTGGAGGGAAATAGAAGACATAGATTTGGGCTTCATTTTCCATCAATGAGACCAGCATTCCGGAGTCCAGACCTTGAGAGGAATAAGAAGGAGATGATTCCCCCATGATCTACAGCAGGGTAGGTGCACCAAGACCACCAAAGACCCAGGCTTTTGGTTTCCAGAGTCCCCTCTTTCGAATTCAGAATCACGCTGTCTTCTTTGGCAAGCTGGGCTCTCGGCTGAGTAAAAAGGGCTTCAAGGATAGCAAATGCTGTGGCCTCCTTTTGCTACGGTAACAAATCCCACGCTCGTGAATCACACTTGGGACACACCTTATCCCTTGAGCCCTGTAGTGTCAAGTCACGAGGCCCTGTATGCCTTTCACTTTCTTGAACTTCTGCCACAGGCTGACCTGTCGATGTGAGATGGGCTTTCCCCTCTTTGATATAAATGGTCCTGTAAGAGGCTCCCTTTCGTAGTAACGCATCCGGGAGGTGAATGCACAGAGCGCCCCCATAAGAAGACGGAGCTGGCTGTGGTCCTACATCAGGTTGTGTTGGTTGGGAACCGTCATGGCTTCCAGAGTGTCACCTGTGCCGACGACCTGGCAATGGCACGTCCTTACCCTTCAACCAGAACTCTGAAAACAATACCAATTTTAAGAAAGAGTCCTAAATCTCAGGAACCCAGGATATCTATTCAAAAAAAAAAAAAAAATCAAACGGGTAAATGAGGGGAAAACATTTTTAAAAATTAACAAAATGATGAAGAAATTGTACTTCATCCACTCATGAGCTTTTCATTATTTATTAGCCTGAGAAGTTTTTAAAGGAAAAGAAAAACTCCTGGAACTTTCTATGAGAAAGCTGTATGACAACACAGGACACAAATATACATACCCACGCATACGTAATTCACTTAAAGGGTTTGAATTGGAATGTATTTGAGAAACATTTCCTCATTAACTATTCAAGCCTCAGTGAAAAAGCCTCAGGACTCAAGCATAGTAATAAATCATCCATTCAAATATCTACATCCGATAATTGGAGCAAAAATAACAAAAATAAAAGCAAGCAGCTCACGTAGGTCTAACTCATAGTGCTTCTCTGTCTGGGTAAACTGATTATAAGACTTGCATCTGGTCCCCAAGATAATTTTGGAAAATAAAAATTTCTACTGGTAATTGGTTTATAAAGAATGCCGGCTTTCAGCAAATGAGTTAAATGTATTACTAGAGGCTACTCGGTGGTTTGTTTTCATTTTCAGGATTTAAACAGTATTTGAGGCTACGCTTTCGGAATAGCTGTGATCACAAACATGGCTTCACTGACACGCTTTTCTGTGGAGCAGGTGCTGAGAAGGGTCCTGCAAAGCCAAAGTCTGTGTCATTGCCAGTACGTTACCCCAGGGTCTAATGCGGTGCCTCAGCGTGGTGGCCAGTCAGGAATGCGGACAGGAGAGGATGGTTTTGGGAGAACACCCAAATGAAGTGAGGAGATACTTGGCCTAGGTAACTTCAAAATGCAGAACATAACTGTACTAAGCTTTGGGGACATGTGTTTCCAGTACCCTAGTCCTTTGACAAGCACTGGAAAGCAGGCACTGGAAAGCTTGAGGAAAATCTTCATAGACAGGACCTGCCAGATGACAGGTGGCATCTAAACTTTATTTCCTGAGTTATTCACCCACCCATCCATGTGTTCATGGTTATTAACCACCCTACTGTGGCAAGTCATTGTGACAGGGGATGTGGCCATGTGTAAATCCATTCACTGCCTTCCCAGGATTAGGGACAGAATTCACCTATTCTTCCTGTCCTTCCTTCCTTTTTGATTTGCTTGGTAGCCCCCAGAATTTGTTGATGGGAAAACAATGGCTGGAATCTGCTGTGGGTCTTTGTTCATTTTCCTTTCAAACAAGGTTTCTCAACATCAGCACCAGTAACATTTTGGATCAGATGATACTTGGTGGCTGGGGGCTGACCTACTCATTGTGGGGTGTCTAGCAGTGCCCCTAGTTTCTACCCACCAGTTGCCAATAGCACTCTCTTTTCAGACACAACCATCAAAACTGTCCCCTGGTAGGCAAAAGCATCCCCAGCTGAGAACCATTGACTTAGAAGAGGTGGGCAGCAGAAGGTGATATGGGTGATCGAGTAGGGAAAGACTGAAGAGAAATTAAGAAATGGGGAGTGGTTTTGGTCTTTTTTATTATTATTTAATGGATGGTGTAGAATTTCAGTTGCCAAATGATTTCTTAATATCATTTTTAGACATTTGCTTCCTGCTAGGATATAAAAAGTAGCAAGAAATGATTGCTTCTACCTTTACAGCCAAACACACCCAGACAAGCTATGTGATCATAGTTTTAGGAAACCTATGAAAGAGCCATGGAGCAAGAAAACCTGAAGGAGATGAATTTCAGGACAGAAAAGCCCAGGACCTTGACCGGAAACTTGGCGGAAAGGAGGAGTGTTCTGCAGAGGAAGTGGAAAGTCAGCTGAACATTTGATGGATTTTTCATGCCCACGGGTTAGCTGGGATAAGGGTTGGCATCTCAAGGAGCCATAGTCACAAATCGAATTTGCCTTCACTTTCTCATTGTTTCTTCTGAGCCTTCACCGAATACACAGGGATGGTGTATGGGAGGTTGGGGGTGGGGCAGAGTCCTTGACGAGTGCAAGGCAGAGGCTACCAAGGGCTGGAGACAGGGCAGGAGGGCTGACAGCATCCACCAAAGTCCTCTGGGCTTTCGCCGGGAAGACTACAAGGTGCACCCCTGGGACGATCCGGGGCCTCACTGAGGGCAGCACAGTGGTCACAGAAGGCTAGAATCGGGCCCAAGAACTGAGATAGATCCTTTCACCATGCAGTTACCCACAGTAACTCCCTGTTTCAAGACAGGACACAGGAATGGAGAAAGACCTCATAAAGCACAGAAGACCAGGGGAGTGATGAGAGGGAAAAATCTGATACAAAAATCCAGTAGCCTGACTAAAAAGGCACCACTAGAATAAACCATAAAGAACATGAAAACCAGTTGACTTCAATTATGCACTGCAGGGTCTCTCAAAGCACCTGTTTTTACCCTTTGACAGTTGCAGGCTTGTTTCATCCACCCTGTTCTTTCAACTTTCATATTATATGTAAATATATACTGGTCTCTACTGTTCTTTTTAATGCACAATATTTGGCATGAAAGCTGACATTAATGAACGTATGAAAAAGTAAGAAAACAAACAAGCAAAACAAAAAAAATTATCATTGTCAAGAGAAAAAAATGGTTAATATAACAAGACCTCAAGAAATATTGGTATTTTCAAAAAGGGACTTTTAAATTATATATATATAATACATATAGATATTATTAGGTATTATATAAATAGTATATCTATATGTATTATAATACACATATGGAATCCTTAATGAAATATTAGCAATAATCCAGCAAGATGCAAAAAGTCATAATTAACAAATAACAAAATGTAGGGTTTATTCAAAAATGCAAGATTCATTTGATTCATTTAACATGTGCAAGTTAAAAATCAGTGTAATTTCCCACATTAGGAGAATAAAAAAGAATCTCAATAAATGCAGAAAATGTGCTTGGTAAAATTCAACACTCATTGATGATAAAACTATCAGCAAACTAGAAATAGAAGAAAACTTCTGGATCTAATTACAAGCTACTCTTCAAACTAATGACATTGAGTTCTTTTCCTCTAAGATTGGGAGTAAGGCAAGAACATCTACTCCTAACACTTTTATTCAGTGATATTCTAGAAGATGTGGCAATTCTATAAGACAAGTTAATGCAATAAAAATCATAAAGCTTCTGTAGAAAGAAACCAAAGTGTTCTTATTAAAGAAACAAACAACTTCTTTTTTTTGTCTTTTTGCCATTTCTTGGGCCGCTCTCGAGGCACATGGAGGTTCCCAGGCTAGGGGTCTAATCGGAGCCGTAGCCACCGGCCTACACCTCAGTCACAGCAACGCAGGATCCAAGCCACGTCTGCAAACTACACCACAGCTCATGGTAACGCTGGATCCTTAACCCACTGAGCAAGGCCAGGGATCGAACCCTCAACCTCATGGTTCCTAGCCGGATTCATTAACCACTGAGCCATGACGGGAACTCCTTCTAAACAAACAATTTTGTACATGGAAAAGTCTATGGAGTTTGCACAAACACTATTAAAACTAATATGTCACTTTGCTGCACAGCAGAAATCGGCATAACATTAGAAATCAACTATACCTTAATAGAAAAACTAATTTGTGAATTTAACAAAGCTTCAGGATACAAAGTCAGTATATACTGCATACACTATATACATAGAGTATAGATCATATACACTATACCTGAGCAATGAAAACTCGATGAGTAAAACTTTTAAAACATCACTTATAATGGAATCAGCAACAATTAAATATCTAAGAATAAATATAATGAAAGACATACAAGATCTCTACACTCTGAAAACCACCAAACATTGTTAAGAGAAACTAAAACTACATAAATGGAAAGACACACCGTTTTTATAAGTTGGAAGACTCAACATGTTAAGATATCCATTCTCCTTAAATTGATGATGAATTCAACCCAATTTCAATCAAAAATCCAGCTGATATTTTTAAAGCACTTGACAAGCTGTTTCTAAAATAAATACAGACACCCAGAAGATATAGAATAATCAAGACAATCTTGATAAAGAAGGGAAAAGTTAGAGGACTTACAATAACCAATCGTAAGACTTACTTTAAAGCTACAGACACTGCGATCATGATCCGTGGAACCAAAGAGAGTCCAGAAAAGCATCACTGGAACAGAAGAGAAAACCAAAGAACAGGCATACAGATAGGTACCAACCGATCCGCAACGAAAGCACCGATGAAGGAAGAAATGAAAGTCTCTGAACAATACTACTTGAACACCTGAGCATAGGAGGGAAAAAAAAATTAATCTTCATCCACTACTTCATACTAGACCCAAAAATGAATTTGATGGTTTATAGACCTAAACATAAAGACTGAAAACATAAATCTTCTAGGAGAAAACTTACAAGACTATCAACAAACTTGGAAAGGCAAACCTTTCTTTAAAAGGCTAGAAAAAGCACAAATCATCAAAAGAAGAAACTGCTAAGTAAGACTTCATAAAAATTCATCATTTCTGTTCATCAGAAGTCACCACTAAAAAGTGAATTGCTGGGGTTCCCAATGTGGCGCAGTGGGGGTTAAGAATATAACTGCAGCAATGCTGCAGAGGCTCGGGTTCAGTCCCCAGCCTGGCGTAGTGGGTTAAAGGATCTGGCCTTGTTGCAACTGCAGCATAGGTCACAAGCTGAGATTCAGTCCCTGGCCCAGGTTACTTCCATATGCTGTGGACAAGGCCAGAAAAAAAAAAAAAAAGAATTGTCAAATCACAGACTGGAAAGTATATGCGATATATATCTCCAATAAAAGACTCATAGCCAAAATACATTTTTTAAAAACTTGAAAACCAACAATATAAAGAGACAAACAACCCAATTTGTAAAAATAGGCAAAAGATTTAAAAGACACACAAGAAGAGCCAATGAAGTGGCCAAAAAGCTCATGCAAAGGGCTTCCATGTCACAGATCATCTGAAGAATGCCATTTGCGATGTCACAGTTACTTCACACAAACCAAAATAGCAGAAATCCATAAAAAATGATAACTCCAAAATTTGGTCTAAATAAAATAAAAATACAATACCCTATATGAAGAAAATGGAATTTCCATGTATTGCTAGTAAGAGTGTAAAGTGCTGTAACCACTTTGGAGAAATTTTGGAAGTTTCTTACAGAGTTAACCATATACCTACTTAGGGCCCCACAGGTCCACTCCAGGTGTCTACACAAAAAGAAGTGAAAAACAAATCAAACTCAATGAGCACAAGGATGCTTTTACAAGAATGTTTATATCAGTCTAAATGATAGAGCCAAGGTGAAATCAATCCATTTATACCCATACAGGAGAATTGATAAATATATTACGATATATTTGTACAATGGTACAATAATACAATGCACTAAGGCACTCCTCAGGAATAATGTGGAATGAACACCTGATGCCGACAGTAACAGGGACACATCTCAAAAACATTTTGTTGAGCAAAATTAGCCAGACACAAAAGACACTACCTATTGTATGACTCTATATTGTATAGACAAAGTTAATTCATGATAAGAAAAAGCAGAACAATGGTTTCCTCTAAATTCCACCAGGCATACAGTGGGGAAAGAAGGAGTGTAGGTGAAGGAATTGACTAGAAAAGAATATGATTGGTTTCTCTCGATGATGGAGACGTTCTATATGTTGGTTTAAGTGGGTGTATGGAATTATCAAATCTCACTAAACTGAATAATTAAGGTCTAGGCATTTTACTGCATATACATTATATAGCATAAAATTACCTTAAATAAAAAAGATACACAACTTGCCAAACTGCTTGAAAAACCCAAGGCAAGATCTCTGAAAACATTTCTTGGAGGAAAACTAAACAAATACATCCTGAAACCAATGGACTGCAACACTATTGCAATCTGACAGCAAGGATGACTCTTTGCATCTATTTCCTGTGCACTTCAGCACAAGCCTTTTCAGTGCTCCAGTTGTGTTTAGCTTTTCAGAGATGCTAAGTTCCTCTAGCCCTGGGTCAGCCAGTCTTGGAATTGACCATGTGGAAGGACGGGTGGAAGTGATCAAAAGAGAGCAAACGCTAGATTTGGTGTCAAAGTCAGGTGTCAACTGACAAACATATACTGTCAAATGATGCTCATCCTAATGGCTGGTTTCAGGAACAGATGGAGAGAAACATACTCCTGGGGAGACTGCTTCTGGCAGCAAGTTCCAGGAGTCAAATTCACCACACCACCCAAGACAGACAGTGACAACAAAGAATTCCATACACACAGACCAATCTTAACTGATGCTCTTTCTTTTCCTGGATGTCTCTGTTGATGACCATGAGCTACAAAGAGAGCTTGGAGTGAAACCCAAGCCTTAGTAAGAAATCAGAGTTGACACATCAGCGTGGAATGGGTGGGGAAGGAGGGAGTGGGAAGGGCATCTCCCATGTTCAGCGTATTTCCCACTGGTTACAGTGCCCCATACACTCTGATGTGTCCTTTCCCAGGCAGGAAGCCCTTGGTGAGAGAGGAGGAGGTGAGCTAGCTCGTGGGAAAAAAACATCTCGGGCTGTGAGCCGTAAACTGGCTCGTGCCCAAGCCGTGTCCTCCAGGTGTGCCACGAGAAATGACATCACCTGGCTCATTTTACCATCTTGAGGATGGTGTCAAGACCTGACAAAGCTGGGCAACACGTACCAGGAAACTCACCTGAGGCACAGCAATGGTGCCGAAGGAGCCTTGCGTATGCAGCCAAGATGGGGATCTTATCCAAGAAAATATGCTCAGGAGGTCTTTCCTTCCACGAGCAAAGCTAGGTCGTGGAACAACGAAATGAGCTGCATTAAGGGAAATGCACATCTGATGCCCAGGTGGAATCAAAACGTATGCCCCTTGAAGCATGCTACACTTCTGGCACCACTTCAAACTATTCTGTATATGTTTGTTCAGCATTTCTTTACTGAAGAAAGGGGGAAAAAAGCTGTTCTTTGGGAGGGAGAGGCATATTTTCTTGAAATCTAAGACACGCCGAAAAGAGCTTATGTCATAATGTACAGCTTAAAAATTCCCCCAAAGTCAACACAACCGTGTTTTTAACACCCAGAACAAGAAGTAGACTGTAGAGCGCAGGGAACTATATCATCACTGGCGATGGAACATGACAGAGGAGGACAACGGGAGGAAAACAACGGATCTGTATGAACTGGGTCACTTTGCTGTGTAGCAGAAATGGACAGAACATTATAAATCAACTGTAATAAATTTTTTTTTTAATTGTAGAGCATCACGGTCCTTTGGGCTCTGTGCTCATCATGACCACCCCTCAAAGGAACAACCCTCTTCATTCCTAATTTGAAACTGCTCCCCTCTCTGTGAGGCTGTAAAATCCTATGTCCACACGTTGCTAAATTTATCCCTCGAACTTATTGGAAATTACCTTCCATTTCATGGCTAGAGAGTAATGTTTATTCACACTCCGAAGTGAAGGTCAGTGAATGCAAATAATTCCAAAGCCTCGTTCCCTAGAAAGCACCTCATCAGGCTTTATTTGGTTTCAGAATGTCGACTGCCTGTTACTGCTGGCTCTGTGTGGTTGTCAAGTGGCAGGACTCAGAGATGGCAGCAGCCTGTCCTTGTCCCAGTGACATATTCATGCACCAAATTAGCAGAGATAGACTGCTGCTAAGTAGATTTTTATTTCTACTCAAGAGCACCATCTACTTTGGCAGAAGTAGAACAAATGTCTATTTTGCCAGTAATGAAATGCATTTGCATGTGCAAACCTGAGTTAACCGTTTTTTTACTTATTACCGTCATGTGTTTGCATCATTTCTTAGAGACCGGCAGCCAGAGAGGGCCAGTCTTTTATCGGATACATGTATTGTAAATCTTTCCTCCAGTCTGTGGCTTGACAGATCTCACTGTCTTCTGGTCTGAATCTTTGTAAGACGTTCAGTTCAGGGGTTGAGAGAGTTTAAAGCCAAAGACAGGAGAGATTCCAATCATTGTCCTCAAAATATAGTATTGGGATTGTCATTTCAACTAGCAGACATTCAAAGCCTGCCCTTTTTTGGATGCTTGAGGACACAGCAATAAGGAAGACCCCGTCTCTCCCCTACAAGATCTCACTGTCAGGTAGAGAACTAAGTAGCAGAAGAGAGACAATCAAGCCCTTTTGCCCTGAGGAGTCAAAGAAGACCTCATACAAGAGAAAAACCTTTGAAAGGAGCCTTGAAGAATAAATTAAAAGTCACCAGCAGAGCCATGAATAAAGGGCATTCTGCTCTGAGAAAGCAGCGCATGAAAACCTGGGGTGGAGACCAAGTTCATGACCAGGGTGCGGAACAGCTTATCTAATATATTTTTCACTTGTTATCTAAAGACCATCTACATTGGCAACACCTGGATGATAACTAAAACAAAGTGTCCTGTGTCCTACTATGTCCCAGATTATCATTTCTGGGGTTTATGACCCAGGAATCTTCATTGTAGCAAACTTTAGAGGTAATTCTATTGCACACAAAATTTGAGAAATGTTGGCCAAAAACAGTAACTAAAATAGAAGGTAGACGTGGAGGTTGAAGGTATAACAGGAAAAGGAAGTTGAAGGCACACAACAAAGGGTATATGTCATGTGTTGAGGGCTGGCCTCTGGAGTTTCCTTTTATGTGGAAGGTTAATCTTTACAATCACTATGATGTAGATATTATCACTTGATGGTCTATAGGAATGGATGGAGACTCAGGAGAGGAAAATAGCTTTCCGAAGACCATATAAGCTGTGGACTCATGATCTGGATCCTGGTCTATCTGGCCCCACTGACCATGCTCTTAGTTGTTTAGCTGCATTTGGCTACTTTGCTTCATACATTTGTGCTGACCTGGCACCTTTTTCTTCCCACATTCTCCTGCTAAACAAGAACTCTCTCGGTTGGATGCAATGACTTGGATAGAACTAGCTCTCGCCTTCAGATCCCCATGCCACCCAGGGAATAAACTCGCCAGAGCCATTTGTGCTCCTGACTGGGGATTCTGGGACCCAGCCAGAAGTCCACCTCCATAGTGAAGACCCTTGACCGTAGGTAGGACAGCAAAGATTTGATTTTGATGGTTTTTGAGCTCTCGCTTGATTTCTGACGCCATCTTCTTTTGATTTCATGGTCTAATCATTTGATGGTCAATCTCTGTAAAGACCTGATGGTTTAGAGATCTTGGCTGGGCGAACAGTAATAGGGGATTTGGCTCATTAGGCTCTTTGTCTAATTTGAGCTCAACTCAACTAAGAATTTCATGCCAATCAGGAAGTGAATATCTGGACTGGTGGGTTTTTTATTCTGGGCTTATGTTTGACATTTGGCTGAAATTTTAGAATTGAAACTATAGGCTTTCTCTGTGTTTATATGTGTGTAAATTAGGTTTTTGCCTTTCATTGTGTTAGTGTATGACATTTTCCTACCTCCTAGTGGAATTAATAAACTGATTAGAAAATCTGTTACATTAAAGGAGCTCCAGTCTGATTGCCTTAGAGATAAATAGGCGCTATCTATAAACTGAATATTCCTTAAATTCCCAGAAATAAGATTGAATCTCCAATGTTTTCAGTGTGAAAAAAATAGATATTCTTATAGAAACTAACTCAAATAATTTAAGAATGTAAGTTAACATAATTTAGGTAAATTTTCTGGGCAAATAATACTAGTTTAATAATTTTAGTTTAATAAAACAGCTGTGCTTTCTCTGATTTATCAGTGTTAAATAAGTACAGATATTTACTCTACTTGTATGCATTCTTCCTAAATTTACACAGATGTACTGATTGAAAAAGCTAGCATAACTTCTAGGTAATGTTCAAAACTACGAGCAACATGTATTTGTGGTTAAACCATTTGAATCATTACTCCGAAAAATTCTGCTTCAGCAATAATCATGTTTTATAGTGTGTCAGCTTGAACATAATTTGCAAGATCTTTAGGAAATTTAAACCTTGAGCTGATACTAAATTGAGTAAATGAATGCATATTCATTAGAGGTCTGTCATTATAATTTTGCCTCTTATTTGTAAGTGGTGCAAAGATGTCTTAACGTATGTACGTGTTTCCAGACGGCCCCTGGAAATTCACCAAGATTTGTTCTCTTCTTTGTAAAAGGAAAGGTGCTAGAAATAATTAGATGTATCTGATATGCTTCTATTGATGAGTTAGCACATCAGAAGAGATGCTTAGTTGTCCTTGGGTAAAATGTGCATGGATATAATGTTATAAATATTTAAGACATTGTGAGCAATGTGAGATGTTTCTAGACTCTTATCAGTGCCATCACGGTCCAAGATATGCTTCAGTTTTTCAGTTCCAGTGCCTCTTTGCTTCATATGAGACAACAGCATAGTGCTAGTGATCAAAACTTCAGGATTTTTTTTTTTTTTATATTTGGGTATAGTTGATTTACGATGTTGTGTTAGTTTTAGGTATAAAGCAAAGCGATTCAGTAATGTGAATACATAAATCCGGTCTTTTTCGGATTCTTTTCCCATATAGGTTATTACAGAATATTGAGTAGAGTTCCCTGTGCTCTACAGTAGGTCCTTGTTTATACCTGCTTTGTGCATAGCTGTGTATATCTGTTCATTTCAAACTCCTAATTTGTCTCTCTCCCCCACTTCTCCTTTGGTGACCATAAATTTGTTTTTGAAGTTGTTTCAGTTTTGACAATAAGTTCATTTGTATCATTTTTTTTAAGAATCCACATATAAGCGAAATCATCTGGTATTTGTCTTTCTCTGACTTACTTCACTTGGTATGATCATCTCTAAGTCCATTCATATTGCTGCAAGTAGCATTATTTTTTATGGCTGAGAAATAGTCCGTTGTATGCACCACATCTACTTTATCCATTCCTCTATCAATGGACATTTAAGTTGCTTCTATGTATTGGCTCTTGTAAATAGCGCTGCAGTGAATACTGGGGTGGGTGTGTTTTTTTCAAACTACAGTTTTCTGGATCATATGGTAGTTCCATTCTTAGTTTTTTAAGGAAACTCCCTATTGTTCTCCGTGGTGGTTGTACCAATTTACAGTCCCACCGAGCATAGAGAGTTCTAAGGGGTTTGTTTGTTTAAGATTAAGTTGGTCACAATTTTACTTCTTTAACTTGCACCTGACACCTTCTAGGCCAGTGATTTTCAGGGGATCCCCATCACTTACCTGTGGAATTCTATTAACATGGAAATATTTGGGACATTCTCTATCTAGACGTACAGAATCTCTCTGCTTGATATTCTTGATATTCTTGCTATATCCTTGTATATTCTAACTATATGCTTGGTGTACTTTATCCATGGTTTATTGTGCCAGGACCATTACAATTACACCTGAAGAATTTTTTTCTCTCTGAAGATAATACTCATCTATTTTTATAAATTAGGTGTTATGTCCATGCTTCTTTGAACATCGGCGTAATTGGTCTGTTCACAATTACTTCATGTGAAACTTTTTGAATTGACTTTATTGCTTTGTTTTGCATGCTGTGTGAACAACTGAATTTCTTTGTCATTTGCATTATTCTTTTATTTTTTCTTTTTAGGGCCACACCCATAGCATATGAAAATTCCCAGGCTGGGGTCTAATCAGAGCTGCAGCTGCTGGCCCACAGCCACAGCAATGTGGGATCCAAGCCATGTCTTCAACCTGTATACCGCAGCTCATGACAACACTGGATCCCCAACCCACTGAACGAGGCCAGGGATCAAACCCACATCCTCATGGATACGAGTTGGATTCATTTCTACTGTGCCACTTTGGGAATTCCAGTTGCATTATTCTTGTAATGAAACGTCATCCAATCTTTCATTATTAAAATTGTCAGTAATAAGCTAAATACATCCATGTTAAGTTGTCATCTGCATGTAGTTTTTTGTTTTTTGTTGTTGCTTTTTTTTTTTTTTCACTCTGTAGTCCCAAAGAAAAGGACTATGTCGAGTATTTTGGGGTACAGAGTTCTGATAGTACTCTTTAAACAACTTTTGAGATCATACCCACAGAGTGAGTCAGTATTCCTGGAACTCTAGTTGAGAAACAGATGGGTTCATGACACTACTAACTCCATATTGAGCGGGATAAGATTCAATTACATAAAACTGAATGAACTGATGAGGAAAGACTTGTGTTTTTTGTTTGAAATATGATTGTGTTAATACTCTATTTTTTGGATATATAAGAACGCCTTTTTCTTTTTCCTCTTAAGCTAGCTTATGGTAATTGAGTGGTCTGCTTTCACAAACCAAAATGACGTGTTTATAAATGATATTTCCCCGGCTTAACTCTTCTAGAATTCCGGATATCTTGTTGAGTATTTTTATTTTCATGGCAATGTATGTGCATAGGTTCAATAAGAATCTCTCCGTCCTGTTACCATGTCATAATCTAGATCATGAAGTATGCAACCCAGGCCTGGTCTGGAGTGTCATATTTGAGAAGGATGCTCACTCACTCAGATATGACCACACACCTTTAAAGAATTAAGGCTGGTTTTATGAAGCCAGTGCTCACAAGGCCTTGTGGGCACATAGGTCTGATACCTGGTTTACTGATTCCCAGCCTCACAGGTGAGTAGGAAAGCCCAGGAATCTCTGGATATTTGGAGAGACTTCAAAAAGAGAAGAATTTGCTCAAATTCTTAGCTCTTCCAGGTAAAATCTAGTAGCAAGTTCTTGGCTTAATTCCCTGGTTACAAAAGACTTTTATCAAAGTCCAGTGTGAAATTCTGAGACATTCCAGAAAGTAGACTTAAAATGGTTTATACGAAAAATCGCCACTCTTGCCATACCTATCTACATGACTATGCCAAATTTAATGAGACGTCTTATTTTGCCATCAAGAGTAATCTTTCTTTGAGATTACCTCTCATCTAAAGTGTGGTGACTATAGAGAGAAATTTTATGTTTTAATGAAAACTGTCATATAGCACAACCTTCCAGATTATCAGATTCCAGCCCAGTTCATTGTCTTTGAACTACATTGGATTTCTTTCTCTCTCTTTTTTTTTTTTTTTTTTGCTTTTTTAGTGCAGCACCCACGGCATGTAGAAGTTCCCAGACTAGCAGTTGAATTGGAGCTGTATCTGCCAGCCTACACTGCAGCCACAGCAACACAGGATGCAAGCTGTGTCTGCAACCTACACCACAGCTCACAGCTACAGTGGATCCTCAACTCACTGAGCAAGGCCAGGGATCAAACCCATGTCCTCATGAATGCTAGTCAAATTCATTAACCGCTGAGTCACAACGGGAACTCCTGGATCTCTTTTTAAATTGTGGGTGAGGATGCATATGCAAATTCTATCTTGTCTGGTGGATAGTAAATTGACTTGCTCCCCAAGTCTGAAAAATCAGTTTCAGTACCCATCTATAAAATCCCAAGCCGCTTTCTTTTTCTTGCAAGTTCTTTCCTAATTAGCATTGTCTTTATTGTAGTAGCCTGAAGAGAATCATCTCCTTAATTGCCCCGGGCATCTTGTCTTTCAGCAAACTGAGGGGCACCAGCTATGGCTGTTGATCAGAGGAAAGTGACCCAGGTTATGGCATGAAGCACAAACCAGTGAGCAATGTCCGTAGCAAGGTGGTGTAATGGCATCTTAGCAAATTCTTCAAGCCTGAAGAAGAAGCCTTTTAAGTTGACAGGGGATTGACAATCCCTACCCGTGTATCAAGTGGGGATTTTCAATATGGTGAAAAGACACTTGTGACCATGTGGCAAACAGTAGGAGACTGGAAGAGCACTTGAACTATAAAATAAATTCTATATTTTGTTAAGTACAGCAACTTCTAGTGGAATCATTCATTCTTATTAGATCCAGACCTAGTTAAATTTTCTTTCTTTTTTTTTTTGTCTTTTTAGGACTAGGGGTTTAATCAGAGCCGTAGCCTCTGCCCTACACCACAGCCACAGCAATGCCAGATCAGAGCCACATCTGCCACCTACACCACAGCTCACGGCAATGCCGGATCTTTTACCCATTGAGTGAGGCCAGTAATTGAACCTGTGTCCTCATGGATCCTAGTCAGATTCATTTCCACTGAACCATGAGGGAAACTTCCAAATTTTCTAAATTTAGTTGAAATTTGTTCAAATTGTTTTTTTTTTTTAAGGCATGTCCCCAAATTTCAATCCAATTGATGCCTATGAAAATAAGAGATTTCAGTTCCATTGGCTGGTATGTTGCTTTAAAGATTTTCAATATCATTAAATTACCTACCCTTTCTGGAGTAGGTAATTTTAGCAGGATATTTAGCAGAAAAATCAATACCACTTAGGAAAATGAAATGCTTATTCTCTGTATTGTGGTCATGATGCTCCATGATTTTCAGTATCATTGAATTAATTATCTTTTCTGAATTTTAGTGGGATAAACCACCTTTTTGATGAGATAGATACTTGCTTACCTTTCCTGTGGATCAGTCGTAAGAACTGTTCTTCTTTTCAAGTCCTCTGTAGATGAAGCATGTTATTGAGACTTCCATGCTTTTGAGTGTCACCTTGCTTACCTAGGGGCTCCAGGCCCATTCCTCCATCTCCTCCCGAGAGATCTCCCCTGAAACCATCACACTTCCTGTCTTCACCCCCAGGCAGAAATGGATCCCTGTCACTTTTACACCATCACGGGACTTATTCATCCCTAGTGTAGCCTTTATCACTGTAGTCTTAGTCCCAAAGCACAATGAGCTAGTTTATCCAGATCGTACCAGGCTCTGCCTCTTAATTAACTGCCTGACCTTGGACAAGTTACTGATTTATCTCTCCCTGAGGTTCCTCATCTATAAAACAGAGCAAATGAAAGTACCGACCTCACGGGGCGATGATAGGGAGGAAATGAGTTGATGCGTGCAAATCTCTCAACAGAGTATCTGGCATACAGTAGGCACTGCATAAATGTTAGCCATTACACATGTCTGTCTCCTTTGCTATGATGGGCCCCTTGAGGTCTGGGAACATGTAGTGTCCCTTCCCTCTAACCCCCAGACCCACACATCCAACTGACTATTTCACATTTTACTTGGTTGAATGAAGCATATCAAATTCGTCATGTCCATCTTGAAATATTGACAGAGGAGATGACAACGATACCAGGGGTCACTTCACAGTAATCCAGGAAGCGGAGGCAGAGTCTCTCGAGAGGTGAAACAATATCCATCATGTCCTGACAATTGTCAAAACTGCACAGGAGTTCCCGTCATGGCTCAATGGATTAAGAACCCAACTAGCATCCATGAGGACACAGGTTCCATCCCTGGCCTCACGCAATGGGTTAAGGATCCAGCATTGCCATGAGCTGTGGTGTAGGTTACAGACATGGCTTGGATCCTGAGTTGCTGTGGCTGTGGTGCGGGCCAGTGGTTACAGCTCCGATTCAGCCCCTAGCCTGGGAACTTCCATATGCTGCAAGTGAAGCCCCAAAAGGACCAAAAAAAAAAAAAAAACTGTATAATGGGTAGATTCGGTTTATTATACTATGGTCTCAAATACTGGAGAAGATATCCATCATAAAAAAATTAAAACTCAGAAATTATAAGACCACTTTCTAACCTTTCTTCTCAGCCTGGTCCTTCCCTTTGCTCATCATCACACTAGATCAATTTTTTTTTTTCCCCATAAGCAGAGAATGGCAAAGGGAGAATTTTTTTGAGATGGGGATATAATGTAAATTATTTTTAAGTTCCTTCCAGCTCTGCATTCATGGATATTATGATTGAAGCATTTGGGGGAAGATTATAATGATGATGATGACACGCGAGATGAGCTGGAAAACAACGAAATAGAAAGACTCACTCAAGTGGGACAATTACCGCTAAAGTGGAGCCTGAATGAAGGAGTAGTTTAGCTGTGCAGATTCTCCAAAGAGATGGCGATAAGTGGGTCTTTGAATCTTCTCATTATCCTCTTTACATCTCTCTTCCTGAACCCTGTCATCCACCTGTACATTTATTGATTCATTGATACTTTATGAAACTCCATGCTCAAGGCTGGAGGCTCTAGAAAAGGTGAACGTTTTCTGCCTTCACCTTGTCTGCAGATAAAGAGAGAGAGACAACTGTGTCTGCCTCATCAAGGCCAAGGTCCAGGTCCTCTCTAAGAGATGAAGGCGGTTTTGAAATTCTGACCTCCCTCAAGGCTTCTCCTGTTTAGGGTGACCATATGTCCCACGTGGCCCATGACAGGCTGTGGTCATTGCTAAGAGCATCACCATGTTCTATCCAAAGTATCCTAGTTGTAATGGGAAATTATCTGGCCACCCCCTTGGGGTCCAAAGTTAGTCTAAGAGGCCAAGACCCAACCTTACAAGCAGCTCTTTCATAACAATCCTAGAGCAGATCTAGGACCCTAGCAAATTCTGGTCTGAGGCAAACCTCAGTTTGGGCAACCATAAAATTGTCCTGTTGAAAACCTCCACGGAGGCAAAGAATACCTTAAAATATTTCCACTTCGACCAAAGGAGAAGTGAGGGGGGTGGCGTGGAGAGTGACAGGATGACACGCAGGGATGACAATGCAGCAGGAAGCAGAGGCACCTGGACAGAAACACGTGGGACTAAACTTTAACAGGCGTGGAGACAATGGGGTCCCCCTCAGTGAAGCCGTCAAGAAGATCATTTACCATGAATTGGGACACTTCCAAGTGTGACCAGCACAGTGTCATATGCTAATGAGACTCTATTCGTTGTTAAAATATGAAATAAAATCTGGAATATTTCATGATGGTTTGGCAAATAGCCATAGCAGCACAAACTCTGGAAACTCCACCCTGGCTGCCCAGGCCTTCCCCAGACTGCTGGACCTCCCTACAAGCCAGTGCCTGGAGGTTTCACACCAGGCCTCGCCAGGGGCCACCAGAAAGGCTGCAGAACAATCCCATGGCTCTGTCCCGGTCTGCTCCAGTTGGCCAGTGGCCATTCCATGCCAGCGATGGTTATCGTTCTTCCTTCTTTCTTTCCTCCTTCCTTCCTTCCTTCCTTCTTTCTTTCTTTGTATTTTTAGGGCTACATCTGCAGCATATCAGAGCTGTAGATGCTGGCCTACACCACAGCCACAGCCACAGACACACTAGATCCAAGCCACATCTTCGATCTACACCACAGCTCATGGCAACACCAGATCCTTAGCCCACTGAGCAAGGCCAGGGATCAAACCTGTGTCTTCGTGGATGCTAGTCAGATTCATTTCTGCTGAGCCATGACAGGAACTCCGGTTATCACTAATTTCAAACCTAGATACTTCCATGGCAGTTTAGGGTGAAGGCCTGGAATGACTCAGAATATGAAGGAGAAAAATAAGACGCAGAAACACAGAAAACTCTGAACCAGCCAATCTGCTTCCCCATGTGCTGCCTCTTGGAACACGTAGCTGTCATGCCTGGGGCACAGCACTTCCATCACCTGTGACCCTCAAGCCTGAGGCCCTTCTCTTTTCATTTTCCAATGGCACCAGCCCCAGATCTTTCTCTGACTATGGCTCGGGGTCTGAGGAAATGCTACACCCCTCTGCCGTCACATCCATCTCTGTGATTTCTCCCCATCCATTTGACCTATTTCCAGTAGCTGTCAGCGAGGCACTGCATGGCACTAGAGAGGGAGGTAGGCTTTGTGGATTAGAGTCATTTTCCTGCCACCTGTGCATGGGCACCATGAAAATGACATAGTGGACAAATATGGCACAATCAAGATGTTCGAGACCAGGCTCGGGGCACACTGATGTTCCCTCGAGAGTAATAAAAAGGATGGATCTGGCAACCTTCACCTGTGAGGCTGGAAGGCAAAGCTTTTGTGAGGAATAATTTTGCTTTACTATCTAGAACCTTCTAGTAGGGCTTGCTTGGGCCTCTGTCTCCACTGACCTCCAGATGCCTCTGAGTGAAACAGCCATGCTCAAGGGCTCAGGCTTCAGAGATGCTACAGCTTGCTGTGTGACCTTAGGTAGGTCAATTCCCTCTCTGGGCCTTGGCTTTTTCACCTGAAAAGAGTAATCCTTTCCTCGGGGAGCTTCGGCTTAGTGTGATATCCGGAGTTGAGAGAATTCTTTTTTTTTTTTTTTTGCTTTTTAGGGCCACACCCACAGCATATGGAGGTTCCCAGCCTAGGGGTCCAGTTGGAGCTGTAGCTGCTGGCCTATGCCACAGGCACAGCCATGCAGGATATGAGCCGAGTCTATGACCACAGCTCACGGCAATGCTGGATCCTTAACCCACTGAGCAAGGCCAGGGATTGAACCTACGTCCTCATGGATGCTGGTCAGATTCATTAACTGCTAAGCCTTGACGGGAACTCCTGGAGTTGTGAGAATTCTACTTCATTACTTAACATTAATTCTGAGTACATCAGGAAAGCACAGCAGGATTAAAGGCAATGGTTTCCGGAGTTCCCGTCATGGCACAGTGGTTAACGAAGCCGACTAGGAATCATGAGGTTGCGGGTTCGGTTCCTGGGTGTATGTTGCAGATGAGGCTCGCATCCCACATTGCTGTGGCTCTGGTGTAAGCCAGCATCTACAGCTCCAATTCGACCCCTAGCCTGGGAACTTCCACATACCAAGGGAGCGGCCCTGGAAAAGGCAAAAAGACAAATAATAATAATAATAATAATAATAATAAAATAAAGGCAATGGTTTCCATCATAAAAGAAGCCAATCCCTGGAGAAGAAATGAAATACCCTCTCCCTTCACCAAAGACACTGTGGTCCTTGCAGCCTGGAGAGCAAAGCTCTGCCTGGCTGTTAGTGTCCAGTGAGAAATCTGTCATTAATTGCGCTTCCAGAAACCGTGCTTTTCCTGGAAAAGCAGCAGGAAGTGTGACTGACAACGCGATCGGGTCACCCCTCAAGCTGCCACGGTCCTTGAGTAGTAGTCAATCTTTCCTCTACATATTTCCAAAATATTTATTTCCTGTGAACTTTCCAACTTATTTTACGACTGTCCCTCATGCTCTGCGGGAGCTGCTTCAGGCGTTTTACTCTTCTTGCTGGGTACTAAGGCAGGAAGCACAGGGGAAGAGCGTTTAGAAGTCTGAATAATCAAAACATTTTTCAAAGGAAACAAAGAAAAAGCCAATCTTATCAGCATTGCTTTCCGAGTTTTACTTCTGCTCAGTGGCTTCTTCCCGCGCCAACTCTGTCTTCAATGTATTAGCTCCGTGTCCTCCAAACTCACCTCTTCCTTCTTTCCTGGTACCTCCACGTCTTCCTCCCATCTCAGGCTCCCTCTTGGAGCCCTAGAGAAATTCCTCCCCTTCTTCATGGAAATTCATGATGGCAGGGGTGGAAGGGTTGCTCAAGATTAAAGAGTGGTTAAGTTCAGGCCAAGTCCCTCCTCAACAGGGGAAACCTCACAATCCCCTGGGGGATCACACACCAAGAGACAGTTTGCTAGGGAAAGTGAGGGTTTGGGGTGGATTGTTTTGTTTTGTTTTGTTTTTGTTTTGTCTTGCTTTTTAGGGCCTCACCTGGAGCATATGGAGGATCCCAGGCTAGGGGTCGAATCCGAACTACAGCTGCCGGCCACAGTCACAGCCACAGCCACGCAGGATCTGAGCCGCAACTGCGACCTACACCACAGCTCACGGCAACGCCGGATCCTTAACCCACTGATCGGGGCCAGGGATTGAACCGGCATCCTCATGGATCCTGGTCAGGTTCGTTAACCACTGAGCCACAAAGAGAACTCTGAAAGTGAATTTCATACGCAATTCCCCAAAGACACTGGACTGTCTCCTCAAAAAAAAAACAAAAACAAAAACAAAAAACAAAAAAAAATGAAAGAGGAGAAACAGTGGCAGGAAAGACAGAAACTCTGCCTAATTAACCTCAAGGTGGTTATTTAACATCTTTCAGAGGTGTCATTGTTGGGACAAGAGGGATCCCTGCGAGCTGCTATTGATGGCATGCCAGACATTCTTTCAGACGCTATTAGGGAAAAGGCGGTAAGATTCTCAAAAGCTGATCCAGCTCTTGCAGGCTTTTGGTGGTAACAACTGTTTGCAAGGCTCTCCTCCCCAGTGGGTCGGCAGGTCAGCCAAGGCAAGGTGGGGAGGGGAGAGGCGCTGAGATGCAGGAGGTCCAGAACCAGCATCTGGCATCTCTGCCTCCATGGGCACGCATCCAGCCCCTGGCTGCCGCGAAAGAGCAAAGGTACTTCGTGTTCCTCAATAAACAAACGTCTTAATCTGAGCAAATAAAAAGCCACTGGGAGCCCTTACTTGCTCTGCGCAGGCCATTTTCTCCAAGCAGCTCTGGTGTAGGACTGTGTGTGATTAGGTACCTTTGGGAAGGTGGCCTTGCCATCGCTTCCTTCAGTTTATTCCTATGGAGAAAGGACCTCTCACCACGCCATCAGCTTAAACCCTGGGATCCTGTCTAACAGCCAAAGCTAAGCTAATGGATACAGTCCCCGGAGAGTTTCCAGGTGAAGGGGAAGCAGAAGGCAGCCCTTGGGGAGGAAAGACAGAGGTGTGAAAGCTGGGTTTTGGTTTTGGTTTTAGCTTAATGCAATCTAAGGGCAACTTTTAAAATCTACGTCGCAGTCTTGCGTGCATTAGCCGAAACTGTTTCCCTTCTCATTGTCACCTTTCCGAGAAACCACCTTTTTCCCTTTTTCATTCTCACCACTTTGGCCCGCTTGTCAGGAAGGTCAGAAATGATTCCAAGGCAGTACAGTAGGGGAAAAAAATATTTATTTTCTAAAGTCATTACCTTGATAGGCAAAACAAAGCATTTTCTCAATTTCATTCAGAAATACATTTTTTAAAAAAATACATAGACCAATATGGCCTGCCCAGACATATATTTCACATGGTAAATATAAGGAATAAATTGTTTGAATATAAATATCTGTAAAAAAATAAGTACATCCAAATTTAATCCAACCTCTTCCACTTGCCAGTTACATAAAGGAAAATAATTTTACTGCTTTAAAGCATAACCAATGTTTTCCCTTCCATAGCTCTCATCAACAACCGTATACCCTTGTGTTTCCAAAAATCAGGACATGGGAATCTCCTGGTTCAGTGATATTTTTTTCTTATGGAACAGAGCTAGTAGATTACCGTGAAAGTGTTATATCTACTCTTGACACATAAGACAGATTTCCACGAGGCTAGGATTTTAGTGTGGGGGCTTGGGGGGAGGGGTGGGGGGGAGCGTTTGAGGAGGCAAATAATTAAAGGTGAGGAAATACTTTAGGCGGAGTGCAGCAGAGGTGAGGTAGACTCATATTCATGAAACTCATCCTGATTTTCCAGTAGTAACAGTTTCTCTCGGTTTTGCATCTCGAGACGGAAGAAAGCAAAGTCTTGTTCATTTTTAACTCGAGGGCTTGTCCCTCGAGGGTTTTTTCAGTCTGGGCCTTCCTTGGAAAGCTCTTGGTGTGGACTTGGGTGTTTCTCCCTGAAATGCGCCAGGCGCCTGCGTGGGACACAAAACACGGCCTCCGGACCCTCTTGGAGGTCTCCGCCCGCACGCGGAAGCTCGTCTCCTCCCTCTGGGCTGGAGGAGGCCACCCTGATTTGCAGGTGGCGTCCGTGTCTCTCTCTGCTTTCTTCGAGTGGCCCATCATCACCGCAAAGGAGGAGAGACAGACGGCCGCGCTTAGCACTGATGGAGGCCAATGAAGACCGGCTGGGGGACTCTTTAAGCCTTTTCTGGAATGTTCAGGCGAGGGTGCTGGTCCTGTGCCAGTCTGCAGTAAGGAACGGTCTGAACAGAGGAGGCTTCTGCTCTGATCTCAGCCCCTGCCAAGCGAGCGCAGCGTCGGGCCCGGGGCTCCCTGGGGACGAGATGGCTTCAGACAGGCTCGGCCAACCTGTCATCAGTGTGTTCGGTTATGGGTCACTTTCTTATCTCTGTAGAGCTCGGCTTTCAGCTTGGCGATGTGAAAAGATGTTTTGATGCTGTTGCTGATGGCCTCCAACCTATTTAAACAAAACAGGAGAAAACACATTTTTTTTTTTTTTTTACAAAAATCATTCCTGGGCAAAAAGAAACATCTAAAATTAGAATCTGGCCCAAACAAATCTAAATCCGGACCCTGAACTTTCACCCCCAACCACAATTGCCTACTACTCTGCCAAACTCAAGTGAAAATAAACTACTCCTGATGCTTAGAAGGGGGGGGGGGAATCGGGGAGATGAAGGGTCATAGGTCACGTCTGAAGGGACTTGGGTATTGAATACAATTTTAAAAATACAATTTTGAGGTAAACTAGAAATATACTATTCTCTTCTCTTCTTTAGCCCTATCCCAACCCCCAACCCAACACGGGAGGGATTATGTAAAGAGACTAACTCCGTTAGTTGGTTTCAAATAGTCCGAGGAGTTTTCTTAATCACATAAGGAATTATAGGGGGCTTTGTGGGAAAGAACTTTTAAAAGAAGAGGCCTACAGGTAGGCCCCAAGCAATGTTCTATGGCCACTCGAGAAATTTGGGTTTTGCAGGTTTAATGTTTCCTTTTGCAGGAGAAAGAAAAAAGAACTGTAGCATTGATTTAATAGTTGGTAAAATGGAAACGAATAGAAAAAAATAAGAATAATTTCCCAGTCAGTTCAGAAACAATGCTTTAGGTAATCTCGCCATCTGGGGGAGCAGTAGTGGCCTGAATTTATAAATACGGAAGCCTCAACAGCACGTGGGATGTCACAGGCAGCTGAGAATATTCACACCGCAGGAATGAATAACTCAGAGTTAGTTCGTGATGGTCTGGCCAGTGTTGGGAACGCTTGGACCCTAGGACTTCCAGCCACCAGGGTGCCATTGAACCTGAAGGGGAAGGGCAGGCGAGGGAACAGATCTGGAAGCAGGGCCGCTCCCTCCAGCTTGTGACGTCCCAGCTGTGGAGGACTTGGGACGGTTGCCACCAGAAAGCTGCTCAAGGTGACCCCGTGGAATCCCTAACCCGATCCCTCCTCCGCCTCAGCTCATGACAGACTAAGAAATGAGAATGACAACCTCGGGAACGACATTGGCTCGCCACCAAATGCATTTCCCTATTAAATAAATAAATAACCCCCAAACTGGCACATTCTAACTCTCACCAGTGCTACCTAAGGAGTTGATCGTCCCTTCGGGCATGGGAAGAACCGCTGTGTTTTGAAGACTTTGATGCCACGTGACACTTTGATTGAACAACAAAAAACCCGAACTGGATGTGACCAGATGGCAAAGGTGTCTCTAGATACGTTTTGTTTGGAAATGCTCTCTTTAGGATGTACCCTAGGGTACGGCAGACAGCAGTCTGCATTCAGGGCTGTCGAGAAAACACTGGGAAAGGGTTCCTCTGCTCGTTTCAATCTGGAGGCTACAGGGATTCCTCTTTCCTTTGTTTCTGTCTTTTGAGCCTTTCTCTCACCAAGGAAAGACTGACAGGGAAAGGAGACCATTGATGGCTGATGGGGCCCCCCCGCCCCCACCCCTGACGTTCTCGTGAGCCCCTTACCTTCTTATTTTTCTTCCCATCACCAGCTGCCGATGAATACACTTCTCTCCAAGCTTGGAACAGTCTTTTCCTTTCTTTTGGTTATCCCAGCGTTTCTCCAGAGTGTCTTGGTCCCTGCTAAAATGCACACAGGGAAAACAGTTCAGCCATAGTACCTCCAGTGGTCCTTAAGAGCTCTGTTACTCTCCTTCAAACAAGCAGGCAGCATCATAAGAGGAAGCCGGCCAGGAGGTTGCAGAACTGATCGAAAACAAAGGTGTTTCTACTCACCCGATTTCTTTTCCTGCTTGGCAGAAACTCCAGCACTTCTTGTCTTTTTGGCTGGCACACTGGCATCTATCCCTGCGGTCTGCTGCCTTTGCAGGAAACAAATCCTTTAAGGATCGCCTGGACCTAGAAGGGCTTCCAAGTCCATATGGGACAATGTGTCTGTTATGGAAAGAGAAGAACAAAAGATATTAGCATAATTAATCACCTCCAAAGGCTGCATCCTCTGGGGCTAGCCCATTCCATGAAGACAGCGGGAGCTCACCCCACAGCATTTGGTAGGGAGCCTAAGGAGAGTGAGTATAATAACTATATCAAAGTCACGTTGCCCATCTATGGCCCTAAGTGGGTGGACCCAATCAAGACAAAATCTGGTTTTCTAAGTCAATGAAATCCCATGTTAACTCTCACCCAAGTTCAATTTCTTCTCGACCAGAGCAACCTTGTTTGGGGTCCAAAGTTATGACAGCTCTGCTTTGGTCATTATTTCATAGTCTCTTCCTTTTCTAACTTTGTATTCAGTTAGCAGCTCTTGGGAGGGGGGACTTTCATGCAAAACTATGACTCACAAGATTTTGAAAACAGATTTCTAACTCAAATCATATACGGTAAAGCTAAAGGGACCCCCCGAGGAGGCAGGAGGAGACAGGGCACTGGGGGCATGGTTCATGCCCAGGTCTGCACACCTCCTGGGATCTGTTGGCAGCACATGACTAGAGATGGGCTCTTCCCAGAAGGCTCTCCAGTAATTTCCAATGGGTCTGTTGTGAGTCTCACCTAAGGAGTAAAGGGATCCCCTTGAAAGTATCACCTTACTGTTAGGCTTGGTTTTTGTTTGGTTTGATTTGATTTCGTTTGGCTACTGGTCATCTCTTGCCATAATGGGGCACCACAGGCACAATCCGTGTGTTTTTATTTATGACTCTTCTGATGATGGACTAGCTTTCAGGGGGTCAGGGTGGGGAACTGGAAAGCTAAGGAGAGTGTTTCTGTGGCTGTCTTGAAATAGGCTTTTCCAAAGGACAAGCCCAGAGGAGCCAGGACACCCACGTTCTAGGTCTCCGTCTGCCATATAGGAATTCATCACAAGTGACTTGAACATTGTGGGTCTTAGTTTTTCTGTAAGTACAAGGAGAAGATGGGACTATAACTTCCTATAATCCCTTCCGCCTCTTCAGGCTCCACCCTCCCTTGGGAAGCACAGGTTGGACTAAGCCACCTAGGACCTCAGCAATGTACTCCCTGAGCCAGGCAGATCCCAAGGAGAAAAGAGCCCTCCACCCCCCCTACCCCCACCCCAAAGCCCCAGAGATGTCCAGCAGGCCCCTAAGGGGCACTTTCCCCATGGAGGCCCTTTCACATGGCCAGCAGGCTCCAAACCAAAAAGGAAGGAGCGTAACTGGGCTCCAGGTGCCCGTGAAGCCAGAGCAGGGAAGACTAGAGTAACGGTGCCCTCTAGGGACTCACTCTGGAGTGTTGACCCAGATGATGTCCAGGTGGCAGAAGTAGACACACTCTTTATCCATCAGGGAAGAGCAGGAGCAGCGCTTGGACCGACGGGGCCTCCAGGATGCACGGGGAGAGGGCGTCTCCCCTTGGCTCTCGGCTCCCGGGCTGAGCTCGGCACCCAGGACCGCTGGGGAGGGAAAGAGCAGGTCAATGCGAGGTGTCCCCTCAGAGGCCCGGAGGCACACAGGTCCCAGTCTCCACGCCAGATCTAGCCGAGCAGATAAAAGCAGAGGAAGCACACAGCCGACCTTCAGCAAGAAACATAGAGGAAAAGGGAGCCTTGTTGTGCCCTCCTTAACGTGACTTCATTTTCATCACCACGGGCTTCGCCACCTTCAGAGAGATTACGCAAATGCAGGGGCTTACCAGCCCCTGGCAGCAGCCGTCAAGGAAATGCTTGGAAATACTGCCTATTAGAAACGTGAATTGGCTTCAGCATAGACCTTAGTAACAGTACAACCTCCAGCGTCTTAAAACTGGCTGATGACCAAGAACCTAAAACTAAATAAATCAGACTGTCTTTTCCTAAATCAGAAATGAGAGCTGAGCTTCGGTTTAGGGGAGAAGCCGCCACCTCACACCTGGTATGAGGCAGGGAGGAGCCCAGGTGGTACACACTTCTTGAAATGAGGAGGTGGTCCCGAGCTTTGGGGAGGTGAAAGGAGAGAGGGAAGAAAAATCCACTCTAAAATATTGATTTCAGGCAGTAAGTGCCAGAGAAACCACTAACCTAAGGGGACGTTCAGCAGCAGCTCGGGGGACCCAGTCAAGGTTCTGCAGGCTTTGGAATTCGAGGAGC
The DNA here is from genome assembly GCF_016906955.1 of Phacochoerus africanus. NCBI lineage: Eukaryota > Metazoa > Chordata > Mammalia > Artiodactyla > Suidae > Phacochoerus > Phacochoerus africanus. The sequence goes on along the minus strand of NC_062552.1, from coordinate 8,781,661 downwards.
GGTTTGGGATACGTGGGACCTGCCGCCTCCCTGTCCCCACTGCCTCCTCTTACTGACGAGTTAGCCCTGCAGCTTATCAGCCTGATTTTGTACATTTCAAATGATCAGACACATTCCAGGATTTTCATCCCTTACGTCCTTTCTCTTTAGTCAGGTTCACCAAAAGACAAAAAAAGTGTCTTGACCCAAAAAGAAGGGACCAGGCAGATGCATACATACTATCTAAATCCTTAAGCAGCCAAGATTTATCCTAGCTCCCTCTCCCAGGACAGGTGAATACGACTGGAAATAGAGCCCACACTGTTTTGAGTGCCAAAAACCTGCCAAAAAGAAACCTAAAGTCAATAATGACAAAGTTTAAAAAAAACATCTGCTTCACCCGAAACTGCCTGGTGGGGGGGGCGGTTCACTAGGCTGTTCTGCGCATGATTTTCCTACTCATATATTGCTTGAATGACTCGGATAAAATTCCTTGGCTTCAAGCTGAAATGTTTAAATATTTTACGCATTAACACACTATTAAAAGAGTATTTGAAGAAGATATAAATCTCTATACTTCTTAGTACCTGTATGACCACATACACTGCAAATCCATTTGGCTAAGTTATATATCTTATCTTCAATTGAGTTACATTTTTTAAAGCCAAGGAAATACACTAGGCAATGATAACAGTGTGATTTTAATGCTACGGGAGCAATTGTCTTCAGAGGATTTTTTTTTTCTTCCACTAGAAAACTTAATCAAGCTTTGAGCAATCATTCTCCTACACCTGATATCTGAGCAGCAGCCATAAAAAGAAGTGGGGGTTGGAACAGAAGCAAGAAAAGCATTAAAGTGGAGAAAAAACGTCAGTGTTCAAGGATTTACAAGGCAAAGTGCCTACCTGTTTCTGGAGCTCCTTGGAAAGCCACAAACAGCAGAGCGATAATCATGGGGAAATAATCCATTCTGAAAAAAAAAGGATCAAAATCCTCCCCCTGCGAACTAAACCCTAAAGCGGGGGAAAAAAGGCAGAAAAATGGCTTCGGTTCCTTCCAAGCGCTTCGGGTTATTCAGATCTCAAAGTGATCCTTCAGCCTGAGTGCTCTTTAATCGGGAGAAAGAAGTTTCTGCCGGGAGAGAAGGCAGTGGGAGCGGTCGGAGGACGCACGCGGCGGCGGTGGTGGCGCGCGGGGACCGCAGTGGAGACTGGGGACCCGGCGGCGCTGGTCTCAGCGCAGAGGCAGAAGCGCGTCTGACCTGGACAGCTCTCTCGGCCGGCTTTTTATATTCAACCCCTATAGAGTGGGGGTAAACAGCTCCAATTTTATTCCAGCCCCAGACAATGTTATTGTGTCATTAGTCACCACCAGGCAACGTGCAGCCGGAGATAAGGCCGGGCTCTAAAGGAAATCACTGCTAACTTCAGAGGCAGACGCCCGCCGTCTGACAATTCAGGGGCAGGGCTAAGAAAAAGAAAATACCCATTAGAGACCTTTGGTAAACCTGCCGGTGCAGCGCTGCAGCCTGCTTCCCCTTTGCAAGCTGCCAGCCCCGGAGTTCAAGAATCAGCAGAGGGACTCCAGAAAAGTCATACCATTGGTATGAAAAGTATGAGCTACAGTTTAAATAGATTGTATTGTTGTGTGCGGGGAATTTTTTTTTTTTTTTTTGAATTGTTGTTCGCTTCATTTGCCTTTTATGTCGCTCCGATTCCTCAGTGCTGATCAGACAAGGGAACGCTCCCCCTCCTCGCGCCCCCCTCCCGACTCGGGGTCAAATGATTTTGGCAGATCCACGCGCTTTTCTGACTTCTAAGCACCCCCCTCCCCCGCCCAGTCTGTTTTGCTCAAGTTCTTTGCTTCCACAGTGAGAAAGATCGGAGAGGGATTGGCAAGGAAAGGAAGCTTTTTTAAAAAAATCCTTTAAGGCACATACCCAATCCTTTCGGTATTGCTGATTAGGAGCCCCCATAAACTTTTTTTTAATGCGTGCCCACTCTGCTTGGCTTTGCCCATCGCCCCACTTCCAGGGTCACCAATCTTAAGAAATAGCGTGAAAGGAACGCCAGGGGGCGACGAAGAGCTACGGGGGGGGGGGGACGCGGGGGGAGCTGATGTTTTGGCCAAAAATAACAGCCTGAGCTTCCAAATAACAGAAGGAAACAGGCACCTGAGGTGGGAGCTTTGGAAGGGAAGGGCTGGCGCCTGGCACAGACCGCGGGATGCCCCTCAGAATATTCCATTTACTTCCTACAGCGGGACATCTTTTCTGGGTCTTGGGTGTTTTCCTTTGGCCTTTAAGTCAAAGGGGTGTTCGGTGAATAGGCGATTCAGGTGATGTTGGGAAGAGGGAAATGCCCGCGCTGAATGAGGGATCAGATCATACCTCACATTTAATAATGTGTTTACTTTTTCAAAAGCAGTTTCCTGTCTGTGTAACCATGAAATAATAACCTGAGGTCCCCCCAGGGCAGTTACCTTGCAGGAGACAACATGCTGTCATGTATAACGCAAACCGTGAATATAAGACCCGTGGCTTTTTCAATTAGCCTCATTTTGCAAGTGGGGAAACTGAGGCACCCGGAATTTCCATGGTCCATCCAAGTCCTCAGTGTGGCTGAGTTAAGGTCCTTGGGAAAAATTTAGAGCATCTGCTCTGCACAAGAAAAAGATGTGTCTGCTCGGAGCTCCCAGGGAGCTGGCTAAAAGGATGCTTCTTCCATTTCCTCTTAATGTTTTATTCTAGCCCCACTCCCCCCACTCCCTCCCGCAGCAGGGATTCAAATGTGGACTCATTTCAGGAGGAATCCTCAGGAGGAACCCGTTTCCTCCTCCTTCTCTCTGCTTACTCTTCACCTCTGGAAGCAAAAGGACAGATTTTATCCCAACACCTAAGCTGTGGGCCTGGGCACAAGCTTGGTCACCCCTGGGCCTTCTGGAAGTCACAGTTGGAGAGACAGTAAGAGTAGCAGTAGCGGATCTATGATGAGATGTGTCCCCTAAATCAGCCACTGCAGCTAAAGCTGGAGATGAGGTGGTCCAGGGACCCTCCCACATACACACCAAAGAGGCCTCCACCCAGTACCCCGGGGGGTCTCTGCCTGGGCCCTCTGCCTCCTCCTCCTCCCTGAGCTCACCTCAGCCCAGCCCTGGGGGCCAAGAAGGGCACAGCGCCCCCTTGGACTGGGCTGCACCCAGCAGGGAGACAGCTCTGCCAGCCTCATCTGGCCAGTGTGCCCCCACCTCCCCACAGAACCCAGGAGAGGAGACTTGATATCACATTCACAGGGTCCAAGCTCCCCCCCCCCACCACCACCAGGAAGGGAGAGAGTGACCTGGGAAATGTGTCTTGGCAGAGATCTCCCACCAACTTTTTTTTTTTTTTCTTAGCCTCCTGGAAATTTTAACAAAGCCCTGGCCATGGTCAGGACCAGTCTGCTCTAAGCTCCTTCCAGGAAACCACCACCCACCCCTTCCAGTCCCTCCAGATCCAGCCTGGGCTACCTTCCCGCAGGAAAGCCCATCTCTCACTGCCACCCCCACCGTGGTGAGGCTGCAGGTGCCAGCAGTGCCCACCGTCCAGTGGAGAAGGGAAGAGCCGTGAAACTGCCCACACAGCTTCCCACAGCCCTCCCTCCTGTGTCACCCTGTGAATTGTCTGAATTAAAATACAAAAAGGTGGGCAGCAGAGACTCACCCCCACCCTTCAGCCTAGGCCTTCTGTTCAAGTCCATGCACAGGTTTCAGACCTGGAGGCTCCCGTGATTCTACGGACCATTTGCCCCATCCCTTGGAGTCTTGGGTTTCCAAGATGCACACGCACATGGGCGTGCCTATGCATGTTGGTGTGTCTTGGGGCCATGGTGGCATCTGCCTCCCTGTCCATGGCTCCAGCTCCTGCTCTTGCCACAGGCTCTTTTCTGCCTGGGGGACAAAGTGGGGGGAGCCCCTTTCAAGTGCAGAGAAAGCAGCTATGGCCCTGCCAGGCAGCTGCCCAGCAAAATATGTTGCCAAGAAGCACCATCGGGAGGGAGGAAGAACCCCAACAAACCAGTTTTACAAGCTAGAGGCTCCCACTGCTCTTCCACTGGAAGCAATGCTAGGGAGGGAGGGGGAGGGGGGTTAAAGGAGCTGGACCCAGAAATAAAGGAGAGCGCCCACCTCTATCCACAGCCCCCAGCCCAGCCCTCCAGGACCTCACAGGGGAAAGGCTTTTTGCAGCCAGAGTCCTCCCCAGAGCCGAAAGGGAAGCAGAGGCCAGAAGACCTACTAAAGAAGATGGCTTTTTTCCCCAGTGGAACAGTTTTCTGTTGCTGTTCTTGCTGTTACACTTGGACACTGGAAACTATTTGATAAAGCTGTTTCTTATGTGTTTCTTTCTGTATCTCTTGCTATGTATTAATAGATATCTATAAATAAAATACCCTGGGCCCCAAATCCCAGATACTACACAGTAGCAAAGTGTACTGTTTTTAGCGGTCCTCAGCTTTGCTCCTTTCTCAATTTTGCCTAAGACTGTTTGCAACTTTGCCAAGCCAATGAACCTGGGCTGAGATGTGGCATTGAGCTCAGCAAAAAGAACAGCCATGAGGTTGCTGGATGACAGAGCAGGAAGAACAGAGGGCCAGCTTAGTGTGGGCATGGTGAAGCTCTAGGCCTGGCTCAGTCATACATTGTTGACTGGTTTATGTTCCTACTTTGCATAAGACTGTTGTGAAAGATTTGTGCGCTTCAGACATTACCCCATGACATATTACACACCTCGAGGAGTCATGAACAAACACAGCCTCTCTCTGTGTCCACAGTGTAGAGGTATTTAGCACAGGAAATGAGATGATGCTCAAGAGAGATGCATCCTTTGCATGCAAAAACATAGAGCCCATCTCCAGAAAGGATAAAGAAGATGTGATAAAGAAAGGCGCATTAGTCAGCCATCAACGGCATGACAACATAGATGGACCGAGAGGGTATCATGCTAAGTGAAATAATTTGAACAAAGAAAATACCCATATGGTCTCACATGCGGAATTAAAAAACAACAACAACAACAGCAACAAAAATAACGAAACAAAAAGAGACTCATAGATACAGAGAACAAACTGGTGGTTGCCAGGAGGAAGTGGAGAGGGTGCTGAATGAAACAGGTACACACTTCCACTTCCAGTTACAAAAGAAATGTCTCAGAGATGTAATGTACAGCATAGAGAGTACAGACGAGAGTAACTTTGATGAGAGCTTTGTATAGTGACAGATGCTAACTAGACGTATCGTGGTGATCATTTTGTCATGTATGAAAATATCAAATCATGGGATTCCCACTGTGGCTCAGCGGAAACAGCCAGACTAGTATCTAGGACGATGTGGGTTCAGACCTCACTCGGTGGGTTAAGGATCTGGCGTTGCCGAGAGCGGTGCTGTAGGTCACAGTTGCAACTCGGATCCTGAGTTGCTGAGGCTGTGGTGAAGGCTGGCACCTGCGGCTCCAATTCGACCTCTTGTCTGGGAACTTCCATATGCTGAGGGTGTGGTCCTTCAAAAAAAAAACAAAAAACAAAAAAAGAATTAAGTCCTGGTTTAATTCTACTCTCTGACCTCTACCTTCAAGATAATCTCCAAATACTCCCCAACAAAACTCTCATATTGATGCATTTCAAAGATATAGACATTCTGGCATCTAGAATTTTGAAAAACAGGTAGTTCACATCCCAAAAATTCCTAGTTCATACTTCCCCATGGTTTATTTCGTCACTGTTTTGGCAGTTGTCTTTTATTTTGACCATCTAGCCCTAATTTAAATATCCTCTCTGAGTGTTTACACACACACACACACACACACACACATACTGGAATGGGGTAGTAACTGTAGTATTTCAAACATCAGGGAGACCAGAAAAATGAGACAGCCAGTTGCTGCCACCTCATCTTTTTTTTTCTTTGATTTTAATTCTGTGTCATTCATGGCATGTCGGAGATTCTGATGCAGGGGTTCAAACATAAGACCACCTGACAGTAAGTGGAATAAAGTCAGGTCACTTCATTAAATCTAATTTACGTAGTCACTCCAGACAAACTTTTCTTCCGCTGGCTTGAAAGGGACCGTAAAAGGAATTCATGCTGGAGGGCAGGTGCCATGGACTGATATGATGGCTCCTCAAGCAAATGGTTATGTGTGTGACATTCAGGGACGTGACTCTGATGAAGCCCATCGCTGTCAGAACCCTTTGCATGACGCCATGTCATTTCGAATTAGGCATTTATTTTGGGGGGTTTTAAAGTGTCTTGTAGAATGGTGGGCCGGGAGTTGTCAGGGAATGGGGGTGGGGTGAATGAGGGAACCAAGATGATGTTGGTGAAAGGATACAAACTTCGAAGATGAGTACGTTCTCGAAATCTAATGTACAGCATGGTGAATATAGTTAATTCTGTATTTTGAATATAGTTAACAACACCGTATTTTGAATATAGTTAACAATACTGTATTTTATGCTTGAAAGTTGCTGAGAGAGTGGATTTTAAATGCTCTCATCTCAAAACAAAAAAAAAAAAGAATGGTAACTATGTGATAGAATGAAGGTGTTAGCTCACACCACCATGGTAATTATTTGCAACATACAGGTGTATCAAATGAATACAAGCTTATATGTCAACTACATTTCTATAAAGTGGAAAAAGAGGGTTTTTTTGCATCTCATGTATAATGGCAACAAGTAAGCCAGAGGTCTTCGCTTTCTCTCAATTTTCAGATAGCAAGAGTCCTTTGATATCCTGCTGAAATTAATAAAGCTACCCTAGGGAGGAAGCAAGACAATGATTCATTTGAAATTCACTTTCACATTAAAAATCTGAAGTCAGAAATCTTCTCATATTCAATTCCATGCGCGTATATGTTTACTGAGCACCCGTTGACGGCTGAAAGTAATTCTAGGTACTTGGTGTGTTCCAGTGTAAAGTGAGATGTCTTCACATTCAAGAGTCAATAGATTGACGTAGGATTAATAAAAGCCATCACGGAGTTCCCGTCGTGGCGCAGTGGTTAACAAATCCGACTAGGAACCATGAGGTTGCGGGTTCGGTCCCTGCCCTTGCTCAGTGGGTTAACGATCTGGCGTTGCCGTGAGCTGTGGTGTAGGTTGCAGACGCGGCTCGGATCCCGCGTTGCTGTGGCTCTGGAGCAGGCCGGCGGCTACAGCTCCGATTAGATCCCTAGCCTGGGAACCTCCGTATGCCGAGGGAGCGGCCCAAGAAATGGCAAAAAGACAAAATAAATAAATACATAAATAAAATAAACAAAATTTTAAAAAATAAAAGCCATCAGGAGAAAAGCAAAACCAGGGTGGGGGTGCAAAGAGGACAATCATGGAGGTTGGGAAAGCTGAGATTCCTGCTCGAAGGCAAGGGAAATGATGCTACCGGGTATAAGCGATTCAAGAACAGGTCATGGACTGAAAGATGCTAAAGGAAGGTTTTAAAGCATAGTAGGAAAGAGCTTCAGAGCGGAGCGGGTTTAGGAGCTGTGGCAAAGGACAGCAAATGGCTAGGAAGGGAAATTGAGGCAAGACGGTTTGGTTATTGGATTTACAGTTTCACTGGGACGGGGTGGCTGATGATGATGAAAGATTGTGTAGGTGACATATGTGGCTAATATTTCTAATGTCACTGTAATGTGCCAGTATGGGTTACGACGTCTATGGCCCTCAGGCTGTGAAGTCCAAAGGGGCCCATGGGACTCAGAAAAGAAAGTCCGTGGGAACCATGAAGAATCCCTTCCTACGTTCGCATGGTTCCGACATTTCTTAGTGTGGACTGTGTCACCATTAGACAGTCTGGATTTTATTTGTGTTAGAAAATATTACATGAGTGAAAATTATTCCCACATTTTGCAAATCTCCGTTTTGGACTCAGTCATTTGCAGGAGGGGGAAAAAATCTTCGCTCCAGGATTTTAGAAATGTTCTCGGGCTGCCTCCATTTCTTTTTGTCCCCTTCCTTCCATGAGACAAGATTTAACACAGGGATTATTTTTATTATTCTCATCTGCTGCCTACCTACAAGTAATTCAAGCCTCCTTCTTTAAACTGTGATTTTGATAAAAGTAAATTTTTCTTCAACTAATATTTTTCCTTAAATATGATTATGCAATAAAAAAAGAAAGATTATTTATTATTGATTGTCATCACAGGAAAAAAATTGGGGGAAAATGGGTTCCTTTTTTGTCTTATTTTATTTTATTATTTTTTAGGGCCACAGGTGCAGTATATGGAAGTTCCCCAGCTAGGGGTCGAATTGGAGCTGCAGCTGCCGGTCTACACCACAGCCATAGCAGTACCGGATCCATGCTGTATCTGTGACCTATGCAGGATTCTTAACCCACTGAGCTAGGTTAGGGAATTGAACCCACATCCTCATGGACACTAGTCGGGTTTGTTTCTACTGAGCCACAACGGGAACTCCTGGGTTATTTTTCAAAGAGGCATTTGGAGTTCCTGTCATGGTTCAGTGGTTAACGAACCCGACTAGCATCCGTGAGGTTGTGGGTTCTATCCCTGGCCTTGCTCAGTGGGTTAAGGATCCGGTGTTGCCCTGAGCTGTGGTGTAGGTCGCAGACATGTCTTGGATCTGGCGTTGCTGTGGCTCTGGCGTAGGCCGGCGGCTACAGCTCTGATTTGACCCCTAGCCTGGGAACCTCCATATGCTATAGGTGCGACTCTAGAAAGACACCAACAAAATCAAAAAAACTTTGTTAAAGGGGCATTAGGATTCATTTAAAAATGTTAATTTAATTTCACAATTTCCAGGCTATATCTAATGCTAAGTGTTTTGTTTGATTTGGCATTTGCCCTTTTTTTTTTAAATTTGTTCTTTTGGACTGGTTACAAGAATGATTTTCCTGGAAATTGATGTCTTTCAATGTCTCTTTCTATAAAGCTTAAAACAACACCCATATACCTTTGGCTGTAGTATTTAATGTTTATTGATTACCATCTCACCCTGAGTGTGGTTTTTACTCAGGACAGTGAGGAAAGTCAAAAGACATTGAAAGACATTTCTTTCCTACATGGGACTCCCCAAAGCAAAGAGTGTGACATGACATTAGTTGCTCCCTTAACGTGTTGCCTTATTTTAGAGAAATGCAGGGAAAATACGAATGGCATAAAATGAAGGCTAATAGGAGGTGTCTGCTTATGGCCGAATTTCAGGCTAAGACTTTAGGGAAAGCAGCAGGAGAGACTCACTGTAAAAGGGGGACGGAGACGGGGGAGGGGAGGAGGCAGAAGAAGGGAGGGGAGGAGGAGAGGAAGGAAGATCACGCCAGAAGCTGTGGCCCGTTCTCAGCCCTCCTCCTTCCTGGGATGCGAGGGAAGCAGGCAAAAGCGTGAGGTAGAGAATCTTGACACGGATCCTGTTCATATAAGGCACATTATCTTGCTACCAAGTGGAGACGCTTTTTGTGAACTGCAGAGTAGCTGGTTTAAAGACATTTTTCCAAAGTTGTTTCAAGACTAGTCAGGGAGGGCTAACATTTTCCAGATAAAGCCAGTTCATAGCATTGTTTCTTTCTGGCTGTTCTTTCTCCCCCACCATCCCTTCTATTTTTGGATGTTATCTGAAAGAAACTATCTTTTTGGACTAATGACCAGGTCTCTGCATCAGTGGCCTCCTTTTTCCCCGTTCTCTCCCCTACGACTCCCTTCTCCAGCCCGCATTTTCCCACTTCATGATGACTTGAACCCCACGAAATGGGTCACGAGGTACAGTTCCCAACACCACACACACACACACACACACACACACACACACACACACACAGATTTCCACCCAAGCATCCACCTCCCCTCTTTGGTTATCATCTACTGCATGTGTATAGGTCAAGATATGGATTTTCCCCCCATTTCTAGGGCCCCACCCAAGGCATGTGGAGGTTCCCAGGCTAGGGGTCAAGTCAGAGCTACAGCTGCTGGCCTACACCACAGCAACACCAGATCTGAGCCACATCTGTGACCTAACCACGGCCCATGGCAACTCCATATCCTTAACCCACTGAACAAGGCCAGGGATCGAACCCATGTCCTCATGAATACGAGTGGGGTGGTTACCGCTGAGCCACAATGGGAGCTCCTCTTTAGTTCCTTTTGATTGAATCTATACTTATTTTATTCCTTTCACTTAAAGAGGATAGGACATGGGTTCAAAACCCTAGCTACATAAACTACAAAAAGATAAATACATAATACATTTTTAGTAATTTTTCAAGGGCTTTGCTCCCTTCCAAGAAACCCAGACTCTTAAAAGGAAACCATTTACGGAATGGCCACCACACTCTAAGTCAAGAGCAGAGGCAAAAAGAACACACTGGAGAAATAGAACTTAAGGAGGGAAAATGACCCAATGTATAGTATAGCCGGAATCTCGAATTATGAGAACACCCGATTCTTGGGAAAGTGAGACTCTTAATCATAACAAGGTCCAAATATAAGTTATGTGACTTTTCAGGAATTAGCATCAACTAATTAAACACCCCCTCACTCACGCAAAGTACTCAGTCGTTCTTTGTCTGCCTTTTCCCAATACGCATGAGAAAATGCCACCTGCTCTTTATTTCAAGATGCCCGAGAGTGTTTACTGAGACCTTTTAGTTGAGAAAACCATGTCCATGGGACTACTTAGTCAGGGATACAGAGAGCCACGTGCAATATTTTTTAAGTCAAGGATCCAGAGGGAAAAAGAAAAGGAAAGAAACAAAAAGAACAGAACAGAAGAGAAAAGAGCAGTACATGGTCAAAGTGAAAAAAGAGGTGCAGAAGAAGAGTTTTATAAAAGCTCTATGACTAAATATTGACTGGGGAAAAAACACTCTCAGAATCATACTGGCAGAGATCTTTAATTTGAAAAGTCACCCCCCCAAAAAAAAAATACCCTAAAACACAAAGGACAGTGTATACAGATGTCTGAAAGAGGAAAGGTGAGGCACTCGGAATGAGGATATTGTTTTTGTTTGTTTGTTTTGCTTTGCTTTTTAGGGCTGCGCCTTGCTGCATATGGAATAGGGGTCGAATCAGAGCTACAGCTGCCAGCCACAGTCACAGCAACGCTGGATCCAAGTCTCATCTGAACCTAGAGCAACACCGGATCCTTGGTTAAGGATCAGTGGGTTCACTGAGCAAGGCCAGGGATTGAATCCGCATCCTTATGGGTACTAGTGGGGTCCATGACAGCTGAGCCTCAGTGGGAACTCTCAAGATACTGTTTTTAGACTGAGCACATGCGATCTTAATTCTGGCTGAAAATGTAGGAATCGAGCTGTGCAAGGGGCACTGGAGAAAATGTAGTTTGTAAACATCTAAGAAAGAAAAAAAAAATTATCAGAGGAAAAAAGCCCCTTTCACTTTAATGGCCTATAATTGGTTTCTTTATCTGGGATGAAACTTATTATAGAAATTTTCTTTTGGGCTGTAGAGATGGTAAACGAGTCACGTATAAAGCAAAGCATTAAATGCCTTAATAAAGAAGAGAGAGAGCAAAGTATTTTGAATTTCCCATTTATGACAAGATGTTAGAAAAAATAGTCCAATGTTATAGAAAATAAGAGTGTGTGTAAAAGGTTATTGTGGAGGATGAAATTATTAATAACAAAAATATACTATATAATAAGATCCAGTTATTATAGCACATAAAGAAAGAAATGTTCTCTCTTGGTCTTTTATTTTTACATTTATTAAAAGCCACAGCAACCCAGAAAGGAGAGTTGATGCTTCTCGTCTTCATTGAAAATGTAGGTTTTAAAGACACTTTTAATGTTCTGCTTGAGTATTTTTGCAGGCTTCCACTCACAACAGAAACTAGCTTTGCTTTGTTCTTATTTATTGCAGAACTATTATTTCACAGATAGATTAAAGCCATCTTTACATCTGTACTTGGTTATATTTCTTCTTATATTTTTTATAATGATTTTTATTTTTTCCATTATAGCAGATTTACAATGTTCTGGGTTGTTTACAAGCAACTCCAGTAAGATTTCTTCCTGGTTTATGATACAGTTTCTGTCTATCTTTTCCCTTCTTTGTCAAAATGGTTTTGTTTTGTTTTTTTTAAATTTTTGGTATTTTGTTTTGTTTCTTTTTAAGGCTGTACCTGCGGCATATGGCATATGGCATTTCCCAGGCTAGGGGTCGAATCAGAGCTGCAGCTGCCAGCCATGCCACAGCCACAGCAATGCAGGATCTGAGCTCCGTCTGCCACCTACACCACAGCTCGCAGCAACACTGGAGCCTTAACTCCCTGACCAGGGCCAGGGATCGAACCTGCATCTTCATGGATATAAGTCAGCTTCCTTTCCACTGAGCCACAACAGGAACTCCTCAAAACAGTTTGTTATTGGATTTCTCAGAGTTCTACTTTACGGAATCCTATTTCAACCTCCCATGCTTCTTGAACACTTTCCCTTTTAAGAATCTCGGAGGGTGAGACCTAATTTTTACTGGAAGTTTTGAAATCTACTTTCCAAAAAGCCAGGATGTCTGTCCGCCTTCATTCTAGATTCTCCTTCTTTCGCTGTTGAACAGAATAGTAGGTTGCAGTTTCACTTAAGGTTCTTCGCCTTTTCATTTCACCAGTCAGATTTTCCTACTCAGTCCAAGTGTTCCTCATGGCTCTTCCTGAGAAATGACTGGGTAAGAAAGGACTTTCCAGAGCAAGTATGTGTGTGTGATGATTGATAAGAGGAAATATATTCTCAGACTCCCCGACTTAGCAAGATGTACCCCAAACCAGCCCTACTTTGCTCTGCTCGGATTCCTGATCCCTTCCTTCCAGCTTCCCTGGTTTGGAAGGGCTCGGCTCACTCCTTAGTCCACAGATTCCTTTATCCTCCCTGCCGACACTTCATCTTCCAGTCCCCAGCTCACCCTGGCCTCCAACCCCACATTGAAACTGCCCCTCCCTCCAGCTGGTGACCCAACATGGCACGTCTCTGGGTAGCTTCTGGAGTGGACAAGCCTGTCCTTCCCATCTCCGTGTTGTCATCAAAAGAGTGCCGAATGAGAATCGCAAGTAGAATTTGCCTGGATGCGTAAAAAACAAGCCAACAAACACAATTCCTGTCTCTTCAGGTCTTTAAGGTAGGGGGAGAAACAGGCAAAGAAGGAAACAAATAAATAAAAGTAGACAAATTCAGCCAAAGGCTATCCAAGCACAGACTATGATGGTTGCGCGACTACTGAATTGTGAGTTTAGCTGCAAGCACTGCCAGAGACATGGGGGGAAATAATAACATAAAAATGCAGGTGGAGGAGTTCCCGTCATGGCTCAGTGGTTAACGAATCCAACTAGGAACCGTGAGGTTGTGGGTTCGATCCCTGGACTTGCTCAGTGGGTTCAGGATCTGGCGTTGCCCTGAGATGTGGTGTAGGTGGCAGACATGGCTTGGATCTGGTGTTGCTGTGGCTCTGGTGTAGGCCGGCGGCTACAGCTCTGATTTGACCCCTAGCCTGGGAACCTCCATATGCCCCCAGGTGCAGCCCAAGAAAATGGCAAAAAGACAAAAAATATATCTATATATCTATATATAGGTATATATATATATACACACACACACACAGGTGGAAAGGCAGTGGGGGGGTGTTTTTGTTTCAAAAAAACAAGCCAAGAGTTCAGAAAGGACTCAACTATTCAAGCTGGTTTTTGCAAGAGATTTTTACACGTAGGATTTGAAGGAAATGCAGATGTGGTGCCCGGGACCTTTATAAAAAGGCCTGTGGGGCTGGGACTATAGCCTAAGAAGGAAGCATGGCCAGGCATCAGGGGTTACGACTCTGGGAGACCCCAGGAGCTGCCCGGGCAAGGCTGTTGCCAAAAGAATGAAGACCCGCGGATCGCAGCACCTTCTGGAACTGACAAAATTCAAGAAAAGGAAAAAAAAAATGCTCAGCTATCCAGTGGCTTGAGCACAGCAAAGACCCCTGAGAATTGATGTCATTTGCTGAATTTTAATCCCGAGAAACGATTCAGTGGGTGTACCTGGGCCATTACTGAAATAATAAGGATTGCCAGCAAAACTTGTGAGCTGAAAACCATCACGGTTCGCTAGGCCAACAATGAGTGTTTGGGGGAAAACTGGGTAATTGAGCCCCTGTGCTTCTCCTCTTAGATGATTTTTTTCCTTTTTTCTTTCTTTCTTCCTTTCTTTCCTTCCTTCCTCCTTCCTTCCTTCCTTCCTTCTTTCTTTCTTTTCTCTTTCATTTTAGGGCCACACCCGCACCATATGGAAGTTCCCAGGTTAGGGGTCGAATTGGAGCTGCAGCTGCCAGCCTGCACCACAGCCACAGTGACCCCAGATCCTGAGCCACATCTTCAACCTGCACCACAGCTTGTGACAATGCTTGGTCCTTAACCCACTGAGCAAGCCCAGGCATCAAACCCACATCCTCCCAGACGCTACGTTGAGTTCTTAACCCGCTGAGCCACCACGGGAACTCCTCTTCCTAGATACTTTCTAGTCAGTTTTTAGTGGTGAGAAAGGAGAAGATATAATTTAAAGTAGTTAATTTTCTAACTCCTTAAGAGTTCTAGTGAAAAATGTCATGCAGAGGAAATTAGACTAACAACCAGCATTAGAATAGAGGGATAATCGGAATTTTAATTCAGGAGTTCCCGTCATGGCGCAGCAGAAACAAATCCGACCTAGGAACTATGAGGTTGCCTGTTCGATCTTTGGCCTCACTCGGTGGGTTAAGGATCCGGCGTTGCTGTGGGCTGTGGTGTAGGTCGCAGATGTGGCTTGGATCCCGAGTTGATATGGCTCTGGCATAGGCTGGCGGCTACAGCTCCAATTAGACCCCTAGCCTGGGAACCTCCATATGCCATGGGTGTGGCCCTAAAAAAGGACAAAAGACCCCCCAAAAAGAATTTTAATTCACAACTACATCCCAGTCCTTCATTCCTTAACATCCCAGATAATCCACAATCCAAAAAGAAAGGTAGAAATCCAGTGTCTGTCTGTCCTCCAAATGCTGCCTTCATGGCTTAGGGACCATGGAGCATTGGGAAGCCTTGGGAAGGAGCAGGAATCCCAGCTCTACCACTTCCCAGATTCCATTTCCTCCTCTGGAAAAGGTAGGTGGCCACGCCAACCTGGAGGCCCTTGGCATCTATGACATTACCGTCTTCTGAGCATTTCAGCCTCTTGGGCTGATCCAACTCCATCTCTTTCCCAGGCCTCTCTTCCTCTGCCAGCTCCCGAAATGCTGGAGTTTCCCCAGGTCCTGCCCTCGCCTTTTTCTTTTCTCACGCAACAGATGCCTTCTGGGTAATTCCATCCTTTTTTTTTTTTTTTGTCCTCAGTACCTCTATAAACCAACCGCCCCTAAATTTGTTTCTCACAAATTATGTAACCTTGGGCAAGCTACTTATCCATTTCGTGTTTCCGTTTCCTCATCTGTAAAATGTGAAAAGAGTAGCACTGATGTCATCCCGTGTGGAAAGTACTAAAGGAGTTTCTATATGGAGAGCATCTAGAATGGCACCTGCACATAGTTAGTGCTCAATAAATGTTAGCTATTGTTTTATCACCATCCCGGTTGCCCAAGCCAGAAATTTACAAGTCACCTTGGATGCCTGTGTCTCTTCCTCCCTCCTTCCCTGTGTGATCCATTCCATCTCCTGGTAGCACTTCCACTCCTCGGATTGCTCAACAACCTCATGACTGGTCCCCTGTCTCCAGTCTCACTTTCTTCATAACCCATTCCCTACATTGCAAGACAATTGTATAACTTACTAGAAGTCCCAATAAAAAGTTTCACAGGGAGAAAATTAGGCTAACAGCCAGCATCATAATTAGGAGATGATATGAATCGACATGTGTAATAAGGTCTCTGTCCCTCATCCGTTATCATTCCGGGTAATCAAAAATCAAACAAAAATAATCATATGCCTTTATTCAAAATGTGGAGATTCATTTTTGTAAAATGCAAAACTAATCTTATTTTTCCTCCATTTAAATCCCTCGCTGATTTTCTCTAGCCATCAAGATGAATCTGAATGCTTGAAAATGGCCTTGCCTCCCAGCCTTGGGTATTTGATCAGCGTCCTTGAACTTGTCAAGCCCTCTCTGGCTTCTAGCAGCTTCCTCAGGCTTTTCTCCTCTTCCTGCGCTGAAGCTGTCTCTAAGTCCTACACCAGTGTTACAAGACTTAAGGTGGATGTCACTTCCCTAGGCAAGTGAAACCAAGCAGGACCCTGTTGGGCTCCCATGTATAAATCCTTCCTGTATCCCCCATTTATTGTTCTCAGGAAATAGGCTTCATTCAGCCTCCTTGACTTCTGCCTAGTTCCAAAGGGCAGCTTCAAACAGTCACTAACCAGGGAAGGGAGGAGATGCAGAGACCAGGGAGGAGCAGGCAAGAGACGACAGTGGAGCCTTGGGGCAGGGTCCCGGTTCCTTCTCAAGGAATATCCATCACAATACCTCTGAGTTCTTCTGCGAACTAAAGCCCCCACCCAGGTGGAGGATGGCAACTTCCCACTGAGCCCAAGATTCCTGGAGCACCACCCAGTTTCCCCACCACCAAGCAATCAGAAGAAAGCCACACACCCTGCAGCCCTCGCCCCAAACATTGCCTATAAAAACATCTCCCCTCAAATCCCCAGGGAGTTCAGGGACACCCCCTCTTTCTTTTTTTTAGCACCAGCCACCCATTCTCCTTGCTTGGTCTTGCAATAAACCTTCCTCTGCTCCAAACTCTGACATTTTGGTTTGGCCTCGCTGTGTATCAGGCACACAAACTTTTTTCGGGAACACACGTCTTCCTAAACCCCCTGCACATCAATATTTTCCAAGCCTGGTCTACCTGCCCGTACGAAGGCTTGTCATCCTCTGGCTCAGGCTGAGATTAAGTGTTAAGTGGAGGCGCCCCTCCTAAGGACTCCTGCATAGTAACTCTGTACAGACTTCTTGCATAATACTTATTACAGCCGATTATAATCACCAGTTGTTCTCCTGCCTCACCTTCTGGACTGTAAATTCCTTGGCGTAAAGGAATGTACTTTATTCATCTTTGTTTCCCAGGCTTTGCGCAGAAACTTACTTTTAGAAGGTACTGGGTAAAACCAATGTTTAAGGACAAATTGAATTCACAACGAACATAAAGTTCCCGGCACCACAATGCCTGCCAGTCACATGTTCTCTTCTCTTTCCCCTGTTCGAAAACCCTAGCTGGATAAAAATTTTCCCTCCTAGAAAGTGTTGTGAAACTGTCTTTGTGTAAATAACAAAACTCTCTGTGTGCTAGGATTCTTCTTCTGCATTCACACACACACACACACACACACACATGCACACACATGTGTGCAAGAGCCCCTCTCACTCCTAACCAGCCAATTAAGATGAGAGAGAGAGAGATTTGGAGGTGAGGACCTCTGCTTTTTTTTTTCTGCTTTATAAGGCCACACCTGCAGCATACGGAGGTTCCCAGGCTAGGGGTCTAATGGGAGCTACAGCTGCTGGCCTACACCACAGCTACAGCAACGCGGGATCCGAGCCATGATTCGGATGTGACCTACGCTTCATCTCGTGGCAACGCTGGATTCTTAACCCCCGGAGCCAGGCTAGGGATCAAAGCCACATCCTCATGGATACTAGGTGGTTCATTAACCACTGAGCTACGAAGGGAACTCTCAGGGGCCTCTGCCTTTGAAACGTCCCCTATAACTTGTCCCAAAATAGCGTTTGCTTAGCCTACCTGAACGTGGCTTTTGCCCTGGATCCTGTTATGAAGAAAGTGGGGGCCATGTGAGGGTTTTTATGATGAATTATCATCTTCATGCTCCAGCCAAAGGTCAGGAGAAAAGTGAATTTTGGTTACAGTAGAAAAGACAAAAACTCACGGCAGGTCTGCTGTGTCAAGTGCAAGATGTCTATTTTATGGGGATTTTATAGCAAAAGAAAACTGTGTAACCAGGCCAAGTCCCTACCTTGGAGAATTCACGCCAAGACTCCGTCCCTCTCCTCCTGAGTGACAAGTGGCTTCAGGGCTCAAAATAACTCATCAGGACACACTTTCTGTTTGCCCACGTGACTCTTAAGGCAGCAGGTGTGCAAAGAAAGGAGCAGAAGTGCCAACAGCAAGCAGCCAAGTGAGGGGCCTCGGGGCCGGATGGCTCCTGTATGAGCAAGAGCCCTTGGGGGGACCTCAGGGGACCACTGGAGGTGCTCTTGGGCCAGAAGCTTTTGGAGGTTGCATGTCATCCTGGCATTATCACTAAACACTTAGATCTGGAAGGAAATCACTAGTAACTTACCTAGTTCACATCCTGGGTCTTTGAGGCTATGTATACCTGCAACAGAAGAAAAACTTCCCACAATTTTGTAGTGGTCAAGATCCAGTCCTCCCACCAAAGCACCCCGATGATCCCCTAAACCCGAGGGAAACAGAAATATTATGGGGAGTGAAGTTAGAGGCCCCCGGTGGAGTCCTAGATCCGAGACGCACTAGCTCTGTCTTGGACAGTTAGCCCCTCAGAGCCTCCATTGCCACCTGGGCCAAGGGGATTCCTCACCGGCTCTGATGAAAGTCAAGAAGACAAAGACTGGAAGCCACCTCCCGCATCGCCTGGCCCCCATGGTGCACAGATGATTTTAGTTCATCCTGGAAATATTTATGGAGAGTCCGTGACGGCCCAGGAAGTGTTCTAGATGCTGGCAATGTAGTCATAAACCACACAGTCCCTGAACTCATGTCCTTAAATCCCAACTGGGGGAGGAAAACAAGAAATAAGAACTTGGGGGAGTTCCCTGGCGGTCTAGTGGTTAGGACTCTGTGTTTTCACCACTGTGGCCAAGGGTTCAATCCCTGCTCTGGGAACCGAGATCCCACATCAAGCATGCGACAGCCACAAAAAAAAAAAAAAATATAGACATTTTGACTATAAACTGACATTTTTCCATCAAGAACCTATCTTCATTTACTGGGGATTTTCCATGATTTATTAAATATGCCCAAGGGATTTCAGTTACATGACAGAGCTCTGTTCTAAATGCCACCAACTGACTTGCAATCAGTCACTTTCCATTGCGCTCTCTGCCAAAACATCAAAGAGCCTTTTATTAAAAAGTTATGGGAGTTCCTGTCGTGGCTCAGTGGTTGACTAACCCGACTAGGATCCATGAGGATGAGGGTTCGATCCCTGGTCTTGCTCAGTGGGTTAAGGACCCAGCATTGCCTTGAGCTGTGGTGTAGGTAGCAGACGTGGCTCCGATCGGGCATTCCTGGGGCTGTGGCATAGGCCAGCAGTGGCAGCTCCAATTTAACCCCTAGCCTGGGAACCTCCACCTGCCCCAAGGTGTGGTCCTAAAAAGCAAATTAAAAAAAAATTTTTTTTAAAGTTCTGCAGTTGCTAATTGCCTCATACTCCTTCTAATTTGAGTATTTATCTCTGCCTGAATATATCTAAACCTATTAGAAGCCACTGCATCTTAAGCTCCAATTTTAGCTGGTCTAACACATCTTGCAGGGTGTGGTGCACCCACCTCTTTACAATTCACTGGTCAGAAGCCACTTTGTTTAATCACAGTGAAAATGCACTAAAGTCTGCTTCTACGAGCAAAGGGTTTTATTTATTTATTTTTGTTTTTTGTTTTTTGGGTTTTTTTTTTTTGCTTTTTAGGGCCACACCTGAGGCGTGTGAACGTTCCCAGGCTAGGGGTCAAATGGGAGCTATAGCCGCTGACCTACACCACAGCCACAGCAACTCGGGATCCCAGCCATGTCTGCGGCCTATACCATGGCTCAAGGCAACACCAGATCCTTAATCCACTGAGCAAGGCCGGGGATTGAACCTGCATCCTGATGGATACTGGTTGGGTTTGTTACCACTAAACCACAATGGGAATGCCTTTATTTATTTATTTATTTTAGAACAGTGATGACCAAGTGAAGGTAACAGATGAAATTTCATCAAGGTCAAGTGGAAGCCAAATACAACAGATGCCTAAGAAATAACTCTGCTCCCTTAGTCCCCACCCCTGCCCCAGCCAGCTTCTTAACGAGAGACTGCTCTTTCATGGTCTGACCACATCACGCTTCCTGTTCAAGTCAATGGCCCTTTTTTGTTCCATTTCCCTCCATTAGGAAATTTTCTTCCTAGTTCCAAACAGCCAGTAACCTTGGCAGAAAGGGCAATGACTGCAATTCAAAGACAACACAAGAAAGTCGCTTGAACCCTGAATCCACTAAAGTCTTTCCCGTGGCCTGATGAAGTGGGGTGCTAACTCAGGACCCTGAAATTTGCAGGTCCCTGAGCTATTGCTAGACCAGGAAGTTTGCAGGAAAGCCTTAACTGTAAAACACAAGGTCCCACCTGCCATTCTTCTTACATCTCTCGCCAGTGTCTAAACCACATCCCTTTAAAAGAAAAAAATCCGTATTGCTAAATTTGGTGCTCTCCTAAATTATCTTTATTGTAATAGCCCTGAGTATATGCAAATCCTTGAGATGACTCACAAATGCATATATTAATTTACATTATTAAAATAAAGACATTTTTAGGTTCTGAGAGAAACACCATGGGTTTCTTCCCTTGCAGCTCCTCCCACCGCTGAGAAAAGCACAAGATTCAGAAATACAGTTTTGTACCCCAGCCATGATAACCTAACTATAGCTCCCTGAGTGAGTTCTATTTTCTCATCTCACAGACTTTTCACAGGCCTGTGGTCACCCCCAGCTCGCCCGGGGTTTGCCTCACCCCTGCGGGTCTCATCGGACTTGGCTTGGCCATCATATTTCCTGGGGCGGCCTCCTCTGACCGCCTCATTTCCCTTCCAGCAAGAGGCCAGGCTTATCCCTCCTCTGTGCTCCCAATACACACCGCGTGTTCCCATCGTAGCCCTGATAACACGAGTCAATCTGCAATTTCTGTGTCAGTGTTCTTCACTGAACACCGTGAAGTGTTTGGGAAACGAAGCTGTGTCTTTCATGCCTGGATCCCTGTTAAATAAATGACAGCAATTCAATAAATGAGAGCCCTTAATAATAACTGGACTAGCACCACTGCCACTGCATGATTCTCATAGCTCTCCTCTACATCCTTTGCGCATCTCCCAAAACTCTCTGGGCCATGCCCATGCCATGCACAGGTGCCCAGGCCAGAGATCTAACTCATGCCATAACAGGAACCTGAGCCACAGCAGGGACAACACCAGGTCCTTAACCCACTGAGCCACCAGGGAACTCCTCACTCCGGACTTTTAATTTAGAGCCTTTGGGGTATCTTCTCCACTTGTTTTTATTTTCAAGGTTACCATTGGCACACAATCCCCAAAGAATACACCTCAAGAAGTATTAGATCACTCTTCTTCCTTGATGTTTGTTCTGAATTATTTTGCATGTACGAAAATGTGAGAGGCTGTAGCCTGAAGAATTTCCCCTGACCCCAGCTCTTCCTCTGGTCTCCTTCCATTGCTAACCAAAGCCCAAATTCTAGCTTCTCCTCATCAACTCCCGCCTGTGTCCCATAGGTGAGAGAGTGCGCCTAAATGAAGGCCCTGACATTTGCCTTCTCATCAAATGCTAGTCAGTTTTCTAGGAAAAAAATCCTGTCAAGCAGTGACCCATCTCTGCATCACTGGGAAAGGGCAGAAAGGGTCCCCTCAATTTTACATCCATCTCAATTGCAGGTTTCATGTAGACTGTGGTTTCTGTTCCTTATTCATGTCCCTCTTTCTCCCACTTAATTTTCTCCTTTCACCCAGCTTAGTCACTAGAATGTTAAAAAAAAAAAAAATGAGTTGCTACCATGGAGATAAACAACAAATATAACGACGGCGTCACTGTCATGTTGGAGGGATGGCACCTGAGAAGGGTGGGGTATTCATTAATCAGGGCTGCCACAACCAAGCACTGCCAACTGGGTGGCTTAAACAACATTAATTCATGACCTTGCTGTTCAAGAGTTTGGACGTTCAAGGCCAAAATGGTGGCAGGGTCATTTAAGGAGACACTTCTCTCCTCAGCTTGCAGGTGGCTCCCGTCTCACTGTATCCTCACGTGACCATCTCTCTGCGGGCACCTGTCCTCCTCTTCTTCTAAGGACACATGTCTCTGGGCTAGGACCCACCCTGACAATCCCATTTTACCTTAATCACCTCTTTCAAAGCCCCATGGAGGGACTGGAATGGACAGGAGACTTGGGATTGGGAGATACAACCTATAACATTTAAAATGAGTAAGTAATGAGCTAATTGCCTCTACAGCACAAGGAACTGTGTCCAATCTCTTGGAACAGACCATGATGGCAGAGAGTATGAGAAAAAGAATATACATATATACGTATGACCAGGTCACTCTGCTGTACAGCAAAAATTGGCCCAACAGGGTAAATCAACTCTACTTTAAAAAAATAAAATAGGAGTTCCCATTGTGGCTCAGGGGTATCCATGAGGATGCAGGTTCAATCCCTGGTCCTGCTCAGTGTGTTAAGGATCCGGCGTTGCTGTGCACTGTGGTGTAGGTCAGAGACGTGGTTCGGATCTGGCATTGCTATGGCTGTGGTGAAGACCTGCAGCTGCAGCTCCAATTTGACCCCTAGGCTGGGAACTTCCATATACCACGGGTGTAGCCCTAAAATAATAAATCATAAATAAAATAAAATAATAGATACAACAACTTATAAAAGTAAAATTAAAAGCCCTACCTCCGAATGCAGTCACATTCGGAGGTAGGGGGGGTCAGGACTTCAACCTAAGACTGGCGGGGCCACAATTCAGCCTTTGGCAAAAAGATTCTTATTTTCACTCATGCAATAGATTCAACAATTGTTACATGTCAGCTCAGGCACCTTGTTTGCCATGGGACAAGAGCTGGTACAAAGCTTCCCGCCAGCCGGGCAGACCTAAACTCAAGGCCTCCCATGGCTATTGGTATCTGGGAAACGTCCTCCAAAGAGCCTTCCTCCTTGGAGGTGCTGCAAAACTGGGATCCATTCTCATCCCTGACTCTGCGTTCCTAGCAACTTCACGACGAGACCAAATGGGACATCTCTTCATCCTCTCCTTGATTCCCTCGGTGCTAGACTTGTCTCTTCAGATACACGAGGCCAACATGGAGCACCGTTGAGACGATGGGTCACCAAGGAAATCCCCAGTTAAGAAATCAAGTGCTCTCTGCTATTGAATTCCACTAAATAGATGTCATCATTATGAAATATGTGGGCAGAGGAGACGGCCTGAGTCACCTTTTTACTTTCTTCCTCTGCTCCTACTCCCAACACAGCGTCCCTCTGCTTCTCTATCACCCATGGCTGAGGATCCTGCCAGGTCAGGCTCTACATCCAGAACATTCTCCCTGAGTCATCTCCCTTCCAACCTGCTCACTGAACTTAGCCAAGAAACTCCAGTAACATCCCGGGTTAGAGAGTTCCCCCTCTTTTTCAGAAACGTGGCTGTCCTGGACCTTTATTTAAAACCACTCACCTCCCCCCGCCACCTATCACCTGCACACCCTGAAGGTCAGGGGGGTTCAGAAACTTTTTCAAGTTTCATAGTTCTTGGAGCGGTGAATCCAGGCCAAGTGGGTCTCACACTCTTAGTCAGCATCACCTCCTCCTAATACATTGCGTCAGGTGCCTGGGTTCCTTCTCTCACTAGAGTCGTTGGAATCTTGATGAGCAG
Source organism: Phacochoerus africanus (assembly GCF_016906955.1). Taxonomy (NCBI): domain Eukaryota; kingdom Metazoa; phylum Chordata; class Mammalia; order Artiodactyla; family Suidae; genus Phacochoerus; species Phacochoerus africanus. The sequence continues at coordinate 8,758,024 of NC_062552.1, read as the reverse complement.
AGACCTAGGAGCTGGAAGAAGGCTGAGAACACCTCTGCCATCATCAGAACTTACATGTATCTTAATGCTACCTTTGGAAGGACTCTTTAGGAACTCCCCTTAGGCCGCAGGTGTTAAGGATCTGGCATTGCTGCAGCTGTGGCGCAGGTCCCAGGAACCTCCCTGTGCCCAGGAACTTCCATCTGTCTAAGGTGTGGCTGGAAAAGAAAAAAAAAGGAGGAATGACTCTTTATTCTTCACACGATAGAAACTCTTGGGTATTACAGGTAAAAATGCTTATGTAAGATCTCCTGTTAAATGATATTTTGTTTCTTAAGGAAAATAATATTCAATGTTTCAGTGATTCAAAAGAAAGATAGTTGAGGAGTTCCCTGGCGGCTTAGGAGGTTAAGGATCTGGTGCTGTCACTGCTGTGGCTCTGGCTGCTGCTGTGGCATGCATTGGATCCCTGGCCGAAAACTTCCTTATGCCATGGGCACAGCCAAAAGAAAAAAGAAAAAAAGTTGAGGCATTCCCATTGTGGCTCAGTGGGTTAAGAACTGACTCTGGTTCCATCTGACCCACTGACAGTGGGTTAAGAGGACTCCGATTCGATCTCTGGCCTTGCTTAGTGGGTTAAGGATCCGGAATTGCCACAAGCTATGGCACAAGCCAGCAGCATCTGGCATTGCTGTGGCTGTGGTGTAGGCCCCCAGCTGCAGCTCTGATTCGATCCCTTGCCTGGGAACTTCCATATGCCATGGGTATGGCCCTAAAAAGCAAGAAAAACAAAAAGTTGAGTGAGCTCAAATCTAAGATTAAGAAGAGTTAGATCTTTGTAATTTCTCCTTCCACTCATTTTAGAAATCAAGACAATAGAGCAGTAACGTAACAGGCAAAGGTCAGTTCACAAAGACAATTTCTAAGAAACGCATTCTTTTTTAACAAAGACCTGGGAAAGATAGAGAAAATGATTATACTGAAACGAAGAAGCTGCTCTGAAAAGGAAAACACAGCAGAGAAATGTGAGGAGCATGTAACTCTCGTGAAAGACATCCAGAATAACCCATTTAACCCTCTCTTCCGGGATCTCATAGTGTTTGTGTAACTTCAGGCCAAGCATCAGGAACGGCCAAGTTGATTTACGGCGGGGAAAGATTTTTCCTCGAGAATGCTGATGGTGGAAATCAAGTATTAGGAAGATAGAAGCCTCAGTGCAAACCCAGAGTGGTGGCTTGGGCAATGTCACCAGAGTGAAAAATGAGCCTGCTCTGGGCATGCCCACACCCTGGATGAGGGCAAGGTGACAAATAGAATGTGGGTGTATTTCTGTTCTCCATCAATTATTTGCAAATATGTATCCTATGTAGCAGATTCCGTTTGTGCTAATCCCTCGGGGAAATTGCTCCCACTGGTTTTGGTAGGAGTATTTGCAGGAAAATGAAACAATACAATTGTTTTTGAATACTGGACAAACCCGGTTCTGTAGATTTACCAAAACTTATATATTCAGCCCATCAAATTCAGAAACTCAAGTGCAGCAGCTTAGGGATCTGGAATGAGGTCACAAGCGGGTCCAAGAGGGCTTGAGTCGCTCTGAATCTTCTTTGTCAGAAGATGCAGGGATTTCTCTGTTATCTGCATGTGGATGAGTTCTCAAATTTGGGGGCCAAAAAACCATTAAAACTGCTACTGATTATCAGATGATCAGACTGTCTTCCTCACAGGTATATGGTTACTCTAAAAACAAGTGTGCCTGTCGACTCTTTATATAATTACCCAGAAATAAGAAAGCACCTGTAAACCACTTCACCTCCCACAACCCCACCCACTTGGAATTTTGTCCGGGGTTAAACATAAACATCTGGGGACCTGGGAAAGCAACACGTCACCAGGTGGGTAATAGAAACTTCTGTGTGTCTACTTCTAAAGCATGACTTCTTTTGGTTCCCTGTTTTGGTCTTCCTTCACAAATTTCCTCTTGCCCCTTCCTTTAACCCCAAATTAGAGCAATTTCTGGCAGATTTTTGCCCCCACAATGGAGGAAAATCCCTTCTGCTAGGAAGCCAGAGCCATACCTTGCTCTACCTACTCAGAATTCAGCCCGGATTTCACGTTGTCCCAATGCTGCCACGCAAGCTGCTGTTCTCAGTGGCACCCAGCTTCCCTCAGCTATCTTGAGCCAGCACAGGATTTCCCACCTTTTTTTGGTATACCTGAAACCCTCTCCCATCTGAGCTTTTTGCTTTCATAAACAGCCCTAAATCCATCCTTCTTACTGCTTCATTCTCTTGCAAAGCATTCACTCAACTCACTAAGCCATAGGGTCTTTCCCAAAATATTTGCGCATGAAGTCAACTTTAAAAATCCTGAGAAGCAATTAGGTGGACCTGAGGGGGCTGAAACAAGTTTGTGAAAGCATTTTCACAATTCATTCCAAAGTTACAGCCATAATCCTGGGGCTGCCCTTTCCATCCCATTATGGCTTCCGTGGATGCCCTGTGTTTACCCCTCAATTTCCGGAACTTCTCATCCTCAGGATCGCTGCGGGACACGTTTCCGGTGGCCCACCCTTGTCTCTGCCCCTCATTCCACGCGGAGCAGCCCGATCGATCGTTTCCCAGCATCTCCTCCCCTCCGACCTGCCCTGCATCCCGACTTCATTTATATTCTCTATTAGCCCTGCTGTGCTGCCAAGAAGCTTGTAAGAATTTGGAAACTTTGCCTCAAATACACACTCCTCTGCCTCATCCCCGCTGAAGCCTGGATTTCCCCTGGTGACATAACTTCCCCTGTCATCCTCAAGGTGAGTCCACTCCTTCCCCACACACCCATTCCGCAGGTGCCTTGGAGCTGAGGCCACTGTTTGCGGCTCCCTGTGAACTTTCAGCCTTTCCCGATAACACCGCTCCCCTCCGTGTCAGTTTCGCATGCCTACCTACCTCCTCATAGGCATTCATTCCCTGCCGTCTTCCTCATTGCTTCAAGCATTATCACCATCATTAAATTAAAACTAAAGTCCCTGGGACCCACTTGGGACATGCATGCTGGAGAGCACCGCCGATGTGACTAAGCGCCCTAAGGTAATTCCACACGTGGGATTTGCAGTGTATATCCTTGTATCTTTCCATTTGCAGATCATTTTGAGAGCAGACTTTGCTCTACCTGGCTCTTCCCAACGTGGGAAACATGGCCCAGCTGGTTGGGTCGCACGGTTTTCTGATTACTCCTTCATTTATTACAGCCTCGGTTTTAGATGCTTGCAAGTAGCCACTTCTCTCTTTGAGATGTTTCCCCAAAAGGAAATTTCAAAATGTGTTCTACTGAGGAATTAAAAAAAAAAAAAATCCAGAATACTCCATCAGCTAGTAACAATCCACAAATAAATGGACATTGAAGTCACTTCCAACATTTCACATAAATATCATTGCTGGAGGATCCTAGAACGTAACTCTGTACAATGTGTCCGGTTGTTCTCTTAGAATTTTCTAGGAGTAAAATGTGGGGTCAAAGTCTTTGGCTGTTTATAGCTTTTGAGACATATTGACACCTGGCTCTGGAGAGTGGTTGTAACAATTTACACTCCACCGCACTGTTTGAGTGTCTCAGTACACCCTTTCTCTCTACATAATCTTTGAAACAAATCTTTGTGGAACAACCAGCCCAGGCTGGAGCAGAAAACTCTAGGATTCTGGAGGGTGGTTTAGTTTAGGAGAGGATTTGCTAGCATGCCTTGAAAGGATCAAGAGCTTGAGGAAAAATCCTTAACGATATGATAAAGGCAATTAGTGCTATAAAAAAATAAAGGCAATCAGAAATTTCAGGGGCCCAGGGGGTAAAAGACTGTAAAAGACACATAATCATAAAACATTCCCTTGTTTTGCAAGGAATGATATTTACATGGTCATAGCAATGTAATGATTTAACTTTAAAAAGTGATAGAAGTGCAGTAAGAGGGCTGAAACTGTGTTTGTCACTGCAGAGATCAATAACAGAGATATAAAAGTGATAAAAATAGCGAAAGCGTTTAAGCTTATTTCTCAGAAATATGAGCATAAATATGAGAAGAAACAGAGTTATATACTTGCTTTCAAAGATAGGACTTGGCGTAGCTGGAAGAAAAGAAGCCCATTGATTTTAATTACGTGACTCTTTTAACCAGGAGCATTTTAACTTTGGTAAAATATATTTTAGCAATCTTCTGAAATGCTGAGATTATTGGAAGTCTTTATCAATTAAAAACATTGTTTTTTGGTCTTTTTAGGGCCACACCTGTGGCATATGGAGGTTCGAAGGTAGGTGTCCACCCAATCGGAGCTGTAGCCACTGGCCTGCACCACAGCCACAGCAACATTGGATCCTTAACCCACTGAGCAAGGCCAGGGAGCAAACCCACATCCTCATGGATACCAGTTGGGTTCATTACCACTGAACCACAATGGGAACTCCTGGGATCTATTTCCGACAATTTACCTTGTTTCAGATCTATTTTTTAATTTTCTCAGTAAAATCGCACTATTTTACTGAATGTTACTTTATGATATAGATTATATGTGAAAGAGCAATTTCTTTCTATCACTTTAATTTAAAAAAAAATTTAGCCAATTTACCCATTTATCTTCTAGCCGATGTTTTGATTTTTTTTTTTTTTTTGCACTAAGCTCCAAAATAAATTCCATTGGAATCGTGACCAGAACTTTGCTGAACCAACAAATTGAGAAGTATTTACCCCTTGCAATGCTAATTTGTCTTGATAGTAAAAGTTATAGCTTCTAGTTATTTAAATATTATTTTTAAACTCTAAGGTGCTAAAAGTTTTGGTTGCTAATGAACTCTTATCAACTCTAAGAATATTTCAGTTGGTATTCATAAATTTTCTACCATTATATTCATGCGATTTGCAAATAATGGTAATTTTGCCTCTTCTCCTCCAGGAATTAGATTTCATTTCTATGCATTTCTATTTCATGACTTAATGCCCATTACCTTCAGAAGCATATGAAGTAGAGGGATACTGCCTACATATTTTGGAAGAATACTGGAAAGCCAAATGTTAAAAATTAATATCTACCCAAAACTATGGGAAAGCCATAGAATGAACTGCAGAAGTAAAAAATTAATCTGAAATTTTATTTAAAGTTATCATTATAATCTCATCACTAAAATGTTTAGTAATCAAGTTTTAAAATTTTAATATTATGGTTGAGGATTGGGAATTCCTCAGCCCTGTTGTACAGTCAATTGCTCCTGTGGGTACACACTGCACATTGATGATATTAAGTACGTGCTCAGTTTTAGTAAGATTGGTAGAGGAGAGAAATTTTCTGGATAGTGGTGCAGGAATAGGCAGTGCTGATGGACATGTCACTGCCAAGGTTTCCTTTGTCGCTGCCAGTAACAATGAAGGCAGTTACCCTCCCTTCAATCCCTGGCCTTGGAGATTTGGTTGACCGTGATAATGCAGTTTCACTCAAACTATCTCACCAGCTTAAGTTTTGTGCATTGCTGGAGCAAGAGCTTTCTAAATGCTTCCAGAATCACACTTGAGGTTTTTACATTCACTTACGCTGTATTTCTAACATACCTTGCCTTCAAATAAAGCAGTTAATAGAAATTTGTCTTTAAGACCTAGATCTAAACAAACAAACACACAAAAAAGCCAAAATGAAATGTAATCAACTTTCAGGCTAATAAAATAATCTCTGATATCCCCCTCTGCATCTCAGCTTCTATTGCCTGTAAAGAAATTGCAGCAATCTTTTCTGGAATGGAGTGATAGGAGTATTTTTATAGCAAGAATCATGGAAGAAGTATTTGCATTCTTAAGACTCATTAGCTTGGTTATCTCTTGAGTAGGTTCCAATGAACAAACTACTTTCTCTGATTTTAAAAAAAAGTCAACGGCTAGTACATCCTGCTAGGCTGGTACCCTTCTCTGTAACCTGCAGTACAGAGGCTTTATTTGATACAAGCAGCCTTTCTACACATAAAAGCTTCATTCCTACCTTTTTAAACATGGCAAGCCAGTTCCAAAATTTCTTCTGCACTGTGAAGCGTGTCTTTGATCAAAGAAATAAGAATAGAAGAATCCGTGGTCTTTCTTCATGGGTAGGTACTTCTGTTAAAATACACTGTGCTAGAATTAGTTTCTAGACATAACTGAAGGGTGTGAGTTAGAGTGGATGCCCAAGAGTCCTAAGTCAATCAGAGCCTTCGTCATGTTTGTCCATCACTGACAATAATTGTCTTTACTGATTTTCCATTTCATATTTCCTCACCATATTCATCATCTGTGTCCTCAGATCTCTTACGCACATAAAAGAAATTTAGCTAATTCAGCATGAACCCTCCACATTGTCAACCTTTTTCTTTTTTCTTTCTTTTTCTTTTTTTTTCCTTTTGGGGCTGCACTCACGGCATATGGAGGTTCCCAGGCCGGGGGTCGAATCGGAGCTATGGCTGGCGACCTACACCACAGCCACAGCAGTGCCAGATCTGAGCGGTGTCTGTGACCTACACCACAGTTCACAGCTACACCAGATCCTTAACCCACTGAGCAAGGCCAGGGATCGAACCCGCAACCTCATGGTTCCTAGTCAGATCCGTTAACCACTGCGCCACGATGGGAACTCCCTGGATTTCATTTCTTTACGCACAACACTTCTGCTTTTCTTCTTGGATGCAGGTTGGATATTTTTTCTTTATCTTTTAACTTTAAAATGACTGGTTCCTTGAGGACAAGTTCATCCATGTTTGTATATCTTGCTGAGCAGATGGCTGATGGTAAGGGTGGAATGAATATTGGATAAACACATATATGAATAAAGACATAAATTATGTTTAGGTAAACTTAAAACCATGCCACCATTTCTCTTCCTTACCGTCAATCTCAAGTTTAACCAACATTGATATATAACTTAAGAAAAGTTAGGTATGTCACTTTTTTTTTTTGGCTGTTTAGGGCTGCACTTGCAGCATGTGGAGGGTCCCAGGCTAGGGGTCCAATTGGAGCTGTAGCTACTGGCCTACAGCTCAGCCACAGCAACGACAGATCTGAGCTGTGTCTGTAACCTACACCATAGCTCGCGGCAATGCCGGATCCTTAACCCATTAAGTGAGGGCAAGAATCGAACCCATGTCCTCACCACTGAGGTTCATCACCACTGAGCCATGGTGATGAACTCCAGTATACAACCTAATATTCCTACAGAATTACCAACACCTGAAAGTTCTGGAAAGCCATTATGACGATGCAGAAAATTTCACCACTATTGGAATCCAACCTGAATTGGACCCTTTTTCATCTACCGTTATTCTCTAACAAACTTCAGAACCCTATTCAAAATGCTTACTTTTTTTACCTGAGAGAGTTGAAATCATAAGGGACAGAAGTGGAACCTAATTTTTTAAATTTAATTTATGATTTGGATGAGACAAAAGCCTTATCAATGACACAAAGCAAATTACACGTGAAATTAAAATGTCTTTCTCTCGTTTTCCTTTTTTATTCTTTCCCTGGCTGTCCCGAAGTTGGTTTCTGTCAGTAAATACAGATTTCCATCAGAATCAGCAGCAACCATTTATATATTTACACAATATACCAAGAACGTTTGTGTAACACCAGATTTTAGGAGCAAATGAGATGGAGAAAAAGCAAAACGAATCCAAGTCAAACAATACCTAATGGGTATAACAATCTGCCCTAATATAACTGCAGAAAGCTAAAAGGATATTTTAATTGTGGATTTATACAGCCACAATTAAACATAGGTAAATTTAAAATACATTTCCATCTGTCATCTAAGCATACGCACATTTTAGACCATATAATAATCTCTCTTTGGAAAGTCAAGACATAAATTGCAAGTCTGCCTTCTTGATTAACACCAAAGTTACACCTAATTAATGTGGGTCCTTTGACGGCACAGGACCCGCATTAATTAGAGTGATACTTGGTTTTGCTGGCTTTATTGACTTTTCATCAAGACCTACAGCATTTGTGGCTTTTGTTGAGTAAGTCTTTGCAGTGTTCCTACTAAAAAGAAATCCATCACTGGTCTATGCACTTTATGGTGAAATAATTAATGGTGAACTAATTAATCCGTTGACTCGGTTTGGTTGAGTCTGGCTCCATATTTCTTTTAGTGGCCTTTTGTTTGCCTTTTAATCTCTTTTGAGTATTTCTTTTTATCGGTATCCTTCTAATATTTAACTTTAGGGTTGTAAAGCAGTTAAGGTGGATCTCCCCCCTGCCCCCTGCCAACTATGTTATTTTGCTGGTCTATGCCGTTCATCCGTTAACTCTCTCCCCCGCTTCTTTTTTTCCTTTTACGGCCCAAACTGCAGCATGTGGAGGTTCCCAAGCCGGGGGTCTAATGGGTGATGAGGGGCTACCTCACAGCCGCAGCAACTCAGGCTCCAAACCGCATCTTCAACCTACCCCACCGCTTGTAGCAACAGCCGGGTTGTTAACCCACTGAGCAAGGTCAGGGATCAAACACACATCCTCATGGATACTAGTCAGGTTCTTAGCCCACTGAGCCACAACGGGAACTCCAAATATCCCTTTATTTTCTACTTGCAGTAATTTTAGAGGCATTTGCTCTAATCAGATTTTTGATAACCTTCAATCGTAACCCCTGGATGTACAGGCAAACAAGCGTAATTGACCTCATTCTTTATTTCCACTTCCTAGAGAGATAATCTTCTGAAAGAAATCTTTTCTTTTCTTTTTTTCTTTTTTTTTTTTTTTGGTCTTTTTGCCATTTCTTGGGCCGATCCTGCGGCATATGGAGGTTCCCAGGCTAGGGGTCTAATCGGAGCTGTAGCCACCAGCCTACGCCACAACCACAGCAACACAGGATCCAAGCTGAGTCTGCAACCTACACCACAGCTCACGGAAACACTGGATCCTTAACCCACTGAGCGGGGCCAGGGATTGAACCCGCAACCTCATGGTTCCTAGTCGGATTCGTTAACCACTGAGTCACGATGGGAACTCCTGAAAGAAATCTTTTAAAAGGGTTTTTTGGTTTTTTTTTTTAAGGAATACTTTTATGGTGAGTCAAAAGGAGTACTTTTATGATAAAATGAAATTTGGACATAGAGGAGATTAAAAGGGTTTCTTATAAACAGTTATAAAGTTTGCTTAGATGTAGGCAGGAGCAAGCATTCCCTAGGTTATGCAATATGAAACTTTTTCTAAACTCAAACTCATCCCCATGTTATCTCCGATGGAATATAACAACTTTTCGCAATGCTAGAAGTCTCTACTCATCGATAAGGCAAGAAACCCAGAAATTTGGAATTATTTGAGCAAAGAGTTGAAGTGAGTTGATTCTGAAGATACCTACTCCAAGTCCATCATCTCTAAAACTTTTATGGAGCTCCCATTGTGGCTCAGCGGTAACGAACCCAACAAGTTACCATGAGGATTCGAGTTTGATCCCTGGCCTTGCTCAGTGGGTTAAGGATCCAGCATTGCCACAAGCTGTGGAATAGGTCACAGATGTGGCTCAGATCTGGCATTGCTGTGGCTGTGGTGTAGGCCAGCAGCTGCAGCTCTAGTTCAACCCCTATCCTGAGAACTTCTATGTGCCGCAGGTGCAGCCCACAAATAAAGGGGGGAAAAAAAAAGAAAGCTTTAGCTGTTTTTCCCACTGGCAGGTGTCATGAAGACCTGTTGGTAGAGTATCAATTCCAGGGTCAAGTATAACTTGCAAAAGAAAAACAAGCAAACAAAGAACAGCAAACAAGATACCAAAAAAAAGCATATCGTCTTTATCCACCTTAGACCATTAACAACAAATGGGACCCTTATTACTTCCCACATTCAACACACACTCTGACTTACAACTTGTGAAGCTGATTTATTTTGTATACTTCTGAGGAATCCGGTTCTGTAGGAGTGGGTACATAAAGCACATTTCATCTATTTATTTATTTGCTTTTTAGGGCTCCGCTTGCAGCATATGGAAATTTCCAGGCTAGGAATCAGAACTACAGCCATTGGCCTACACCACAGCCACCGCAGTGTAGGATCTGAGCCATATCTGTAACTGACACCACAGCTCACAGCAACCCCGGCTTTCTGACCCACTGAGCAAAGCCAGGGATTGAACCCAAATCTTCATGGATACTAGTCGGATTCATTCCCAATGTGCCACAACGGGAACTCCCATAAAGCCCATTTTTTTAATGTCAAACATGACCTTGAATTTCAGTTTTCCTTTATGAATGACACACTCTTAACCTAATAGACATGTGTACATATGTGTGTGTGTGTGGACATGTACAGTATTCGGAAAGGATACAAAAAATAGAGTCATGGAGGAGTGCTAGCCTTCCCTCAACCCCTGGGAATTTTCTTACCTCACCTACAGGCAAGCCTGGTTCTGGCAGTCCCCGCTGTCTGGACGGGACGATGTGTCAAGCGGCTATAATCAGCAACTGGTATAATCGGCGCTCGGAATTTGCTTGACATAAATCACCATGAAGTAAACAGTAGCAACCCACGTGCTTACCAAACCTAGCAAATAAGGACTCCGGCTTTATCAGCTCTTACCAAACATTTCAATGCCTTTCCTTCACTCCGGGAGGCACCCGGTCACAAAGTTATGAAACAAAACTTCCTTGCCATTTCCTAAACCAATTGCTCACCCCAGATGAAGGACTATTTGCCAAGCAGCTGTATGGCTGGTCTCAGATTAGCCGTGTTTCTCACCAGCTCTAACACGATTAACTCTGTCTTGTCTCATCATGCTCAGAATTCTGGAGCCCCTAAGTAGGGGTGTATCATTTTCTATCCCTGGAAGACATGTGTCACATATCGCTGAAGATCTACTTTCCAGAAATCAGCCAATCAGTATTAAGCACATATTCACATCAAGCACTTAAAACTCAAATCACTCTACAAGCCCTATAAAATAGCTCTTCCAAAGGGAAGGATTGGGAGTTACTGTTGTGGCTCGGCGGCTTAAGAACCTGACAAAGTGTCCACGAGGATGCAGATTCCATCCCAGGCCTCGTTCAGGGGGTTGAGGATCCGGTCTTGCTGCAAGGTGCAGCGTAGGTTGCAGGTGTGGCTAGATCTGGTGTTGCTGTGGCTATAGTGTAGCCCTGTAGCTGCAGCACCATTTTGACCCCTCGCCCGGGAACTTCCATATGCTGCAGGTGGGGCCCTAAAAGCAAAAACAAAAACCAAAAAAGAAGAAGGTTTGAACCATTCTTAGAGGGGAATTACAACGTCCTGCAAAAGAGAACAACTCAAACTCATGTGGTATGTTATTCATGGAGAACAACTACACTTTAACATTTGGTCTAACTCTCATTGTACATGACCTTGGCTAGATCAGCAGCAGCATAAATAGAAACTCAGAGATGCAGAATCTGGGGCTCCATCCAGAACCCACTGGATCAGAATCTGTCTCATAACCAGCCCTTCAGGGAACATTAAAGTTTGAGAGAGACTGTGATAGGCTAACTTTGACCCATTCATGTCTAACTATTTGAATATTTGCACTAAACAGAAGATCGTAGCACCAAGCTTTCAAAAAATTAGAGGTGAAGAATTAAACCTAAGATCCCCAAGTTCAGCCTTCATACTTGTTCTATTACCCCATTGTATGAAATACAGTGTTTTCACTCTCCCAGATTTTCATTTCCCCATGCATGGATGCTGGCCATACCACTTGACTGTGACTTCAAGTGGTAATAGGCGTGGTGTAAGCAAAGCTGAGTTGTCACAACCAACTGTGGTTTCAAAAACCTGATGCAACAGAAACAGACCACATGTGGTCTTCAGAAAATTCCATAAGTTAACTGAAATAACCTGCACCCTTTTACTCTCCTGCAGCTTAACAAACTATTTCAAAATTATTTCAGCCTAGGCAGGCAAAAGAGCAACTCTCTACGATTTACGGTCATTCCGTGGATTGTAGCTTTTCTTCTCTTTTCCATCCTGCTTGGAACACAAGGATACTCAGATAATCATTCAAAGTACCCCTGGACTGTCATATGGCTTTGCACTTAAGGTGGAGTCACAGCTGTGGATGGCAGGATAACTGCTGACAAGTGAGTCGAAGAAACCCAAAGCAGGGGATGAGAGTCTGAGTCAGCTCGGACTGCTATAACAAAATTCCTTGGACTGGGTGGATTAAACAACAAAAATTTATTTTCTCACAGACCTGCAGGCAGGAATTCCCAGACCAAGGTACCAGGCAGTCGGTTCTGGGGGAGATTTTTCTTCCTGGTTTGCAGACAGACCACTTCCTGAGCCATCCTTACGTGGCCTTCCCTCTGTGGCACACAAGTGGATGAATTAGAGGGAGGAAAGAGTGGAGAGGGAGAGAGAGAGACATCTGGTGTTTCCTTCTTTTCTTATAAGGACACCAGTCCCTTTGGATAAAGGCTCCATCCTTATGACCTGATTTAACCTTTAGTAACTCCTTATAGGACCTGTCTCCCAATACAGTCATACGGGGAGTTAGGACCTCATCATATTGGTGGGTGGGGGAGGAGGAGTGGATACAGTGCTGTCCATAACATTTCACCTTCTATTTGCCCAATGCTCATGACCTTCTCACACACAAAATACATCCACCCCATCCCAACAGCCCCGAAAATCATAACTCATGCCGGCAGCAACTTTAAAGCCTGAAAGTCCAAAATCTCATCTAAAGATTATCTAAATCAGATATGAGTGAAACTTGAGATAGGATTCATTCTGAAGCAAAGTTTCTTTCCAGCTGTGGAACCAGACCAATTCTGTGCCTTCAAAATGCAATGATGAGACACACGTGGGGTAGACATCAGAGGGAGAACTCAGAAAGGGGGAGAGTCAGGTCCTGAGCAAGGCAAAACCCGTTAGATGTTAAAGCTCAGGGATAACCTTCTTGGAGTTCTCGTTGTGACACAGTGGAAGAGAATCCAACTAGCACCCATGAGGATGCGGATTTGATCCCCGGCCTTGCCCAGTGGTTCAGGAATCCAGCATTGCCATGAGCTATGGTATAGTTTGCCATTGAGGCTCGGATCCTATGTTGCTGTGGCTGTGGTTTAGGCCAGCAGCTGCAGCTCCAATTCGACCCCCGGCCTGAGAAATTCCATATGTCACAGGTACAGCCCTAAAAACCAAAGGGGGGGAAAAAAATAAGAAGAATCCTCTCTTGGAGGCCCAATGTTTGGTGGGTTAAGACCAAAACATGGTGTCCGTGAGGATGTGGGTTCGGTTCGATCCAATCCCTGGCCTCTCTTGGTGGGTCAAGGATCGAGCATGGCCAGAAGCTGTCATGTAGGTTGCAGATGTAGCTCAGATCTGGTGTTGTGGCTGTGGTGTAGGCCAGCAGCTGTAGCTCCGATTCGACCCCTAGCCTGGGAATTTCCATATGCCGTGGGTGCAGCTCTAAAAAGAAAAAAAAGAATAATCTTCTCTGACCTGGTGCTCATCCTCTCGGGCCTCCTGGGACAGCAGTGTCATCACCATGGGCCTAGGTCGTGGCCCTGCCCTGGCCTGCCAATGAGAACCTTTGAAACCAAAGAGGAACCAGCCCTGCTCCCTAGGCTTCTGTGATAATCCTGACAGCCTCTGAGTCACCTTTGGCACCATTCTTCCCTTTTCTTGAAGGATAAATCAAGTTTACAATTGGATAGCTCTATTGTCCAGTCTATAGAATCCCAGAAGCCTGACTGCCTCACTCTTCTATGTTCCCTGTTCCATTTGGTCCTAGCTGGCAAGGTTTCTGGTGGTATAATCCCATCTCCATCCTGGTTTCTGGGAAAATGGCTCATTAAATTCGTGGTTTACACCCCTCCTGATCCCCTTATCAGATGAAGAAGAACACCTTTTGTGATTTCTTCAGTGTGCCTTCTTCATTTTTGCAAAATGGACAGGCTGAGAATTGTCCACATCGTCAAGCTCTGGTTCCTTTTTGTTTAACAATTCCTTCAATTACCTCTGTCCTCTTGCATTTTGCTGTAGGCAGTAAGGAGCTAGTAAGCTATGTCTTCAACTGTGCTTAGAACTCTCCTCGGCTAAATATCCAGTTATGTCACTCCCAAGGTCTAAGTTACACAAAACATGAAAACAGAATTCAGCCAAGTTCTTTGCCACTTTGTCACGAGGCTTGCCTTTCTTCCAGTTTTTGATGCTCTGTTCCTCATTTCTCTCTGAAACTTCATTAGAATGTCCTGCAGGGTCCATAGTTCCACCACCATTCTGTTCATGGTGAAATATGTGTTCCCTAAGATGACAGAGGCTTTCTCTCTAGCCCCCTTGCCCCTTTTCTTTCTGAGCCCTCATCAGAATTGCTTCAATGTCTACATTTCTATCCATAGTCCTTTCGAGGCAACCGAAGCCTTTTCTACCGTGCACCTCAAAACTCTTCTAGACCTCACCCTGCACCCCATGCCAAAGCCACTTCCATATTTTTAAGCCTTTGTAATAGAAGCACCTCATTCTCTGTACCAACACTTGTCTTCGGCTGCCGTAACAAAATACCACAGACTGGGTTGCTTAGCAGAAATGTGTTTTCTCATAGTTCAGGAGTCTAGATTCCACTTTCTGGTTGCAGATGGCTGCCTTCTTGCTCCACCCACACGCCGCCTTCCCTCTGGGGCCCCCAGGGGTGGGGGCTGGAGTGGAGAGAGAAAGAGCCCTGGTGCCTTTTCCTCTTCTTAGAAGGACAAGTTGTATAGGAGAACTAAGGCTTCACTCTTACGGCTTCATTTAACCTTGATCACTCCTTATAGACCCATCTCCAAACACGGTCCCATCAAGGCTTAGGGCTTCCACATGTGAATTTAAGGGTTACAGCATTCAATCCATAAGACATGTACAAACAGGAATTCTTCATGAGAATGCTTCTAAAGTTCTCCTTTTTGCCATAATCCTGGTATTTATTATCGTCCCTTGCTTTAACTCCCTTGAAATTTCCTAGACCAGTGCAATTCCCACTTCCAGGAACAGTCATCCTGTGTTGTATGAAAATGTGTTATGAATGTATAAGACTAGCCCTCTTGGGGACCAACATCTGCGGTTCAGCCACAGTGTTTACATACGCCGTCTGCTGGGCAGTGGTTTAGATCCACATGAGGAGACGGGCTCCCAGAAAACAAGAAGATGCTGTGGCCTGGAAAGGGATCCCTGCAACCCAGCCAGGGCAGAACCCTGCACACCACAGAAACAGGAATCTAGAACATGGCCCGCTACTAGGGTCAGCTCTGAGAAGTATGAGAAAAACATCAGTACCCTGCTTTTACAGTGGACAGGACATTTCCAAAAAGTCATTTAACTACCTCATGTTTCTTGAGCACCTGCTTTGCACTGCTCTAGATTCTATTCAGAAGCAAATAAATAACACCGAACAGTGTTACATAATAGCAATTGACTTACAAAGATCTTGCAAAGCAGACAGAGTAAGTAGTAGTATCCCCAGCTGGAATCGGGAAAAACGGAGTTGGAGAGGAGTTAGCATAAGCTAATAACTGGCAGGGTAAAGCCTAGATCTTCAGGACTATGGTCCTGTGCTCTTTCCCGTTAAGATGTGTCTCAGTCATGCTCAGATTTTTTCTGTCGTTGTCATCTTTCATCCCAAAGGAGTCACACTTCTTCTTCTTCTTCTTTTTTTTTTTTTTTTTTTTTTTGATGGCCACACCTGCAGCATATGGAACTTCCCAGGCTAAGGGTCAGATCAGACCTGCAGCTGCCAGTCTACGCTACAGCCACAGCAATACCAGATCTTTAACCCCCTGATCAAGGCCAGGGATCAAACCCGCATCCTCATGGATTCTAGTTGGGTTTGTTACTGCTGAGCCACGATGGAATTTCCAGGAGTCACACTTCTACATGAGAACAGTAAGGCTGGAAACAACAGAACGAGGAAAGGGGAAAAAGGCCAAGAGATGATATAAAGGGGGTGGGTAGGAGGGAGAGAGGAAAAGCAGATAGCGGCAGAATAAACAATCCCAATATTTACAGTGTCCCCAGCATCGAGGCTACGGAGACTTGTATGTGCAAGCCCAGAGCTCACCCACTTCTCACGGGAGAAGGAGTTTTGGACTGATTGATATGCTTAGCACAGAAGAGCAATGCCATTGCAAGTCCTAGGCAAATCAGCGGCTGAGAAAATGGTTTTCCACCCAGGCAAGCTGTTTTTTTCAAATGGTAAGACGTGATTGCATCCAAACAATGTAGATTCTTGCCATCTCCTTCTGTCCCCGAGATGCAGGGTGGAGAGGGCTGAGCCACCTGGCTTGGGTCAGGCAGGCTCCAGTCCAAAACCCTTCACCTGTGCCTTCCATGTGGCTCCTGCGCTAGGATGTAAAGAGCAGAGGACAGGATGGAAATAAAAAGATTCGAGTGTTTTCAGGAGGAAAGGGCTGAGGGGCTTGGAAGAGGACGGAGAACAGTCACTTTTCGCATTTGTCGGGAGGTCTCTGTGTTTCGTTAAGGACCTTCCTCTGCCCTTAGGAGGTAAAATGTGGGTCATACAAATACGGCATTGTTATGGCAGTCACTCGCTGGTGACAGGTAAAGATTCGGTTAACCTGGAACAGGTTGGTAAGTACGAACGTGATGTTTTAAAACTGCTTCTTCTAGGACCACCGGCTCACATTTCCTTCTCTTCTGCTCATCATCGCTGGTCCCCACCCACCCACATCCTCTTTCCCTTCAACACATTCTGCCTAAATCTCTAAATAGTATCACCCATCACTCACAAGAGGCCAAGGACAGCGGATGCCTTAGCCAAGTTTCCCTTCTGGCTGCAAAGGGGAAGGAAAAAAAGGCATCTGTACTTTCAGAATGAGCACCTCTGGGACATCAGAAATGGGAGGTGCCATCACTGGAGGGTGTCTCTCTAATCTGGAATTCTAAATTTAGCCAGTGATGGGGCCCAGGCTGAGAGACTTTCTTCCTTTCAAAGAACGTCCACCTCTCAGCTGACATGGAAAATGGAAAAGCTCCGGGGAGTCAGACTTTCCCTGCAGGTTTTCCGTTATTTGTAAACTCCACCTTAGGGATGGCCAGAGCCTCTGAGTTCGTTGGGATCCTCTCTTTTTATTGAAGTGAAGCTTGGCTGCTGAGGCCGGACCGACCAAGTGGTTCAGGGTGGCAAAAATGAAAAGGCTTTGAAATGGTAACCAAGAGGATTCCCCAGTTTCCACCCCGCTTTGTCCTTTGACTTTGGGGGAGTCTCACACCTGCAAAGTGAAGATGATACGAGGTCCTGCCCCATCGTATCACAGAGATATTTTCAAGTTCAAATAAAATAATATGCAATAAACTTTAGGAAAAGAGCTACTGAGAAATTCAGTCACAGGGGATTTTACTCATTATTGTTATTATTATTATATTATTATTATCACTTCTTAAATTCAGAAATGTTTTCAGAAGTAGAAATTTTTAAAGAGACATTCTGAGACTACTTTTTGGTGGTGGTGCTTGGGTTTTTCGGGGTTTTTTTGGCCATGCCCAGGGATTGAATGCACGCCACAGCAGTGACAACGCAGGATCCTTAACCCACTGAGCCACAAGGGAACTTATGAGATTTTTTTTTATATTAATAAATATTGGTGAGATATTTCTGGTATGTTGATCAATTTTAGAACATAACAAATTTCTGTGACCTTTTGCTCTTGGTTTATTTGTTCCCGATGGTGTAGACTGCGCAGAAAAGACATTTAATTTAAAGGACCATGTTGCTGTAGTTTTGTCCATGTGATGTCAGTGAGTCTTAATTGAATATTAGGATACCCTATTACAGCCATTCGCAAAGTAGAGTCTGTTGCCCCCCTCCGGGATTCCCTGAGATCAATTTTTGGGTTCATGAGAGGAAAAGGATTTTCATGATAGTACTAAGATATTTGCCTTTATCACTGTGTTGACATTTCCACTAATTGCGCAAAAGCAAAGTTGTGGGAAACAGCGGCTGCCCTAGTACTAGTCAGGGCAAGGGTTCCAGCCTGCACCAGTAGTCACTATTTTTTTTTTTTAATCACCACACGCTTTTAAGAAAAAAGAGAGAAATGACTTCATGTCCTCAATAAAACTGGAAAATGATTAACCGAATTAATCTTGACCCTGGACCAGATGTCTTGTCAATCTTCCCTGTGATGAAATCGGAAGTACGCATGAAGCACTTGACAATTACACGGCAACACTTAGGCAGCTGTTTGAGTTGCAAGCCGAAATAGCCTCTTTTTTCATGGAACACTGTTATTCCTTGAAAGATAACTGACAGCAAACTCTTGGGATTTGAACTTGTCTTTTTTGACAGACTTTTTCTTGAGCGTGAACAAGGAGAGCTTGTCAAGGAAAATGATAGACATAATTTGCTGCCAAAGATAAAAGTTGGGCCTTCAAGCAAAACTTGGAATTTTGGAAAACTTGTACCTGCTAAATGAAACCTGATAGCTCCCTGATGCTTAGAGACTTTTCTAATGGGTTCATTATGTAAACAAATGTGATTTTTAAAAATCTTTTATAACCATTATTTATTAGGTCAAAAATTCACTCAATAATCAATATTTTCCAATGATTGATTCAGTATATGGCAAAATCGTACTTGGGCAAAAGGTCCATTAAGAAATTATAATTGATTTCATGAAAATAAGTTATTTTTGCTAATATGCACTGAGTTTATCAGGTATTTTAGACAAATATCTTAAATTTTTGTTTTAATTTTATTAAAAAATTATTTTAATGAATTGTGTTTCTCATTGTTATTTTATTTTCTTTTATTTTTTCTTTTTAGGGCCACACCTGCATTTTATGGAAATTGTGGGCTAGGGGTTGAATCAGAGCTGCAGCTGCCAGCCTATACCACAGCCACAGCAGCACTGGATCCGAGCAGCGTCTGCAACCTACACTGCATCTGGTGGCAATGCTGGATCCTTAACCCACCGATCAAGGGCAGGGGTCGAACCCACATTCTCACAGACAATATATCAGGTTCTTAACCTGCTGAGCTGCAACGGGAACTCCAAATCACACTAAGTTTTTTTGAGGGGGAGAGCATTCTTTTTAGGCTGCACCCGTGGCACGTGGAAGTTCCCAAGCCGGGGGGTCAAATCAAACCTGTAGCTGCCAGTTTACGCCACACCCACAGCAATGCAGGACTCAAGACGCATCTGTGACCTACACCACAGCTCAGGGCAACCCTGGATCCTTAACCCGCTGAGCAAGGCCAGGGATCAAACCCACGTCCTCATGGATACTAGTTGGGTTCATTACCATTGAGCCACAACAAGAACTCCCAAATTGCACTAACTATTGAGCGATGTTTTCAATCTCCCGAAACACTGCCCACCTCCAGAAAGCACTGGAAAAGAGTGAAGATGCCTGTGTCTCGCCTGGTATTTCAAGGACAGATTTGCAGCAAAGAAAAATATGCTGTTGAGGAAAATCTTTCAAAGCTTCCTCATTCCAGATAAATTATATTCATGCATTGCCTATTACCTAATGAGGTTGCCTTTGAACTTCCCTTTCTCAAGCCTTTTATGGGAAAGCAGTCACATTAGGGGCCCGGTCACACAGGGTACACTTGACTCATTCCGGAGAAATTTCCCACCACTGTGCCTTGGTTTGCGTTGGTTTACTGAGTTTAAATTTGTAATCAGGCATGTGTGTTGAGGCCATTCGCCGAAGGGGCTTAAGATAAACCTTTGCTGGGGCATGTAAGAGAGTGGAAGCAGGGGACTGAGGCTTCCAAAAAGTGGTACTCAAGTGATGGTCTCCTATTGAAAGGAGTAAACCAAGACAGACCCAGGTTCAATTCTGAACCACACTGAATTTCTGGAGAAAGAAAACAGATGAGTAATTGTATCAGTATTCCACTGACTGTAGAGCAAAGGGCGCTCTTATCAGGGAAAAAAGTAGAGCTTTGATTCTTGCAAATACCTTTTTTTTAATCTAAGTGTGGAGCCTGCAAAATTGATTGTCCCAATGCCCCCCTTTCCTCTTCTTCTGAGCCACCTCTCCCAACGTGATTTCTTAAGGTGTCTACTCAGTAGGTAGGGCCTCAATTTTCCATAGTGAAAATGTTTTCCTGGAGTAGCTGGGATCAGGTTAAACTGAGAGTGATTGAAAAATTAGGGAGTTCCCATTGTGGTACAGTGGAAACGAATCCGACTAGGAACCATGAGGTTGCGGGTTCAATCCCTGACCTCCCTCAGTGGGTTAAGAATCTGGCATTGCCGTGAGCTATGGTATAGGTTGCAGACTCGGCTTGGATCCCACATTTCTGTGGCTCTGGCATGGGCCAGCCGCAACAGCTCCAATTAGAACCCTAGCATGGGAACCTCCATATGCTGTGGGTGCGGCCTTAAAAAAAAAAGACAAAAGATGAAAAATTAAAATAAAAGTGGTCCAGGGAGTTCCCTCATGGCTCAGTGGGTTAAGGACCTGGCATTGTCATTGTTATGGCTCTGGTTACAGCTGTGGTTCAGATTCAGTCCCTGGCTTGGGAGTTTCCGCATGCCACGGGTGCGGCCAAAAAGTAAAAATGAAAAGTTCCATTGTGGCTCAGCAGTAACGAACCCAACTAGTATCCATGAGGATATGGGTTCAATTCCTGGCCCTGCTCCTGGGTTAAGGATCTGGCCTTGCCATGAGCTGTATGTGTAGGTTACAGACCCAGCTCAGATCCTGGGTTGCTGTGGCTGTGGTTTAGGCTGGTAGCTACAGCTCCGATTTAATCCCTAGCCTGGCAACTTCTATAGGCTGTGGGTGTGGCCCTAAAAAAAAAAAAAAGTGACTTAAGACAAAAATTTGTATAACTTGTGAATGTGGCCGATCCAGGACTGGAGCAATGACGTCATCATTATCAGGCCATCCAGGACTTCCTACCTTGATGTCCCATTATTCTCAGCAGGATTCAGCACAGCCATCCTGTCTGCATTCCAGGCAACAAGACACACCAAAAGGAGGCACGATAAGGCTACATTATCTTCTTTGGTGACTACTCCTAGATATTATACCCACTACTGCTGTTTATAGCCCCTGGTTCTCTCACTGAAGAAGACAGGGAAATAGCTATTGGAAGACAAGGAGAAGAGACTATTTCTACTCAAAGGTCATGACTACTAGCATTCAGAAGCTTCATTATTGAGAAAGAAGAGGAACAGGAATATTTAGGAATAATTAGTAATTCTATGTGTATTTTGTTGTTGTTGTTGCTGGGGGTTGAATTGGAGCTGTAGCCGCTGGCCTGCACCACAGCTCACCACAACGCCGGACCCTTAACCCACTAAGCGAGGCCAGGGATCGAACCTGCAACCTCATGGATACTAGTTGGGTTCCTTTCCCCTGAGCCACAATGGGAACTCCTTCTATGTGTATTTTTAAATCAGTTTTAGGGAAACAAACAATCACTACAGAAACTGTCATGTATATTGCAGAAGAGCAAGCAGTATTGTGGTGACATTTCGAGAGAGATGCTGCTTACTCAGTTTGCCTTCTCTGGGCCCAGCATTTAACAGTCGTGGTCAATTGTATTTCTTCCGCCACCACGGGTCTTGTCATGCCTCTAATTTATATTTTAAAAGTTTCTAAAAGGAAATTCTAAGGGTTCCCATTGTGGTTCAGCAGGTTAAAAGCCCAACAGAGTGTCTGTGAGGACGCAGGGGCAATCCTTGACCTCACTCAGTAGGTTAGGGTCCTGCATTACTGTGGCTGTGGCTGTGGCATGGGCCTGCAGCTGGTTCGACTCCTAGCCCAGGAACTTCCCTGGGCCACCGGTGCAGCTATAAAAAGAAAAAAAAATTTTAATGAAAAAAAGTTGGAATTTTATACCAACCACTGAAAGATGACCTAATGGATATACAGGGCTTTTGAAAAAATTGGCCTGCGCCCCTGCATACATTAATCGAGACGTGAAAGAGAGTATGGTCTCCTGTGATGTCTAATTCCTCCTCATTGAGGAAGTGGAAAAGCCTTAGGTGGACCTAAAGGAACCGCCTGTTTCATCTCTTGCTGGCATTGCGTTTCACTTTTCCTCTTCAGCGTCGCTTCTGTGGTAGCAGTGGTGATTTCCTGGGATTGAGCCTTGCGAGCA
Source organism: Phacochoerus africanus (assembly GCF_016906955.1). Lineage (NCBI taxonomy): Eukaryota > Metazoa > Chordata > Mammalia > Artiodactyla > Suidae > Phacochoerus > Phacochoerus africanus. The sequence continues at coordinate 8,735,993 of NC_062552.1, read as the reverse complement.
GATTGCAGTGGAGGATTCTCAGCATCTCTCCCCTCGAGAGCCAAGCGTCCCTGCTTTCCCCACGGTTCATATCAACCACTGGTGTCAGAGGTTTTCTCTCCTCCTACGAGGACGCTCTGCGGCTTGGGGATTGTATTGGTCCACCCGGGCAAAGGTTTGCTCTCGGTGTGTGTCCTCTGCTGACTCTCTGACAAGTGCTTTTGGCCAGCTTCCTCTTGGCTCTGAGGGTCCCTGAGTCTCGGAGGATTCCTGTTCTAGGGTGCCAAGAACTCCCTCCTCTGCTGGAGCCACCTGCGTGGGTGTGGAGTGGGCTGGAAGGGGCTCTCGCTTCCTCTATGAGGGACAAGTGACTCAGGACTTGGGAAGGGACACCTCCCCCCAGGTTGTGGATGGGTTTTATCGTGACATAAGCAGGCCTTCAGACCTCCCCTGAAAAACAGTCAGAAAAATGACAAAGAAATAGAAACCTGGGCTTCCTTTGTTTTTCTGCGGCACCTTGGCTCGTTTTAATGTCCCGAAGTTGATTCCATTCATCTGCATCAGAGCACCTAAGAAATGTTTGTTTGTTTGTTTGTTCTCTAAGGAAAGGTAGTTTGGGGGTTTTAAGTCACTTTCTGGAGGAGGGGTGTTCTGTACAGCAAGGCTAAGTGCACGACGTATCCTCCCTCTCAGGCCCCTAGGATAACGGCATCTGGAGTCACCATCAAAAGCCAGGACAGGCCCAGAGCGGCTGGCCAACACACGGTCCCAGTTTGAAAACTTCATCCTGCAGCAGATGAGGAAAGACACTTGGGTGCCTCTCCTTTGCTGGAAGTGACAGTCAGGGAGTTCCCATCATGGCTCAGCAGTAAGGAGTCCGACTGGTATCCCTGAGGACTCGGGTTCGATCTCTGGCCTCGCCTGGTGGGTTAAGGATCTGGCGTTGCTGAGAGTTGTGGCGTAGCTCACAGAGGCGGCTCGGATCCCGCATTGCTGTGAGCGGTGGTGTAGGCTGGCAGCTGCAGCTCTGATTCAACCCTTAGCCTGGGAATTTCCCTATGCCACAGGTAGAGCCCTGAAGAAAAGAAAAAAAAGAAAAAAGAAGAAAAAGAGTGACAATCAGAGCTCTTGTTTACTTGCTATCACTGCAAATTCTGAAATGCAACAACATGCTTTCTCATAAGATTTTCCATGCATCTATCAAAAGTCTTTACAGGACTTTTTTGTTGCTGTTGTTTTTAGGGTCACATGTGCATATGGAAGTTCCCAGACTAGGGGTCCCATCAGGGCAGCAGCTGCTGGCCTACATCACAGCCACAGCAATGCAGGATCCAAGCCGCATCTGCAACCTATACCGCAGCTCATGGCAACACTGGATCCTTAACCCACTGAGCAAGGGCAGGGATTGAACCCACATCCTCTGGATACTGGTGAGGTTTGCAGCCTGCTGAGCCACAACAGGAACTCCCTTTACCGGACTTTTTCATTTTCTCTTCCCACATAGGAGTGATTTTCAGGACTGTCACCTATCTGAAAACCCTTTTATATTTTTTGAGGATAAAGGCTTTATTTTGAGATTAATGGGTATAATATTACTCAATCTTTGTTGCAGTTAAGAAATACTGGTCTAATTAATTGGACACATACTTGGAATGTAACTTGAGCTTCTTCAAGAGAGAAGTTATATAATAAAGCATTGAGAATTTCACTGTTTTCTTTTCTTTTTTTTTAATTGCATCCTACAGATCTAGGGAAAACACATATATCAACTTCTACTTGTAAGGACAAAATCTATTTTTATTATTAATGTTTGGCATCAAAAATACTCATTCATTGGAAGACAGTCTAAGATCACATTCAACTTTGTTCTATCATGGACCAGAAAAAAAAAAATCTACCAGAAAAATACTTCTCTTTCTCAGAAGGTATGTATGTATGTATAGCTGGGTCACCTTGTGGTACAGCAGAAAATTGACAGAACACCGTAAACCAGCTATAATGGGAAAAATACCAATCATTATAAAAAAAGAAAATACTTCTCTTTCTACTTGAAATAAGGAATATGTTCTATTTCTAGGGAACCAAACAAGGACTTATTCTCTATCATTTAGTATAAAATTAAGAAAAAAACTCAGCTGTCTCAAAGATAGAATACATTTCCCCAAAGACGGATATACCATTATTTTTTATGAAATCCTGTTTTCAAGAAAAACAACGCAGAAAAACAATTGTTTAAGGGTCTGCTTATCAGGCCAACAATAAGGGTAGCTCTGTTATGATATACCCTTAATGTCCAGGAGAAACCACGGTGTCTGCTACACAGATCTGTATGACAGCAATGTCAAAGACTGGTGCTCTCCAATGTGGCAGCCAGCTCCGCGGGCACAAACCTGACGAGTATCCATGAGGATGCAGGTTCGAATCCCGGCCTCCCTCAGTGGGTTAAGGATCCGGCATTGCTGTGGCTGCAACACAGATCTGTATGACAGCAATGTCAAAGACTGGTGCTCTCCAATGTGGCAGCCAGCTCCGCGGGCACAAACCTGACGAGTATCCATGAGGATGCAGGTTCGAATCCCGGCCTCCCTCAGTGGGTTAAGGATCCGGCATTGCTGTGGCTGCAACACAGATCTGTATGACAGCAATGTCAAAGACTGGTGCTCTCCAATGTGGCAGCCAGCTCCGCGGGCACAAACCTGACGAGTATGCAGGTTCGAATCCCGGCCTCCCTCAGTGGGTTAAGGATCCGGCATTGCTGTGGCTTTGGTGTAGGCCGGCAGCTGTAGCTCCGATTCAACCCCTGGCCTGGGAACCTCCATATACAGCAGTGCGGCCCTGAAAAAGACAAAATAAAATAAAATAAAATTCCAATGATTTGAAATCAAATAAATTGAAACATCCAGTCCATTGCTCTTATGAGCCACATCTCAAATGCTCGGTTGTCACCTCCAATTACGGACTACCACTCTGCCGAGCACAGAGTCCATCTTCAGCATTGCAGACAGTGCTACTGGACAGTCCTGTTCCAGGGTCTCCTCTAGTACAGATGATCCGTTCAAAGAAGAGCTCAACCAATAGACCTCCCAGAACGAGAGCCCAGCAAGGAAGCAGAAGAGGAGCAGCTTTGAAACAAACAGGCACCGTCTTGGTGTCACATAGTAACCTTCCATGGAAAGAAGACCCGTTTCTGTGCTTCCTCTTTTTATAGAACTTTAAAACCCTTTAGGGGTTTCTTTTTTGGTGGATGGAAAGGGACCAGGAAGTCATGAACTCTGTTGATGTATCTCCTTCAGGAAAACAGAGACGCACATCTCCGCCCCAAATCATCATTCTTAGGAAATGCTAGTGAGCATCTCTGGGTGCAAGTCATCGTGTTATTAAAGTTAGCAGCAGATTCGGTTGAGAATAGGAAGGAAGCCCAGGACGACAGACTTTCACAGGAAATGGAGAAAACCGAGATTCTTGACTCAGGTTTTCTGCAGTTGCGTTGTGGGCTGCTTTAGAACCATCCACCTTTCAGTGACATGCAACCCCCACGTCTCCAAATGAGCTCACCGAGACCCTGAGACAAAGAAGTAATTTGCCCAAGGATCCTTACGAGGTCACTTGCCATGGCCCAGGACTGGGGCAGAGTCTCCCTTCTAGTAGGATTTTACCCACATTGCTGCTACCTCCTCACCTTACATACTAGCCAAACAGACACCCCGACCCTCCCCCCTTTGAAACAAATTCTATGTGAAAAATAATTACTGTTTAAAGAAGATATAATACCCAGGTTGGGGGAAAGCACTACAGTTGTGCAAATGAGTATTTGCCAAATATCTCTGCCTGGCTGTGTTTCTTTGTGAAATGATGTTGAGTCCGGCCACTTGCTCAGGTGCTATCTGGCCACCCTCAAAACCCCTCACCTCTGGCCATCTCAGAGAGAGAGAGGATGCCGCCAGTGAAGTCTCCACCTCTAAGAACAGACTCTCCTTAAGCACAGACACCTTGGGGAATGGGGTGCTTCTGGCACCCCACAGGAATTTCAGGGAAGACTCTAGCGGCTTCTGATTGGATTGAAAGCCTGGAGCCACAGCCCCCAGAAGAGAGAGCTTTGAGGCGGGCCCTGCTCTGCGCCTTGGTTTGGGGGATCAGCAGAGCAGTGGTTAGGAGCAGAGACTTTGTGTCAAAAGGGTTTGACTTCCAATCCAAGCATGTGATTGGGTCGCTCCATGACCTCAGCCTCAACCTCCAAATTTGAAATAAGATCCGTTACCCTGTGATTTTTTTGAAGGGATTAAACTTGTTACTATTAATGTAGTATTTTGGTGGCAGAAACATGAAACTCACGCCCCCATGAAAGGTGATGCCATTGTCACCAGGTCTGAGAACCCCCGGAAGGTGGGGAAGGACACTCTGGGTCTCCTGCCTCCCTCCCTGGAGGCAGCCTTCAGACCTCCGCTTCTCTGCCACCGGCTGAGGGAGCATCTCCCGTTTTAGCTCTCAGATTCTGCTACTTTAATAAATGCGTCAGACCACAAGGGGGTGCTTTATTCTAAAGTTTGATATGAGGAGGCTTTTCCAACCATACAAGTGAATAGCCAAGTGCATTCAGCATCATTATCAAGCGTCAACTTCCTAACCCTGACACGAGCATCCAGGTAGGCTCCCGCCCTCTGTAACCTATGAGCAAGGAGCACAGGGCGCCCATGGAGAACCGAGTCCCTCTTGTCTCTGCCAGGGAGGAAGGGGAAGATAGCTTCAGCAAAGCCGACGCCTGTATCTGGTTTCTTTTTCTACCGCATTATGTAAACCTCTGACAAACCTACACACCCGTTAGGTGGTTTCCCCCTATTTCTGTCTTAGTCCCCTGCTGAGCAATGGTTCACAAGGGTGCAATGATGAGAAAGCGAAGGAGGGTGTCCTGGTGTCCTCCACCCAGCAGTGGTGACCAGACCACTTCCCCCTTGTAGCGCAGTGACGGAAGGCTTTGGCCGTGAGTACAGATCATGAGGTTCTGTGAGTAAAGCAGATGCCCACACTTCTTAGTGTGCACCTTGCCAACATGCACACCATCGGGTCTCACTGAGTTAGCATCACACCAACAAGAGCCATCCTGCCCATTGGGTTAACTCCCTTGGATTGGTAGAGCAGTATCTAAAGGACTTTGCAGCCAGTGTGTAGCCATCATTGAGAGACAATGTGGAATTGGCAGGTCTGGGTCCTAGGCCAGGCTCCGTCACTACCTGGCTGTGTGACTTGGGGCGATTCCTTGAACGCCGTTCACCTGTCAAATGGTGAGCCAGGAAGGCAGGTAGAGGAGATGCTTTCTAATGTCCTCTTCAATCCCAGCAGCCTGGAAGTCAGGCTCCTTTCTCCCGCATCAGCTAAGTTTGGGGCTATTGCGGAGGCTGGGAGGGTTTTGAGGGGGATCCAAGACAAAACCAAGCAAAGACAGTGAGAAGTCGGGGAACGGCAGGAAGAGGATGGAGTGAGGAAGCGCTTGGCTCGGAGGGAGAGCGCTGCAGAGAGAAGAACCCAGATCCTGCAAACGGGGGCTAAGACATCAAGGCAAAGTGGGAGGATCTGTACCATGGCTTCTGCAAAGGGGAAAGGCGGGGGAGGTTTTCTTTGGATCCAGGCAGAGGATTAGCCTGAAGCTAGTTTTCTAGCTGATCCTCTGATAACAGCTTTCTAAAGGCTTGTGGTGACATCTTTACCAACTCCTCTGACCTTTTAATCCTTCTGAAAGTGACCTGCCCCCTCTCTCCCCTAATGAGAACAGAGGCAAAGAAAAGAAAGTTTGCCGCCAGCTGCTCCAAGAACATTCGGTTGATTTTCTCATTGCTTTTCAGGCTGCGCCCAACAACCTTCCCTATAAAATACTGAAAACGCCTGCACCCGAGTCACAGCACCTGCGGTCAACCAGCTGCCCCACGAAGAAACCTCTTCGAGCGGTTTCCTTCAGTCCAGTGGTATTTTGAGTGAGAAAATCGGGACCACTGCGCATCAACTTCATTGTCGTAGACTCACTTTCACTTTAATTAAGAAATTCATACATTTTTCTTCTAATAAAACCCCGAACACATGGTGGAAGGCACAGGGGATGCAAGATGAGCTGGACAGCACCAGGCCACTTGGCTCAGAGAAAAGACAAGGCAAGTTTGCTGCCTTCCACCAGTTACTGAATTTGGACGAGAGCTGCATTTGTCCTTTTGAAAGGATCTGACTCAGCTTCTTCGAATTTTATGAGCACTCTGGTCCTGCTATTTGAGAATCATATGACCCTTATTTATCTGATACTGGACATTTTATTGTTGGGTGAAAAAAATAAACTCAATTACTAAAAATGTGAACAGACTTCCCAGGGATCTAGTCAGATATATGCATTTATGGAGACTGCGATCACGTCACCAGAAATCATATATATATATACGTATAAAATATATATAATGTACACAGCATATATTAAGATATATAACATATTTTAAGATACATATTGATATACATATAAAATAATATCTATTATATATTATTATAATATATAATATATGTATATTAGATGTTATATTCTAAGAGATTACATAAAAATGGTGAAGAATTGTTCTCTCAGAGAAAATGTCCAGATGTTACCCTTTCTTTAATTCATGTGCTAATGCCTTCTCTGTGGTTTTGAGTCTACAGATTTTTTTGGAAGAACTTGTTTCCATCCAAATTCATCACTAAATACATCAGACTTTTACGGGGGATAAAATCTTACCAAAAAGAAGGGGTTACCCGTGGTGCAGCTTGAGCGAGATCACTAAGTAAAAACTAAAGGAATAAATCAGACAAGCACGTTATTCCAAGAAAACAAGGTCAGGGGCACAATGTCTTTAAATTTCACCCGTTCCCTTTCTGTTTAATAAAATAAATTTATAGCTTTAACCTATGACTCCACAGATAATCATGTGTTTTCTTTTGCAAGGGTTGTCGAGTAAGCCCCTGAAGTATTTTCATTTCGCTTCTGTTCAGAGCACGACCCTGGAAGAATCCAGAAATCAAATTATACGCTAGTTCTAGTAGGAGGAAAGAAATCATTTTTAATCATCAAACCTGAGCAGCAAATTCATATGGGAACTACGAGAAGCACGTGTTTTAAGTGGATTTCATGACAGGACTTTTCCATCCATTTTCAGATTTGGTCATTCCTTTAAATCAATGAATTTATCTTTTCCAGATAAGAATGGATTTGACTTTTGAGCTATTGACTTGGAATGTTGATGATTCCTCGGTCTTTAAAGTGAAAGTGCCTATCAAAGAATGTGGCTCCCAGAAGCCCTTGCCTGCCGTCATGGCTCAACCTGTTCCATCACTCATCACAAGCAGGAGCTCCGAGCTGCTGTAGAGGCCGGAGGGCCGGGGTTCAACCAGCTGAAAGTTCACGGCAGCTTCTGGACTGTCTAATCTCACAGCTTACTGTCTGGCTATACATCTAGCTTTTATTAAAATGTAATTACGCGTACCTGGAGAGAAAGCTCCCGTATTATGGCAAGTCACTTTTCACACTGGGAGATCTGCAGATAGGCTGCTGGAGGTGCCAGGAATTCCTTCCTCCACCTTGGGCTAGCTCCCTACTCTCTGGTCCTGTACGGCTCACAAATCATTCTCAACAACCTCCTGGGTCTCCACAAAAAAAAGCCCAGTTCCTTCCTCTCACCCTTTTTTCTACCATCCGCAAAAGGCCCCATCCCTTAAGAGAAAGAAACAAAACAAATACAGGAAAGTCCACCTACTTGCTGAAATGTACTTGGAGCCCTCGAGTCAATACTCACAGCACTTTCACGGTGATTCATGGACACACGCCGGACAGGGGAGCGTGTGAGTTACCAGTGTCCTCAGCTGGATGAGACCATGCATGGCCTTCTTGTTTCAGTTCTCATACTCAGAGAAAGGGTCCTTTTTGCAATCTCTTCAGTGCCACATTCTTTGCATTTCTGTGCTTTTTTTTTTTTTTTTTTTGGAGTGATTTCACTGTTTAAAACGGCCCCCAAGCATAACATTCAGCGTTCCTCAGCACAAGAAGCCTTGTGGGATGTGCCTTGCAGAGAAAATATGGGTGTTCCATAAGCTTCGTTCAGGTATGAGTTATCGTGGTGTTGGGTCTGAGTTCAATGTCAATGGGTCAACATGATACGTTTTGCAAAGTGTCCTTCAACAGAAACACACATTAAACAAGGTTAGGTATCGGTCGATCGATGAAATCGTGACCAGAGGCTCACAGGAACCTAACCTTTATTTCCCCTGGGAACAGTGCTTCAGCGCTCACTAATTCAATGTCCACGGCAACTTTATAGAACACGTACCACCAATGAGGAGGGTCAGTTGTAATTACCACTGGTGGCTTTTCTGTTTCCCAAAATGCATGCACCTGCCTTTCCTTTTTTCTTTTTTCCCCAGAAAGGAAACTGTTCAGAGAGGGGGACCAATACTTTATAAAGAGTGAAAAAGAATCCTAGGATAAACATGAAAAGGGACGGGGGTTTGTGGAGTTCACAGGAGAAATGCTTGTTCAGAGCCTTTCCAACCTCTATGCCGACAGAAGAGACCAGAGAAGAGAGAGTGGTCCCGTAAAGCAGATGAGATTGTGTTGAACGCAATGGAACATTTTACCCATCAGGGTGATGAAACTTCAGGATGTGGGTGGGGTTCCTTCCCTAGAGGGTTTCCAGGAAAAAAAAAGAGAAACTGACACTAATTCACAAAACTGTTCGACTGAATTTCAAAGTTCTGAAGCCGGCTCTCAGCCTGGCTTTTTATAGCCCTGGGATCCTATGAATAGCATCCCCTTGCAAGGGGCCCTGCTTAGCCGGGAGTCAAGGTCTGTGAGGAGGGAATGTTTTTACCCAGGACGGAATTAACTCATCTAAAGAAGCCCATATAGGGTTTAAAGCTAGGCCACTGGGCATATTCTGACCAATATTTTCCAGATTGCATTTTCTGGAAAGTGAGGTTTTTATTTCATGGGGGGGGGGGGTGTATGTGAGTGTGTGTGTTGTGTGTGTAAGTGCAATTTTCTGTTATTAACAGTAATCTCTTGTTCCTGTTACCTGCCCTTTGTTGCAAAACTGCTCAATATCCCAGCTCCCCTCCTCACCTCCTCAGAGTACTTTTCTCAGGGTTCCTTGAGATGCTGCCTCCCGGGCCGAGTCCTCAGTTTTGTCCCCCAAGTAAAACATAACTCTCAGCTTTTAGGTTGTGCACACTTTTTTAGCCAATGATGGTCAGGATTATCATTTCATTTCATAGCAGAGTTCATATTTCCTGGTCCCCGGTTTTGTTTTGTTTTGTTTTTTCATTTGGCTGCCACAGCTATGTGTCTGTCAGGTGAACGAGCAAGTTGGAAATGCATTGGAAATGTTAGCTTTCTGGCTTCTTTGGAATCACTAGAGTTTTAAACACCAAACTTGTGACTGCAGGAATTTACTTTTCCTTATAACGTCATATGTAATGTCTCTTTGTTTGCTTTTATGGCTGCACCTGTGGTACATGGTAGCTCCCAGGCTAGGGGTCCAATCGGAGCCAACAGCTCCCATCTTAGGTCACATCCACAGCAACACCAGACCCCAGCCACCTCTGCAACCTACACCACAGCTCACAGCAACGCCGGATCCTTAGTCCACTGATGGAGACCAGGGATTGAACCTGCATCCTCATGGATACTAGTCAGGTTCGTTACTACTGGGCCACCACGGGAACTCCAGGTTGGAGTTCTTCATTACAGCTAACAGGAGCCACTCTAGACAAGCAGAAAAGGATGTGTTAAAATTATAGCTGGCTCCATGTTTTAAAGAGGCCTCAAGAAAAAGACTCTGGACAAAAATTCCAATATCAATGCCCCAAACCACGTTACAAAACTAGGGCCACGGAGGGAGCTGCTGCCTTTGTCAAGGTGAGAATCACATCTCCTCCTCCAGGGCCCCTCCCCTCTTTCACTGCTCACACACCAGCAAGAAAAACCGGAGTTCCCGTCGTGGCACAGTGGTTAACGAATCCGACTAGGAACCATGAGGTTGCGGGTTCGGTCCCTGCCCTTGCTCAGTGGGTTAACGATCCGGCGTTGCCGTGAGCTGTGGTGTAGGTTGCAGACGCAGCTCGGATCCAGCGTTGCTGTGGCTCTCGTGTAGGCCGGCGGCTACGGCTCCGATTCAACCCCTAGCCTGGGAACCTCCATATGCCACGGGAGCGGCCCTAGAAATAGCAAAAAGACCAAAAAAAGAAAAAAAAAAGAAAAAGAAAAACCCACCTCCTGCATGTATGCCAGGCGGAATCTCAACCACTTTTAGAACCCACTTTCCAGGGAGCCTGGAAAAGGTAGTTGTAGACTTGGTCCCAGCCTTCTAGAAGGCAGGTGAAATGCATGCAGAGGGAGGCCACTCAGTTAGCCATAGGGAAAGAGGATGGAGCTATCAGAAGGCACAGGGGGCGAGATCTGCTTTAGGCTGGCCAATAAAGCAAGACTGTTATGAAGATGCTGCCTTTAAACTAGATATAGAAGAAGGAATAGGATTTAGTCAGTGTGTGCAAAGGCCCTGTGGTAGAAATTTGGCCATGACAGCAAACAAGAAAGAAAAAGAGAATGTGGGCGGGGAACATTGAACAAAGCCTGAGAGTCCTTGGAGAAGGGAACGGTTGATATGCAGGGCCTGGTGGACCCGGGTATGGACTCAGGTCCTTTATTCGACCTGCAATGGAGGCCCTGCTCCCCACCCCCTACAACCTGGATCCATAAAAGGGCATTGTTATTTTGCATTACATAACTACATGACATAACAAAATGTTGTAATTTATGGTTAATACTCACTGCAGCAAGAAACAAAATATCTGCCCAAAAGGGATTTAAATAACTTCTTCTTTCTACCTAATAAAAAGCCCAGAGACAAGCATTTCCAAGACTGGTTCAGTTGCTCAACGATGGCCAGGATCTGGGTCAGCTTCTTCATGATCCTGGGGCTGTTCCCACATGGTCACAAGACAGCGGCTGCAGTGCCAAGCATCGCATGCTTCCTCCATGAAAAGAAAGAACAAGGAGAAACTGCTCCTTGGAAATTAGGAAAAGACGATATTTTCCTAAAACCCTCAAGTTCCTTTGGCCAGAACTGGGAGCCATGGCCCTGGCGAGCTGGCAGATACACCAGGAAAATGATTCTCTGCCCTTGTCAGACTCTACAACGGGAGGCAAGCTCTGCCAAGAGAGGGGAGGAAGGCATGGCTTTTGATGGGAAGCTGTAGCAAATTCCAGAGCTGTATTTTATTACAGCACCTTCTGCACACACTCCTGCCATCCACAGAGGATAAATGAGCATCTCAGAGCTAGAGATGACCAAGAACCAGAGTGATGTTAGCCTGGCTAGAGAAAGGCACAGAATGGCTTGGTTAAACTAAATCCACACTCGCCTAAATCAATCGTTTGTTTTTTTTTTTTCTGCATGACTTAGAAACTTTGTTCATAAATCTATCCCTAAGCATACTCATAGGTGATGCGAATCATTGATGCAGTGCCATCCTGGAAGGAGCCATGAGCCTGGGCGGGGCTAGGCTTACCTGCACCCTGTGTCTACCTGGGGGCTTTCAGACGACTCTCCTTGGACTCCTGCCTTGCCATTTGGCCACCCGCATGCATTCATGTGTGCCAGCCACCCTTTCCCCTTTCTACCTGCCAGGGTGCTGGTGTAAGAGGATTCTACCTGGACGACTGTGCCCTTTGCAGTTGTTATTATTAAAGATGAATCTTTCCTCTTTCTCAGACCAGGAGCAGAATGTTACCTCTTCACGGCTTCATTCTTTCATCACCTCAGAACTGTTCCAAGTTTGTCCCTCCCCCAGGGCGGCGCTAGGTCGGAGTTCCCAGTTGCTGTTTGCACAGGAGAGAGAGGCAGGCAGGCAGGTGCCGCCCCCCAGATACTTGTTATTTTCTGTTTCTTTCTCATGCTTATTGGCACATGCTAATGACCCTGTCAGACCCCCAGGCGATGACAAATCTGGAGTGCTACCCTCTTGCCCACTAAGATGGAGTGGTGCGTAGCCATCAGCCTCTTCTGTTCTCATCACAGACTTGGCCTATTGTATTCTCAACTCCCTCTATCAAATCCCTGCTCAGGCTGCTCTCCTTCTGGGAGAGCAGGGTTTACGGCTGTCTCTGCGGCTGACGGTGCGGTTTGGTGACTCCAACTGCCAGAGGGGCTTATTGTTAAGTAGAACAGACTTCACTCCGGAGACTGATTTGCCAAATGTCCAGTGGAAGGTGTAGGGAGACGGGAAGAGGGGCAGCCGGGGGAGGGGGGGGGAAGGGGGGAAGGAACGGAAAGGAGAATTTCTACTAAACCCTTCAGTGAAAGGAAAGATGAATTGGAGACTCTCATGCTCTGTCTTTAATGTTGCAAAGTCATTGTCTGCTCTCCTGCTCTCAATCCCAGCTGGCTGCACCGCCACTTGCAGCTTTATTGTGCGAAACTCCACCTGACACCTCACCCCTCCCCGCTCCGTGATTGTGATTCTGGAGGCTGGTGTGAATGACGAAACGAGGGTAGGAGGAAGGAAAGAGAAACTGGGAGAGAGGCAGATGGAAAAGGGAAAATGAAAGACGGGTATCAAAAAATACAGTCATGACACCATTACCTCATTACATTGAAAAGCATGTGAAACTGAAAAGGATATCCTGTAGAGGGATCTGCAAATGAAAGAATAAAGACATGAGTGGGAAAGACAGGCACGGAGCCCTGAGAGCCTTTATCCAGGGGCTGCAACGGCCCAAAATAAATAAATAAAAGAGAAAATATCTGTGTATAGGCACTGGCAAGCACTGTATACATATTAGTTGTCTTTATTATCCTCATAATATTTTTCTGGGAAATTGCTCGAGATTGGGAGACATTAGGTGATTCAAAGCTCTCATCGAATTTAATGGAACATGTAAATCAAAAACTAAAATAATGAATTACTACTGTCCTGTTTCTCCTATTGAAATATCAATATTAATAAAGCACAGACTTAAATAATTATTACGGACTTTCCTTCCTTCAGGTAATCAAGGATTGCTTCCTCCAAGGCAGAAAAATCTGTACGCTTTTATTATTATCATTTGGGGGGGAGGGGCAGTGGCCGAGGGTATTTCTAAAATTGTTAATCACAGGAGTTCCCGCTGTGGCTCAGCGGTAACAAACCCGACCAGTATCCATGAGGATTTGGGTTCATTTGATCCTTGGCCTCCATCAGTGGGTTATGGAGCCGGTGTTGTGGTGAGCTGCGGTGTAGGTCACAGACGTAGCTCCCATCTGGCATTGCTGTGGCTGTGGCGTGGGTCACAGACGTGGCTCAGATCTGAATTGTCGTGGTTGTGGCTGTGTGGCGTAGGCCGGCAGCGGCTGCTCCGATTCGACCACTAGCCTGGGAACTTGCAAATGCCACAAGTATGGCCCTAAAAAGACAATTAAATAAAAGAAATAAAATAACAAAATAAAATAAAAATTAATCACATAGTAACACCCTGCAGTGGATATCTGCATAGTTACTACCATGTGAAAAGTGCTTGCTCGGCATCAAATTATCAAACAAACAAATGTGCACACCATCTCATTTAACTTTCAAAATAATCCTGATATATTATCATCATCCATATTTTACAGTTGAAGAAACCAAAGCCCAAAGAGATCCAATAACCTGACCCACAGCGAGTGGGTGGCAAGCTGATTTCAAAGCAAGGTCTGCAGTCTTCCCCACCAGGGTCCTTAAATTTAGACTCCTGATTGCACAATAGTTATGAAATTCCTAAACGAAGGATCAGATCTAAAGGTGGCAGCCCCAGTCTGCTTCAGAGGCTGTTTCTCAGCTGTGGTGACGCAATGTATCAAGTAGAAGAATGTGCAAACTGTAGGAAGTCGGTGGAAATCTTTGGTTTATTATTAGCATAGGGAATTTAAATAATCAATCAGAAGAGATCAAGGCTGAGGGAAACCATTAAGCATAATAATGAAAAATATATTTATTGAGCCCTCATATGCCACCCGACCGCACAGACATTTAAAAATTAAATGAAGACATGGTTCCTGACAAGGTCTTTTTAATAGAGAGCTTAGTGGAGTTAAATCCGTCTTCAGCAGGTGCATACCTTCCCATGTGCGCACTGCAGAAATCATCTTTGGGAATTAAGAGCTCAGGCTAAAATGAAACCCCACAACGGGCAATGCAAACGAGGCGACTATCCACCCAGGTGTTGGCAATCTCTACTCATCAGGGATGATTTGTCTCACTTTAAAAAGTCAGCAGAATCAGAACAGATTTTTCTCTAAATGCTTCTGATACTCCGATGTGACATTTTTTCCATAGGATCCAATTTCCTCGCATTTTACTTGATCAATGTTGGCAACCCCCTCAGTTTATTAATGGGGGGGGTGTTGACAGGTTAATGACAGGAGGAAATGAATGCACATTAGAGACCTAGCTGAACACTCTGACTTGTAATCAACTTTTGTTTTTGGTAAAGGCTGCATGTGTGGCATATGGAAGGTCCCAGGCTAGGGGTAGAATGGGAGCTGCAGCCCGCGGCCTACACCACAGCCACAGCAGTGCAGGAGCGGAGTCTCATCTGCAACCTACACCACAGCTCACGGCAATGCCAGATCCTTAACCCCCTGAGCAAGGCCAGGGATTGAACCTGTATCCTTGTGGTTACGAGTCAGGGTCGTTACCACTGACCCACGACAGAACTCCCTGCAATCTCCTTTAACAGTAAATGATTTGCTCCCGGGTTCTCATTCACCTGTTGGGCAAAGGGTTTGGCCAAGAATGAAGAGAGACTCGGGCCTCTTAGCTAGGCATGGAGTCCAGCCTCGGCCTTTCTAGAAACTTGGCAAGGCCTAATCCGAGTGTATAAAATACTGAATACTAAACACAGCATATTCGTTTCCTAGGCCTGTCGTAATAAAGCATCACAAGCTGAGCGGCCAAAACCAAGCGTCCACGTTCTGGAGGCTCCAAGTCCATGGTCAAGGTATCGGTGGGACATGCACCCTGTAGAAGTGCTGGGGAAGAAACTTCTCCAGGCCCCTTTCCTGGCGCCTTCTCCCCGTGTGTGTGTTTCCGTGTCCTTTGTACGAGGACATCAGCCATATGGATTAGGACCCACCCCAATGAGCTCATTTTAACTTGATTCCTTCTATAAAGACTCTTGTCTCCAGGAGTTCCCATCATGGTTCAGCCGTATGGAAGCCACCTGGTATCCATGAGGATGCGGGTTGGATCCCTGGCCTCGCTCAGTGTTGCCGTGGGCAGTGGTGGAGTTTGCAGACGTGGCTCGGATCTGCTGTGGCTGTGGCTGTGGCGTAGGCTGGCAGCTGTAGCTCCGATTCAGCCCCCAGCCTGGGACCCTCCATAGGCTGCAGGTGTGTGGAACATGTTTACTGATTGGCGGGTGGGAACAATTCAACCCATGACACTCAGTGTATTACTATCCCCTTGATGCCGCCTCTAGCAGCCGGGGTTGCCGAGGGAAAGAGGGAGGTACCGTGTTGTATAGCAAAACGTGGGCTTCAGCGTCATGCAGATCTGTGTCTAAATCTTCACTTGACCATCTACGAGTTGTGGCCTCAGGAAAGTCACTGGTATTAATTTCTCAAAAATTGGTCAAAACAGCCTTCAAAAATTTTATTTATTTTAATTTTTTTAATTTTTAAATTTTTTTTCCTCTCTTTTTGCCTTTTCTAGGGTGGCTCCTGCGGCATATGGGGGTTCCCAGGCTAGGGGTCAAATCAGAGCGGTAGCCACTGGCCTACACCAGAGCCACAGTAACTCGGGATCTGAGCCGCATCTGTGACCTACACCACAGCTCACAGCAATGCTGGATCCTTAAGCCACTGAGCAAGGCCAGGGATCGAACTCACAACCTCATGGTTCCTACTTGGATTCGTTAACCACTGCACCGTGAAGGGAACTCCACCTTCAAAAATTTTAAAAGAACTCCTCTAAAAGTAATTTATTTTGGAGTTCCCACTGTGGCTTAACAAGATCAGTGGCCTCTCTGGAGGGCTGGGACACAGGTTCAATACCCAGCCTGGCACAGTGGGTGAAAGGATCTGGTGCTGCATCTCACGTTGCCACGGCTGGATGAAAAGTGGCCCAGGACCGGGCCGAGAGCAAATCGTTTTGGCTGGGGGATTTTTTTTTTTTTCTTTAAGATTTAGAAATATGCCTGTTGCTGAAATTCACCCTGCATGCAGCTTTGCAAATTGCTCTTGAAGCACATTGCCTGGGACAGAAGGGAAGCGTGGGGAGGCGGGGGAGATAACAGAGTGGGTGGGGCGGGGGTGGGGAGAGGGTGAAGATGCAAAGGAGGAAGAGAGGAGAGGAGGCAGGAACACCCACCAGACGCTGAGCCGTGTGTCAAGCGGGGGGCCACACAGATGGGGAACCAGGGGCGCCCAGGAGAAGCCCTGTATCTGGTGGCCTGGGACGGGCCCTTATCACCAATGGTACAAAATAGCAAGGCCACCTTCCTTCTTGTCAGGCTGGCTGTCAGCTTGGACGAGTGCTGCAAGTGCCTCTGTTCCGCATTCTCATTTATGGGAAGAAAGGCTTTTCTCTGAACCCCTGAACTCCGCTTGCCCAATGGTAGCAAGAGCAGCAGTGAGACTTCGAGATGTGCGGTCCCCTTCAGAGGCATTTTCTATCCTCGGGACACAGTCACTTAGCTCCATGTCAGTTCGTTTGCTCACCGGCTTGTAAAGGTCCAGATAAATTATTTTCCCAAGGGCTCTTTTGGCTTCTTCCTGCTGTTCCAGCAGAGGAAGTAATGGCTCACGAGTGACACTGTGTGCCTGTGTCACCCCAATAATAATAAAGAGCCCGGAGTTCCCGTCGTGGCGCAGTGGTTGATGAATCCGACTAGGAACCATGAGGTTGCGGGTTCGGTCCCTGCCCTTGCTCAGTGGGTTGACGATCTGGCGTCGCCGTGGGCTGTGGTGTGGGTCGCGGATGCGGCTCAGATCCCACGTTGCTGTGGCTCTGGCATAGGCTGGCAGCTACGGCTCCGATTAGACCCCTAGCCTGGGAACCTCCATGTGCCGTGGGAGCGGCCCAAGAAATGGCAAAAAGACAAAAAAAAAAAATTAAAAATTAAAAATAAAGAGCCCAACCGGAGGGGGTGAGAGGGCGTTTGGGGTTAGTGGATACAAACTCATATATAGGATGGATAAATGAGAAGATCCTACCGTATAGCACAGGGAACTAGATTCAGGACCCTGAGATAAACCATAACGGAAAAGAGTAGAAAAAAGAATGTATATACGTGTATATGTCAATCACTTTGCTGTAGAGCAGAAATTAATAAGTTGCTGTAAAATAAATTTTAAAAATAAATAAATACATTAGCAGTCAAACCGAAAGGCCAGAAAGCAGAGGCGCACTCGCTCCACACGATGCGCTTCTTGGCTTGCGATTCCAAATGTTTCAAAGGAAACAGGTCGTGGAATCTATGACAAATGAAAACTCTGCTGGCTGCTACCCTTCGCTGGTCTCAAACAAGAGCCCGTGCTTTTTTTTTTTTTTTTGGTCTTTTTAGGGCCAAACAGAGGCACATGGAAATTCCCAGGCGAGGGGTCAAATCAGAGCTCCAGCTGCCGGCCTGCACTACAGCCACAGTCACACCAGATCTAAGCCTTGTCTGCAACCTACACCACAGCTCACGGCAACACTGGACCTTTAACCCACTGAGGGAGGCCAGGGATCGAACCCTCGTCCTCATGGATTCTAATCGGGTTTGTTACGGCGGAGTCATGACGGGAACTCCAAGAGCCCATGTTTATTGGGTGATGGTGCTCAGCCATCCTTCCTCAAGCCGACCCCAGCATCTGCCTGTGGAATATGTCCTTATCAGCATTCAAAGTCACCACATTCCAAAGCCATCTTTCCAGCACAGGCAGTGTGAAGCGATGCTTCTATATAAGGTCATTTCCAGCTGCCAAAGGGGTGCTTTCGGTGACAAAGCTTCATGTGTCAGACCATCCTCCCCACGCATCAAGGGCAGGAGGAAAAGCCTTCTTCTCTGCTGAGATCTTGTGGAAGCTGGACCACAAAATGCAGAAATGTGCTGCATTAATGATGTCTGACATCCACGTGTGTGTGACAACCAGAAAGACATGCCCTTTTTTGGAATCGAGAAAGCCAAATCTTTGAGGAAGGCCGGGCACAGCTCACAAATGCACATCCTGTTCATTTTGTCGATTTGAAGAGGTGCCTCTGTGATGACTTCGTTTTCAGAAAACTGAAGCAGGGCGGAGCTCTGATTTCTGGGTAATTTACCAGTAACTGGAATTTTCTGACATTTACCTTGAGGTTCACTGCAGAGGGTGGATCAAAGCAGACAGAGAGATCCAGCCCCCACGGCGTCTGATGAACGTTGTGGAGTGGAATGCATTTACCTTCCTTGGCATACGTTTTTAAACTTAATATTACAATGAATTTGCCTCTTCTGGAAATGCACCAGCTCTTTAATATTCAAAGCATTTGTTTGCAACATACTCTGCAATATTCAAAGCATTTGTCTGCTGGATATAAAAGGTTTGGAAAAAGAGAGAGAATGCAGGAAGAGACGAAATGATTCAGAAATATCCTAAATCAGTCACAGAGGGAAATGAAAAAGGGACGGTCATTGCCTAACGCAGACAATAATTTTGCATTACTGAAAACATAGCAAGAAAAACGAGAAATGCACAGCAAATTATGAAATAGAATACATCTCTCAAAGGCATAAAATATGGGAGAAAAGACTCTCCATCTTCGAAGATAGCAGAAAATAAAAATTGTGCACTGTACTAAAAAGTGTTCAAAATATTTTTTTTACTCCTAGGCAACACTAGACAATATGGATTTAGAGCAGTATTTTTCCAAATCACTGAATTATAGAAAAATAAGTGCAGAGGGAACCGTTTTGGGTGGAACACATTGGGATGTCTTTCTACTTCCTTTTATCCTCCAAGTCAGCACAAGCTTATTTTAGCATCATTCTCCTGAGACTCCCAGACACAGCCATAAAACCAAACTATAAGAAGTTTTCTGTAAACATCTTAGAAAGAAGCAATTAAGAAATTTTTTTTCTCCAAAGGAACTTCTCAGAGGTCTCCTGGTGGCTCAGCAGTAATGAACCTGAATAGTATCCGTGAGGACATGAGGATGTGGGTTCGATCCCTGGCCTCACTTGGTGGGTTAAGGATCTGGCATTACCGTGAGCTGTGGTGTAGGTTGCAGATGTGGCTCAGATCCCACGAGGCTGTGGCTGTGGTGTAGGCTGGCAGCTGTACCTCCAATTCAACCCGTAGCCTGAGAACCTTCATATGCTGCAAGTGCAGCCCTAAAAAGCAAAAAAAAAAAAAAAAAAAGAAAAAAAGAAAAAAGAAGGGAACTTCTCATATTGGAAATACTTGAGTTGTTTTTTCACCTCCACAAACTAAGCTTAAGCTTCAACTTACCACAAAGTGGGTGGGCCTCATCCGATCAATTGACAGCCAAAAAGACCGATTGCCTTGGAAAAGAATATTCGGCTCACAACCTCTGTATACTTGACTTCGAGGCTTTCCTTCTGGTCAACCCTGTAGATTTTTGGACTTGCCAGCCTCCACAATTGCGTGTTCCGAATTCATTAAGATCAGTCTCTCTCTTCATATAAACACGCACGGACACACACTACTGGCTCTGTTTCCCTGGCGAGCCCTGATGAACACCGCCTCTAACAGTCTCTCCTCAATTCAGCCTCAAAACGATCCTTTAAAAGCTGTCCGACTTTGTCCCTCTTCTGCTCATGATCCTCTGGCGGATCCCATCTCACTCAGCGAAAAGGCCATATGCTCCTTTCACAGACCTGCAAACCACCTGCAGCGTGGTATGTCCGCATTGTAAGCCTGTGGTCTCATCCGCTGCCCTTCCTCTGCTGCAGCCGCCCTGGCCTGCCTGCTGTTCTGTGAGGCTCTATTTGCCCTTGCTACTCCCCTGCCTAGAACATTC
The DNA here is from genome assembly GCF_016906955.1 of Phacochoerus africanus. NCBI lineage: Eukaryota > Metazoa > Chordata > Mammalia > Artiodactyla > Suidae > Phacochoerus > Phacochoerus africanus. The sequence goes on along the minus strand of NC_062552.1, from coordinate 8,716,001 downwards.
GAAGTCTGCCTGGCTCTCTCCTTCACCGCCTTCAGGTTTTTGTCACCTTCCCAGGACATCCTTCCTTGGTCACTATTTGAATCCCACACATATGCTCTCCACCTGCGCCCCTGTCCTCCTAAGGCAGCCTCTTTTCCTCTGTAGCACTTGTCACCTTCTAGCGTATTCTGCCACCTTTTCTGGCTCCCTCTTGTCACCATGAGAATGTAAGCTGCATGAGGGCAGGGATCTTTGAGTCCCAGCTTCATAGAGGACATCAGTGAGTATCTGCAACGAACAAATGAATGAATACCGACGGCTGCCTCAGGAAAATCCCTCTGCACCTGCCTGCTCTCTTTTACATCTTCGGACTTTCTCCTCTGGCTCTTTCCTCTCAGCACAATAGCAGTAAAAAAAAATCTTCAAGAGGCTCCCTTTTACAAAATAAGACAATAGAGACCAACCACAGATTTTTCTTGGGCTTCCATTCTCAGAGATCGTCTGACCTGATCACTCCAGAGTACCCCCCGGGGAACTTCATCGAAACCCAGGGTTTCCGCCACGAGATAGACACTGATGATGAATGTCCATTTATGTCACCATCTCCAGCCCAGCCCGCTCTTCTGGAGCCGCAGATCCCTTAAGACACCTGCCGGATACGCTTTTAGCCCCGCCCCCCATATTTCACGAACATCTCAAACCCAGCATTTCCAATGCCGTTATCATTCCCCCAAACCTACTCTTCCTATAGAGTCTCTGAATATGATATTTTGTCCACCCAACTTGCCAGAGCTGGAAATCCAGGCTCCCTGATGCCTTCTCCTTCCTCCTCATCCCCATAGACACATTTTCATGAAGTTCTTTGTTTTTCCTCCTAGATCAGGCTCAAATCCACCTTTTCTTCGGGAGCCCAGTTCAGACTCTCACCACTGTGTTTGCATCACTACCCAAGCCCTTCTAAGCCCTTCCTTCCTCTTGCTTCTTCTTCACCCTCTTAACCTTCTGTGGCTGCCAGGAGCAGTCCCCCCTCCCCCCCCCGAATATGCAAATCAGATACTGTTGTACCCCAGCCTAAACCGCTTCCCTGGCTCCCCAAGGTATTAAGACCTCGGACCTAGAGATGGTCCTACCAAGTGAAGTAAGCCAGACAGAGAAAGACAAACATCATTTGATACCACTTCTATGTGGAATCTAAAAAAACGTGATGCAAATGAACTTATTTACAAAACAGAAACAGACTCACAGACTTTGGAAATAAACTTATGGTTACCCAAGGGGACAGGCGGCGGCGGCGGGGGGGAGCGGAGGGATGGATTGGGGGTTTGGGATTGGCACATGCACACTATTGTATGTGGAATGGCTGGTCAGCGGGGACTTGCTGTACAGCACAGAGAACTCGACTCGATATCCTGTGATAATCTACATGGGAAAAGAATCTGAAGGAAAATGGATACGTGTTTATGTATAACTGAATCACTTTGTTGTACAGCAGAAATGACCACAACATGGACAATCAATAATATGTCAATAAAACTTTTAAAAATGAAAAAAAGACCAAAAAAAAAAAAACCCCAAAAAAGTAGAGTCTAAAATCTTCTAGAACCCTGGAGTTCCCGTCGTGGCACAGTAGTTAACGAATCTGAGTAGGAACCATGAGGTTGCCAGTTCGATCCCAGGCCTTGCTCAGTGGGTTAAGGATCCAGCGTTGCCGTGAGCTGTGGTGTGGGTCGCAGACACGGCTCGGATCCCCCGTTGCTGTGGCTCTGGCGTAGGCCGGTGGCTACTGCTCTGATTAGACCCCTAGCCTGGGAACCTCCATATGCCGTGGGAAGCAGCCCTAGAAAAGACAAAAAAAAAAATAAAATAAAATAAAATCTTCTAGAACCCGAAGCCAACCTACTCTTCTCACCTGCTTTTCAGCACATCCCTCCCGCTCTGTACCTTCCCAGTGCCAAGAACGCAGTTCCCAAAGCTTCACCACCTCAGCCCTTCCTGCCTTTATTCCTGCTGACACCTCTGCCTGGGACACCCATCTCCCTTTTATTTACACAGCCAACTCAGCCTGACTTCTAACCATTCATATGGTGTAGCCCCCGCATCTGGATGATTTAGTTCCTCTTTGCTCACAGCATCACACATATGCTCCTGCTGGCATCTAGTATCTATGACCCTGAAAGGAAGCTGATTTACTCACTACCTCCATCTTCCTAAACCTAACACTTTTTGAGGGTAAGAAAAATGTCCTTAGGTATTTTGATCCCTCGTTCTCAGCTCCATTCCTGGCATAAAAGTGTTCAATAAATCTTATTTAAATGAAATAACTTGCTTTTCATGTCAGTTCCCAGCACAGCATAAAGCTACATACGTCTTAGTTAAATGAAATAAGTGGATTGTGGCACTCAGAGCGGCTTGAGATCAAGTCAAAGATGAGGCTGCTTTCCGCAGGAGCTGGGAAAAGGATTCTGCCCTTGGTGGAGGGACGGCTCCTCCCCTGTGGCCACCAGGATGATGAGTCAGAAATGATGGAGGGATTCAGAGCTGTGATGGGAGTGGCAAGTGGTGAGGAGGGAGGGGAGAGGAAGGGATGATCCGGAGTCGGGACTCGTGGCCACGTGACAGCAGCTAACTCCTCGGTCAGCCTCACCTCAGTTCTGTTGGCAGGAAGAATAGCAGAGAAGCAAAGGTATTCCAGAGTGGTGTGATAAAGAGAAGAGAGCCAGTGGCTGCGGAAGAGAGACCGAACGCTTACCACAGAGCATCCTTTTCTGGAGTAATGGTCAGAGCAAGAAGAGGACAATTGCGTCAATTCTTTTCTGGAGGCCAAAGAGCAAAAAAATCGCCTTTCACATGCGCATCAAGGTGCATGGATTAAATGCATAAACACAGCACGTGGAGGTCCCTTCTCGTTCCACTAGGGGACGAAGTAGAAAAGGAGGACATGTGTTCATGGGGTTATATTGGCTGACTGTCTGAATGTAGGAATGACTATAAAATTGTGCGATCAGCTAAAAGCCGAATGCTTCTCCAAGTCACAGACCATGTTTTTTTTTTAACATAAAAAGGTCAAGAACAGAGACCTTTTGCCACATGACTTCCTGTTCATTTCTCATCAACTCATTAATTAATATACTTGGGATCAGTGGTTCCAAGGCCTACTAATTGGTCTGATTGTCATAATCTAGCCTTAGTTAACAAGCCTTAGTTATCAAATGCCTGGCCGAAATCTGATTATACTTTGTTTATGGCAGTGGATTATACCATTCTGCCCTGGTAAATGGATGGCTATTTGCACAGTTCTCTGAGCCTCTGTGTCACCCAGAATAGCTAGGAAATGCCACTAGGAATTTCTTTATATATTTGGGATAAGACTTTCACTGCTTTATTTATTTATTTTTTTGTCCTTTTTTTTTTGCCTTTTTCTTGAGCTGCTGCCGTGGCGTATGAAGGTTCCCAGGCTAGGGGTCTAATCAGAGCTGTAGCCACTGGCCTATGCCAGAGCCACAGCAATGCAGTATCCGAGCTGAATCTGCAACCCACACCACAGCTCATGGCAACACAAGATCCTTAACCCACCGAGCGAGGCCAGGGATCGAACCCACAACCTCATGGTTCCTAGTTGGATTCGTTAACCACTGCGCCACGATGAGAACTCCAACTTTCACTGCTTTAAAAAAAAAATTAGTATGCTAACAAGTTACCTATGGTATCAACCAATTCAGCAATTTGATTAAAAAGTAGGAGCATTTAGCATAATCATTTTCCTCGTACTCATGTTGGTTTAAAATAATCATGATTTCCCTTTATGGAAAGTGAAAAATAGCAAGACTTCGGTGTCCAATAGATGTCTTCTGTGTGCCAGCTTTTCTGCTTGGCAACTATCTGAACCCTAGGCAAATTACTTAACTTCTTTGGGCCTCAGCTTTCTTATCCTTAAAATGTGTATAACACCACTTCCTTGTCTTAGTGTATAGGTTAAACTGAATGTAAAATTCCAGAGGAGCCCTGGCATACTGTGAATTTAAATTTTTTAAACTACTCATTCTAAATTTTTTTTCAGCTATTTAACATTTGCTTGCATTTGAAGTTCCTGTTATGGCGCAGCAGAAACGAATCTGACCAGTATCCATGAGGATGCAGGTTCAACCCCGGGTCTCACTCGGTGGGTTAAGGATCTGGCATTGGCGTGAGCTGTGGTGTAGGTCACAGATACGGCTTGGTTGCTGCATTTCTGTGGCTGTGGCATAGGCCAGCAGCTATAGCTCTGATTTGGCCCTTGGCCTGGGAACCTCCATGTGCTGAGGGTGTGGCCCCCAAAAGACAAAAAGACCAAAAAAAAAAAAAATTTCCCTGCATGATGCCTTTGTATCTATATAGAATCCTCCCTTTCCCATTTTGAAATCTGGATATTTTCCCATTTCAATCATCTGGCCGTTCTGTGTACTCTGCTCATTTATTCTACATGCATTTATTGAGCACTTACTACATGCTGGACAATTGTCTTAGGCACTGAGGGGCCAGCAGTGAATGAAGGAGATCAGGTCCATGCTCTCGTGGGACTGGAGCCTAGGAACAAGATGAGTTCGGTTGGGGAAGAAGGCAAGTGCCAGGGACTATCAATGATTCCATTACTCAGAAGTAATGTGTATTTGCGATTAAAGATGAACTATCCAGAGTTGATTTTTCTTTTGATTTTGTTTCTCTTTTCCAGTTTGAAGATTATTATTCTCTATAGAGAGGACAGAGCGAAATAGAAGTTGCATACTCCCTCCTTCTTCCGCTCATGTAGAAACCCTTTCCCAGCTTTCCCACACAGTGTCTTTCTTGGCTCTCCGTAGCCCTTTGTTGTCTTCTAGCTCATTCGACATAACAGTCCTGACAATAGCAATTATGCTCCTTTCCGTTTGTCTTTTGTAGCAGGTCCTTCAAAATCTGAATATATGAAGAGATATCTGAGCTCATCAGAGCCCTTCGGGGGTTCTGGTTGTGGCAACGCCCCTCTCTTTTCTTTGTTTAACTGCATGGGTGCAGCCCGTCTCTCTCTTGAGTCACAGCCTCGTTCAGATCTCTGGCCAGGCACTGAAATTTTGTAATGGTCTTCCTAAAATCCGAGATCATGATGAGTCTTTAGAGTTGTCCTGGACAATGTGAGCCGTATATTCAATTATAAATTTTCTAGAGGTGACATAGTAAAAAAGTAAAGTGAAACGTAAAATTAATGCTAATAATATGTTTTATTTCACCTACTCTATCCCAAATATTAGCAGGTCAACATGCAATGCACAAAAAATTATTCTATTTTACACTCCTTCCTTTGTGGTGCTAAGTCCTCAAAATCAGACACGTATTTTATACCGACAGCACATCAAGGTTCAGACCAGCCCCATTTCCAATGATCAATAACCACATACCCTCCTGGCTGCCGCACTGCCCAGCATGGCTACCGACCCAGCATGCAGAACGCTAGTCATACAATTCCAATACTTATGCTTCCTTTTAATATTAATTCCCATACACTAATGCACTTTGTTTATAAAAATTTTACAAAGGATAAAAGTCCCTTAAGATCTAAAACTGAGCCAGTGTGAAGTAGTTTTTTTTACCAGGAGCTCAAGTCTTGTGACTTTGGCTTCCCCTCTTTTCTCATAACCTGCCTGTTAATGGACCTGACGATTTCATCTGAAACCATCACCACCTTGGTAGGGGGCCACTCAGCATTTCTGCCTCTGTTTTCCTCATCTCTGCCCTTCATTCTTTTCATCTTCAGTATTGTAGCTTGACATTTCAAAAAACAAAAAAAAAAAGAGAGAGATTAATCTAGCCTTAAAAGCTATCAGGTAAACAAATGGGAAAACGTTTGAGCTCAATAACAAGCAAATAAATGCAAAACAAAAGAATCCTTGGGAGCTATTTTGCCTATTAAATTGGAAATTTATTTTTAAATGACAACATCCAGTGAGAATAAAACCTAGTGAAATGTTTCTCACACACTATTGGTGATATTGTCACATCTTTGAAGAAAACTCCTTTGACAATGTGAATTAATGACGTGAAAAATGTTCATTTTATTTGATCCTGTGATCATCCTTCAGAGGATCTGTCCTATGGAAATTACCAGAAACACTGACCATGGTATTCACATGGAATGTTTACTTTAGAATTATTTACATGAGCAAAAAGTGACAGCAACCTCCGTTGTCCAAAAGGGGAAATGGAGCAAGTAAATTATACCTCATTCATTAGGTGGCATATTAACTACACATTAAAGTTATGATCATGAAAATCTTTCAGCAATAAAAATATAAGGATGAAATACAAGTGAAAAGCAGAGGGTGAAATTTTATATATCTTTAAAAGATATACTTTAAGTGTGCATTTTAATATATAATAAATAACATTATAATGTATTACCATATATTATTACTTCTATTAATATATTTATAGAAGTCTAAGAAAGATACTAGAAAATAATATCCCAAAATGAAAACGGTGGTTCTGTTTGGGTAATAGGTTATAGATAATATTTTTTATTGCACCATGCTCCATGTTTTAAGAAAAAAACATAAATAATAAAGTTGCACATTTTAAAAGTCACTTAAAAGATGCTAAGGTGGTGCAGGAGCATATTTAGTCATTTTCCAGCTGCCCAAGAAAGGACCTGGGTCCTCACGCTAATGGCTGCAAGACTGGCCTTTCTTGGCCTCGGTTTTGTCTTATCAAATAAGGAATTCATGACATTGTAAATTTTCCAGGTCTAAAACCACAGTATGGGAGTTTGCGTTGTGCCGCAGAAGAAATGAATCCGACTAGTATCCATGAGGATGTGGGTTCGATCCCTGGCCTTGCTCAGCGGGTCAGGGATCTGGTGTTACTGTGAGCTGTGGTGTAGGTCACAGACGCAGCTCAGATCCCATGTTGCTGTGGCTGTGGTGTAGGCCAGCAGCTATAGCTTTGATTTGACTCCTAGCCTGGGAAATTCCATATGTGCCAGTGCGGCCCTAAAAAGCAAAATAAAATAAATAAAACCACAGTATGAGTTTACAAAAGCAAGGGCCCAAATGATCTCTCTTGTGTTTTTAGAATGAGGCTCTGATGTGATAATATGTATGAAAGTAATTTAAACTACAAAAAGCATTATAGCATTTTCCATCAGTATTGCTACTAAAATTCAGCCCTGTAGCTACACTGGGTGCTGGACTTGGGCAAAAATAATCAAACAATGTTAAGTGTCAACTTCTGTACATATTTCCTTTCCTTTATGAGTTGGGCCACAGTGGAAGATATTTCAACAAGTTGATGTAGATGAAATAACAGCCTCCCTCAACAAGTGTGGTTCCTCTGCATCTTGCAACATCAGCTTACCTCATACTTACTTAACTGCTAAAAGAAAAGCTTACTTGAGAATTACATTTGAGAATTATGCCTCTTGAGAATTTTTTAAAATTGCTACTGCAGTAGTCCATGTAGTAGTTGCTAAAATTACATTTTTCGGTGCCTTTTTTTTCCCCCCGATTTGGTTGCTGAAGCACTGTTATTGTAAAGAAAAATGAGCAACCAGCTGCGCACGAAAGTTTAAAGTATAATGCAGTAGAAAATATTGGACATCATGAGAGTTTTAAATGGGAAAAATAGGAGCCATTTTTATACATAAATACCAATCAGTACGACAATTATAGTTATTCTAACTTGTTACAAAACTCTTGGTTTTCTATGACTAAATTAATTGATTCAAGAGATGTTCGCAATCCTACCAACCTGGAATGCATCAGGCACTGCCATAGGTGTTGCCCAGAGAATAAAATAGAAATGGTACCACAAGGAGTATCCAATCTTAATCTGTCTGTGTGTATGTGTGTATGTATGTGTATATATATATATAAAATCTTTGATATATATATATATATATATATATATTTTTTTTTGGCTGTGCTCAAGGCATGTGGAAATTCCCGAGCCAGGGATCAAACCAGAGCCACAGCAGTGACAAGGCCAGATCATTAGCAGCTAGGCCACCAGGGAACGCCAAGGAGTTTGCAGTCTTGAGAAGGGGTGTAGGAAGATACTAAACAAGCCAAAAAATAGATAAAGAAAGGTAAAAAAACTTCGCCTATGATAAATGTGAATAGAAGGAATTAGGTGTCATACACACACATACACACACACACCACACACACAACTACAAAAAAAAAGGAGCCTACTTGGGGCAGTTCCCCTTATGGCACAGAGGAAAAATCCGACAAGTATCCCATGAGGCTGTGGGTTCGATCCCTGGCCTCCCTCAGTGGGTTAAGGATCTTGGGTTGCCATGAGCTGTGGTGTAGGTCACAGACATGGCTCAGTTGCTGCATTACTGTGGCTCTGGCGTAGGCTGGCAGCTATATCTCCAATTGGATCCCTAGCCTGGGAACCTCCATATACCGCGGTTGATGCCCTAAAAAGCAAAAAATAAAATATATATTCAAATCTTTTGCTCACTTTTTAACTCAGTTGTTAGCCCTATTTTTAAGGTGTGGCTTTTCTACAGTTTCAACAGAATGCCTGGGGGATTCAGTGAAATGACTCCACCCTGACTGGGCAGAACCCTTGTACTTCGAAACCTCCAGGATCCCCACGCATTGCAGCCTCCGGGTAGCTCTTCTCTGATGGTGAGCCTGGCGCTCCACGCTGTGCATGCCCAGCTTGGCATCCGGGGAAAGACTCAGAGGAATCTATGCTCAGGTCGTTCCTTCTTGGCCAGGCCCCTGGCATGCGGACGTTCCCCCGGCCAGGCATTCCACCCACTGCCAGAGCGACGACCCCAGCAGATCAGCGCCAACACCTACTGTGCCACGAGGGAACTCCCACCCACAGGTTTCTAGAGCCACCGCTCTGTGCCCTCTTTCCACTGCGGGGACCCTTCTCTGCGAATAACCGAGGTGCAGACGACTCAGAGCCCTGACGTCTGGTGTCTGTGTCCTCCAGCCAGCTCTGCTCTCAGCCTAGCTTGACTCCCTTCCACTACAGTTTGGAAAGTGCCCCGGGCAGAAAGCTAAGTGCATGTGCAATGCATCCACAGTGCTGGGTGTTAACAGCAGACCTGGGTGGCATATTGTTCAATGTCTGAAAGCAGTGACTTGCTATGTTCTGTCCAGGTGGATAGTGGATGACTTTAGGTCGTTGAATCCAGTATCTGTTACTCAGCCGTATTCACAACCAGAGGTCCCTTCTTTCTCAATACGAAAATGTTTTTGTTTACCCCAGAAATTTTTTAAAAGGACGTATTCATAGAGGATACACACACACACACACACACACACACATATGCAACTTTAACCTGAACTGTTGTAAAAATATTTTGAAGACCTCCACTGCTCTTCATTTTTACATAAATAATGATTTCTCCTAGATAGATTTTTTTTATGTTGCAATAAACTAATAATCCATTTCAGCTTTCAGCTGAATGCTTTATTGTATGGGACAATTAAATAATCACTTATAAAAGTTTTGATTTTATTGGTGAAATTTAATGAGTATGAGGAGAATTTTTTTTCCCTAGTGCAACTGCTTCGTCAAAACAGAAAATGCATGCTAAAATATGCCGTCTGTGACAACGGTTTGATGCACCAAAGGGCCACAGTTCAAACTGAAGAGGCCATTCAAAGAGAAAATGGATGCGTCAATAGCCTCATTATTCTGATCATAATGAAATTAAAATGCAAATCTAGTCTGCCAAAATGGGATTGTTAGTGAATGCCACACTCATAGATGGTGATGAATACAGATCAAAACATACCTGTGTGCGTGTCTGGATGAGTGGAATGAAGAGAAGTTTGCCCGAATCTGTATTTAGTGTGATAACATTATGATCGTAAGTAGGTGATAAAGAAAAAAAAAATTTATATTTATGCCAAATGTTACTAAAGGGATTCATATCTCAACCTGTTGCAGCTGACATTCTAGAAAATTCCAGATCAGCCCACAAACTGATCTGCTCCATTCTCCATACAGACTCAGATCTTTGCTGGAAACACTGCCTGCAGTTTCTTGAAGGCAAAAAAGAAAGGCAATGCTATTAAATCCAGAACTGTTTGCCAAGTGCAAATACTTGACAGAAGGATCATAATTGTGCCCCCTTTACATTCTGACAAATAGCTCACATGTCCCCAAAAGACTATCTATCGGTGAATTCACATCAATAATGTGATTTAGTCTAAAACCCCTGCCACTGTAGTCTCTTAAAGTAACATTGAGCTTAATCCTTTGCAGTCCTTTAAAATGCATTTTTGTTAGTTATCTGTATTTCAAACCTCCTTCACTTCCCATGGAAAAAATGTGAGCACAGATTCTACTCCTTGTGTATGTATCTCTAATTTCAAGGGATACAACAAAATTATTAAGATTATACTTCCATCTTTATTCATATCCATATATAAGCAGTGTGAGCTGTACTATAATTTTGAGGGGCGGTGGTTAGACAGGGTCCAGAGATGAGCTGAAATCCCTGCCCAATAATTAAAAGATCATATCTTGTAAATGTAAAAAATGATGAAAGTTGGCAAAAAGATTTGAAATCAGGGAATCTGAACTCTAGCGCAAGAAGAGCAAGATTAAATTAAGTGATTACAACGTCGTTACCTCAGTAGTCTTCTCATCTAAAAAGTGAGGGGTTTTATCCGAAAGACGGCTGGAGAGCACATCTCCAAGGACCCCATCATGCAGCTTTGCAACCCAGATGTTTGCACAGAACGTTTCATAAACACAAGAGGGAGCTGGAGCCAGAGTTTTCTCCATGGCAGAGCCCCCCCCCTTTAAACATGCATTTCCTTCTAGCTCCCACAGAGTTCTCGCTCTTTCTCTCTCTCAATCTCTCCCTCTCTCAACTTGCCTCCTGTGGATTTCATGTACGTGCTTAATGCTGCCCAGGAAGTTGAGACCAGTACCAACAACAGCTTTATTGTCCCAGGCTTATGAATTCATCAGTTCTCAAGAATTCTTGCTTCTCAAAATGATTAAAACTACAGTTGGTATGCTCCCAACCCTTCTTTTGTTTTCTTTTGGCTTAACATTTTCCTAAAAGAAAAAAAAAAGAAAAGAAAAAGAAAGAAAGGAAAAAAAAATTCTCCTAGCTGTTGAAAGTACATTTTCTTTCATTTCCTTTATTATTATTATTATTATTTTTTTTTTTTTTTGCCTTGCCCATGACAGGTGGAATTCCCGGGCCAGGGATCAAACCTGTGCCACAGTAGCTACCCAAGCCAGTGTGGTGACAATGTCAGATCTTTCACCATCTGTGCCACAAGAGAACACCTACATTTTCTTTTGAATATATACTTTTTCTCTTTTAAAAGGTCCTGTATTTTAAAAGTAGATAATACGGCACTACAGTTGAATCTCTGACATTGTTCTGGCTTCTTACTTGCTTCATCTATTTATTTCTTTCTTTTATTGTTTTTTAGGGCTGTACCCTTAACCTAAGGAAGTTCCCAGGCCAGGGATTGGATCTGAGCTGCCATTGCAACCTACACCACAGCTGATGCAATGCCAGATCCTTTATCCCACTGCTCCAGGAGGGAATTGAACCCATGCATCCAGAACGACCCATGCACTGCATTCTTAATCCACTGTGCCCCAGCAGGAACTCCTGGCTTCTTCCATTTAAAAAATTAGGCCTTCTTCTGTGCTAAAATGCCCAAGCTTTTCTGAGCCTCGGGAAAGCCACCAGCTGAGCTGACACCACATCCCTGCAGGAAGGACCCACTCATTAGCAATCGAGAGGAAGTTCTGATATCGCCGGTGACACTGTCTCCTTGCACAGTTCTGCTTATTGGATTGGGAGATTTTAATCTGTCTCTTTATTGGATTTTCCTCCCGAGGCTCTTTTGAGGCAGGCATGGCAGGCATTTTCTTTAAGGAGGAAGAAATGAACCATCAAAGAGAGTGGGTCGCAAAGGAGGAACAGGGCAGAGCTGGGGGAGAACCCACCTTCTCCAGCCGCGGGTCCTCAACCCCTCAAGCCATCCTTCCTGCTGAAGGAAACAGGCATTTCCTTCATCCTGCATTAGAGTGAAAACTCTGACACCTCTGCAAAAATACCTAGTTTCATATTAATCCACACATGATTACAACTTGTCTTGCTCCTTAGAAGAACAATCCATCTCTTAGATGTGCTCAGAACCTGCCAGCTTTGTGACTGTTGCGCAGATGACTCTGATCTTTTGGCTTCGCAACCCTGAAGCACCGGCTGAGGAAGGAATTTCTGAAAGTGATTCTTTTCGTTTTTTGAGTGTGAGTCCTCATGTACCTTTTTTTAACCTCTTTTTTTTTTTTTTTTTTTTTCATTTCTTTAAATAAAAGGGGAGGAGTTCCTGTCTGGCACAGCAGAAATGAATTCGACCAGTATCCATGAGGACTCAGGTTTGAGTCCTGGCCTCGCTCAGTGGGTGAAGAATCCTGTGTTGCTGTGGCTGTGGTGTAGGCCAGCAGCTGTGGCTCCGATTGGACCCCTAGCCTGGGATCCTTCCATATGCCACGGGTGCAGCCCTGAAAAGCAAAATAAATAGACAAATTGATAAATAAATGGGGAAATTTTTAAAATAAGATAAAAAAAAAGAGGTACTGATGAAAGTGTGTAAATTTTTTCTCTCTGACTGGTCTAAATGATAGGTTCCTACAACAGATTTCTGAATACCCGCTTTAATCAGCATCCTAAATCGCTTTTCCCCCTCTGAGTGATACTTTGTTCCCTGCTGTTCACACACAAAGTGCTTGAGCTTCGGTCCCAAGGTATGGGCTCCCCCATTCCCAATTTTTAGGAACTATGAATAAGCTACAGAATCATTGGATTTGGATATGCTGAGAATCAAGTTTTGGGAGAAGAAATAAGAGGTCCCTCATAATTTCTCTATCTTCACTTGTTATAATCTCAGTCTCTTTTGGCAGATTAAAAAAAAGTAGACTTTCTTGTCTGTACTGCAAAATACAGTATCACTTTCAAAAGAAGGGAAGAAAGGATTTTAAGGTGAGTCATCAAGATGTTGGCTTTCCCATTTTATGACATGAGAAGACCCACATCTGCTCGACAAATAGAGGCTCTCACCTTTGCACACTTGCATTAGCACAATGGCATCCAGGATAATGCTTACCTGTTCAGGTGTTAACTTCAGCGAGGGAGTCAGTGCTTTGGTATTTGGGTGTATTTCTGTTGGCTCGAGAACATACTGGAAGTCCCCAAATACTTTTCCATTGGATTACCTCAGTTCTCTGCCACAACAGCCTGGATCCATTTCACAAGCCAAGATAAGCAAACGTACAATTAGAGTTATAAAGTAGTCTGCTCATTCAGAGTATCAGCTCTTACCTTGAACTTGGCCAAGCTGTCATCATTGCTATATGGAGATGTACAATCTAATGAAATTATATGTTGTAAATATCTGTACTTAATATATCCTTTCAAGCCTATTCAGCATTAAACAGCATTTATAACAACAACAAAAAAAATCCTTTGCTGCCAATGAAAACAAAGGTATGTTCATATCTTTGAATATAAATCTCTTGTGCAAATTTCTGACATTGTAGAGAAGATGTGATATAATCTGGAAAGAAAAGAATCTTCAGGTGCTTCATGGATAGACTGGAACCCACAGGACAGCCTAACACTATTCCAAATCCAATAAAATGGAAATAGTAATGAATGACAATTATGTGGTGTTTATGAAATACAGGAAACACTGAATATCTTTCTCATTCTTCATACCAAAACATCTCTTTATAATTACTTGTTAAGAAATTTAGAAAACAATAGTAATTGTGGAGAAGGTGACAATGAGAGACAGTCTGTGGGTGATTATTAAACACCTAGTATAAACAGATACATTTTCCCCTCTAAAAATATTGAATGGTTATAATTACAGTTTATAGGAATGAAGGACTCTTCTCAGTAAATGAAGATTCAAGTTGGTGAATCACTGCAAAAGTACATGCCAGGGAAACAAGTGAATTTATTTTAAGTTAATATGAATATACTCAGCTTATCCAATGATGTCCTGGTAGCTAGAAAAGGATGTGGCTGAAGAACAAGGACGATAAGCCCACAGGGGAAATGGGCTTCTACCTTTTCGGGGATCTTGTGCAAATATTTATCCATCCCAAGCCTCAGTTTCCTTAACTGAAGAAGAGTGGTGGCCTCATAGGTCTAATAAAAGGATTAAACATTTTAAAAAACAATGTAAATTGCAGAATAGAATACCTAGCCCACAGTAAGTATGCATACATTTGAACACTTACTAAACCCTAACCCTAGCCTTGCTCCGGAGTTAAGGATCCAGCTTTGCTGTGGCTGAGGTGTCGGCTGGCAGCTGCAGCTCCAATTTGACCCCGAGCCTGGGAAAACGTCTGTATGTCACTGGGGCAGCCCTACAAAGCATCCCCATCATCATCTCATTTGGATAGCTTCCTGTCCCACTTGGGAGTCCCACCGAACTTCCCGGGCAATAAAAAGCAGCCCCATTTCCAGAGTAACTAGAGATGCTGAGAGACACCAGCCTAACTCTGTGGCCAGGCTCCCCACCCACGGCTGCAGGAGGTTTCATCTTTCTCCTACTCTGGTCTCTGAGCAGGTCTGGGCAGGCCTGGGCGCAGCTGTGATGTCTACAAAGGAAATTCTCTGTGCCCTCTTCCTGCCAGACCCCACGGAGAAGAGAGAATAAGGGCAACCCCAGGCTGCCCGGGAGATGCATAGGCTCGCTTTGGCGTGGTGCTCCATCCCCTACGCATGCCACACGCGCTTTTTCACCAGCCGACAGCCCATCTTCTCCCTGAGAATGAGCAGGAATCATTTTGAGATGGAAGAGTTCATGGAAGCTGTTAGAGATCACCTATGTGATGTAGTCATTTTACTTAGGCTTTGACTGGTTTTCCTGCAAAACGCAATGTTAGAAAACACTTTCAACATAGCCCAGCATTTTGCAAAGGGTGTCAGTAGTTTTCAGAAAGTCACAGATACGTATCTGAGCATGGTCTTGCAAGGGGCGGGTGCTTCCTAAGTATTGGTTGAAAGATGCAAATGACTTCGTATCTGTCCTGTTGCAAAGTGTTCAGAGTCACTGGAAATCTCTCCGAATCAATGCTGACATTCATTCAGATATTGTTTTGCACCAGGAATTAGCAGCTTTACATGCTGTCTGCTTTAATCCCCCACACCCTATGAGGTGGGATTTACTCTTGCCCTAAATGGCAGATGAAAACCTTGAGGCGTAAAAAACAACTAACTTGACAATTAGCTGATAAGTCGTTGACCTGGAATTTAAATTTAGGCCATCTGTTCTTAAGACTGTTTGGTTCCATATGCACTATGTTTCTTGTTCCTTATGTAATATTTAAAAACAGAAAGTGAAAATTAAGGTTATGTTTTGATTTGACACACAAACTCTAGAACATACGCAGTATCCATGCTAATAGCATCGTTGCAACGTGTGGATAGTGAACCTGAGATATTTTTTGCAAATCCCTTCTCTCTTGTCCAACCCAGTGTGGGCATAAGTTTGCAGGGGTAGGAATACAGTCCTAAGGCCACTGAAATAAACCTTGAGCAGAGACTGAACCAAGATTCAATCACACTTCAGCCAACCCATCTCAGCGTTCCCTAACCCCGCACTGAATTATTGAGATGGGCAGGTTTATTTACAAATCAGTTATTTACAAACATTTGTATCACTTTACAAATCGTTCATACTTTCCTGGTGCATCATGCTACACACTGCAAAGGCAGTTACTCAAACAGCAAACCTCAACACAAACAGCAAGGAACTCTTCAGGTGCCTCTAAAAGACAATTATGCAAGTCTGGTATGAAATACTTTATCTATTTCAGTTGAAATTCTAAAGAATCTATGTCTCTACCCACCTATAGCAGAAACTTTAAGTGTTTTGACATCCGTATCTGTTTTGTCTTCCAAATCCCTCTTTTGGGGGGAAGGATTTAGAAAAATGACAACAAAGAGTTCGCAGGAATTTGTTTAGCTGCAAAACAAAACAAACAGAACATTTTCCAGGCTAGGCCCCTGGGGTCCCTGTGTCAGGTCTGATCTTTATCTCGGTTTAAAGGACTTTCCGAGCATTGACCTAAAGGCATTCAGGGCTGCTTAAGCTTCAAAGAGGATTGATGTACCATGTACTGAACATTGTACTTCTATTTCCAACAGAGGCTGAGACAGAGAAAAATATATTGTATTACACATTTAACTTCATGGCCATTAACCAAAAGAAATCATTAATGATTTGGATTTGAAATTCACCTTAAAAAAAGTTTTAAAAATTATTTCCTCTCTCTCCTCGTAGACTCGAGACTCCTGTGTCTTACCATCAACGTCTTGAATTCCGAAGGTTGGAGCCCCTGGCCGACTATAACGTGTTGTGCGTTATTTTATTAAAAGAGTTAATACACTCGGTGAAGACAGGATCTTTCCATCATCAGTTATTAATGGTGTACAGTTGGTTATAGAAGCAGACTCTGCGTGACACATTACCCCACTTCTAGGGAACTATGTTTAGGGAAATATGAACGTCAAAGTAACAGAAGGTATCTCCTTGTGTAATGGGTGAAGATGTTCCAACATAACTGCCTTCAGTGCATCAGAGGATGCAATGCTGCATGGAACCCAGTCTTAACATTTGACCCTGTGGGGCAAAAATAAGCCTTGCTATTAGCAAAGAAAACTAGGCATGCCTGGCTAATTGACTGAACTCCAAGCTGGCTTTTCTTTCCTTGACTGATCTCTAGGAATGTGACATCTCCTTGTCTTTCACCTACAGAGTTTCCTTAGATCCCATTCGGCAACATTCAGAGGTAAATAACTACACACGCTGCCTTTCAAGTAGCTGAAAACAATGAAAGATGTCTTGTCGCAAGCAAAACCAGCGTCCAACAAGTGTCCATTGGTCTTCATACCTTTATCAAACCCCCAAATATCTGAACATCGGAAAAGGTATCTAATTATTCACGTCTATCTTCCAGACACCAAAATTAAGGATTAGAAGAAAAGAATGCTAAATTTCATATACTTGCCTCTAGTGGTTTACTCTGAGATATGGAGTCATTTGCTAAATAGATCCTTCCTTTTCCTCTTTTGCTGCTTTTGTAAAAATCATTTATGCATGTCTTCATCTCCTTCTAAATTTCCATCTTTGCTTTCTCTACATCCTTTTAAAATCTGCACATTGGAAAAAACAAGTACAATTTGATGTCCCCTCTTCTAGAAGAAATACGTTTAAATAATTTTCTATCAAAAGTAATGGAAAATTGCTCTGTTTTTTTTTGGAAATATTTTTGACAGGATCAAATTCAAAGACTTGATAACATGATGCTATGCTGTGCTCAGACCTTGTCTTTCTCTTAGACAATGTGAATCCACACTCAGTTCAATCCAAATGTTATCCTCATATGCTATGTAACAAAGACGTCTTGCTCAATAATAATTAATAACTGAAACCTAAGGCACTTTGGAGGTTTACCCGTTTTACGCTTGATTAGAATTGTCACTTTAGATTGCCATTTTATTCGCTGCTATTTCAGTTAAGTATTTCCTCACTAAATATTTTTATGGCTTCTATTATATCAATTATGAGAAAGGGTGTAGAAAAAGTTTATAAAGTCTATTATCTAGACAAATATGCTTGGCGTTGGACATACTCATTTCAGTAAGAAATTTAAATGGGATGGCTTATGAATGCTAAGCAGACTTTCTCTGAGAAATGAATACAATACAACCCAATTATTGTAAATCTTACTGAAAGCAGCACGGTACAGTGGAAAAAACTGATCTAGTTTTAAATCACAGTGTCTCTACTTAACTAGCTTTGTAACCCATTTTCTCAGCCTAAAATGGGGATAACATCATATGGCATTTGTTGTACTTAAGATTAGAAAAATGATATTCTATATAGTGTGAGTTATAAAATACTCTTCTGATGTCCAGGGTGCAAGACTGAATAATCCCCACACTTAAATCTGAATTACCCTAAATCTGAATACCTTTAAAGAAAATATACCTAATTTTGAAAAGTAATTTTAGCATATCCTGTTAAGCCAGGAGATTTTCACATTTAATTTGCGGTTTCATTGCAATTACCTGGATTACTCACGTCTTTTCAGAATTAGGTACACGGCCTGAGTGGTGAGGAAAGAAGCTTGAAAACATCCTAGACCCTTAACTTCCATTCTTCCATCATTTTCCCAACATGCAGTCCCTACCCCTGCCTCAGTCCAGTGCCCCTAAAGAATAATTCTTCTGTGCTCTGGAATAAATCCTTAACGGCCAATGCAACCCTCAAACATTTTGGGATGAGAGTCCTAACTTCTCAGACATCAAAAGCAGGGCACTTCTTAAAATAAAATCTTTGAGATTTTTCCTGGGGACTTTTAATTTGCATTTAGAAAAGGCTCCAGCTACAAAGTAAGCCAAACTTGATTCATGACTTTGAGAGAAATAGCAGCTTGGTCCTTCTCCCTGATGTAGGAACCTGGCGGGGGGGTCGTGGTTCCTGGTCTTGGGCTCTTCTCAGCCGCCTCTATGCTCTGCAGAGCAGGTCGGGTCCCCAGAACCCTCGTTCTTTCAGAACTCACTTTAGAATAAAGTGGAGGGAAGACCAGTTAACACTTTCCTCCCCTGGCTGACCCTGATAGATCTTAAAGGACTGTGTAAACAGTACCAGAGTCTTTCATCTTGCAGTCTCCCTTGAAGAGAAGTATTTCTAATATTTATGCCTTGTTAGTATGCAAATGAGTTTTAGTTTGTGAGCCTTGAATGCCCACTAGCTCTGTGCTGTGAGGTTAATCCTGGTCTTACACAGAAATTGGTGGAGACACAGGATTTCCCTATTAGTCTGAGTTCTTTTTTGATAATCCCCTAATGCTCTCCTTTGCTGAGTGAAAAGACAACATCATTATTATTTACTACAATTATTCTTTATATTTCTGCCCCACTCTCCTGACGTATCTTTTTGGCTGTCGTGATGAACCATCCAGTTTCTGCCTCCAGGGCTTGGTGGCCTCGAAAGACATTCATCTGTCTCTAGCTTGTTGAAAGTTGGAGTCCAGAAATCCCAGCAAGGAAGGATACTCCCATGATGCTCTGTCCATAAGGGCACAGAGTGTGGTTCTCTTTTACCTGGGTCTAAATATTCTATTTCTCTTATCTCCAGAGTGATGCTTTGGAGAGGGGTGAGGATGGCACATAGTGAACTCCATATAAATGGAATAGCTGCATTTTAAAATATGGTTTCATTTTCCAACACAAGTGTCACAGCATCTTTTCATCGCATCTCTCCAGTTGGTCCAGTCTTATTGGAGGCCAATCCTCCTTAATGTGGGTCATCAACAAATATCTCCTGTATTATGCTGGTCCTTTCATTAAAAAGAAAAGGTCCCGTGGCCGGCGTGGCAGTGGATAACTTGGTTTGCCTTCCATGCTCCCTGCATTACTTCCCTTGCTCTCCCCCCATGTTTGCTGCCCTATGATCCCCACCCCCCCAAATTATTAGCGCAGGAGAGATATGGGGCTCCTTTCCCACCAGCTCTGACTCATTGAGTGCCCTTGTCACATGAAGAGCCCACACAGTTCTAACCATCTTGAAATTCAGCCCTTGTTCTCTATTATAGAATCATGGCTCTGCTAGACGCTTGTTAAATCCCCCAAATGTGGTTTAGTCCCTTTGTCTCCACGCTCCCTTATGCTTCCTGCACCTTGGCCTGTGTGTAGTGCCGTTGTGTCATACAGTCCTGGATTCGGGTACCAGCACCTGCATGCCCAAGTTTGATAACATCGTGAGACGCAGCCTCCTTGTCTGTAAAATGGGAGAATAGCTCCTGCCAGGAAGCACTGCATGAGATTATAGTAGGGATTAATATTGCTCCCCTTCCACACCATTCTGGAGAATTCCCTTCCCTTCTATTTTTTTCAGTTTAGCAACGTCCCTTCAAGGCCAAGCATGTCATATATTCCATAAGCATTCCCAGATCAACTCAGCCCAGAGCTCTCCCCTGTATGTACCCCTACTGCTCTTGGCTGTGCTCCTTTTAGGGCCCTAATATAATTTGCATCTGGTTGTACTCTTCCAGGGTACTAGAATATATAAGCTCCCTGAGGGTAAACACCATTTAACTTGTGTTCAATTAGCATCCCAAAAGTGCTTTTTGCATGGCTCAATAGGTATTTGTTGCAAGTCTGAATGAATCTTCTCTCTTCCGCTTAGACTGGTTCCCCCGCAAAATTTTAAATAACATATCCACCTCCACCCTCGTTGCTCTATTTTTGTCCTACTGCTCAGCATCATCTCTGTTCTAAAGTCCCAAATCCTAGATCTCCTTCAAAAATACGGCAGTGCCAGCGTTCTTTTGTGGAGCATCAGGTTAAGGATCCGGAGTTGTCACTGCTATGGCTTAGGTTCGATCCCTCACCCAGGAACTCCCACATGCCGCTGGCACGGCCAGAAAAAAAAAAAAAAAAAGGCAATTCCCAATACACAGGAACTATTCTTTAATTATTAAGACAGCAACTTTCCTACCTTTTGAAATGTTTATTCTCTGGTTTCTAAGATTACTACAGACTAGTATTATTCTCTAGTTTCTATGGCTTAAATCCTAAGCAGTCATTCTCCTTCAGGCTAGAACATGTGTTGTCTAATTTCTTCCCTCTTTTGCATAGTGTTGGAGTTGGTTGATACTTAAATTCTTACTGAAGGTGGGATGTCTGAGCCTTCTCCCAGTGCACCCCAATTCAGACAGGGCACATCTAGGGCAGGATCCTCTGCTTTAACTCTTATGCCTATGGTGCCTTCACAGGACCTTGTGTGTGCGTTGTTCTAGATGAACACTGTATATGTAAGAGCAGCATGACTTTAAGATTATACCATTTGTAGAGAAAAGTATTTTACTATTCCTGTTTTAAACTTGTTCTCTGCACTTTTTTTTTTGTTATGACAATAGGGAGTTACTGTCATTAAAATATATATTTATATTATCTATTAAATATATATATATTTATATTATCTATTAAATATATATAAAATATATTTATATTATATGTGAAATATATAAAATATATTTATATTATATGTGAAATATATAAATATATTTATATTATATGTGCAACTCTCTACCCTCTTTTATCTTATCTGTGACCTATATAAATATATTTCTTGTGCCCTATCTCTTTTTTTATATGTGCATCTCTATCTACTCTTTCTCTTCTCTGTGCCCTCTCTCCACTCTCTTTCTCTTTATGTGCCCTATTCTCCTTCTTTCTCTTCTCTATTAACATATCACCTTCATGATCCTATAATCCTTCTCTAAAGTCATGGGAAGTCAGTTTGGGAGAAGACTTTGTTTTTTTTTTTTTCCCAGCCACACTGTGGCGTATGGAATTTCCCGGGCCAGGGATTGAATCCAAGCTGCAGCTGTGACCTACGCCACAGCTGCAGCAATGCCAGATCCATAACCCACTGCACTGGGCTGGGGATTGAACGGGTACCTCCACAGAGATGAGTGGGATGGTTCCCCAAAGTGCCACAGCAGGAACTCCTGGGAAATTCTTCTTTTAGGAAGATTTAATATTCTGTGTTTAGAAGTTACAGATGGTTTTAAAACAAAATTATTCTACTGAAAGTCACCTTTGGTTGTTGCTTGATCTAAAAATGATCTCCATTTGATCTCAAATTTCATCCTAAAATGTAATATTAAAAACAAAAGTCAAGAAGAGCGTATATTCTGCCCTGAGCATGCATCAGCAGAGAAACATTACCTATCTTGACCGTCTTCCAACAAAAATAATGATCCCTAATCCTTCTTTTTGGAAATTTTATTGGAGCATGACTGATTTGATCCCTAATCCTTGTGAAGCCTCACCATTTAAAATCCAGGTCAGAGATGAGTAAGAAAAGTGTTATTTATGCTGTTTCTATGAAAGGAAAATCATGGCAGTATTATGAAAATAAAAAGAGAGAAACAAAATCTATATTAAATGTTACCAGTTGATTAAATTTCATTCTGAAGTAAAATTAGCATTGTAGTCTAAAGTTTGGGGAACAAAAGTAAGGTAGTTTAGTGACATTGATTTATGTTAAATTGCAACAAATAAGTCAGAAAACAGATGTGCTAATCTTTGAAAACTAGAAAAAAGCCTTTTGTTGTTTTGCCATTTCCAACCCTTCTGACAGTGTCATTTCAGCAGATTCACACAAGAAGATGTAAGATATAGAAATTGTTTCCCCTCATGCTTTTCACCTGTTTCGCTACGTCCTGACCTTCCAGCTCCCTATTAACCTGGGTATTTCATGGCAGTGCTGCAAAGTCGAAGGCAAAGCTGGTCTCCCAGCAGTCTGGATTACTTCTAAGTAAATTATTGTTAAGTCATTAATATTTAAGAATGACTTGCTCCTTGGGAAAAAAACACTTTGGAGAAAAAGTTCAAAATTATTCCCTTATATTTTGTCCATGTGATTATTTCAGAATACGATGACGCAAACTTTATGTTTTTGATTTAGCTGCTTCTTTCAAATGTTAGCAGAATACATCTGAAAGCCACGTGAGAGTGTTATGGTCAGTAATATTAAAGGTATATGTACAATGCAATCAATCTTAAAAAGAGTATGAAACAAACCCGAGATATATTACATCATTATGAAAACTTCAAGGCAGCAACCAAGCATATCACAACATTTAGTTAAACGGAGGACTTCCTCAAATTAAGAAAATTCTATCCATATGAACTAAAAAAAAAAGAACCCAAAACCCAAACAAACAGGAGTTCCCATTGTGGCTCAGTGGAAATGAACCTGACTAGCATCCATGAGGAAGCAGGTTTGATCTTCGGCCTTGCTCAGTGGGTTAAGGATCGGGTGTTGCCACAAGCTGTGATGTAGGTCAAAGACATGGCTTGCATCTGGTGTTGCTGTGACTGTGGTGTAGGCTGGCAGCTGCAGCTCTGATTTGACCCCTAGCCTTGGAACCTCCATATGCCTCATTTTCAGCCCTAAAAAGGCAAAAAAAAAAAAAAAAAAAAAATTTAGGCCATAAAAGCTTAATACAGAGGCATGACAGTTAAAACTTATTTTGAGAAATGTGACAGATAATGGACCTTATTTTCAACAATTATATTGTTAAAATTATGTGATTCCTTCGGTAGAAGTTTTCAGAATCCTTTTCAAATACATCTTGGAATATAAAATGCTGTTTTCATGTTTTTGAGAATTTTGTTAATCTGTGGGCAAGTCTAAATGTAAATTGAAGCATGCATCCAAAGCATCACCAAGCATTATTGACCCACCTACTGAGGCTGGGGCCCATTTTAGAGGTCAGAATTTAGATCATGGCACGCAGGCCGAGATGACAGGTACTTTTCTAAGGCCCAGATCTGAAGCAGGGGCTAGCTCACAGCAGGCCTCCAGAATCCTTAGAACACTTCTTGCAAGCACTTTTGTCTCACCAACTTCATAGAGCTGAAATCTTCATGCAGTAGGCCTTTAAAAACATGAACACAGGGTTTTAATAAGGTGCCAAGTATTTAAGTTCCAACATTAAAAATTTTTTTTCACAAATGTAGCGTCTACAGTGATCAAGTAATAATGCGAATCACTGCAGTGGCAATTGTGGATTCCATCCCCATTTGCTGCAGTAAGTTAAGCCTCTCAGTACAGGAAGTAATTTAGGTGTCGGAATTGAATTCCTCTGTAAATCCTGGACCCTCTGTAGTTTGGTCCCAGACAGAGCGCTCAGGGGTAAACACGCAGGGCAGAGAGACAGAAAGGACGGCAGGCCTGGGCCGCAGCCTGAGGAACCGGGTTTCCCAGGGTGATTACTTTGTGACTAATGTTACATTTACCAGGGGTCCTCATTCCCACATTTAGCACCTTTGCCAGTTTGTGGCTGTGCGATCTCTGGACTTACAGAAAGTGTTTCCTCGCAAATTAGAAAAATGGGCGTCTTGGCTAAGCGGACTGCACGGCGCTTCCCACGGCAGTAACACCACGAAAGCCCTCATTTCTCAAAAATATGAGTGTGGGAGGGAGTGTGTGGAGGAAACGGTAATCTAGGGCTATTTTCCGAAAGCAGACCGCTGCTCGGGACGTGACACAAAGAAGGCGCGACTAAAGCAATGGTAAAGTCGGTAAACAGTATTTTACTGAAACATTTCATTACACAGAAAATCTGTCTGAAGTGTAAAGTTACCTGTCTTACACAAGAAGGACAGACCCATTTTCAAAGACTAATATGAATACAATAAATACGGAGTTTACATACTAACTT
Source organism: Phacochoerus africanus (assembly GCF_016906955.1). Taxonomy (NCBI): domain Eukaryota; kingdom Metazoa; phylum Chordata; class Mammalia; order Artiodactyla; family Suidae; genus Phacochoerus; species Phacochoerus africanus. Next base: position 8,691,749 of record NC_062552.1, on the reverse strand, counting down.
ATACACAGAAACGCTGCCCCACAGCCATAAAAATTTATATTTAACAGTGCAACATATAATTTAATCATTTGATTTATCTGACAGGTTTTTCTTGCTAAACACAAATACCTACCTGGTTTTCATATACATATAATATCTCTTTTATGTATATATTCAACAATCTGTACAGTTTCTAAACATAAAACTCCTAAAAGGCACAAGTGTCTATACAACATGTACAAAAATGGCTGGAGCTGACACAAAACAACAATTATTGGTCAAAAGTTCATGATTGCACAAAGATTAGTCATGAGTTTATGTCAGAAAAATGTGCTTTAAGGAAACGAGGGTTTTCAAAGAAACCTTTAAGTGTTATATAGAAAAAAACCGAAAAACCAAACAAAACCCCCAGATAGGAAGCCCCTAGGTCGCGATCACGAGCCTGTCCTCGTCGTCGTCGCTGCTCACGTCGCTGAACTGCGGGGCCGGCTGCCTCCGGGGCGGGGCCGGGGGTCTGGGCGCCGCTCGGTCCCGGGGGCCTGGCGGCTGGCCGGGCGGGGGCTCGGGCGCCGACGCAGGCTTGCCCTGCGCCGCAGGGAGTTCGCGCTGGGGCCTGGCGGGACTCACCGAGCCGGCCCTCCCCGCGCTCATCTGGCCCGAGCCGTCCAGCCGCGCGTGCTCTCCGGCTGGGGCGGGGGGATCCGGAGCCTTGCTTGCCTTTTCCCGCTGGCCTGGAGGCGGGCCCTGCGGAGACGCGGGCCGGCCGCCCTGAAGGGCGCCGGCGGCCGGGGGCTGCACCTCCCGGGCTCTGTGCGGGGAGGCGGGCATCCCCGGGGCGCCCTGGGCGTCCGCGGGCACCTGGCTCACGGAGGGGACGAGCGCGGGCAGGGTAATGTTCAGGATCTGGAGGCCGGGGATGGAGGCCTGGGGGCCGGGGCTGCTCTGCGAGGAGGGGCTGGCGGTCAGCACCTGCAGCCCCACGGCGTTCAGCGCCAGCCCCGGCGGGTGCACCTGCGGGCCCAGGTGCCTGTTGGCCAGGCCGACGATGTTGACAGCCTCCACGCTCAGCGAGGGCAGCGGCTGCAAGGCCTGCGTGCTGAGGTTCGGAAGGCCTGGCACGCGGATTTGGCCGATGGGAATACATGGCACAACACTGCTTAGTTCAGCCACTCCGGCGGGATTTGTAGTGCCAGAAACGTCCGTGCTCAAGTCCCCAGGGGCGCCCACGGTTCTGTGAATGACGTTGACCGCAGGGATCGTCAGTTGCATCGGCCCCGTTTGGATGGGGACGAAGGTGGAGTAGGTGAGGCCGGCAGGTACCACCTGGATCCCCCCGACGGGAACCATGTTGTACGGCGTCCTGGATTGCTGCTGCGAGTGCAGAGGGAGGTGGCTGAACAAGTGAGTCTGGGGAGAAGGCAGGCCTGGCGGTGGCTGAAGAGTCGTTTGGTGCTTCTGCTCCTGAGGGCCCGGCGGCGGCGGCGAGGTCACTGAAGGCGGCGGCCCTCCTGTCTGAGGGCTGCGCTCGGCAGCAGGAGGAAGAAGGCGCACAGTTGGGCCCTAAAAGACAAGGCAGAGCAATCCTTTGATACCAGAGTTTTCTTAGTAGTCACCGGGCTAACATGTTCAGCTCTTCTCAAGTCTATCCTTCCCGAGGTAAGAGTATGTCCATTTGCATTTCATAAAAATAAGCTTGCTACAAGCTGTATTTTGACTTAATAAATTTCCAACTAAAAACCTATAACTTCAATCTCTTTATTTTGTAGTACAAATAACATTTTTTTTTTGTCTTTTCTAGGGCCGTGCCCGCGGCATATGGAGGTTCCCAGGCTAGGGGTCAAATAGGAGCTACAGCTGCCGGCCTATACCACAGCCACAGCAATGTGGGATCCGAGCCGCATCTGCAGGCTACACCACAGCTCACAGCAACGGTGGATCCTTAACCCACAGAGCGAGGCCAGGGATCGAACCCGAAACCTCATGGTCCCCAGTCGGATTCGTTAACCACTGAGCCACGACGGGAACTCCAACAACAACATATCTTATATAGTACTTCACATTTTTCAAACACATTTCCTAGATATCATCTCATTTTATACTAAGATTAGCCCCGAGAGGTAGCCATAATTATATTCTTCTTCCATTGTTGTTGATATTAAGGCTGGCGCCACCAGCTTCACTCTATTTTCTTTCTTTCATCCTTCCTTTCCTTTCCTTTCTTCCTTCCTTTTTAGGGAAGCACTTACGGCACATGGAAGTTGCCAGGCTAGGGGTTGAATTGGCGCTGCAGCTGCCAGTCTACACCACAGCACAAGGCTGGATGCTTAACCCAGTGAGCGAGGCCAGTGATCGATCCTGCAACCTCACAGACACTGATGGGTTCTTAACTCGCTGAGCCACAACAGGAACTCCAGCTCTACTCTATTTTGGAGATTAGGAGTAATGAGACATACTGAGGTATTGGTTGGCTATGAGTATTGACGCAGAAGGAAAAATTACCTGAACTATTCGAATATGAAATAAAAAGTAGCCATTGATGAAAGGTCTGCAGTTTTTATTTGTTCATTCGTTTCATCGTAAGTGTATGAAACATCTACTGAAAACCAGATTTCCAAATTTCCAGGTGTGGGAGAGATGTGGGGGTAGAGCAGTTGAGAGCAAAGATGACCGATGTGAAGGTAATGGAATGTTATTAGAAGGATAAATGTTGCCAATCCCCCCTTTCACCACGATTATCATCTAAATACCAGCTTTTCCTAGATCTCTCCGCATTATAGATCTACACTTATATACTCACTTAAATATTAACATAACTTAAATATCAGTGCGATTTCATTAAATTATATTCATGTAGGATAGTCTACAGAAATCCAAACGTTCACAGCCTTTTTAATTTTTTCCAGTGCTACCCAGCAAACCCAAATCTGCCACATTGAGAAATCAATCCAACTGCGATCATCAGTCCACAGGAGTGGGAAGAGAACTGTAAACGAGAGAGGGGAGTGAGAGAGGGGAGTGCACATTCTTCCGGAGGCCGCAGGGTGTGTCACAGCAGGAAATCCATCCCGGCAAAGGCCTCGGGGGAGGGGAGGGGGGAGGTCCTTCTCCAGGCCTGAGTCTGGCCCTCAGCCAGTGCCTGGGCAGGAGGCTTTCCTAAGCCGCCTCAGCAATTCCATCCTTCAAGCAAAGTGAACTTCTTGAGACGTTTTTTGGGTCACGTTAACTTTGCCATGGAAACTGGTGGCTGCCTTGCCAACAGGGCCAACATGCAAAATGTTTGGATAATTCAGTGCAAATCCGTCACGTCAAAGCCAGTGGAAGAACAACTCAGAAAAAGCGTGGAATACATAGGTTCCAAGATTCATGCTCTCTATTGGCACATGCATATTTTTTATTTCAAGAGTTTTTCAAAAAGCGAAAAGTAATAAGTGAATATATTGTAAAGAGCCCTGTGGCTCTTTCTTAGTTTTGTAATACACTATGTAAACTCCGACCGAAATACCTGATGAGAATCCAAAGGACATAAATGTCCTTGGCCTTAAATAAAATAACACAAAAATAAAGTGAAAGAAACTGAGTTAGGTGTAGATGAGCAATTTAAATACATTATTTTCTGAAGACATTAGGTGCCTCAGATTTAACAGGTTAAACAGAAGGAAAGCAGCAGCAAACCAATTTACTACCTGTGTGAAAGCAACAGTCTTTCCTGCCACAGAGCTTCTCAGGATGTCCTCGGGGTCAGGGTAGTCCACAGACATCTGGTGGCAGGGGACCTGGGCGCAGCGGCCCCCTCCCCGCCCTGGCCAGCGGGCTGGGGGGCCCTGGCCGGGGACTCGGGCGGCCGGCTGTAGTCCGACGGCCCTGTGCTGAGCACGGTCATCTTGGTGGGCAGCGCTCGGGGCAGGACGTCCATCGGGTCCGGGTGTCCCCCGGAGAAGCAATCGGGAATCCTGCCGTCCTCGTCGGCGCCCCCCGAGTCCTGGAGGCCGCCTCGGGCCGGGAGGTGCTGCGGGCTGGCGGTGGCCGAGGGGGCGGCAGGACAGGACCGACTCGGCCTGGCTGTCCTCGTCCTCGTCCTCGTTCTCGTTCTCGTCCTCATCCGGGCCGTCGGATTCTTCGAGGTCATACCCCGGCCGCTCGTAGGGGAATCTTTGCTTCTCATCTATAAAGACAACCGAGAGGGTAAGTTCTTCTGAAAGGTTTTACACGTGGACGAACGCGATCTGTTCTTTTTTACAAACTCGGCAACACCGTGAGGAACATTCAGAGGAAGGGCTGCGAGTCAGCAAAGAGCCTACACGGCAGTCGAGGAGATCCACCCCCCCGGGAGGAGGTTAGTCGGTGCGGCAGGAGTCAGAGAGGTGACAGAGCGGGGGTGGCCAGGACAGGCTTCCTTAAGGACGCAGAACACGCTCGAAATGAGCCTCGTGAGAGCACACGGGCAGAGGGCGGTAAAAAGCAGAAATAAAGGCTTCAAATACTATACTCGTAACACCCCCCAAAGAAGACTGAACTCTACAAAAACAGCAAAGGGGTTATACTACAACTCTTTTTCTGAGCTCTTTTTCTCTATCGACTTGTTTGAATCGCCCTTTTATTGAACAAAGTAAAACAAAAACAACTGCATTAACTCACAGTGGAAAAGACTATGAAAAAAATATATATACAGGTATGACAGTCACTCTGCTGCACAGCAGAAATGAACACATGCTAAGTCGATTGTACTGCAAAAATAAAATAAATCTGAAAAATAAAATTAGACAAAAACCTGGTATTTGTAAACAGAATGATTTTCCTTAATATTTTAGACATGTTTCCACTGGCCTCTGAAGAGTAATATTCTGTAATATTTAATCCTACTTTTTTTTTTTTTACACTAAGAGAGGTGCTAAAGTTTCCCACCATTTTTTTCAATGGTGATTCAGTCCACTTCTCACAGGAACAGGAACATTAATTAAGTCATTAATATCAGCTTTATAAAGTCCATGTTCAATAAGAAACTATATTTAACAAGGAACATTCCAGACAGTCCAGGGAATAGTTTCAAAATTCTCATAAGCTTGTGTGAAACTGATTTGAAAACTTACCTAGTCAAAATCTTGCAAAATTAGAGGTGCTTTCCCTTAGAAAGATAATAAACTTTAAACAGTGAAATAGGGAAGGAATATAAAACCTCTACCCCAATTTGCCCTCACTGAACTATAATAAAAAGGCATCAGACCATGGTCAGCTTAGCTGTGATACAGGCTGCATTTACGTGCACTTTTTGAAGAGAAAAAATGCAAACAGAGAAATAACTGATAGGTGCATTTCCTGGGTTTTCCAAATGGTTTGCATATGAATTTACCTCACTACTCTTTCTATATTACAAAGATAAGTTCTTAGAGAAAAGTCTCGAAGCACCAACACCAAAACGTTTGAGGACGATTATTCCTGGGATGTAGAACAGACTATAACTTTTCTGTCGTTTGTCTCAAGCACATGCTATTTTTACAATGAAAACATTCAAAGATAAAACAAATACGCACTCAGGTTCCTTTAACAGTGATTTCATAAGTCTTCTGCTTTATGGTGCTACTATTTTGTTGTCAAATAATACATTAAATAACACCAGCCTACTGAATCCCAGCAGATGCTCACGCTGGACACAGGATGGTGATTTCTGGGCAAATGCCCTAAAATGTCCTGTCTCACGGATCTCTCTGTGCTACCTTGTCTGATGTTTGAAATTCTAAAATTATACAGTCACTCCCCCATAGGTTCTGAATTTGCCACACTAGTGCAAAATCAGATATATTTTTAGGGATTTTAATATGAAAAAATTTAGACAAAAAGTAGACAAAAGAGAAAAAGTAGAGAAATCAAACAAAAACCAAACCAAACAAAACACCCAAAAGAAAGAAAGAAACCAGATGACTGGCTAGATGGAATCGGTTCCTGGAAAGGGAGGCTGATTTCTTCAAAAGCCAACCCTGCTGCAAAGTCTGACTAGGGTGAGACTTGTTTTACCTTAAAAACTACAACCTTTTTTTTTTTTTTTTCCTTTTAAATAGGCCTACCTTTACATTTATGACTTTTCTCAAACTCATCATAGGCCAAACTCCCAGAAATCAAATAGTGCAAACTCTAGAGACTGTGTCTGCAGGAAGAAAGGATACACAGCTTGTGTCACCTGGGGTAGATGTAACAGGACACTGGTCAGAGGAGCTCAGCTGAAGAGCAGACAGGTTGGGTAAAGCCAAGTGTGGGCTGGAAGGGCTGTGTCACTCCTCTGGGGCCACACTCTCTTGCAGGCGCTATGCTATGAACACCACTCAAGCACTCAGAGGAAAGAGTGCTAAGTATCCAATGTGGTCCAGATCTAGGGGAGGGGAGCAGCCTTTAGCAGGGCCAAGGAACTCCACCTGGATCCATCTCCCCTCTCTCTACCAGGGAACAAACGCTTTATCCTGTGCAGAGAAGGGCGGCAAGCACTGTTGCCCTAGTGCGTTGGTCAAAACTTACTGCAGTGGGGAAAGGGAATGAATAAGAGGAAGACACACTTCTACTCCCTAAGGAGGGACGAGATTGCCCTGAGTCCATCAAAACAGCTGAGGAGCGCGGAAGACTGCGAGGGCCATGGCCCAGAAACCTGAGAAGAGGGTGCAGGCAGAAGGCTGAGGCTGGGTCAGAACAGAGTTTTCTCATCGCCTCCTCACCCCCTAGTGCCAACCCGTGGAGCTCCAAATGGGAGGTGACAGCAAAACACCACTGGGAGAGGAATAGGAGAAGAGCAGAACGTGCAGGGCAACCAGCTCTGATGCACAGGGCAGAGGAAAGACCTGAACCTGGAGTGGACAAGACTTCCTCCTGTAATCCATCCTCCACCCCAAACAAGACATGTCTTGGCAGGAACCTGAGGCCTCTGGAGGCTCTGATGGTGGCCTCAACAACAACACATCTCTCCCACCCAGTCCAACTCCTGACTAGAAAAGCTCTACTTCCCCCTGGAAAGGCCCGCAGGAGAAGCACACTCCTTGCCAGGCAAAAGCTATCAATATTGGTCTCTACTGTCTATGTAAGATGACTAGCTTTCAATGAAAATTGCAAAACACTACAAAAGGCAAGAAAAAAATACTTAGGAGAGAAAAAGCCATCAGAACCAGTCAGATATGATAGATGTTAGAACTTCGAGAGAATTTAAAATAATTGATGAATATGTTAACAGCTCTAATGAGAAAGGTGAAAACACACAATGTCAAGTGAGAGTTTCAGCTGCGAGAGGGAAACTATGAAAAAAAGAAAAAAGAAATGAAATGCTGCCAATGAAAAACACAGTATCGATGAAAACTAAAGAAAAAACAAAACCCCAGAATTTTATGCTCATTGAAAATAATTTTCAGTGATGAAAGAGAAATACAAACTGTCTTAGAAAATAAAAACTGAGAAGATCCATTTCCAGCTGACCAACTTGATGGTAAATGTTAAAGGAAGCCCTTTAAGAAGAAAGAACATGATATTGATGGGAACACGTATTTATCCTCTCAAGTGAAGAGAGACAGAAAGAGAATAAATGAAGAAAATTAAAACTATTGCCTTTGGAATGGATTAGCAATGAGATCCTGCTGTGTAGCACTGGGAACTATGTCCAGTCACTTAACAATGGAGCATGATAATGGGAGAAAAAAGAATGTGTACATGTATGTGTAACTGGGTCACCATGCTGTACAGTAGAAAAACAATTATATTGGGGGAATAATAAAAAAAATTAAAAAATAAAAACCTGAAAAAACAAAACAAAATTTTTAAACTGCTCGTTCTAAAAGATAATGTCTACAGTAATAACAACGCAATGTGTGTTTATAACATATGTGAATGTAAAAGGTGTAACAGCACCAGCACACAGGATGGAAAGGAGGACGTGTGAATATATTGTTAGAAAGTCTTTATATGACATGCAAAGTGATGCAACAGTCTTTGAAGGAAGACAACTAAATTTTCTTTAAAAACACAAACAAGGAGTTCCCGTCGTGGCGCAGTGGTTGACGAGTCCGACTAGGAACCATGAGGTTGCGGGTTCGATCCCTGCCCTTGCTCAGTGGGTTAATGATCCGGCGTTGCCGTGAGCTGTGGTGTAGGTTGCAGACACGGCTCGGATCCCGCGTTGCTGTGGCTCTGGTGTAGGCCGGTGGCTACGGCTCCGATTCGACCCCTAGCCTGGGAACCTCCATATGCCGCGGGAGCGGCCCAAGAAATAGCAACAACAACAACAACAACAACAACAACAACAACAAGACAAAAAGACAAAAAAAAAGAAAAAAAAATACAAACAAGCCAATAGGGGAGAAAAAAGTAGCATCATAAAAAAATGCTCAACTAAGGCATAAAAAGGGAAAAAAACAAAACAAATAGAAAACAACTAGCAGGGTGGTAGACTTTATTCCAATTACTTAAAAAATAACACTGAAATGAAAGGTCTAACACATGAATTAAAAGAGAGAGATTGCTAGAGTTCCTGTTGTGGCGCAACAGGATCAGCAGTGTCTTGGGAGTGCTGGGACGCAGGTTCGATCCCCAGCCCTGCACAGTGGATTAAGGATCCAGCATTGCTGCAGCTGCGGCCTAGGTAGCAACTGCAACTTGGATCTGATTCCTGGTCCAGGGGCTCCATATGCCACGGGGCGGCCAAAAAAGAATTAAGAAGAGAGACTTGCTGGACTAGGTGAAAAAGCAAGTCCCGTGCATACACTGTGGACAAGAAGCCCATTTTAAACATAAAGACATAAAGGATTGAAAGAAAAGTTTAGAGAAAGATATACCTTAAAACATTAGCTAAAACAGAGCTAGAAAAACTATATACCAATATCAGACAAAGTAGACATCAGAACAGGGAATGTTATCAAGGATGAACAGGAATATTATACAATGAATGATAAAGGGGTCACCTCTTTATGAACATATAAAAATCCTAAATGTGCAGCAATTAAACCAGAGCTTTAAAATAAATGAGGCTAAAACAAAAAAGTAGTAAAAAAAATCCTCAGAGTTAAAGACTTCAACACTCCATGCTCAATAATTGATGAAACAAATATAGAGAAAATCAGTAAGCACTCAGAAGACTTGAAAAACAGTAATCAGCCAACTAGACAGTGATAGAATGTTCCATGCAACAATAGCAGAATATGCGTTCATCAGTGCATACCACATTCTGAGCTACAAAGGCAACCTCATCAAATTTCACTGAGTAGAAAACATACAGAATATGTTTTTTAGATGAAAACAGAACTAAACCAGAAATCAATAACTAGAAGGTATCTGAAAAATCTCCAAATATTTTAGAATTAAATACCACATTCTTAAATAATCCAGGGGTCAGAAAAGAAAGTCTCAGAGAAAAGCTAAAAATATTTTAAATTGCATAAAATTAATATCTAACCATCAAAACGTGTGGGATGCAGCTCCAACAGTGGTTAAAGGGAAATTTATTGTATTCAATGCTACTATCAGAAAAGGCAAGCATGTGCAACCAGGCCACCTTGCTGTACAGAAGAAAAGTGACAGATCACTGTAAACCAGCTATAATGGAAAAAATAAAAATCATTATAAATGGAAAATAAAATTTTGCATCATGAGTGAAAAAAATCAAAAAAAAAAAAAAGAAAAGAGAAGAAAAGGTAGGTCTCAAATAAATAGCTGAAATTCTCATCTTGAGAAATTAGAGAAAGAAAATGAAATTAAACCCAAGGCAAGGTACAGGAGGGAAAAAAAGAGATAAAAAAAGCAAAATAATAAAATTGACAAAAGAAAAATGAAGTCAGTGACACCAAAATCTAGGTCTTTGTAAAAAAAATAAATAAATAAAAAGAAAAGAAAAAAAGAAAACTGACAAATCTCTACTAATACTGGCCAAGAAAAAAGGAGAAAAGATACAAATTACCAACATTTGGAAAGAAAGAGGGGCTATCGCTACAGACCCCACTGACATGAAAAGGATAATAAAATATTTAAAAAACCCTCTACCAACAAACAACTGGAATTCAAAATTAAAAATGCAATACTACTAACAATAGCATCAGAAGAATAAAATACTTAGGTATAAATTTAAAAATGTGCAGGCTTCTGTCTGAGGAAAATGACAAAATACTGGTTAAATCAGCCACGGGAAAATAATGAAGAGAGATAACTGAGTTCCTAGATTAGAAGTCTCAGTATTCTTAGGAGAGCATTTCTTTCCAATTTGATCTATAGTTGCGATACAATTCCATTAAAAATCTCACAAGCATTTTGCAGATAGGACAACCTGATTCTAAGATTTCCATGGGAAAGAAGAGAAACTTGAAGAGCCAAAATAATTTTGAAAAAGGAGAAAAGCTGAAGAACTTACATTAAAGACAGTGAGGAACTGGCAAAAAGCTAGACATCAGTAGATGAGAAAAGCGGGTCAATGGATAAAAACCACACAAACATAATTAGCTAAATTTTGACAAAGGCAATTCTACGGTGAAAGCACAGTCTTTACATAAATGGAACTAAAATAATTGGACACCCACCTACAAAAAAAAAAAAAAAAGACACATACCTTATACCTCATACAAATAAAACTATAAAACTTCTTAAAGAACCATGGAAAAATCTGTGTGACCCTGGATCAGACAGAGACGTCTCACATATGACACCAAAAGCACAATCAATAAAAGCAACAACTGGTAAGCTGGGCCTCATTAATATTAAGAAGACTTCTGCTCTGAGAAAGACACCGTAAGAAGGAAGAATAAGACAAGGCACAGACTGGGGGAAAACATCTGCAAATCACCTTTGTGACAAAGAGATTATATGCAGACTGAAAGCAGCTCTTTCTGCCCCCTTCCTGTTCGCCCATTTCTGTTCCCTTCCAATCTTCAAAGAACCTAATTACAGGAATGAGATCGCTGGGTAATTTAACCCAACTCCTGATTTAGGCTCTCCCGAATGCACACCATGCCTCGCCTAACCTGTTGATTCTCCTCCTAGATGAAAAGAAGCAATGAGGAACTAAGCAGTTAACAAAACGACCAGCTCTTTGCCCTCAACAGCCTCCTTAAGCAATCCTGCAGGCAGATCAAGCGGGCAAGACAGCATCTAAAGAGAGAGGCAGCCAGACAGCAGACGACGGAGCATGCTGCAGAACCCAACCTCCTGCTCAATGATTCTCTGAGATTCCGCCCCCCTTTGCCCTTTAAAAACTGTAATGCTGAGCAGAATCTTTGGAGTTGGTGTCTGGACGTGCATTCACCTTCTCCCCACATCATCACCTTTTCTGACTAAAGCATCTTTCCTTCCTACTGACACTCGCCTCTGGAATTAGTGGCTTTTAAGCGACAGGTGGCCGAACCTGAGTTCGGTAATAAGATTCTGTTTCAAGAACACTTAAATTCAACATTGGAAAAGCAAACAACCCACTTTAAAAAATGGGCAAAATTTCTGAAGATACTTCACCAACGAAGACATCTGGAAAAGCTGCCCAGTGCCATCAATCATTAGGGAAATGCAAATTAAGACCACAGGAAATCCCACTCTACAGCTCTTAGGATGTAGATTTTTAAAATGTGCAGGTAAGGTTGTAGAAAAACTGGACTCTCATTCAGGGTGGGCAGGAATGTAAGTGTAAGTGGCCCAGATACTTTGAAAAACAGTTTGACAATTGCTGACAAAGCTAAGTGTATACCAAGTTCATGACCCAGAGACTTCACTCCTAGTACCAAACCCTGGAGAAATGGAAATATCATTCACAGAAAAGCCTGTACATGCATGTTTTACAGAGACTTTCTTCATGTTTGCCAAAGACTGGAAGGAACCCATATATCTTTCAAGTGCTCAGTGGATAAGAAGCTATGGCACATCAACACAATGGAATACGACTCAGCAACAAAAAAGGAAGAACTATGGATTTACATAACAGAAATAAATCTTATGTGTATTTTGCTAAGTGAGGGAGTCAGACCCCAAAGCTACTTGTTCTGATTCCTTGCATATGACACTGGGAAATAGAAATACAGGGAGGCAAAGAGAGCAGTGGTTGCTAGGGGTTGTCTCTAAAGAAGTGGCACAGGGGAATTTGGGAGCGATGGAGCTGTTCTCTATGGAACTGTGGGTGTGGACATACAATTCTACGAATATGTCAAACCCCACAGAACTGTACACCATAAAGGGAATTTTATGGTGTGTAAATAAAAACTTAGTTAACCAGGCTGTAGGGAAAACCTAAGCTGAAATGCAAGCTGAACCAGACGACTGAGTACAAATGAACCCACAACCAGGTAACCCTGGCAAAAAGGGTTCTGACCAGATGTGCCAAAGGCTAAAGACCAAACAGGCTGCACACACTGTGCAGTGGTTGTAAATCTGTTTTTCCCCCCCCCCCCCAGGTGGCTCAGCCTTTCTGGAACTAGCATACTGGTATTCTGGAGTTGAACAAATAAGTGAGTGGGTTTCTCACTGCAGACGAAGGCATGAAAAGGACATGGAGCAGGCCAGGATCAACGCTGCGGTGCTGTACCTAGAATTAGAATGATCAGGATTGAGTCAGGTCCTGGTGTATTTACATGTGTGTGTACAGACATAAACACAGATGTGTGTCTCCATGAGGTAGCACACATCCAGCATTTCCCAGCTCTGTCCACTGAGCGGGGCTAGAAGCAGTGACAGGTTAGTAGCTGTGACACAGCACCTAGAGGCTAGAACGTGGTTCCTAAATACCATGCTTCGCTTCAGTAAAGGGAACCAGGGCTCCTTGCAAAAGAGGTCAGTTCCAGGGCTGGAATATCTTGGGGTGTCGGAAAGTAAGGAACTGCTTCAAGAAGAAGTAGGTTGAAAGGGTACTGAAAGACACCTGAAAAAGCTGTCAGTGGCCTATGAGAACTTGAGCTGCACCATAAATAATAATACTGGATTGTAACCCATAGAATAAAATATCCTTGAGTCCATATTGATGTAAACGAACAAAGGGATGAATGAACAAATGGAGAAATGGTAATTTTTCCCTTGCAGAAAATTCTAATTCATAAATTAGAACACTAGGAGTTCCATCATGGCTCAGCAGTGACGAACCTGACTGATATCTATGAGGACTTGGGTTCAATCCCTGGCCTCGCTCAGTGGGTTAAGGATCCGGCATTGCTGTGAACTGTGGTGTAGGTCGGCAGACGTAGCTCGGATCCCCTGTTGCTGTGGCTGTGGTGTAGGCCGGCAGCTGTAGCTCTGATTGGACCCCTAGCCTGGGAACCTCCATATGCCGCGGGAGTGGCCCTAAAAAGAAAAAAAGGGAAAAAAAAAATCAGAACACTACCTAGTAATACTTACCACTGGCAAGACCTATCAACACCTGCATAGTCTCAAGTATCTCCACAAATATTTAATATTTATAATGGGAATAACAGTAATTTTACAGTAGACAGTCCTGGCAGATCTCACCTTAGCCAACTAATGAAGGTTCACACCTACTTACATGTGCCCCCCGATACGACCCACTAAGCAAAGCATCCTCACCCTCTGGTACCTTCCCAGCGACGTCCATCCTCAGTCCAGCCATGAGCATCTATCGGAAGACCCCAAGTGAAGACATTTTACAAAATAACTGATCAGTACTCTATAAATGTCAAGGTCAGGAAAGACAGGATAGGCTAGGAACGTGCTGGAGGAGCCACTACCACCAAGTGCAACGTGAGATCCTGAAGGAGAGCCTGGGGCAGGAAAAGGATCCGTGGAAAAACTGGCAGGTCCTGTACCTTAGTTAGTAATACTGAGCTGAGGTTAATTCCTGAGGGCTGACGACACTCTATGGTTATGTAAGGGACTCAGGCTAAGGGGAGGCAGAGGACACAGGAACTCTCTCTACTAGTTTTTCAACTTTTCTAGAAGACTACAACAATCTTTTTCTAAAATGGCATTAAAAACAAACAAAAAACAAAAAACCTAAATGCCAAGGCCCCGGAATCTTTATTTTACTCTATTGACACCAACATGCCGTCTCATTCAGATAAGCGCGCAGTCTCCACCTCTCTGCTGTTCTTGTTATACTTCCCAGATTTCTCTTTCTGAAAAGCAATTTTTTTTTCCTTTCCTATTGTTTTATAGGAGGCTATTAACTGAAACAAATTCCAACACTTCTCTTGGTTAGTTTAAAAGCAATGCAAATTGCTCTAAAATACAGCCTAACCTATATCCATGCTTTAAAAATCTGGCACCTAAAACTGTTCTTATGTTGTATCTTGTACTTATTCTGCATTTCTGGCTTAGTTGTACATATGATGCCTCAATGGCTGGACTCGGTTCTAGGCATCGAGACTCTGAGAGAACCCGGCTTAGCACTACACTCAGACCAGTGCTGTCTGATCACAACTAAATCCTAACGGCTGATTAAGGACCTGACTTCTTCTCAGACAATGCTTTAAAAAATTTTAAGAAGTAAGTTAATTATTTCAAAGTGTGGAGCCCACAGCTCCGAAGTGTCAGAGCCAAGATTCAAACCCAGGTCTGTCTGGCTCTGGAGTCTGTGCTAAACAGTCTCCATTTAGATGTCACATCATTAAAAACCTAAACACAGAGTCATCTGAAAGAAGGTCAGCAATGAATTCCAGCAAATAACCTAGTTTATAAATATGCATGAGTTGAATGTATAGAGGTATAGACATTAAGAACGTCAAGTAATTATTTTATTATGAATAGTAAGAACATAATATCCCAAGAAGAATGTAAACTAATAACCTTTTAAATTTCACAACCGCATTTTATAGTAAGTACGGAAGTGTAAGAATAACTAAATTGTAAATCTTTTACATTTTTTATTTTACATGTAGATATAAAGTTTTAGTGTATGCAGTTTTAAAGAAGGATCTGTAAACAGTACCATATGCTTCCTGTGGGGGGTGGGAGGCTGGGTAAAGCTATCTGGCTCCATTTTAATCTGGTTTTGTCTTGGTCACACCACACCTCAGACCAAGGTTCGCAGCCCTCCGGGTGGCAAGAGGCACAGGCTGGCGGGGTCCCTGGACTTTCTTTCTCCCTGGACAGAACTACCTCCTCCAGCTCACAGAGGACTTGAGAAGAGCTGGGATTCCTTCCTACAGTCTTCCTTCCCCAAGATAAAGACCAAATAATGTTTATCTCTGTGTGTTCACTGTGTCTTGAAACTCCCGAAGGGAAGACCACGGCCACAGTCTGAAAACCTGAAAATGAATTTTGGATCATTGCATTTTTGCTAAACAGGGTGGAGATCCCAGAGCGATCAAAAAAACAAGGAACGGGAACAGAAGACAAGGGCATTTTTAAAATATCTGCGGCACCAACACAAAGCCCACACACCTGTGCTCCCTGGATTCAGGCTAAAAAAAATCCTTTCCTGCTCCTGAGTTGTCCCCCTTCACCCCCACCCCAAAGAAGACTATTACTACACGAGTCAGAAGTTGTGTGGATAGATGACCCGGCAAGGAAAGGTGACGTGTCCACGATGACAGGGCAACAAGACCAAGAAGACTTCTCTACTCCCAAACCTGCCATCTTGGACTTTGCGGTATCGCTTCTTTTGCCGCAGTGTGGCACAGGAACTTCAGCGTGGCATTCCTCTTCTACCAGGGGCTGCCAAGCCGTAGTCGCTGGCCCCGTGTGGCTCTGGCTTGTTCTTTTAAATAAAGTTTTAGTGGAATACAGCCAGGCTCACTGTTTACATACTGTCTGTGGCAGCTTTGCTGACACAGCTACAGGGTTTAGGCATCATGCTGAGACTGCGTAGCTCACAAAGCCGCCTAAAATATTGATTATCAGGCCCTTTACAGAAAAAGTTTGCCAAACATTTTATTCTGGTGTCATGTTTAAATCGAACAGCACCTGTGATACCACACTCATCTTATAAAAGGAAGTCAAGAGACTTACATACACCTAGAAAGCATCAAAGCCAGAATGTGCAAACAGGTATTTTTTTGTTTTTGTATTTAGGAGTCCTGTCATTATTTCAAAAAGATATACTATATGACAACTGGCTCTTCCTCCTTGGTGTGTACAATACAGATTGTATTTTATTTTAAAAAATCTACAATTATAGTTGATTTACAATGTTCTGTCACCTAAAGATGTATTTTAAAATCCGGTTTCAGTTGGATAAACTGCCCTCATCCCTGCCCAACAGTGACCCCTGCTGGTCAGAGTCAGGCAGGCTGTCCTCAGACAAGCTCGGGCTGCCCCAGCCCTGCACCGGGTCAGGGACTTCACCTCCACCAACATTCTCTCGTGGTTGTAATTTGTCTGCTTTTGTTTTTCTCATGTGTTTAGAAAAATTGCTCCGAAATCCAGACCAACAATGGTAACCTGGGGAAAAACTTTTAAAGCATGCAACTACTGCCGTAATCGGATTTTGTTTGGTGTTTTTGTTAAACTGTGCTTTCACCTTAACAACATAATGGGCCAGAGCTGAACGTTTGTTAACTTTCAGACATTAGCCAAACGGCAGTCATATCTGCCTTGTTCATTAATGGCATGAACACTTCTTTATTTTCACTATAAATCTCAAGACCTGCCATGGTTTTGGACTGTGAGTGGAAGTTTTTCTTAAAAGGAGTAATAGTATTTTCCATAAAAATCCCAGCGACAAAACCATATTCTACAGGTTTCATTTAGAAAGAATTTCATTTAGAAAACTCCACTAAATTTCTTTTAAGGGTCAGTGTGATCTAGGTTTTAAATCCTGTGATGGACGGAACGCCCTCTTCCTAAACACGTCATCCTACGTCCTTAACCTCCAAGGAGAATAATGTGTCCAGTTGTGCTCTGCCACACTGAAGGGCCCTCCCAGTCTGGCAGTTGAGGGCACATGTTAACATTCCCAGCGCTGAAGCCCGGCCGTCTGTTGACAAAAACATTCTTTGGATCAAGGCATGAAAAGCAAATAGCCGGTAGCATGATTTTTGACACAAAGGGCAAAAAGGAAAAAGTATTTACTGACACCCCAAGAACACAGGGACAAAATTCCTGAACCTATACAATTCTTCGTGGCAAGGCTGCAGGGGCCTGTGCAACTGGCTGGAGGGCTTAGACTCTGCAGAGGCACCTACTATAATTACAGCTCGAGTTGCCGGTTTTCAACGAAATGGAAACTTCTTTCGGAAGTCAAACGTTCACATTTTTAATGACTGCCTTAGATAAATTTTCCCTGTGCTTCATTCAAAATAAATGTCTCCCAACATCTCTAAATTTATTCCATTCGAAAATCAGAACAAGAACTCATCTGCTTCTGCTGAAGGATAAAGTGGGCAGCTGCATCGCCTGCTGTTGCTAAGGGAGGTAAGAATCAAATACCAGGGGTCTTTGGTCCCTCATCATGGCATCTTCGCACTGACCTTCAGTGAGCACTTCATCAACTGGGGAGCATGCACCTTTCGCTGGAGAAAGACATTCTGGGTATTGAGTCGGTCGAGAGTACAGAACGGGTTTAGAATATTCAAAAGAAAAAGATTGAAGATACCGCTAGGAAAAGAAATACTGTAGATAAGGACAAAAAAACCTAGGGTAAACCTATGGTGAAAATAAATAAAATAAAACAAGGCAGATATAAAGGAATAACTACATACTAACACAGAATCAAAAGACTTGGACTTTCCCCAGAAAACCAGAAGCTGACCAAGGTATTACCAAATGGTTTCTCCTGCAGACCTAAAAACACCATCCTTAGGTTTCTGGGTGCTACTCCGAAGTCTCGCATTTACAATCAGATCACCCAAGGGACGTCCTTGTGGGTTTTTTCTCTTTAAAAAATTTAGCCCACTTCCTAGATGTCCAGCATAATCAAGGTTTAAATGTCTATAGTAAGATCTCGCATATCCTGTTAACACTGACTTAGGTATGTGTGGCTTTCATAAAGGTGTGCTGAATCGAACAGTCCTTTTTTTTCTCTTCTTTTTCCTGCTGCACCTGCAACACACGGAAGTTCCTCGGCCAAGGGTCAAATAGGAGCTGCATCTGTGACCTTCACCACAACCTGTGGCAATGCTGAATTCTTAACCCGCTGAGGCTGGGGATCAAACCTGCATCTTCACAGGGACAACACTGGGTCCTTAACCCACTGAGCCACAATGGGAACCTCCTAGTGGTCCTTCTTAAGCAGATGTAGGACTTCATTTCTTTTCTTTTTTTTTTTTTTTTTGACTTTTTGCTATTTCTTGGGCCGCTCCTGCGGCATATGGAGGTTCCCAGGCTAGGGGTTGAATCGGAGCTGTAGCCACTGGCCTACGCCAGAGCCACAGCAACGCGGGATCCGAGCTGCGTCTGCAACCTACACCACAGCTCACGGCAACGCCAGATCGTTAACCCACTGAGCAAGACCAGGGATCGAACCCGCATCCTCATGGTTCCTAGTCGGATTCGTTAACCACTGGGCCACGACGGGAACTCCAGGACTTCATTTCTCACATAACTACCTCGCTGTTAATGTGACATGTGAAAGTGGCTGTCAAAACTACCTGAGAATTTTATTCAGTATCTAGAGGAGAGTTAAGGTCGCAAATTGTCATACTGATCAAGACTTGAAGTTTCAGTGTCCTGGTTTCCTAACAGACATGTAGCTCTTGAGTCTGGCTATTTTTCTTTAATCACTGTTTAGTATTTAGCAGGCACCTGTAATCTAGTAGCATAATTGAGAAATTCTGACTGTGTTTAGGGACTCCTAGGTGACAGAGGAGATTCAGTTGAGAGGGTTTGCTCAGTCATTTTAAACCCGCACTCTTCATCCAGCAGACCAGGAAGGGCCTGGATAACTGCAGCCGCGAGGGCGGAATGAAAGGCATCTGAAACGCCACTGGAATCACCACCTTTGGGAATACAGGTAAGAAACCACCGTGGCACCTACCGCGGGCCAAACCTTAGCGTTTTCCTGCGTGTTTATTGTAGACACGCGGCAAATGGAATCCCAGTGCGGCTTCTAGCCGTGTACTCTGCCTAATACCAGAGTTAGGTTAGATGAAATAAGAGGACGAGAGAGGGTATCACCGCCCCCGGAGGCCACAGCAGCATCTGATAAAACTGCTCACCGTTAAAGAGAAAAGACAGCAGGTTATGTGGGAAAAGACCCTACTTACACAACGCAATTTTATCACTTATTTTCACGTATTGGAAAATGAAAATATAGGAAAATGCGGAATACACTCTCAGGAATCTTGAGATGGCAGCTGAGTCTCGGAAGGAAGCGCAGCCGTGAGCCTGAGCCCTGGGGAGGGGGGAGAGGTTCCTTGTCATCTGGGAGGGGGCAGGGGGAGGCCCTAGCGTGTCCGACCCCTAGGCACCAACCAGCCTCCGGACCCTCGGCGTCCTTCTAGCAGATGGACACTTCAAAGTTTAAAACTGGGATACTTGAAAATATTTATTCTATTTTTTTTTTTTTTTCCAAAGTCAGCCACTTCTCCTACGACTAATACATGGCTAATAACTTGTATTTTTCCTTGGAAAATGAAGTTGATGGTAAAATGAAACACTTTATAACATAACACTGCTACAACTTATAGCATGGGCAAGGTGTTAAAACATACAGGGAAACATTAAGGTAGGAAAAAATCAAGTCCTTATCTTTTATGACAGTCTATTCTGCACTTTTATGACCGTCTATTCAGGGAAAGTTCTACACCACAGCGCTGCTAAGTCAGAGTAAAAAATTAGTTTCAGGAGAAATAATGCTCTCTAATCTAATAAACAAAGAGCAAGATTTCAAAACAAGCGACTATACATTTATAGATATACATACAAAACTGGATGTCACAAGGGAAAAGTCTTATCAGACTTTCCACCCAAACCTGTAAACTCTATCTGGTGGAAAACAAAGGATGCTGAAATACTGAGGTGCTCTGCTTATAAAAATACCCTTTCAGGGAGTTCCCGCTATGGCACATTGGGTCAAGGATCTGAGTTGTCTCTGTGGTGGCGAGGGTTTGATCCTGGCCTGGTGCAGTGGGTTAAGGTGCACAGGTAGCAGCTACGGCTCGGATTCGATCCCTTGCCAGGAACTTCCATATGCTGTGGGTGTGTCTCCTTCATCAAAGCAAAGCAAAGCAAAACAAAACAAAACGCTTTCAGAAAAAGATTTTTGCTCTGTGTTGTTATTTATTTTCATTCTTTTAGTCATTATTGTTTAATTTTCCACTACAAAATAAAACAGCAGTGGCAGAAAGGAAAAACAAACAAAGAAACAAAAACTCAGCAATGAAAATTCCAGGGACACAAACGAAAAGCCTTTTACTGGATTTGTTTCCTTGTTTCACAATCTTTGGAGAAAATAATCCGATTAAAGGTCAGATGTATATGGGACTAATGAGGCCAATGGCTTTAAATTACTTTACATGATACCAAAAAAAAAAAAGTCAGACTTTGTTAAAGGAACATGCTGAAACGCCCCCGCGCAGTGTGACCTGTCCCCAGCCCCTTCGCCGTGGGCGCCCCATCCAACTCCCTCACCCCGTCCCACTTACACTCCCAGTGCCTGGCCCCCTCTCCCCACCTCCGGGCTTCCGCCCAAAGAGCTCCCTCCGTCCAGAACGCCTGCCTTCACTCACCCTCGTCACAGACCACAATCTATGGAGAAGCAAATCCTTCCCTTCCTCCCGTGGACCCTTAGTCAGCCCTCTGCTACCAAGTGGGCCGTCACCGTCCCTCCCAGGTCCCAGCAGCGGGACGTGAGCCCCGCCGGGTCTGCGCTCACGCCGCCCTCACAGCCACGGCCGAGGAACTCCCGGCGCAGGGACGGGGACACAGTGAATAGAGGCTGAGGTGCTAAAAAAAGTGACTCAATCAAAAAGAGAATAAAAATAAAGCCTTCTTCTCTGGATCCACTAAGAAACAGAACAAGTTTTATCAATCTGGACACACTGTTACTATAGAGGAAAAAATGGACTCATCAGAATAACTTAAAATACCTTCCAGTCTTCTGACCTAATAACCAAGAAGTAACAAATCAACTAATTAACACCATCGTCACTTTGACAGTACCCACACTGACCATGGCCAAATCATGGAAACAGGATAGGTAAAGGCATGAAATATTGTTTAACTACTATTACATCTATTCAGTTGTAATGAAGGACCTGAGTGGAAAACTAATACATCAAATTCTAAAAATAACATCGTTGAATCATTTCCTGGCATATTATAGGTCATTTTTTCCAGTCATTCATTCAATCAACAACCATTTACTACCTACTGCGTGACAGCTACCATGCCAGCAAGGGCTGGAGATAGAGAAGTGAACACAGGAGATCCCTGTCCTGAGGCCTTACTTTCTAGTTGAAAGAAACAGATAAATACACACACACAGCCCTGCCCCTGGCGGCGCGAAGTGCTACATGGGAAAACCAGGATGGGGCAGGGGCGCTAAGCCACGCTGGTAGCAGAGAGTGGGGTGCTTTTTTTCTAGGAGGAAGTTCAGGAAGGCCTCACGGATGAGGTGAACTTGAAGGCTGACTCTGCATCTGGGGGAGGGCGTCCCAAAGAGGAGAGGAGAGGAGGCCCCCAGACAGGGCCTCGCTGGTGCGCCCGCGCCCCAGCAGGCAGTCAGCGTGGTCACAGCCGAGGGAGCTGGGGAGGAAGGATGGGAGCGGGGTTTCAGAGCCGGTGGACAGGAAGGTGAGGGGGCCGAGACTCGTGGTACAGCACACCGCTGCTCTGCACGAGACAGGAAATCGGTGGACAGTTTTAAGCAAACTAATGACAATTTTTAAAAATCACTTTGGCTGCTGTGTTGAAAGTAGTCTGTAAAGAGGCAGGGGCTGAACCCTGGAGACCAGCCAGGCAGCGCTGCAAGCAACTCAAGAGGAAACCAGGGCGGCCTGGACCAGGGCTGGGTGGCAGAAAGAACCAAAGGTTTTCCTGGTGGATTGGAGGCCAAGGACATCAAGGAAGACTTCCAGAGTTTTGGCCTCGAAGCTGGGAAGATGGGAGAAGAGCAGAGGAGAAGCGTGCTTCTGGGAGGTAAGGGGTAAACCGGGAGTTTGGGGCAGGTGACTCCAGAGGCTTTGCAGACATCCCAGTGCAGATGGTGAGGAGGCAGGCGGGGGACGTGCGCGCCTACAACCATCAGCATATAGATGGGATTTAAAGTCGGAAGACTGGGTGAGACCACCCGGGGGAGGGGGGTATAAACAGAGAAGAGATGTGAGAGCGTGGCCCTGGGTACCACACTGAGGGGCTGGAGAGATGAGGAGAAGCCAGCAAGGGAGCGTGAAAAAGAACACCTAGTAGATTCCAGGCTGGGGTTAGGCTAGGAAGCAGTACATCCTTCAGATCTGCAGCATTACACGCTGCGGGCCTCTGGGCTTGCCCCTCTAAGAACACAGACAACTGAAGAACTGCCAAGCAAGACCCCCTCTCTAACTATCAGCCATTTAATGGAGTGAAACTTCTTCCCAAAGCATAATAAGATCCAACCGTAGGATAGTAATCAAGAAAACATAAAGACAGTGG
This sequence comes from Phacochoerus africanus, assembly GCF_016906955.1. Classification (NCBI taxonomy): domain Eukaryota; kingdom Metazoa; phylum Chordata; class Mammalia; order Artiodactyla; family Suidae; genus Phacochoerus; species Phacochoerus africanus. Next base: position 8,669,324 of record NC_062552.1, on the reverse strand, counting down.
ACTACTATCCAGGGCCTCAAATGAAAATTCGTACAGGATCAGACACAGTTAAGGATGTGCAGAAATAGAAACTGTTGCCAGATAATGATTTATAATGATAATGCAGAATTAACTCTCTAGGCATCTACATACAAGGTGGCACTGTTGATGTGAATTTAGAATACACACCTAAAACCACTGTACGTTAAATGAGATGAAAGAAAACCCCACGTCCAGTTGGTGTTTGGCCTCTGGGACTGAGAGTGGCTGGCAAAGGTGTGTAAGGCGAACTGTGTGTGCCTAATGTGTAAGGCCTTACCTAGCATTTTTTTTTCCCCCAAAACTATGCTGAATTTGTGAAAAACTGGAAGCAAATGCGAGACAGCATTTACCATCATCAACTCTGGTGTGAATATATGAATGCATGTGAGAAAGCTCTTTGCAATCTTTCTGTATTTAAAAAAAACCCTCAAAATAGGTTTAAAAGCACAAAAGACAATAATAAAGGGAAAACAAGGCCATTTGTTTAAAACAACAATGTCTGCTACATTTATGCCTGCATTCCAAATCTATCATAAAGCAAAAGTGGAGGGGTGTGTTTTGTTGGCTAATATAAAGAATTATGAGGTGTCTGGTACGGCTAGCATTTGGCAAACTCTACCTATAAGCTACCATTTACTGTTCAATGAAAACTGTGAAAAAAACTTTGAGCGCACTACCAATAAACATAGTAATAAAAAAACAAAGAAAAACAGGTAAAACTACCTAGTTTCATCAGAAGATCGCAGCTGAATTAGAAAGTGGGCTATCAAGTTTGAGTTATAATCTAAGACCTGGTACCACCGCTCTCTGGAATGAGATGAAAAACAGCAGGAAGGAAGGGAGAGGTATACAGGGCCCGTCAGTCAGCCAGTCGAAACAATGCAAGAGCATTAATGGAAACTGTACGCAATTCTCCCGTGTAAATTCGGGACATCACACTCTGCTCCTTGACAACTTAGAAGATTCTACATACATTTTATTTAATTTTGATGAGACTCATCTTCTTTTTTTTTTTTTTTTGCCACTGTGTGCAGCACCTTGATGTCGGAATCTTGGTTCCCAAACAGGGACTGAACCTGGGCCGCAGCAGTGGAAGCACCAAGTCCTAACCACTAGACCACCAGGGAACTCCCAAGACTCATCTTCATAAAGAAGTAAAACACTTTATAAAGTATTATAATAATACTTTTTACATTTATTCATTTTTCAGAAATTAATATTTCATATCGTATCCTCTACTTTGGGCCTTTTCTAATCTATGTGTAATATACTCATTGAAATCGTTACCCATTTTTCCTAGCTTTTTAATGCAGAATTGCTCAACACAGAGGAGTTCCTGTTGTGGCTCAGCGGTTAATGAACCCGACTAGTACCCATGAGGACGTGGGTTCGACCCCTGGCCTTGCTCAGTGGGTTAAAGATGTCGCTTTGCCCTGAGCTGTGGTGTAGGTTGCAGATGCAGCTCAGATCCTGTGTTGCTGTGGTTGTGGTGTCGGCCAGCAGCAACAGCTCTGATTTGACCCCGAGCCTGGGAATCTCCATGTGCCCCACATGTAGCCCCAAAAAGACCAAAAGAAAAAAAAAGAATTGCTCAACATAATAGCAATGAAGCAAATAAATAATACAGAGGGATTTTTTTTTCACTTGAATAGTTATAGTAATTAATTTCCTGCATGGTTTAAGAGCATAAAATAAATCAGACTATTTACATCGGAAGAAATTTATAAGTCAATTAATTTTATTAAATGTGTGTCTTTAAACAAAGACAGCAAAACACAGAATTCAATTCCTAGCAATTGAAAAATCACCTTTCAACAAATATGTTCCCAGAACAATAAGTTACACATATGTCAATTTGATATATACTTTTAAATCCTGACTTTGATAGCCCCAATATGTATCAAAGCACCAGAGTGGCTGTAAAACATTAAACAACTTCTTATTGTCTTAAGTTTATGATTCTCTTTTCCTTCTATTAAGAATACATCAGTTTATTCCCAGATATTAAAATAAAAGCAATCCTTTTCTTGTGCTTAAAATACTAAATCATATCAACTGTAGCAGGTAAGTTATGAGTCACTTCTCCTGAATAGTTAGGAACAAATTCAGGCTGATTCACTGAGTGTGTTACTGGTTGCCAGGTGGAATTAAAAGCGTTTGATTGATTTACCTATATTTTCAAGGATATCATCACCCTTTTTCTTTTGAAATTTTTTCTACTTCAAATTAGTACATACTAGCTAAAACACAGCAATCAGGTTAATGTTTAATTTACGGTATTTTTCAGAAAAACAGTAGGACAACTTTTTTTTCTTTTGGCCATGTCCGAGGCACATGGAAGTTCCCAGGCCAGGGATGGAACACATGCCACAGCAGCAACTGGAGCCACTGTAGTGACAATGTCATATCCTTAACGTGCTGCACCACAGGAGAACTCCAGCCTTTTTTTTTTTTAGCTTTTTAAGGGCTGCACCTATGGCACATGGAGGTTCGCAGGCTAGGGGTCCAATCGGAGCTACAGCTGCTGGCCTCCACCACAGCCACAGCCACAGCCACACGGGATCCGAGCCGCGTCTGTGACCTACACCACAGCACACGGCAATGCCAGATCCTTAACCCACCGAGCAAGGCCAAGGATTGAACCCTCAACCTCATGGTTCCCAGTCAGGTTCGTTAACTGGTAAGCCACGAAGGGAACTCACAACTTTTTTTCTTTTTTGAAAACATATCATTTTTGTTGATAAATTCTTAGGTTAAAACAGAAAAGTCTTATGACACTCCTATCGTCTGATTAGTTAGAACAGATGAACAGGTTTATTTCCCCTCAAAATTGTTTAGAAATCAACACTTATATTTGTTAACATTGTTAAGAAAACAACCGGTTAACTTTTTCAAAATAATAAACATTTCGGGGAAGCAAACAAATATTTTATTCCACAAATACTTCTGGGGTAGCTATGTGCAAGGCACTGTGTGCTGAGGGCTGTGGGTGGAGTAAATATTACTTGGGCATCAGTTCTGCTCATGATGTGCTTGAGAATCTCAGCAAGGAGGGAAGGGAAGCATGTAAATAATTCCCCCCCCCCAAAAAAAACAAAAACAAAAGCTAGCCAGAAAGGGATTCAATGCTTTCAGAGAGCAAACTCTGACACATGACAGGTGTTGAGAAAAGGGAAAAACTGCTTCCCACGAGGGGTGTGGGAAGGGAAAATCAGAGAAGGCTTCATGACAGCAGCAGATCTGAGCTAGATCTCGAAGGGCAACAAGATTTCGACCAATGCAGATGCGGGGGCACGTCGTCGTGGGGATTGCGGGCAGGGGCTTGAAGGGAGGGTTGGATAGGCAGAGAGCTGGATCGGGGTCATGTGAAGCAGGCAAGTAGAGCATTAAGGCAGGTGAGAGAGCGCGATGAGGGATAAGGGGAAGAAGGAGGTGGACATCAGATTAGAAAGGATGCTGAGGAAGTTAGGTCAAGTGGCTCGTACCTTATCTGGTAGGCGAATGCAGAGCAATGGAAGACGCGGAGCAGAGGGAACAGTGTGGTCAGACACATGCTTCAGGAAGAGGAACTTAACATCAGTGGGGAGAGATGGAAAGGAAGGAAGACAAAGGAAAGATGGGCAAACTGGTTAGAAGTCTATCGGGTGCTATAAATAAGAGGCAATGCAAACAGGACCTGAGCGGTATCAGTGGGAGTGGAAAGAAGAGTATGGATGCAAAAAAAAAAAAAAAAAAGAGAGTACATTGTAAATAGCATTTATGAAAAATATGGAATAAAGCCTTACCTGATTCTTCTGTATCTTGTTCATCTATTAAACCTACTGAGACGCCTAAATCCACACATTTCTTGCTATGTGTCTTGGACTTCATGTGTTTTGTCAGATTTCCTTAAGGGAAAAGAATGTTTACTAAGCTTACATAGTATTATTTTGCTATTGCAATTGTCAACACTGGCAAATTCCATTCCTTTTTCAAGTGAAAGTACAGATTGTGGTTATACAATTCTAAGGATTAAAATTTGCTCAAAAGGAAATATTGATATCTATGTTATAATAACTTTGTTACTAGTAGTAATTTCTCTTTTTCAGATTTCTCTCCTCTACTTGGATAAGGTCTACTTTTGCCCTGTGGTTTCTATTCTCTAATCCTTCTTTCTTAGAACATGTTTTATACACACTTCATTGAAAGTCCCTTTCAGACGGCACCGTAGACCTCTGGTTTCTGAATCCTCCAACCATTTGCGTCTGCTGGCTTTCCCTCATAGTACTTTGTTTCCTCGCAAGCGTTTTAGTTTTTATTGTAATCGTATCTTTAGCAAGATTGCTTTCCATGGATTCTTAAGTACCCTGGTTTGTAGACACATCTCTGGACCCTTAACCATTTTACAGCACTAATTCTGAATCAGTTTGTGGGGTTTTTTTGGCCTGGTAGCTTTTTCCTCACATGATCCAAAGTCACTGGACAAGGGATGCAGGCTCATTTCAGAGGCCTCAGACTCTATCCCAGGACTAACATTAAACTCCCAGGCCTGTGGGCATATATTTGGTTTGACGTCCCCATGGACTTTTTTCTTTTCTTTTCTTTTCTTTTAATATACTCATCATGCTAGTTTGTAGTTTCTTCTTTACTTCTGGTATACCTGGGGATTTGTCATTCTAAATTTCAAGCTTGGCTATCTATTACTAAAAACTAGAGTTGGTTGTCATTGTATTATAAATAGTATTTCTGTGCGCTGGAACGTGAGGAAGAATTTCCTGCATTAACTTCACTTCACCATATTGACTAAAAATCTCATGAGAGTATTGTTAAAGGTGTGTTTGCTCTGGCAGCTGGTATACCGAGCTCTGTAAGTATCACCAGGTTAACTGGGAACCACTGGGCACGCTGGTCCCCAAGTGATCATTAATGCAGAGGGAGAGCTCAGATACTCTGGATGATATCCAGCAGCCTGAGTGGATAAGGCCACACACACACACACACAAACTGCCAAGAAGGGAAAATCGTCTCTTTTGAAAATAAGCAAAATCTTAAGTGCTGAGTTTGGCGAGCAGGGGCAAACTGGTACTTGAGAATAAACTTTTAGAAGAGCTAAACATGTCACAATCGTTGATTCAGATTTTGAACTTGTAGTACCCGAAGGACTTACGAAACTGCTATATTTATCGAACCTCGATTCCACTAAAAATGAGCTAGGTCCCTGGAACTGATCACGCCCATTCAAGTGAATTCTTGCACCAGACAGCACGCACGGCATCCTGGAGCTTGGTGCTCACGGGGTTCAAGTGTAAGAGGGGCCTGGCCCAGGTAATGTTTAAGATCTATCAAGACCTGACCTCCGTGATCTACAGATAATGCCTGGCTTAAATGACTTAGCCATGTCTGACATTTGCCTTAAATACACTTAAAAAATAAAACATAAAGCGAATATGGAAAACCATTAACAATTATTCAAAGATGATGGGTATACTGTGTTCATTATACAGATACCTACTGTTCTGTACGCTTCAAATTCTTCACATTAAAAAGTTAGAAACAGGAGTTCCCGTAGTGGCTCAGATCAGTAAACAAATCTGCCTAGCATCCGCAAGGACACAGGTCCATCCCTGGCCTTGCTCAGTGGATTAAGGATCCGGCATTGCCACGAGCTGTGGTGTAGGTCGCAGATGTGGCTCGGATCCCACGCTGCTGTGGCTGTGGTGTAGGCCAGCAGCTACAGCTCCGATTCAACCTGGGAACCTCCATATGCCTCAGGGGCGGCCCTAAAAAGCAAAAAAAAAAAAAAAAAAAAGGTTATAAACAAGAGTTTGTCCATCTTACTGTGGCTAAATTTCCACTAATAAGTCAAAACGCTTTCTAGTATAATGACGATATTAGAAACCAAATTACAGAGTCCAATAGCGGTTCTCTTTCAGAAAGCTTTTGTTTCCTAAATGGATAGCCATAGACGGTCATTTGCTTTCTAAGAAGTTAATGTATCATTGTAACTAAGCAAATTTGGGAATGTAAGTTTTCAATAAGCACATTTTCTCATAACTTGAGCTATTAGTTATTATTAATCAACTTAAATAATTTAAAATAAACAAAACAATTTGCATTTCAATATGCAAAATACAAATATTGAAATGCAAACATCCCCTGGCAATGCTGTAAACTTCGTGCATTGATTTAACAGATACATCTTCCAACAGATTTAATAAACATCAATCTAAATCTTCCGGAAAGCATGAAAGATTTTGTTTCTGGGTTCCTATATAGCTATATAGAGTCCAGCTTTCTGTGATATAAGTGGGACTAAATCTTGCAGAGATGCAACCTTATTGTATATTTCCTGCTCACTGACCTTTAAAGCAGAATAGTGAAGACAAATCAATTATTTAAAATATGCATTCATAAAATAAGCTGAGAGGACAAATGATGAAGTATAGACTTAGAAGCAATACCATCAGAAGCATCAATTTCTAGTGGGACAGATCGTTCCTGGGAAAGCAGGATGCTATCCCTGCAGACTCTTATTTCTATAGCAGGCTGCTGCATCCCTATCACTTTCCGTTAATAACCAGACACAAGGAATAAGAAGTAGACGTGAACTGGCTATAGGACAACGAAGGAAATCGCAGTAGGGCAAAATCTAATCTAAAAAGAAGTCTGCTATTATTTAGAGACCTTTAAAAGGTGCTGTGGAGTCTGTTCTGCATATATTCACAAAAGGTAGACTTCCACAGGGAAGCGGACCAAAAAGTGAACTGCCATGCCGAGAACAGGGAAGTACTGAATTTCTACTATTTCCTTCACCAGTATCCTTAGCTGGGGCAGCTCTCTTCAAATCAGTATTTATCACATAATTCCAATGAATTATCTGACAAAACAAAAAACTTAATATGAATTCGGATATGCAGCATATTCGAGAAATGAAAGACATGAAAACTGCCAACATACACTGCTCACTCTTCAAGGGTCGTTATGCCCTGTCCACAATTTAATAAACATTTATCTAAAATTTTATGTGACGTTGTTTTGAGTTATTTCAGAGGCTTGATACTTGACGATTCATATTTTTCTTGGCCAGGAAATATCTGTAGTTTCATTTGGTTTCCCGCACAGAAGTTTTCCTTCCTTTCTTGCCCTTATTTTATAAATATACTTAAAAAAAAAAATCCTGATTCCCTTTCCTCCTTCTACTGAGAAATACACATATTCTACATTACACCTTGGATCCTCTTTTATTTGGTAGCATCATTCTGTACCTGGGAATCTTTTGTCTGTGATGGCGGCCTATTTAGCAGATGTTTCTTAACCACAGAATCAAATAATTCAAATTATTTAATAGATATTTCTTAACCATAGCATCAAAACCAGTGTAAAAGTAGTATATTGGGTTAAAAGACAAAGCACTTAACCCTATCAAAGCCTTCACACAAGATCAGGAAAATCAACCTGAAATGGACACTCCAATTTCAAAGGAGGTTCTATACCACAATCAAAAAATGACAGAATTGGGGTTCCTCCTGACTCATGACTTCTTGGGACTTTTTAGAAATATTCAAGGCTATATGAAGAATAGTTTTGGTGCCCCCCCCCATTCTTGTTTCAGGTACTACTGGCATTTAAGGAGAGTTAATTTGAAGCCATGTTGTTGCTATATACTATCTCTTTAAATGTCAATAAATATTAGCCAAAAAATGCAATAAATTTTGCTAAAGAACTGATCAATCTTTAACACAAAAATCACAAATATAACCAATATAATTAGAAAAAAACAAATGTTAAGTAAAAAGGGATAAAAGCAGTTCTATAAAAAATTATCAATTAAATATTTTTCACAAATAATTTTATGATTATATTGCTTTATGTTTGAGAGATTCTTACTTTCTAAAGGGAAGTATATGAAATTAAAATCACAAACAACCAATTTTTATATAATGATTCATGAACAGGGAGCCTAACAGAGAAAGCAAACATTTATAATAGTATATTCATTATATGTAACAGGAAATTTTTAAAGGGTAAAATTACCTTAAATAAAAACATAGAAAGTATACAGGAAGAGTACTAAATATAATTTTAATCACTAGTTCTGAGTTCCATAAACATTAAATAGTACAAAAGTTGAAAATTTTTGAAGCTGAAATTCAAGTGAATTTGGGTTTTAAAAAAGCTTCATGGAAAAGAAAAAGAAATGGCTATGCATGCCTAAAATTAGATAATAAAACATGAATGTAATCAGTATAGCTTTACTATAGTTATTAATTTTTTCTTTAATCTTTTAGCACTGAAATGCCTTTACGTATATGATCATGAAAACTTCTTTTTCTTCTTTAGCCCCAAAGTACGTATTTTTGCAAATATATTAGTCATCATATTATGCAACTGTAATATGGGGAGTGAAATAAAAAAGGGCAGTTGCTCCTTTTCAAATGTCATATTTATTACATAGATCCTAAGAGTATGTAACTAAAAACTTTGCCCTAAGAGGTCTAGAAACAGAAGCCAAGGATGCTGACAAGATGTAATTTACATGAGTCTATTTAAGCTACTGCAACTCTGGTCAGAGAATATGTAAAGTTGGGCCTTTGCTCTACTCACTCAATGCACATAAAAAAGGACCATGAAGCCACCTCGTACCTTTAGTCTTAAAGGAGAAGTTACAGTAAGTGCAGTGATATGGGCGGACATCAGTATGGGTTCGTATGTGTTTCTTTAACATACTAGGTTTCTTACAACGGATTCCGCATTCTTCACAAATGTACTTTCCTCTTCCCCTGCCTCGGACATACACATACTCTTCATTTGATTTGTATCTAATTTAAAGAAAAAGAAAACAAATAGGGCAGTTGGATACTATGTCTTTGAGAAAATACTGATGACTAAAATTCAACCTAAAAAAAAAAAAAAAACAAGGCACGGTTTTTTATACTCATCCATATACACTTTATGCACATGTAAGTAACAGAATATTCCAGCTTTTCACATTAACCTGATATTCTAATAGCTAATCAAACAACTTTATTCAATACCAGGTTTATTTTAAAATATTTCTTCTAAGTCACTGGTTTAAAAGTTTTCTTTTTTGTTAAATTCAATCACAACAACTATAAGTACTGAAATATTTCTGAGCTTCATTTTCACGACAGTTGGCTTTTAGGATTTGTTTTTCTCATAAGCGAATTCACAAAATATATCAAACAGGCAATGAATGAACTTATCTCTCTTAGAGCAAAATTTCCAGGCCATTCTTTATTGCAAATCAATGTGAAATCAGGGTCCACTCCGTTCGAAACCTTAGTGCTTAGCTGCCTCCTAGAACCTACAGTCTTTCCTAAATAGTTATTGTCTTCATCAAAATAGAATTATTTAGCATAATATCTAGCATAAACCTTTGCCATGAAGATTCCGTTATGAAGCTGAAAAACCTTGCAACATTTATAGAAAATCAGCACTCTTAAGACTTCATTCACATGAAAGCAAATGTACATTTAAAAACTAAGTTTAAATGTACATTTAAGAAGTAAAATTTGTACTTGCCCTCCATCAAATATTTTAATTCTTCTCGGTTCACTTTTGATTAAGGAATTTTCTTTATCTTGCTCACTGTTAATTTCAGAGGCATCTTTATTGCTGAATTCAACTACTGTGGACTTTTGATTACCTAATGCTCTCTGAAAGGGAAAAAAAAAAAAAGAGAGACACTAATTTAATAAAACTGAAAACACAAACATGCTAATGTTTCACTTGGAAATTAAAACATGGCAGAGCACAGCGTATACGGTTACCTTAATGGAAGGCATTTCAAGGCAGTAACAGCTTTCAAGGTCATTGCTTCTTTTCCTCCGTTAACTTTACTACAGATGCCTGAATCATAGCAAACTGGTCAATCCAGTGCTATTTAAGATTCCCACTGCAGTCCAGTGACACCCCCAAATAATGATTCTACAAACCCCCACCTCGTATTCCATGAGTTTTTTGGGAAGTTTTTAAACAGACTAAATATTCTTTCTTATAGCTAACCAACAGCTTATACGACAGTTTAAGCACACCTGCTCAAGAGTTTATTCTTTGGAGATGGAAAGAACTAGTTACCCCTTATGTCATAATGTCTCACAATCCTAAAAACCATGACCTGCTGCCCTTCAACATCAATGCACTGTGACGTTAAGGCAGAAGCCCAGGAGTTCCCATCATGGCACAGTGGAAACAAATCCGACTAGAAACCATGAGGTTGCGGGTTCGATCCCTGACCTCGCTCAGTGGGCATTGAGCTGTGGTGTAGGTCACGGATGTGGCTCAGATCTGGTGTTGCCGTGGTGTAGGCTGGCAGCTGCAGCTCTGATTAGACCCTTAGCCTGGGAACCTCCATATGCCATGGGTGCTGCCCTCAAAAGACCAAAAAAAAAAAAAAATGCAGAAGCCCATTTCCCAATATTTTATTCACCCCTTCTATCATTATTTTAAACCATAATTATGTTTCCTCTCTCTGTCTTCTCAAAAGTTCGTGAACACTGATAACTGTGAATTATAGATCAAACCAAAACTTGGGTCTTGGCCTGATGCTAAGTAGAATCTCTAGATAAAGGCAATGAACATCAGAATGACAGTGTGTGCTTTTCCTGCAGAAACACTACAGTGACACCACCTGCTGATGTTACACAACCACCTTCTTCACAGCCACTTTTTTCACCCCGCGGCCCCACCTGCTCTCACAGATCCTTGTGGGGCAGGCAGCACAGGTAGATCACAGCCCAGTGAGGAAGGAAGGCCACGCTCAGGACTAAGTCACTGGTCCAAGGTTTAGAGTTAATAGCGAAGGCTCAAACTCCAGCCCTCTGGCCAAACCCAACACAAGGCCGCAACTTTTCTGATCAAGGACTTCTTTGTTACAAACTTCCTTCAAAAATGACATCACTAAGCAGACAGCTATGGTACAGCAATGACTCCTGGGAAGGCCCTGTCCTTATAAAGCCAGGAGTAAAGAAAAGTTGCTGGCCTGAGTGTCTCAAGAAGGTGGTAAGAGGAGGCAATGACCCTGACGCTGACCCATGCAACTGTCTCCTCTTTAAGGCAAACACATCAGGTTTCCCCACAATTTGGAGCACACGTGTGCAAGTGCGCACAGACACACACACACACACACACACACACACACACACACACGTACGCACGTACACGCAGGCACTCTTTATCTTTATACCTTTAACAGTAATCTTATCTCTTATTTTTTTCTCAATACCAAGTTCCCACTTGTTTTTTGTTCACTTTCTTGCTAAATCTGGCTTCTATTATTCACCAATGAGCTAAATGCCAAAATCTTTATTATTTCCTTCCTTAGTCGATAAACTTGACTGTTCCATGCATTCTATGTTGCTGACACCTCGTTTCTCTTAGAAACGTTCTGTACTTTAGCATCTATCTGCTCTTTTCCATTCTGAATTATTACTTTGAATTACAAATACACCAACATTTGGGTTGTGCGTTAACCATCAACCCAGTACACAGTCCTCCATGGCCACTTGCCCCTATGACTCAAGTCTCAGTGGTATTAGAACTATTCGATCCAGATACCATGTTGGAACCTGTGTTTGTTTGAAATCTTGGCTTGAACGAGTGTCCTTAAAGTACCTTCTTTCTTGATCTGTGTGATACCACTTTCTCCTGGCTTTCCTCCTTCCTCTTTGAACAAGCTCTTCTGGTTTCCTGTGTGGGCTTTGTTCATCCATTCAACCCTTTAAATAGTAGGAAATCTCGGGATCCCTTGCAGGCCCTTCTCTCTCGAGGAACCTCATTCACTGTACCTGGCCCGTCTCCTCGAGTAAGCTCATTCATTGTACCCCGGCGCCTTCTGCCTTGACCGCTCTCCTAGCTCCAGCTCTAGATGTGCATTTCCAGAGGCTTTTCCCCCTGAGGCACCTGGTACTGAAGGAGAGTCAGTCACTCTCCACAGGCACTTCAGGAACAGACGTCCAGGAAGCTCTGTTTAGACTGTCATGCTCAAGCCTCGTTTTCCATCTGATTTAGCAGATGTAGAGTCTGCGCATTTAAAAATTAAAGTCTGAATGATTTGGATGCACCCTCCTTCACTGAGCAAGAACCGCTGGTGGTGCTCTACCACCACGCGTAGTCTCTGGCCTTCGCCAGCATCTCCAGCTTCAAAGTATGTCACTGTTTCAAACTCCCTGCACCCTCTAGCCATGCTGCACTCCTTGGAGTTGTTTAAATAGACCCCATTCTGTCTCATTTCCATGTCATTTGGCAGACTACTATAATTTCTCATTCTTGTTTGCCTGAAAAAAAAAAATCTCCATTTTTTTTTTTTAAATGACTCAGCTAAAATACCCCACTTTTGGAATAATTTCCTTGTATCCCTATCTCTTCAAGCTACTGGTAGTGTTGGAGATTGCCTTCTTTTTAAAAAGTTGTATACACTTCTAATATAACACTGATACTGTGGCTCTTTCTTATCGATAAATAAGTATATATTTATTTACGAACCAATGCTATGTGCTTGTGAACCTGCAGAGGTGAAGAATTTCATCTATAATTCTGAACGTCCAGCATCCAGCCTAACACCCTTATCTCTGTACCTATTCTTAGTCACTTAAATAATTTCTCCCACTGTAAAAAGCCAAAAACTCTAATAAGACTAATTCCATACCTAACTCAAAATTATAGTTTTATGACCTTACTCCACAAATCTTGACCGAATCAGCTCAGTTATCAAGTGCACAGCTAGTTACTCTGTAAACCTCCCTGGGACTAAGATGATTCTCGGGGCTCCACGGGAAGAGAGCTAGGATGAGCACGGTCAGGGGAGAGTGGTCAGGTTTGCAGATAACGAGTATGATGTCTATTTCTATTTTAAAAGAAGAGTTTCCAATATCCACACTTCTATTGCCCTTCCTTAGCAGGGACACAGCATGCACATAATCTGCTCTCACCTACCAAGAAAGATAAATCCTTTATACAAGAGAAAGAGGCAAGTGAAACTATGATTATCTGTTCCATTAAGTAAAGAGGTAAATATCCAGCCAATAGGAAAAGAGTGCTCAAGGCACGTTATTTTCAAAATATTTCCAGGCAGTATCACTGAAAGGATCTGGGTAACCTTTAGCAGTACAACTCACTGGGCAAACTTATCATTCTTTCTTTCAAATAACTCCACACTTATAAAGTACAATTAATACAACTTCCAGTTGCAATACTTCAAGGCACCCAGACATGGTAAAACTAATTTGCACAATCTATATTTGAAGATAAATGATATTTCAAGTACCTTGCTTAAGTTGCTTTTCCACTTGCTGGAATAGACCAATAAATCTGACTTGAAATGGGTGGTTACTGCTTGACAATATAGTGACTTTCCAGTCTTCTGTTTTGAGTTAAGGAGCGAAAGAGCAACTTTTGTAGGCAACCCAAGTGGATTGGGGTTACTGGCGCTTACTGTCCAGTCAGTGTAGGCTGAAGTCTTTTGGTCATTCTGGGGCAGATGCAGTGCCTTCTGTCTCAACAGGTAACACCACGTGAAGCTGGTAATAGTTTTCAGGCTGGGGAAGGATGGCTGCTGTGAGTCACTGGCCTCACACACAGAAGGAGTGGTGGCTACAGGGTGACTCTGTTCTTGGATGTTCACTTTGTCGCCTTGACTTTTAACCCCTGGAGACGTCCTTTCTTGGTTACTATCTACATGTTCCAAAGGAGAAATGTGAGCGCTCTCTGTAGGAACAGGTGAATTTCTAACTGAAAGAGTTAATGATGCGCCCGACTTGATGTTTTCAAATTCCTGCACTTCTTTTATAGGTTCTATAACCGCAGGCTTGGAGTGTCCTGAGGATGAAGCATCAGCTGGTGAAACATCAGTCAAATGAACAGCCTCACTACGAACTTCCGGGCGAGGAAAAGTTTCCTGCTCCAATATCACAGCTTCAAGGGGCTCTGTGGCACAAACCTGCCTCACCAGAGCAGGCTTCTTCTGCTTACTAACCTCATTAGCTCTCGAACTCAGTGGCTCGAATGCTCTAATGTCCGTTGCACAAACAGCTCCATTTTCATCCTTGGCTCGCTTTTGGTGCTTTTCCATGGCAATGTCTAAACTATTTGCCGGAGAGAGCATCCTTTTACTTGAAGCTGAAGATTCTTGCTGAGGGGAAAGTCTACCAATAGACATTTTCTGAGTTATGGGCAAGGATTCCAATAGAGAGGGATTCGGGCCCAGCTCAGAAAAAACATTTTTGCAAATGAGTTCTCCCTCTGGGTTTGGCAAAGCATTCTGGTGATCGTTTTGTGATTTTGGCATGGAATTTTGCTCTTCGCTGACTGGCACCATACTACCATTAGCCTGGCAAATTGGCTGACTGGATAGATCTTGCGTCACTAGGATTTGTGGCAGAGGTGTGACTGTGGCAAAACAGTATGCTGGGACCTGACTCTGTGGATGCACGGGCAGCGCAAAGGATGCTGGCGCTGTTGGCCCCTGACCACCGAGAGGCCCGAGCTTCAGGGCTGGCAGCGAACACGAATGAGATGTAGCTTCGACTAACTTGGTTGGTAATGTTACTGAGGTCGCACGACGGTCAGCCCCAGCAGGATCTGAAGGAGTTGGCTTTGGCCGAGGATGTACAGGAACAGAAGTGCAAGGCTGGCTCAAGGGGACCACTGGACACTGAAGTTGGTACTTGGGAGCAAAGCAATCCTCACCTTGAGAAGATACACGTCCACTGGGGCTTGCATCTGGTTTGACACTCTGTGTAGACACTTGCAGAGACATCGGTGCGTTTGGGTGGCTGAGGGGTGTACGGATTTGATTTAACAAACTGATGCCAAAAAGCTGTTGAACAGGGAAGATATACGTAGAGTTGGAACTTGAGGTTTCTGTTCGCAGATCGTTAATTTGAGTCTGGGAGTGCAGAGCATTTGCAGGAAACTCAGCTGAAGGTGTATGAGTGAGCTGGGCCCCCTGAAATGGCACTGTGTTCACACCCGCAAGAGCAACAGTTTGGAAAGAGGACGGGTGCACAGGAGACAGATGACTCTCTGGAGCGATGTTTAAAGAAATCTGTCGCATCAGTGGGCCTCGCCTTCTCTCCAAGAGAGGCACGTGCCCGGCGACGCCCATGCTGGAGGGGGATGGTGGAGGCTGCAACTCAGCAAGGGCTGCTGTGGAAGGTGGACTTACGCGTCCGCAGTCAAAGGATTTACTCCGGAAATCAGAGACCTCCATTGACGTCTGCGCGCTGCGCGTCTGCTCTGAGGCAGCTCGCCTCATTTCCCGGTGGCCTCCGGGAACACTGAGGGTGTTGGCGCCAGTGGGAATCATGAGGAACTCGGCTTTATTCAGAATATCGGTTTGCGGGGAGCCCTCGGTCTTAGAAACGTCCTCCACGTCTAAGGAAGCTGAGAAGCTCGAAGTGTGAGATAAGCTACTCTCCCTGCTTAGGCTTCTGGAGAGAGTGGAGTCAAAACTCGATTCGGTTGAGGAGTGCTCCATCTCAGCAAGACGGAGCCTCTTCTTTTTGGGTGGCAGTTTCTCTGTTGGCAGTTTGGACAAGGTTTCACTCCGCTGGGGCCAACTGAACTTCTCTGATCGTTCCTGATCGTGGCCTTGGCCTTCGAGGTCCCGATCTGGCTCTTCCGTGACCAGAATTTCTGGCACTTGGATGTTGTGCTGCCGAACAAGTCTAGAGGGCTGGCCTAGCGCATGTCGTTCGCTGGAAATCTTTCTCGCCCCTTCCTGAAGTTCTCTCGGCGCATTGGACAGCGCAGGCTGGCGCGGGTGGGACGGCTTCAGGGGAGGGCGGCCCTCCTCTTGGGAGATCGCTGCGAGGCTCAGAGCCCCAGGCTGGGCTGCTCTGCTCAGCTCCTGGAAAGAAGCTGGGGAAGCCCCTTCACGAGGCTCGAGCTTGTCAAAGGACCCGGGTCTGCTCAGGGAGTTGGTGTGCTGGATGACGGAGATGCCAGCGCCGTGTCTCTGCAGCTCCGTCTGGTCCTGGGCGGCCGGGCTCAGGCGCTGTTCCGCGATGGTGGACAGCTTTGGGTCCAGGGGCGGCTCGGGGCCTCTGGCCCCGAGCTGAATCTGGGAGGGTGGCAGCTGGACGGCTCTGTGCGGCTGGTCACCTGTTCCGGCCGCGCTCTGCTTCAATATGCTGGGAGCAGAGTCCGCCGCGCTCTGAAACCGGAGGCCTTCGGAGCTTTTCGGAGAAGCTCCGCTTTCGCTTTGCTGAAGTTCGTCGTCATCTCCGACACTTTTCATTTTCCTCCTTTTTCTTATCTGGGGCGCCTGTTCCCAGACCCCTGTCGAACCGGCGACCCTGTAGTGCAGAATTGGGGGCTGAGCGCCGCTGGGCGCCGGACTGTGCTCGGGGTCTCTCAGAGCTACCTTTGTTTTTGGTCCATGCAACTCTGAACAGTAAAATTTCTTATGGTTTTCAAAATTTTCCAGTTTTCGGTACCTGTTTCTACAGGTCTCACACTCAAACATGGTCCCTCGCCCTTGATGAGACTTCTTCTTTTCCAAGTGTGAGCCCGCGGCCGGCGCCTTGCTCCTGGCTGCCGCGGACTCACCAGCAGGGGTGCTTCCTTGATGGCTCTCGTCCGAGGACGGTGCAGCACCGAGAGCGTGACTTTCACTGGCTGAGGAGTCTTCTACTGCTGCTTGTCTGACAAGGGTGCGGGGGTGTCCACTTGGGGGCACAGAGGTGTTAGGTCCTGACACAAAGACGTCGTCGTAGAGAGCGCTGATTTTGTCGTCAAAGGACTGACTTCCTCTCAGGGGGTGCGGGGGCGGGATGGTGCTGGTGGGTACCGCTGAGTAGCCGGTGGTAGGCATTGAGTTACTTCTGGTAATAGGCAGGCAGTCGAGGGAAGGTACAGACAGGAGAAACACTTGCTTTGATTTCTCCGTGGGGGTGAAGGGGGACTTGGGTATATCGGAGCTTGAACTTGTCCTCCGTCCCATTGGTTTTAAATCAAACTGGAAAGAATCTTTGAATATGTATGATTTGGGGGAATCGATGCTTCCCCGTCGGGAGAGAGACGTTCTCCGTGGCTTTACACTATCTAGTTGCTTATCATCTACCAAAGCTTCATTGTCTGAGATAAGCTTTGATATCCGTTCCTCAAGTGTTTTTGTTGCCAAGGGTGGGCGCATCTGACCTGGGAGAAGTGATGCTTTCTCACCTGCTGGTAGAGCGGAAGCTGCTGGTGCACTGCAACGAGGGGCGGAGGGCCCAGGATTCTTATCAGAGTCCTGTTCTGGGGTGGGTAACGTTCTGGCAAAGGGAGTCGGGGGGCTCACCGTTTGATCGGCACTTTCGGAACGTGAAAAGTAACCAGAATCTGTACTTCCCAAACTGCGGGGACTCAGAAGAAGCTTTCCTTGCTGCTCTTGGGAATAATCTGTCGCCTGCTGCCTTTGGAGCTGGGCATGTGCTGTTCCCACGTGAGACTCTTGTTTTCCTTCCTGCTGACTCCCGGCCTCCTTCTGACGGGCCTTGTCCTCAGTCTCCAGGGAGGACGTCCAGGCTGGGTGGGACAGCACACGGGTTACCTGGAAGTCTTTCTGTTTCTGTGCACTAGAGAGTTCAGGCTTGGAATCTGAAACCTCTGGACTATCAAGTCTTAAAGGTGACACGCTAAGGGGGTGGACCATAACCTTTGGTAACTCTGTCACAGCCTGTGATTCTGAAGACTTGTCCTGTAGTGAAAAGCCACCTACTACCTGATCGGGATTGCTTGGAATGGAACTTGATTTTGGTACAGCTTCCATGTTGGGTACCCTTTTCATTAGCTGCATGGGCTGCAGGTCCATGGAGCCTGGGTCGGTCTGCCTCTCATCGGCAGCGCCCTCCTCTTCACTCTCCCCGCTATCTTCCACATCCGAATGGATACTAAGTGCTTTGGGGGACTCGTGTGACAAGAACGCATCTGGTTGCAGGATGAGACCCAGTTTGATAGTATGTGCATGAGACTTTTTGTGCTTGTATAGGTTGCTTTTAGTCTTAAATGAAAACCCGCAGGTCACGCAGGGATAGGGTCGCTCTCCAGTGTGGGAGCGGATGTGCTTTAAAAGCACACTGGGCTTTGCACAAGCTCTATTGCAATACTCACAAATGTATTTGCCTTGTTTTTTTGGCTTCTGATCTTTCAGAAGAAGATTGCACATTTGTTCCACGCTGTGATTAACGACAGAGGCGACAGGAGTTGAGTTATAAATTGGCGTGGGCGGCGACTGCATCGAAGGGGCGGGGCTTACGGACATTGGGGCAGCAGAATCCACCTGCTGGTTTGGAGGAGTAACCTGAGTTCTACTGGTGGGTGAGGCCACACCCACCGATGACGTCACTGCCGCGTTGTAAGCGTGTTCAAGTTGGGCGTTCTCCCGATTTTGCAGACCCGTTAGCGGTCTTGTAAAACCAGAGCACGCTGGAAGCTGCTGATTTTGTTGGCTAGGTTTAGAAACAGGGTGTTCATGTGGAGTATACGAAGGAGAAATGGACTGAGCTGCCACTTGGTCGTTCTTCTGAGCCACAGACAAATGCCCGGTGAAGGTCCGCGGAGGAGGCTGTGATGGGGCAGCCGGTTCTTGTGGAGTCGGATCTGGGGCAGCCATGGTGCTGTTGTTTGGCTGAGAAGGGGGTCGTACAGTTTTATTTGGTCTCAGTTTTTCGATCTTAACTGCACAAGACGAGCCCTTTTGTGACAAGGTGCTCAGTTCTGGCTCCATGGCTTTCAATAAGACATCAAACGCGGTGTTTGCATACGAGGAGGGCGGAGGGCTGCAGTTCGAGGAGATACATTCACTGTGGTCAGTCCTGCTTTTGCTGGACAAAGAACTAGAGTCACATTTTCCCCCTGCGACATTGAACTTGGCGGGGTCGGAGCCTTCCGACCTCCATCGACGCAGCTCAGATGGGTGCTGCAGAAAAGAGGGCTTCTTTGGGGTGATGGAGTCTTCGGATTTAGCGGCCTCGGCAGTTATCCCAGGGGTCTCTCCATTGTGTTTGGTAAATTGCTTCCCGTTTTTTACAGGACAGTGATTCTGCTTCTTGTGGGACTCCGCAGCGCCGGGAAGAACAGCAAAAGAGGAGGACTCTTCTGTATTTTGCTTGTGTTTTGCCTGAAGAGGATTTCTCAGTGGGGATTTTGGTATCTTTTTCAGGTGATTCTCAGCTACAATCTTTTTTCGTTTCACACCTTTAAGTGATTCTGGAGTTCCTTTAATACCAGCTTCTAAAATTTCTGTTCAAAAAAGAAAAAGAAAAAAGAAAACCAATTGGTAAAATGGCATATACACCAACTTTTTTTTTTTTGTAATGGACTTTTATTTTTATGTTTTTTTTAAATTACAATTACTGTCATGAGGGTGATATGACAATTGAAAAAGACAGTTTAGGGAAAGCCTGTTTTGGATAAAACTGCATTCCAACAGTCTGTCAAATATTAAGAAAGCTGGCCATCGAAATTTATTGAAACAATCATGCTAAGCCCTAGTCTTAGGATACTTCTAGAATGCTGTGTTCCTCTCTTGACCTCCGATCTCACCAGGGTCCTGACACCTAAATTAACCTCCCCTTTCACCTCTGTAGCTGAGGACTCTACGCAACAGTGTGAAAGAGCGGCCTACAAAGAAGAAAACTCAACCTTTTAATGCTGGGTCTATGTCCTACCACATTCAGTATCTTTTAAAGCAAACTTCTCAGCAGTTTCTAAATAACAATATTGCTCCAAAACACTCTTAGGAGAACAAAGGTTATTACCACACAATAATTTTTAGAGCAAACAGCGCAGATGATCATGGGATATTCACTGGTGGAACCATGAAGAACTGCTAATATAGCAATTCTATCAGTCGACAGAAAAATACAAAAGCTAAAAAATAACACACTTATTTGTGGTTCTTCACCAACAAAATTTAAAAGTCATAACATCGAAATGGCCTTTACTTAAAAAAAATTACCATTTTAACTGAAATAAAATATTCAATGGCTATGTTTCTTTGCCATTAATGATAGGTGAGTAGGTAGATAGAGCTAATTATAGGAAAGAGATGAAATTACCTC
Organism: Phacochoerus africanus; assembly: GCF_016906955.1. NCBI lineage: Eukaryota > Metazoa > Chordata > Mammalia > Artiodactyla > Suidae > Phacochoerus > Phacochoerus africanus. The sequence goes on along the minus strand of NC_062552.1, from coordinate 8,649,258 downwards.
TGTTTCTCCCTGTGTTGAAATCACCATTTAAATGGCATCAACCACCCATAATCTCTGTCAACTATTGTATTTTTGCGCAATAATTGCTCGCCATAATTTAATTTGTTTTGGTTTGTCTGATTCTTGGGCACATAAACAGGAAATTTTCAAGCTTATACTTACTTGCGGAAAAGTAAGTAATAGAATTCCTCATTCTTTTCTTTTTTTTTTTTGTCTTTTTGTTGTTGTTGTTGTTGTTGCTATTTCTTGGGCTGCTCCCGCGGCATATGGAGGTTCCCATGCTAGGGGTTGAATCGGAGCTGTAGCCACCGGCCTACGCCAGAGCCACAGCAACGCGGGATCCGAGCCGCGTCTGCAACCTACACCACAGCTCACGGCAACGCCGGATCGTTAACCCACTGAGCAAGGGCAGGGACCGAACCCGAAACCTCATGGTTCCTAGTCGGATTCGTTAACCACTGCGCCACAACGGGAACTCCCCCTCATTATTTTCAAATAGCTGTTACACTGTACCTATTGGAAATTCCTATTTAGACCAAAATGTCTACACCAAAATAACCACTTTGCATTAACTGAGGTATTCACATAAAATAAAAAAAATCCTAGGGAGTTCTCCTTGCGGCTCAGTGGTTAACGAACCCGACTAGTATCCATGAGGTTGCGGCCTGGCTTTGCTCAGTGGGTTAAGGATCCGATGTTGCCATGAGCTGTGTGTAGGTGGCAGACATCCCAGACATGGCTTGGATCCCGAGTTGCTGTGGCTGTGGTGTAGGCTGGTGGCTGTAGCTCCAATTCAGCCCCTAGCCTGGGAACCTCCATATGCCGTCGGTGCAGCCCTAAAAAGACCAAAAAAAATTCTAGTCATCTTGGGACATCAGTTAATATGTTTTCATGTATTAATTTAATGAAAAAATACATACTAATCCACTAAAGGCACATTTACCCGCCATAATCAGAAGGGCAAATAAAAATGGACGGGTCTCATGATGAAAATATTTGAGGTAAAGAAAAGTAGAGAAAAATCAGTATTGTTGATGCCTTTACAAAATGATGTTGAGTAAATCTTTTTTATTCTTTACGTCACTGATCTATAACATGATGTTTCCCCACCGGGTTTCTCTCTTCAAGATCAATGCAATAAAGTGAGTGATGTACTTTCTGCCTCTCATTAACTATACCAAGCAAGTGGGCGAAATGAAAAATGATAATCAGCATCTCAGGTGAGCTGCTGCCCCACTCACTCCCCAGGAGGAGCACGGAGGTTGGCTGAGCATTGGTTGGGGTAGATATGTTTAGTTTGCTATGTTTTACATACGTTTTTGGAGTAAGATTTTATTTTTAGATAAAGTTATTTGTAAAAACATAAATAAAATAAACAATGTCTTCCACTCCAAAGGAAAAAAAAAATGCAAAAATTCAAACCACAAGCAAAACACTCAGAAATACCATATTAAGTTGTTGTTGTTTTTTCTTTCAGCATGTGGAAACTCCCAGGCTAGGGACTGAACCCTCGCCATGGCAGTGACCCAAGCTGCTGCAGTGACAATGCCAGATCCTCAGCCAGCTGTGCCAAGAGAGAACTGACACATTATTTTTTTTCTTTTTTTAAAAATCATTTTTTGTATTATTATTATTATTTGTCTTTTTAGGGCCCCACCCACGGCATATGGAGGTTCCCAAGCTAGGGGACTAACCGGAGCTGTAGCCGCTGGCCTACACCACAGCCACATCAGATCCGAGTCATGTCTGCGACCTACACCACAGCTCACGGCAATGCTGGATCCTTAACCCACTGAGTGAGGCCAGGGATCAAACCCGCAACCTTATGGTTCCTAGCTGGAATCGTTTCTGCTGTGCCATGATGGGAACGCCTGTGCTATTATTATTGTTTGCTTTTTAGGGCCCCAGGTGTAGAAATCCCCAGGCTAGATGCTCAGTTGGAGCTATAGCCGTCGGCCTCCGCCATAGCCACGACAACATGGGATTGAGCCACTTCTGTGATCTACACCACAAGCTCACGGCAGCGCCAGATCCTTAACCCACTGAGCAAGACCAGGGATCGAACCTGCATCCTCATGGATACTAGTCAGGTTAATTTCCACTGAGCCATAAAAGGAACTCCTGTATTACTACTTTTTTGTCATAGTTGATTTACATTGTTCTGTCAATTTCTGCTGTACATCAAAGTGACCCAGTCACACATCTACACACACTCTCTTATATTAGCTTTCATCACGTTCCACCACAAGTGATTGGATATAGTTCCCTTTGCTATACAGCAGGATCTCATTGCCCATCAATTCTTTCTTTTTTTTTTTTTTTTTGGTCTTTTTGCCTTTTCTAGGGCCGCTCCCACGGCATATGGAGATTCCCAGGCTAGGGGTCTAATTGGAGCTGTAGCCACTGGCCTACGCCAGAGCCACAGCAACTCAGGATCTGAGCCAAGTCTGCAACCTACACCACAGCTCATGGCAACGCCAGATCCTTAACCCACTGAGCAAGGCCAGGGATGGAACCCGCAACTCATGGTTCCTAGTCAGATTCGTTAACCACTGAGCCACGACGCAACTCATGGTTCCTAGTCAGATTCGTTAACCACTGAGCCACGACGGGAACTCTCATCCATTCTTAATGTAACAGTTTGCATCTATTAAATTTAAAAAATTAAAGTATAATTGATTTACAATTATTCTTCTTTTAATTTATAAAGTATAGTTGATTTACAATGTTGTGCCAATTACTGCTGCGCAGCAAAGTGACCCAATCGTACATATATATATATATATACACACACATTCCTTTTCTTATATTATCTTCCATCATGGTCTGTCTCAAGAGGTTAGATATAATTCCCCGTGTGCTGTATAGTAGGACCTCATTGCTTATCCATCCCAAATGTAATAGTTTTAAAGGGATCACTCTATGTATGTTTTAGACAAAAAGAGTACAATTCAACTTTGTACCTAAAGAAAATGAAGCTCAAGTGAAAAGAAAGGTATAATTATACTTAAGATCCCTATTTTTTATAGAGACAATTCCCCTAAAGTTAAGAATTTGAGGAGTTCCTGTCGTGGCGCAGCAGAAACGAATCCAACTAGGAACCATGAGGTTGCAGGTTCGATCCTTGGCCTTGCTCAGTGGGTTAAGGATCTGGCGTTGCCGTGAGCTGTGGTGTAGGTCGCAGATACAACTCGGATCTGGCGTTGCTGTGGCTCTGGTGAAAGCCAGTAGCAACAGCTCCGATTCGACCCCTAGCCTGCGAACTTCCGTATGCTGCAGGTGAGGCCCTAAAAAACACAAAAGACAAAAAAAAAAAGAAAAAACATATTTTAAACAGATTTTTATGAACTACACATTTCAATTTTAGATGAAGACCAGCGTATCTATCTTTGATGAAAATTTATAATATTTACATTCTATTTACATAATAGCTATTTACTTCTTGAACTCTTATCTGAATTTTTACACTGATCTGGTACTAATACACCCCAATTCTTTTCTTCGGAACTCTGTACATGCCTTTGCTTTGGGGTAAAGAAGCTCAGAAAGGAAGCCTTCTGTCAGCCTGGCTGGCAGCTTCCCCTCGATGAGGTGACTTGCCTTTTATTGCCTGCATGTCTGCAAAAACCTTTATTCTCAAAGTCTAATAATAATAACTAGTAGCTCAGAGTTGGCCATTATACAACTTTTAATTTTTTTCCTTGGAATATAATGACTTCTGAAGGGAGATGCATTTAGTTTATTTCAGAAAAATTTACTTTAATTATTTCCTCAAACACATTTTCTGGCCAATTTTTTTCTCTGGGGGGGGGGGGCTCCTTTACTTTGCTGAGGTCAATTACCTTTATGTGGGACCACCCTTATGATGATTTTACGTTGCCTCCATCTTTTCGTTTTTCTCCTTGGCTTTTTCTAGAATTATCGAAAGCTTTCCCCCTTACACCAATAATTCAATTTTCAGGCCATTAACTTCCTTGCTGTTTCAGATTTGTGTATTAGTTTTGGACTGATGTTGTTTTGTTCTTATTTTGTTCCCTTACGTCCATATTTCCCACTTCATCTCATTTTATTGTCTCATATTATGTTTGAAGTGTTGCTTTAATACATTTATGATCTTATTAAGTTCAATGTTTAAAAAAACGCTTCTGTTTCTGAGGTACTAATTCCTTTAAGGCTGAGTTTTTCGTCTGTCTCTTCATGTTCTCTCTGCTTTTCTATTGCCTGAGATCCTGGGGAATCCTAGGGGAAGTCTTCCGTGGAGAACTCGTTCCTAACAGTGTTTGGCAGAGTTGTGTTCATTCCTCTCCGATTTTGCTGGATCTCCTTTTACAGGGCACAGGCTCCTTGTTCAAGGGATCTAATCCATTCCATCATGGGAGGTTGGAAGGGGATGGCCCTGGATGTGGCATCAGTCTCTAAAAGCAAGGACTTGTTGCTGCTGCTGTTAGGTGGGGAGAAGATGGTGGAGGGGCTGAGAGGCAGATGTAAAAAGAGGGAAGGTACCAGGCACGTGTGGGGTGAAATCCCATCCAATCATCCTAGAGGTGGAATTAAAGAGGTTGTGGTGATTGTCACGCCTCATCCCTTGCTTCTCAAGATTTGGGGCTGGAGTGCACAGAGTGGGGTGACCAAGCCAGCTGAACAGCAACCAGAGACAGAACCAATTCCCTGGAGCGTGAGGACCCATGGGTCTCGAAGCATCACACTCTCGGGATAGTTTTTTCAATTCAGCTTAATTTTGATTAATGTTACACCTATCAGAGCGTGACTGGAGTTACGTTCTCCTGCCCCCTTATCGCCAGGAACAAGCATGAGGGCCACATCTGTAACATCTGGTATGCCGTTACCATAGCAATGGCCGCATCTCTAACATCTGGTACGCCGTTACCATAGGCCATGGAGTTAGGGTGTGCAGAGCAGAATGCCTCAAAGCAGAAACACAGTTTCGGAGGGGAGGGGGCAGTGGAGCAATGTTTACTCAGCACTTAGGCTTCTCAATACTTTTAAAGGCAGTCTGCTATTATGGTAGACTAAAAGGAAGATAAATTAGAAGCAGCAGAAAGAGCATGAGACCGTGGGCGGAGGCATGCAAGGATAGGCTCACTCACTCACCTCCCAGTGCATAGCCTTCTCTCTGTCTCGGAGTTCAGACGTTGCCTACGATTTAGCACCATGTGATTCCAGAGCTGCTGGTTGTTGTTTTTTTTTAACCAACAATAAAGCTGGATATCCTTGGGGCACATAATTCCCTTTGTGTGAATGATGAAGTACAACCCTCTCTCCTCATGCAGGGAGCACACACGCTCAGATGGGGAAACGGGTGGGAAAGGTTCAAAACCAAGGTCAACCAATTGCTGAAAATTATATTCTGATCAGCAGGCTACTAGAAATGGCTGACAATCAGGCAGCAACTCTGAGGCATGAGCAGGTCAGACAGATCCAAATAGGAATTCATTTAACAGACACAAATCATACTTAGAAGAGGGACCAAAACTGGCAGCATAGCCACTGTCAGAATCTCTGACCTGCTGGGCTTTATAATAAAAACCACCTCGTCATCAGATAGGCAGTTGAGAAGCTTGGGAAAATGACAGAGGCCACTTGACTGGAAAAAGGTGACTGGTTAGGGAAAGACAGCTGAGGTGGGACAAGGGGCGGTTCCACGGCTGGTGGCGGCATGGCGAGCTACAACCTAGCCGTGCGTTTAAAACCCTGCCTTAGAGTTCGTCGTGGCTCAGTGGTTAACAAATCCGACTAGGAACCATGAGGTTGCGGGTTTGATCCCTGGCCTCGCTCAGTGGGTTAAGGATCCTGCGTTGCATTGAGCTGTGGTGTAGGTCGCAGATGCAGCTCGGATCCCGTGTGGCTGTGGCTCTGGTGTAAGCCGGTGGCTACAGCTCCAATTAGACCCCTAGCCTGGAAACCTCCATATGCCACGGCAGCGGCCCTAGAAAAGGCAAAAAGACAAAAATAAAATAAAACAAAAAATAAATAAAACCCTGCCTTGATGGACAGTCCATCTGTTTTTCCCATTGACTCAAAGACGCACCAGTGTGAAAGATTGCAAATCCCTCTTAGGTCTTGGGGACCAAGGACCACCTATTTTCTTTTTTTTTTTTTTTTGGTCTTTTGTTGTTGTTATTGTTGTTGTTGTTGCTATTTCTTGGGCCGCTCCCGCGGCATATGGAGGTTCCCAGGCTAGGGGTCGAATCGGAGCTGTAGCCACCGGCCTACGCCAGAGCCACAGCAACGCGGGATCCGAGCCGCGTCTGCAACCTACACCACAGCTCACGGCAACGCCGGATCGTTAACCCACTGAGCAAGGGCAGGGACCGAACCCGCAATCTCATGGTTCCTAGTCGGATTCGTTAACCACTGCGCCACGACGGGAACTCCAGGACCACCTATTTTCTAACAATTGAGGGCGTGCTGTGTCAGGGTTAGGAGATCAGAGGCACCATTTAGAAGGCCTCTCAGAATTCCTACAAGAGTTAAAATGCCACCTTGAACTCAGGGAGGGACAGTGGGCCTCTTGGCTGATTCAGAGCAAGAAAGCCTGTGAAAGCTTCCGCTTGCCAAAGATTCTGCTCAGCTTTCCTCTCTATCTGGGAGGACTTGAGCTAGTTTGGGAGGGGAAAAAAATCGATTCCCTTTCCACTCTGCCAAATCTCAAACTCAGTATCCATGCATAGATTACGAATTGTAGCAGCAGATCCAGGACTAGAAATTTTCAGTGGGGAAATGGTTAGGCTAATTATGGCGGAGTCATTTAACATTATATCTCCATTTAAAATAATTACAAAGATCACACAGCAATATGAACATTGTGATATACTAAATACACACGCATATTCTTTTCTTTTCCTAGAGAGAAGTCTGGGCCAGAGGCACGGATCTGGGAATAGAGAGGAAGAGTTGTCTTTATAAAAGTACAGACATGTTAAGCCAGAGAGAAATCTGCCATCAGAAGCTTGGGTGACCCCTATATTCCCCCATATTTAAGGGTGAGCTAGGAATGACAAGAAACAGGGAGTAATAAGGAAGATAAGAGCAAGAGCGAAGTGCACAGGAAGCCAGGCTTTAGACGTAGAAGGAGGAAGATGTGAGCGACAGTGAGGAGACGTGTGGGCACTGGGTTTGGGGGCCACTGGGATTAGAGGCCGTTATCTCAGAGCAGTCGTCAACTGGGTCATGGGGGTAAGAACCCTACTGCAAAAGGGCAGGGAGTAAGAGGGGCCTGGGGAAGAGCGAATACTGCCCACCCTCTGGGACTCTGGCTGGGAAGGGAAAGAGAAAGGCAGAACTTCCGTATCAGAGAAGAGGAGATTAAGGCGAGGTTTCTTTAGGATGCGGCGGGGGTGGGGGGTGAGTGTACTTATAAAGAGGAAGAAAACCTCAACGGACAGAAAGGGAATGAAAACGCAAGGCAGATAACAAATAAATTTCTGCGCAATAAAGACCTGTGCTAGTGGTATTATCAGGAACCGACTACACAGATGTGGGAGCAACTAAATTTCACTTAGCAAGGGTCAGAAAGCCACATCCATCTCCAAGTTCTTCCCATTTCTCCTGGAACGGCATTCAAACATCCAATGGCCAAAAGAAAGCCTGGTTTGTCCAACCTGCCTCCGCACCATTCAGACTGACTCACTATGCTTCAACCCCACAGGAATGCTGATCCCCAACAAGACCACCTCCTTCCTGCCCCTGGTAACCTGTACTCATCATCCCCTGAAAGGCCCTCCCGACTCTCAACTCTTAAGTGGAGGAATCGCTTTGAACCTTTAACTCCTAACACCAAGGTTACCTCTAGCTGTCCACTTGCCTAAAGTATCTGACCCGTACTGCCTAAACCTTGTTCATTTTTCATAATTATGATCACAATCTAAAACGCCCTATCTGGAGTTTCCGTCATGGCGCAGTGGTTAACAAATCCGACTAGGAACCATGAGGTTGTGGGTTCGGTCCCTGCCCTTGCTCAGTGGGTTAAGGATCCAGCATTGCCGTGAGCTGCAGTGTAGGTTGCAGAAGTGGCTTGGATCCCACGTTGCTGTGGCTTTGGCGTAGGCTGGCGGCTACAGCTCCGATTAGACCCCTAGCCTGGGAACCTCCATTTGCCGCAGGAAGCGGCCCTAGCAAATGCAAAAAGACAAAAAAAAAAAAAAAGTGCCCTATCTATCCATTTAGGTTTTGTCTACCTTCTGATTAGAATCTAAGATTTCTAAGATCTTGTGTTTATTATACATCCCTATGTATCCAGCCCTTAAGAGGTATTGAAAAAAGTAGTTGCTAATAAAATAGGCCTCTGTGTAATTTCAAATAACAAATGCTGAAGAGGGTGTGGAAAAAAGAGAACCCTCCTACACTGTTGGTGGGAATGTGGATTGGTGCAGCCACTGTGGATAAGAGGATAGAGGTCTCAAAAAACTAAAAACAGTTACCATATGATCCAGCAATCACAGTCCTGGTCATATATCTGAAGAAAACTATAATTCAAAATGATACATTCCCCAATGAACATTCTACCCCAATGTTCACGGAAGCACTATTTACAATAGCAAAAACATGGAAGCTACCTAAATGGCCATTGACAGAGGAATGGTTAAAGATGTGGTACATATATACAATGGAATATTACTCGGCCATAAAAAAGAATGAAATAATGCCATTTACAGCAATGTGCATGAACCTAGAGATTATCATACTAAGTGAAGTCAGACAGATCAAGACAAATATCAAATGTTATCACTTTTATGTGGAATCTAAAAAATGATACAAACAAACTTGTTTAACAAAACAGAAATAGACTCTCAGATATAGAAAACAAACTTATGGCTACCAAAAGGGGTAAGGGGAGAGGGATAACTTAGGAGTTTGGGATTAACACATACATGCTACCATATATAAAATAAACAGTTACCAAAGACCTACTGTATAGCATAGGGAACTATACTCAATATCTCATAATCATCTATAATGGAAAATAATCTGAAAAAGAAAATTTTTGTGTATATGGGTGTGCGTGTGTGCGTGCGTGTGTGTGTGTGTGTGTGTGTGTGTATGTTATCACTTTGCTATACACCTGAAACTAACACAACACTGTAGTCAACTATACTTCAATAAAAAAATTCTTAAAAAAAGCTTAGAGAATGCCAACGGAATGAATAAGAAAGACCAAAAATGAGGAAAGAAGGGAGGAAAAAACAAGAAATAAAAGTTAAGAAAAGGAAAAAATACCCAGACAAATCATATTTAAACCACTGAAAACTAAAGATAAAGAGAAAATCTAGGCAAAGGCACTGAGAGGGTAGAAAAATATATACAGAAAAGCAAATATACAAACCAAAGCCAACTTCTCAATAGAAACAATGCAGTGACACTTTAACACTACTGAAAGAAAAAAAAAAGTGCCAACCCAGAATTCTATGTCAAAAAATAATAGTTTTCAAAAGATGACAGCAAAGACTTTTTTGGAAAAACAAAAGCTGAGAGCACTCATTACCAGCAGAACTGTACTGAAAGGTTACAACTTTAATTTGGAGCTACACATATAAAGAAAGAACCCTGAAAATGGTAAAAACGTAAGGAAATTTTCAAAAGACTCTTTTCACTGTTGCTGTACAGTAGAAAAAAAAATTGTATTGAGGAAATAACTATTAAAAATAATTTAAAAAAGAGAAAAAAAGGTTTTTTTTTTAAGTGTCATCACTTTAAAATATAATGCCAGGTAAAGCTGTATGGCCCAATCTCAAATAATGGCTCTGCCCCACTCCCCAGACCTGCAGGCAGGCTCCCTGGCATGGCAAAGGGGCCTCTGCAGAGGTGAAAAGGTTAAGGCACTAAAATGGAGAAACTCCTAGATTAATACAGGACCCCTTCAAATTCAGTCCATCCATCGAAAGAGGCCTGAGAGAGATCCGGGTGTGAGAGACTCTGCATCAGCCGTTCCCGGCTTTGGAGGTGGAGGAAGGCGGCCACGATCCAAGGATGGCAAGTGTACTACTCGAGAGGCTGGGAGTGGCCTTCAACTTCAGCCAGGGCAGGTGGATTCAGACCCCCAGACACAGGGATCTAATTCTGCCAACAACTGGAAAGAACAAGGAAGCAGACTCGCCACTAGAACCTCCAGAAAGAAACACGGCCCTGCTGACACCCTGACTGTAGCCAAGTGAGACCAATTCCGGCTTCTGACCTACAGAACTGTAAGGTAGGAAGTGTTTCTTGAACTGCTGAGTTTATTATGGTAATTTGTCACACAACAACAGAAAACAAACACAGGTACCACTGGCACATGTGACGCTTTAACTTAAAAACAAAGTCTGTTACTCAAAAACGAACTTTGTTCCTTGGCTGCAATGAAGTTAAGTGAGAAATAAACAGCAGAAAGACATCTGGAAAATCCCCAAATATCTGGAAATTGAACAACATATTTCTAAACAGCTCAGGGGGCAAAGAGGAAGTCATAGGGGAATTAAAAAATGCAAAACTAAACTTCAGAGCAGCTGAAAAACATGACAAAGAATATGTACCATGCCAATGACAGACAACACTCAAATCAAACACTAGAGAAACTTCAAGTCTGGGACAACAAAAGGTTCCATGGAGATTTTTAATCACTTCTCCAGATGATCTAGTTAACAGGATAAAAAGAATGAGATAACGATGGTGAGGAAGCAAACAGCATTATTTGCTGAGAGCATAAGATTCCTAGAGAACCTAGGAGAAAGAGCTGAAACTCTACTATATCCAATAAGAATTTGAGTAAGTCAGATGCCTACCCAAAATATTCACATATCAACCTTTTCACTTATACCAAAAGTAGTTAGAAATATAATGAAAAAATGTTCTATTTATAAAAGTAATAACAATAGAAAAATGCCTAGAAGTATATTTAGCACAAAATATTCAAAACCTACAGGAAGTTTAAAAGTTTTCTGATATGATTTTAAAAAGTGTTTATATTGGAGTTCACATCGTGGCTCAGTGGTTAATGAATCCAACTAGGAACCATGAGGTTGTGGGTTCGATCCCTGGCCTTACTCAGTGGGTTAAGGATCCCACATTGCTGTGAGCTGTGGTGCAGGTTGCAGATGTGGCTCGGATCTGGTGTTGCTGTGGCTCTGGCGTGGGCCATCGGCTACAGCTCCAATTAGACCCCTAGCCTGGGAACCTCCATATGCCACAGGAGTGGCCCTAGAAAATGCAAAAAGACAAAATAAAAATAAAAAAAATAAAATAAAAATAAAAAGTGCTTATAAAATGAAGAAATGCACCAGGCTCCTGGAGCGAATCACTATTTTGAAGATATCAAAGCTTTGCAAATTTCTGAACTTTATACAATTTCAAACAATTTTTAAAATTTGCTTTTTTGAAAAAATATGATATGACTCTAATCTTAACTTGGGAGAGTAAATATTCTGAATTAGATAATAAAATTCTGAAAAAGAATTATGTAAAGACACCTACATGGAGAGAGATTAAAAGAGTAAAGTGTAAAGTATTTTCTCCAAATGAGATTAATGGTTAAATGGAAACTCTTACATACTTAGAATATGAAAAAGTGGCATATTTCAAAATCTTGATAAAAGGATAACATAATTTTAAAATACGCAATGTAAGTTTCATACATGGGACAAAAAAGTAAATAAAGTAGATTAGATGTTAAGCAAATACCACATTCCAAAATAAATTCAATGTTCAATATAGGAGATAAAACCACAGAAAAATATGGATGAACATCTAGCTAATCTTGAGAGTGGAAATATGATTTCTAACCAAAAAAAAAAAAGCAGAAGAAAAACCTTTTGAATATATAAACATTAAACTCCCTCAGTGTGTGTGTGTGTGTGTGTATTTAAAAACACCATCTTACTACAAAAAAGCAAATGACAAAGAAAAGTATTGCACATACAGGCCAACAATGGGTTAATATTCTAACCACATAAAGAACTCTTATAAGGAACTTCTAGTAACGAATTCAGTAATTCAAGTATTCCTCCCTGAGGACAGCAGAAAAGCTAAATAAAATATATGAAGGCACTGAAACATTAAGAAGTCAATGAAAAGTTACTGGGCCAAGATCCATGTGAGGTTAAAAGTCCAAAAAGTGAAATCAGTATTTGGGGCTCCTTTTGCTCAGAGATGGTTTGCTTATCCAGAAGGAGTAGCTAAAAGGCTGAGCAGCTCTTTAAAGGACAATCTAAAGGAGTGAAGAGTGTAAATGATAGAACCCAGGGCAGGCCATGCACAGAGTCCCTGAGAAAACCTGCATGATTCTAGCTGACAGCGTGAAGGGCTTCATTCTAGGAAGGAGGAGACCTGATACAGACCAAGCCTCACGTGAACTGTAACTCACTTTCAATAGCCAGAAAATCTCAGACCCCAAAAGGGATTAAGTTGATACTGGATTGGCTGGTCCTCCTAGGAGTGTGGCAGAAGCAAACTAAAATTTTCTCTGGAGGAAGATATCATCAATTTAGGTTTTAAACCATTTCATTCATTTTTCAAATAGAATGTCTAACTCATATTCAAAGATAACCAGGCACCTGAGAAAAGAATTCAACATGAAAGAACCATCATTACAAGCAAATGGACAGGGGTTCAACATACTAGAATTAATACAGACACTTAAAAATAAATGCACTTATTTTGTTCAAGAATAAGCTTACTAAAAATTCCAGAGGAGAATTAGAAAGTATAAAAAGAGAGATAACATATTTGAAGAGCAAAATATAAATAACACAATTGAAGAAATGCAATCTAATTTAGACCTCACTGGAGGGATTTAAGTTCAGAACAGAACAGTTGAAAATGATAGCAAACTGGAAGATAAGTCAAAAGAAACAACACAGAATAAAGTACTCGGAGACAAAGGAATGCAAAATCCAGGTGCTAAATCTAAAACAAAGAGGATAAATTGCAAAGGCTGGAAATGGAATCTTAGAAGGTAAGGAAATAAATAATTGAGTAGAAGTAATATTTGATGAGATAGGTCTAAAATTTTTCAAAAAGTAATAAAACAACCTGAATGTCCATCAACAGATGAATGGATTAAGAAAATGTGGTACGTGGAGTTCCCGTCGTGGCTCAGTGGTTAACGAATCCGACTAGGAACCATGAGGTTGCGGGTTCGGTCCCTGCCCTTGCTCAGTGGGTTAACCACCCAGCATTGCTGTGAGCTGTGGTGTAGGTCACAAACGCGGCTTGGATCCTGAGTTGCTGTGGCTGTGGCTACAGCTCTGATTAGACCCCTAGCCTGGGAACCTCCATATGCCGCGGGAGCGGCCCAAGAAAATGGCAAAAAGACAAAAAAATAATAATAACAATTAAAAAAATAAAGAAAGAAAATGTGGTACATATACGCAATGGAATAAAAAAGAACAAAATATATATAAATGTTTATATATATAAATATATATATGTCATTTGCAGCAACATGGATGGAACTAGACTCTCAAACTAAGTGAAGTCAGAAAGAGAAAGGCAAATACCATATATCACATATCTGGAATCTAATATATGGCACAAATGAACCTTTCCACAAAAAAGAAAATCATGGACTTGGAGAACAGACTTGTGGTTGCCAAGGGGGATGGGGAGAGTTTGGGATGGACTGTGAATTTGGGGTTAATTGATGCAAACTATTGCCTTTGGAATGGATAAGCAATGAGATCCTGCTATATAGCACTGGGAACTATGTCTAGTCACTTATGATGGAGCGTGATAATGTGAGAAAAAAGAAGGTATACATGTATGTGTGGGTGGGTCATCTCGTTGTACAGTAGAAAAACTGACAGAACACTGTAAACCAGCTATGATGGAAAAAATAAAAATCATAAAAAAATAAATTTTTTAAAAAGTAATGAAACACATGAATCTACAGATTCAAGAGTGCTATAAACCACAAGCAAGCTAAATAAAACAGAGAAATCACACCTATACATCCCACTGTGAAACTGAAAAAGTCAGCAACAAGGCCAAAAGTTTTAAAAGTACAAGAAAATTTAATTATAAAAACAGATTACATTGTATACCTGAAATTTAACACAACTTTTTTAAGTTGACTATACTCCAATAAAATGTTTTTTTTTTTTAAAAAAAGACAGATTACCTTCAAACAGGCAAAAATTAGACTTATACGTGACATCTGAACAGCAATACTGTGCTCAAGGAAATAAACTGCCAAACTAGAATCCTATGCTTCTGAACTCAGAAAAAGTATTTCTCAAGAATGAAAAAGAAACAGACATTTTAAAATAAATGATACAGGAAATCATTTGTCACTTGAAATAATCTGTCACAACAGACCTGCACTAATGCAAAACTAAAGATGATTCTTCACATAAAATAAAATTATCCCATGTGGGAAACTAGAGATGCGAGATGAAATGAGCCCCAAAGTGATTAATGTGTAGAAATCAAGATGAGCAGCAACTGTATAAAAATAATAAGGAATATATATGGAATTCAAATACATGATAATCATGGCATGTAAGTCAAAGAGCAGGGTAAATGAATAAATGCCTGGAAGAAATGCTATGATGCAGAGTCCTGACAGCTTGGAGCCAGCGTCTGACGCAGCAGCAACCTCTGGGAGCACCACCATGTCCCATTCGAGGCATACCGAGCAGAAGATCGGAGTAGTTCTTGGAGCACTGAGTGAAATATAAGTTTAGTTTTACCAACCAAAACAGATTCAGAGGCTTTGATAACATTCCTAATGGAAGAAATACACTGCAACACAATCAGAACATAGCTGCAATTCTGAGTAAGAACCCCAGCCCTGAGAAGAAAAGCAAGAATGGATAAGTAGAATTCAAGACCACTTCCCCCAAAAGTAAGGCCAAGAATTATTTAGTTAAAGGTTAAAACAATGCAAGATACAATGTTAAGCTTTTATAACAAAACAAGTAGGCAACAGAATACATTAAAAAAAAACCTGAAAAGGAGAATGTAGTAGACATATTAAATTTCATATTTTATAAGTCTTTGTTAAAATAAAAATTTCTTAAAGTTTCAAAAAAAATTAAAATACTATAGGATTGGAGTATAGAGATAGCCCGTCACTACCTGTCACCTAGAGTTTTGTATTTTTGAATTCATCATATGCATAACTATTACTCACATACAAATAAATGTGTAATGAAATACTCAACTCCAAAGCAGGTCAATTAGCAAATTAAGAACCCAACAGAGAACTGCTTGATCAAAATCTAGCAGGTACAGACAAAGTAGGTACTCAAATAGGAGTTTAATTAATCATTCAGAGGCAAATACTGCAGAACTTTTCCATCCATAAAAGAAAGTTTCATAGGCTGTCAATATATAATTTCAGAAATATAATTTTGACTGCAGGAACATAGGAAAAATAAGTAAAAACAAAAATAAAATCAGAGATAAATAAAATTTTTAAAAATTTAAGTAGAATAAGTAACAATTGTATTTGAAACTTTTAATTTAAAAATCACTCTAATCAATAATAAATGTTCTCTGAAATGAAAAAAGGGTAGGATATAAAAACAAAAAATGATTTAAAATTACAAGAGAAGGTTATACCTTATTTGAATATATTTGGATACTTGAATAACAAATAGAATGTAAGAAGTTATAAATATAATTGGCCCAAGATGGCACAAACTTGAACAGGTTTCTAATTAAGTAAGAAAATAACCATACATCTCCTGAAGACATAAACATGCTTTTTTTTCCCCTACAAACACTCAACTTTCAAGTAACAAAGTAACCTTTCATTTTTTTTTTTTTGTCTTTTTGCCATTTTCTTGGGCCGCTCCCGCGGCATATGGAGGTTCCCAGGCTAGGGGTCTGATCGGAGCAGAGCTGTAGCCACCAGCCTACGCCAGAGCCACAGCAACACTGGATCCGAGCCGCGTCTGCAACCTACACCACCACTCACGGCAACGCCGGATCCTTAACCCACTGAGCAAGGGCAGGGGTCAAACCCGCAACCTCATTGTTCCTAGTCGGGTTTGTTAACCACTGTGCCACGACGGGAACTCCCCCTTCATATTAAATATAAAGAAAACTACCCAACACAATCAATTAAGTCCTGATACCTCAAAATAGATTAAACACTACAGGCCAGTCAGTGCAAGGCACAGCCATTCATTTGCTGTCAAAGCCAGACATTATCTCAGATCCCTCCTACTCTTGTTCAACACCACTAATTATTAGAGAAATGCACATCAAAACCACTATGAGGTACCACCTTACAGTGGCCAGAATGGCCACCATCAAAAAGTCTATAAGCAAGAAGTGCTGGAGAGGGTGTGGAGAAAAGGGAACCCTCTTACGCTATTGGTGGGAACGTAAATTAGTGCAACTACTGTGGAAAAGAGTATGGAGATTCCTCAAAAACTAAAAACAGAATCACCATTTGATCCAGCAATCCCACTCCTGGACATCTCTCCAGAGAAAACCATGACTTGACAAGATACATGTACCCATATATTCACTGCAGCACTACATACAACAGCCGAGACATGGAAACAACCTAAGTGTCCAGCGACTGAGGGTGGAGCAAGAAGATGTGGTACATATACATAATGGAATATTACCCAGCCGTAAAAAGGAATGAAATAATGGCATTTGCAGCAACGTGGATGGACCCAGAAATTATCCTGCTAAGGGAAGTTAGTCAGACACTTGAGACACAAACATCATATGCTATCACTTATATGAGGGGCCTAAAAAAAGGATACAATGAACTTACTTGCAAAACAGTAACTGATCACAGACTTTGAAAAACTTATGGTTACCAAAGGAGAGACAAGTTGAGGGGTAGGTTAGGGGTTTGAGGTGGAAATGCTGTAAACTGGGTTGTGACGATGGTTGTATAACTATAAATATAACAAAATTCATTGAGTTAAAAACAAAACAAAACAGAAGTGGCTAACAGCATGCTAGGTAGTGGGCTTCCAGAAATAAACACCCGTAGCAATATCCCTATTCCTGGCTCCGGCACGGAGTTGCTCTCCCAATAAAATCTGTCAAACCCATTTCCTCACTAACTAAACATCAAACTATGTACACACGTTACCATATACTTTTGCTCTCACTGAAATTTTCTTCAGTCCTCTTCCAGCCTTTTCTCACTTATCCACAGAATCTTATTTTCTGCTTCCAAACCTTCTCTTGAATGAACTAGTTACTACTGTATCCCATGCTTGGTGGTTAGGGCAACATTCTACAGTATCACCCTTAAAATTTGATATTCTTTTTATACACACCATAGCCCAACAAAACAGGAGCAAAAGAATGCCCTGTTTGGGTGAAATAGTACTTTACAGTTTCCTTAACTGTCTGCTTTTTAAATTTTTAATTTATTTTCTAGAATTTTTCACCATTGTCTACCTGTCTTCAATTGATTCTGTCTCCCTGCACTTTTACTTTCTATTCTTTCTTGCCCGGAATTACAGCCCTTACTTTCATGTGATGTGTACTGCTTTCTCTGGTCCAAGAAAACATGAAAAAAGACCAAGTCTCTATGTAGGCAACAAATCTCTAAGCTTGCATCCCTTTCCCCCACACATGGATTACAGAAGCAAAGCTGGAGAAAAGCCTAAATAAATCAACAGCAGCACACATTAGCCTTTTAATCACCCTGCAACATTATTCAAATAAAAAATAACAGAGAGGCGTATGCATGAGATCAATCACCCAAGAAGTGACAATAATAAATTAAAGAAAATCCGGGGTTTTTTTTCCTTAACATTCTTCCATGAATCCCCAAGTGAATCAACAGAATGAGACCCATTCCTTCATTTTCCACAATCCTCAGGGACGCGGTCCTCAAAGCAGCTCAAACCCACACATCGTTATCTGAACTACTTCATCTCTCTTGTCAAAAAAATGAAGCAATGGACTGAATACATAATTTATGGAAGTTTAAACAAACATTTTAATCTCCCTGAAATCATGGTGATCTTCCGATCAATTATAAGATCTTTTAAATATTTTAATCTCCCCGAAATCCTGGTGATCTTATAATCAATTACGAGAGAACTGTGTCATGCCTTAACTGGAAGTGACTTTTTCCCTTTCTAAATGGTGCAAGAAATCACTGCGTGTCTTACAAACAACAGCATTCTGTGGCCAATGGAAAACAGGCTTTAAAAGTGTGAAATAGGCTATAAAAGTGTAAAAGAATGGAAGCCTTTCTCAAAGACTTCTACAAAAGTAAAATCTTGTTACTATTTTAGTCTCTTATTTAACAAATGATTATTCAATAGAGAATAATCAATAACACTGTTAGGAAACATATGGAGATTTTTGCCTCATAATTTATAGGACACAAAGTTTAGTTTTTTGCATTTAAACACCATGAACAGAATAAAAACATTTATTTTACATTAATGTACTCAAAAGTACTTTTATTTGTCATTATGCAAATTGTCTTCTATAAAGCTAGCGTAGTCTAGCTTGAAAGGCAATGACTTCTTGGGATTTGGTATTTTTAAATCTCAAAATATTGACAGGATTGACATACGATGCCTTTAACTCACATATAT
This sequence comes from Phacochoerus africanus, assembly GCF_016906955.1. Classification (NCBI taxonomy): domain Eukaryota; kingdom Metazoa; phylum Chordata; class Mammalia; order Artiodactyla; family Suidae; genus Phacochoerus; species Phacochoerus africanus. The sequence continues at coordinate 8,630,731 of NC_062552.1, read as the reverse complement.
GGCACAAATAATTAAAATAATACTAATTTTCCCATAATTCAAACCATCGGCATTGTCTACTACACAAAAACAACACTTCAGGATTCGTGCATATTTAAATTTGAAAGTCAAAGCAATATAATATTAAAAGAAAAAAAGAGATGACCTTCTTTCCTAAAAAAATAGAAAATCTGTTACAGTTTTCCCAAGGGAAATTTGTTAGGCACTGCTGCCAGTCTGCTGAAAACCTCATGAATTTTGATTCTACCAATTCAGATTTTATGATAATTCAGGCAAGAGCTGAGATAAAACTCATAGGTTCCTTTAAGGTACAGACCTTTTCATTCCTATCCATTTCTCACGGCTAAAAAGAGTAGCTGGTGCATAACAATAGAAAAAAAAAGAATAAAAGAACTAACTAATAACAATTCTACAAAGAAAACATGATTTTCTGATCACTTAATACTAAGAAAGTAGAATTTCTTTTTGTTATATACATTAATGTTCATTTAATTACATTATTTCCTGGTAATTACTGTGTAAACCCAACAATCACAACCCGTGAAAAATATATTCATCTGTCCACCAACAGATGATGTGGCATGGGAGTTCCTATTGTGGCACAGTGGGTTAAGAACCTGACTGCAGTGGTTCAGTCTGTTGCAGAGGTGCAGGTTTGGTCCCCGGCCTGGCACAGTGGGTTAAAGGATCCAGTGTTGCTGCAGCTGTGGCAGAGATCACAGCTGCAATCTGGATTCGATCCCTGGCCCAGGAATTTCCATATGCCACAGGTACAGCCATTCACAAAAAAAAAAAAAAAAAAAGAGGAGGAGGAGGAGGAGATGGGGTCTGTGTACACAATGGAATAGTGCTCGGCCGTAACAAAGAATGACATGACGCCATCTGCAGTATATGGATGGACTTGAGAGATTATCATAACGAGGAAAGTCAGTCAGACAGACAAACATCATGTATCACTTACATGCGGAATCTAAAAAAAATGATACTTTAAGAATATATGTACACCTAACTAATTAGTACTACTTCACTACTGAAATAATAAAACTGCATCCCTTTAAAATATTCTACAGTTCAGACATCTCACTATTCACGAGCTTTTTCACTGGCAATACTAACGTGAGTTTCCATTTTATACATTGTTGATGACTTTCCAAGTTTATAACATTTTAGGTAAAAGTAAGCCAACCAAGTTTTCTTTTACGGCATATCCCTTTTCCCAGACTGTTTTAAAACATTTTTATCTTATATCGTAGTAACATTATTCACTTGAATAAAAAATCAGACCAACTTTTCCATTACGCCACCTAAAGTTTAGTCTTACTTAGGAAGTACTTCATGCCTTGGTTATAGGAACCTGCTCGTGTACTCTCTGACGTTCACTTAGCAGAATTCTTAAAGATGAGAATGTCACTGGCATTAAAGCATAACCTTATTACCATAAAATATTATTCCAAATCATCCCTCGTTTCTTTTTTTAATATCACACGCGGTATTTTAAAAAGAAAAAAATGGGATTATTTTTCACTCCTTGCAAACCCACTCGTGTTATAAGGAGCTTAAAAAAGTTAGGAAGGCAGGGGAGTAAGCGCTAGCTTTCTTATTTACCCCTCATTAGAGTTCATAATCTAGCTTTCTGCTCACCAGCCTGTCATGCTCACTTCGGAGTTAGTCTAGTCTGACACGGGAACCCAACTCCTTCAAGCTTCTCCGGACAACAAGTGGGTCATTCCAGGGCATAAAGGATGCCTGTGCTAACAAAAGTCCTGGTGGCCAAGTGACTCCTGGGGCCAAGTCTAAATATCACCGAGTTCTTTCAGCAGGACAGACGCCTTACTCTGCTTCCTAAGTCATATAAACTACTTCTCTGCTTAGGCCCCCTTACTCTGACAGACATGGTAAAACAGATGAGCAACAGAAATTATTTTAATTTATTTTTTGTTTTTTTTTTGTCTTTTCAGGGCCACACCCGCGGCATATGGAGGGTCCCAGGCCCGGGGTCGAATCGGAGCTGCGGCTGCCGGCCTACGCCAGAGCCACAGCCACGCCAGATCCGAGCCACGTCTGCGACCTTCACCACAGCAACACCGGATCCTTAACCCTCCGAGCGCGGCCTCGTGGTTCCTGGTCAGATTCATTAACCACGGAGCCACGACGGGAACTCCAGAAATTGTTTTTAAATAAAAACTTTCTGGTGGCTGGAGTATGTAATATGAGAGTGACTGCAGATAATAGGAAACTCCAGGTAGAGGGTGGTGATTTTAGGATACTGCAGTTTGAGTCAGAATAACATGAAAAACCCCAATGCAGGCTAACCTAAAATCTCCACCTTTTCCTAAAACCATTGTTTCACTTGTATTTTTTTTCCTGAATCATTCCAATATTCCTTTAAAAAGTGATCTCTTCACTCAAAGGGAAGAACAGGACTAACAGTACTACAGATGCAACTTTCACTAGAGCACAGCTCTCATCCAGATACAATGTAGGATAATGTTAGAACAACACAGACTTGAAAATTGCTCTCTTTCTGGTAGCAGTCCCTGGGGTAAGGTTATTTAACATCTTTCAACTTCAGCTTTTTCATCTTTGTAAAATGATGAATTTATCTGTAAAATGCTGATTTCTAAATTTCTTTTTTTTCTTTCTTTTTTTTTTGTCTTTTGTCTTTTTTGTTGTTGTTGCTGCTATTTCTTGGGCCGCTCCCACGGCATATGGAGGTTCCCAGGCTAGGGGTTGAATCGGAGCTGTAGCCACCGGCCTACGCCAGAGCCACAGCAACACTGTATCCGAGCCGCGTCTGCAACCTACACCACAGCTCACGGCAACGCCGGATCATTAACCCACTGAGCAAGGGAAGGGACTGAACCCGCAACCTCATGGTTCCTAGTCGGATTCGTTAACCACTGCGCCACGACGGGAACTCCAGATTTCTAAATTTCTAACATAACATCTAGGAGGATTTTTTAATAGAACATCCCCTGAAACTTTTGTATTCAGAAAATTTCTAAAATTATTTTAGAAATACAAACTGCTTTTTAAAAAAACAATGTAACAATGCAATTAAGCCAGAAATCAGTAACAAAAAGATATATTAAATCCCCAACCATCCCCATGGGGGGGAAAAAAATTCTATCAAGGGGGTCAAAGAAGAAATTAATGAAAGTAGCAAATATGAACTCAGGTTTAGTATAGCTAAAGCAACGTCTAGAAGGATTTAACACTGTTAAGTGATTTCAACAGAAAAAGAATAAAGACTTAAAAATGGATTTCCAACTTAAGAAATTTGATAACAATAAACCCAAAGAAGAGGATAAGAAAGAGAAAAATGAAATGAAACTGAGAACTATGACACAAGAGAGTATCAAGAAAATCAGAAGTCAGCACAATAAAAGGGGAGTGAAATAGACAACCCTCTAGCACTACTCATCAAAACAGAGAGAAAAGGTACAAATGAACCATATTAACAATGAAAAAAAATGGAGACACAACTACAGATCCAGCAGCAATGAAAGAGAGTAAGAGAATACCCTGAATGACTTTTTGCCAATTAATGTGAATACTTAATAAAATGGAAAAATATCTGACTGAAGGGAAAAAAGCTCAAGGAATCTCATCTTACTAAATATATTGGCTTGGTACTTAAAAATCCCCTACCCTTAACCCCTCTCAAAAGCCAAAACACATTCTCAGACTTGGCTGTAAAGCTCTAATTTCAGTATCAAACAACTCTATGGGAAGCAGGGGAATACAGTCTTCAGATCATTCAATAGAGCTACAAAACCTGAAAATGAACTGGGCAAGGAAAATAATAAGAAAATGAAATGACAGACCAGTATCTCTTGAATATGGAACACATAAATCTTCAAGAAATATTCAAACATTTTAATAGTGACATATTAAAAGCAGTGCCCCTGAAATCAAGAACAAGCCAAGGGTGCCAACACCATCATTCTGTTGGATTTTTACTGGAGCCAACTGGGTTAAACAAGAAAAACAAATAAAAGGAACAATGATTTAAAAAGGAAGAAAGAAAACATTCATTACTTCCAGCTGATATGATGCTTATAAGAAATTCTAAAGCATTGGCAGACATATTTTCAGAATGAATGAGTGCATCCTAGTGGCTGGATATAAAATGAATATACGAGAATATATTATACTTTCCTATTTGCCAAGAAAAGATTGAAAATGATTTCACAGAAAAGAAAATCAGTGAAACCAGCAAAATAAAGAAAATTCTAAGAATTAAATCCAATAAAGTGAGTACATGATCCGTATGGGAAAAAATTACAGGACATTAAAGAAAATACAGGTATCAAAAATATACTATTCTTATGGATAGGGAGCCTGAAAATTGTTTATGATAGTTTGCCCAAATTCAATGCAATCCTAAAGTTCCAACAAGTCTTTTTTAAGTTGACTCTAAAATTTAAATGGATGAGAAAAAAACTAGAAATAATCAAAATACTCCTAAAAGAGTAAGTCAGAAATTTGCCTTCCTGTATATCAAAACAATAAAGTGACAGTAATGAACACATTGTAGCATGAAACCATGGACAAACAGAAGAGAGTGCTACGACACAAACCCACACACATAGGCAAAATTAATATGAAATATAGTAAAGGAAGAATCCACTCAATAAATATGTTGGGTGGCACAAAAACAGACACATAGATCAATGGAATAGGATAAGAGAGCCCAGATGCAAACCCACACACTATGGTCAATTAACCCACGACAAAGGAGGCAAGAATATACAATGAAGAAAAGACAGTCTCTTCAATAAGTGGTGCAGGGAAAACAGGACAGCTACAGTAAAAGAATGAAATTAGAACATTCTCTAATACCACATAAAAAAAGAAGCTCAAAATGGATTAAAGACCTAAATGTAAGACCAGATACTATAAACCTCCTAGAGGAAGACATAGGCAGAACAGTCTTTGGCATAAATCATAGCAATATTTTTTTGGACCGATCTCCTACAGTGAAGGAAATAAAAGTAAAAATAACATATAGGACCTAATTAAAGTTGAGATCCTTTGCACATCAAAATGAAACGACAACCTACAGAATGGGAGAAAATATCTGCAAATGGTATGACTTATCAGGGAATAATATTCAACATATATAACTAGTTTATTCAGCTCAACATCAAAAAAACAAACAGCCTGGCTAAAAAATGGGCAGAAGAACTGCATAGATATTTTTTCCAAAGAGGAAATGCAGATGGCAACAGGCATATGAAAAGATGCTCAACATTGCTAATTATCAGGGAAATGCAAATCAAAACCATAATCACCTCACAACAGTCAGAATGGCTATCATCAAAAATAACACAAACAGGAGTTCCTGTCGTGGCTCAGTGGTTAACGAATCCAACTAGGAACCATGAGGTTGTGGGTTCGGTCCCTGCCCTTGCTCAGTGGGTTGAGGATCCAGCATTGCCATGAGCTGTGTGGTGTAGGTTGCAGACGTGGCTCGGATCCTGCATTGCTGTGGCTCTGGCATAGGCCGGCAGCTACAGCTCCAATTCGACCCCTAGCCTGGGAACCTCCATATGCCGCGGGAGCGGCCCTAGAAATGGCAAAAAGACAAAAATAAATAAATAAAAAATAACAAAAATAACAAATGTTGACAAAGATGTGGCAAAAAGAGAACCCTTGTACACCGTTGGTTGGAATGTACACTGGTGCAGTCACTGGGGAATCAGTATGGAAGTTTCTCAAAAAACTAAAAATAGAACTACTATATGACCCAGCAATTCTACTCCTGTATATATCCAAACAACAACAACCCACTAAGCCGAAAAGATACAGGTACCCCAATGTTCACAGAAGCATCATTTACAACTGCCAAGGTGTGGAAGAAACTTAAGCGCCCATCAACAGATAAATGGATGAAGCAGCTATGTGTGTGTGTGTATTTCATATATATATGTATAATATATGTGTGTATATATATTATATTTATGTGTGTGTGTATACATACACACATGTATTTATAATGGAATACTACTCAGCCATAAAAAAGAATGAACTTTTGCCAACTGCAAATATTGTAATTTTACTTTTAAAGCTAAAACTCAGACAAAACTAAAAAGGACACTGTTTGAGAATACATAATTACTTTTAAGGAGCACTAAAATGGTAACACAAAGTTAAGGACAGTAAATACCTCTAGAGAGCAGATAGTGGGATAAAATGGTGACTAGGATGTAGGTTAATAAACAGTACATATTAGCAATGTGCCAGTTCTTTGGGTATTTGAATCAAAGATTATGATGCTATTCTTATGAGTTATACTAAGTAACATGTACCAATACAAGTATTATGTATTAAATATATAATACATAATAGTATATATAACAATGTATAATACCACATAAGGCATATTTAATAATATATTACATATATTTGTATATTATATAATATATACTATGTGTCAAATATGGTGATAGAAATTTGAAACAAAGTATTAAATAAAGCTTATTCAAGAGATAGTATATAAAACTCTCCAAATTAACTGCTCTATTTGCCTCTTCCCAGTTTATTTTATACATATCCCTTCACTACATCTGTGATATTCACTATTTATTTTATTTAAATCTAGTGCAATAATTTTAGAAATAGTGTCAAGGACAATGGATGTTAAGAGCAAGTAAACAGCATTGTAGGAAGGAAATAAGGACAATTTATGGACTTGTGTGGATGCTGTATGCTACACTTTTCCCCAAATTAAAAAGATAAATCAAATTCAAGTCATCTGATTTTCATTCATAAGCAGAGAGCAAGAATAAAAGAAATACATTAACATAATTTACTGCTCTCGTTTATTCTACTGGTGTATAATGAGCAAAGTCAGCTTGTTTGCCACTGTATTAAACTAAATAAATTAATCCTTCCTTAAAAGGTTAGGAAACAGCAAAGATATCTTTTTTTAATCTACCAATAAGCGAGGTTTGTTTTCTTTCAGAGCCTACTAGTATGCTAAACTCTTCTGAAGATAAATTAGGTACTTGTCCTAATGGTCAAAAAAGAAGAGGGGGAGAGAGACCGTCAAACAGGTTAAGAACCACGGCATCTTCAACAGAGACAAAGCCTTAGAACCATGAGCACCACAGAAAATAAGGCAGACGTAGAAAAAAGCTAAATTTTCAGAGGGAAATAACCAAAAGCATGTTGGAAAAAACAGTGAAAAAACTGATCTATTCTAGATGACTCATCTTAATCATAAACACAAAAACTCTAAATTTTTAAGGTATAGTTTTCAAAAGAAGAAATGACTTTCATAAAACAGAGAGCTCTGCAAAGATCTGAGAAATCTCAAATCCTCTATTACTCAAAGATTTTATCTCATGTTGTTAAAGACAAATGGATATTATTCCTTAATTATATTACAGAAGAAAACTATTTTATTTTTAATTTGCCCAGAATGCATATGTAAAAATGAAAGTCAAGTAGTAATTCTTGGCCATGAATTGCAGGGAACGATGCTCACTTGGTATTCATCCCAGGTCTTAAGAAAGGGTAGCCTGCCAAATGGAGCCCAATGGATTATTCTCAACCTCATTATCCAATTTCTTTTTCTAGAACCTTTGTTCCATTTCCTCCTTCCTATCAAGCATTTAGTTCAGTTTTTAAAGCTCTTTGCTTTGGGTAAAAAAAAGAGGGAAAAGGAAGACAAGTGCACATTTATTTTGCTAGTGGAAGCAGCTCTAAACTTTTACTAGATGTGGAAGAGATTGACCAGGACAAAGAAGTTTAAATCGTAAGTTTAAACCATAGTCTTATAGCCAGTGTCTCAAATATACCATGATTCCAGATACGTGGGGACGAGATCTTCAAACTTTCAAAGGGACCACGTGGCTGTGGTGACTTCTATGCTCTTCCTACTCTTGTTTTTCTACAAGTGTCATTAAAGAGTCATATTTGATATGGGCCTTCCAGAGATTCCATGGGGGGGGGGGTGCAAAGGGAGACAAAAAAGAAGAAAGGCACTTTATACTTTTTTTTTTTTTTTTAATCTTTTTGGCACATCCACAGCATATGGAGGTTCCCAGGCTAGGGGTCGAATCAGAGCTGTAGCTGCCGGCCTACATCACAGCCACAGCAACGCCAGATCCAAGTCGCTTCTGCAACCTACACCACAGCTCATGGCAATGCCTGATCCTTAACCCACTGAGTGAGGCCAGGGATCGAACCTGAGTCCTCATGAATGCTAGTCAGATTTCGTTTCCATTGAGCCACGACGGGAACTCCAGAAGACACTTTAAAGTGTCAGCACATCACAGCCTAACTGCTCAGCTCAGCCCTGAATGACTGTGGAGGCCTCACAGGCTGGCCCAAGGGATGGAGAACCTGGACAACCAGCAATTATTTCCACTAAAGATACCTCGTGAGCATCCTAACTAGATTTGGAGAGGAGAGTCGGGGGGAGGCTTTTCACTGGAATCTTATGTGGTTAAATTACTCTGCCAAAATATCCCACTGTGATTAGAAGACATAGCAAGGACAAAGAAATAATAAGTCATGAAACCTCAAAGCCAAAAAGAGAAGCCTCTAGCCTTTTAATCAATTCTCCCCATTGACAGAGACCGCTGGAATTCTTTCCACCTTACGTCTTCCTTCCCTCCCACGAGCTGTTCCTCATCTACTGCATTTTTTCATATTACCTGGGAAAATAGTATGTATGCTTTCCATGATGAAAACCGATTTTTGGTTTAGACTTTTTTATACATTTATGCATTATAACTAGTGAAAGAATACAAATCCAGATAAATGAAAGTTAATCATCTTCCTTTGCGCCTTCTCTCACCAATGCAAACTTATTTGTGTATAAGTCTGTTCAAACTTTGTCCAATCCTACACAAGCAGTGTGCACATGCATATGTTTTTGATTGAAAAAAGTGGTGTATTTTACATGCTACATTGCAATTTCATTTTCCCATTTAGCAACAAATCATCACAGTCCACAGAAATAATTAACATTTTAAAAAGCTACATAACATCTCCAAATATGAATGTCCTACAATTTATTCAATTATTCCTGCACTGACTAGCACAGGGGTTATTTTTAGTTGTCTTAGGTTTTGGTCATTTCAAAAAAATACTGTATCACGTGAACACACATGAGCACACACACATGTGAACATGACCACCAGGCTCCATCCTGGGGCTACCTTTACTGCTGCAGGACAGTTTCACAAACAGGACTTTCAGAAGGGATGCGACAATCTTTCATACTCTCACCAAAAAAAATATTAATATGTGGGAAACAGCTATAGCTATGTAGTTAAAACATTTCATAAGGTAAAGCACATGTACTTTTAAATATCAATCAACTTAAGGTGATTTTTAATTTTGTGATATGCTTACGTTGATTGATTTAGTATAGCTGCAATTATAAGGCATTTATATAGGAATTCCTGCAAGAATAAAGTATATATTGGGGTTGATTTTTAATTTACCTTTTTTTGACACTTCTGCCCCATTAAGTTCTTTTTGTGCTTCTTCAATTTTATCTAAAAACAAACAAACAAAATTTATGAATCAAGTTATCAAATACAGCTAAGAATACTAGCAAACATACTACTTATAAACAGTGCCTGACACATAGTAAAAAAAAAAAAATCTGTTGAAGGAATTATTTATGAAACAAATACACGTAAACTTAAAGTAATGATGTTCCTTTAAAAATCATTATTTTAGTTATGTCTTAGTCACAGGGCTACTTCCAGTTCTTTTCAAAATGCAAATAACTAGTACACTTAAAATACTAGACCATAGTTTAAAAATGTTTAGCTGCCTAGTAAAAGTATCTAAAAATAGTACTTTCTTTACGAAGACATACAGAGTTTATGAGAGACAAACAAATGCCTATTGGCTTAGAAACAAGGCAAGTTCACAGACGGCCTAAGCCGAATGCCGGAGAAGTAAGAGAAAGGGTGGAAACGCTAAGCAAACGATGGACAGAAGAACAGCCACACAACGCCCATCATGTTGGCTGACCGGTAATTACAAGTAGAGTTACTGTGAGTGAGAGGTGGAAAACTGCACGGAAGAGAGACTAGAGAACACCAACGCCCAGAGAAGGGCGACACACGCAGGCGGTTTTGAAAGAAGCGTCGCCAACAGCGCCTCGGGAAGGCTGCCGCGGAAGTGGATGCGGCAGGGAGGGCAGCCCGGGGCCAGAGCAGCTCTCGCATCTGAGCTCTGAGTGCGGCTGCATTTTGTCAATACGCACATGTTCTGCTTTGGTAATGAATTTAAATGTTATAAGCACATACATATTTGACGACCATGACAACCATCGACGCCATGTTTACTCTGGTGGTCTAAGTGCTTACTACAAAATGGTACAAGCCACAAAACTCCTAGGGTGCTATTTTGTACTGAAATGAAGGCAGTAACCTTATTTATATTACATTTTAGACAGTCCACTGAAACACAGTTTAAAAATATTAGCAAGGCAGCCATTTATGCCTTCCAGCACATACCGTTAGCCCCAAAAATGGTCCCTGGTGCTAAATACCACTATAGTCCCATGGGAGATGCCACCTCCAAACGGCACTCTTCCCCAAATAGGACACAGAGCCCAGCACAAGCCCTTCAAATTCTGTCCATCAGCCTCTTCCTCCATCAGCCATGCCAGAAAAGACAGAAAGCCAAAGAGCCTTCGATTTATTGATCAAACTTCATCCGTGTATGGAGCCACACAGCCTGCCACACCAAGGCAGAGGGGGAATATCAGAATAAAGGAAACAGGCAACCGTCAAAGGCAACTAAATTTCCATCTGGACAAACGCACTCCCCACAGCCAAGTCCTACTGGCTTCCTGCCAATAATCAGATCCAGCATAAGATTTGAGAGGACAAGAGACAACCTCTGGAAATAACACAAATTTTTTCTTATTTACAAACTAATTATTTCTCATGAAAGGATAAGCAAAATTGGAAACAGTGCTGAAAAAAAGAAAAAAAAAAACAAAACACAACCCTTACTAAATGATGAGAGTGGGAGGTGCAATTAGCAGTACTTCTGCTTTAAAAGAAGAATGAAGAATCCCAAATGTATGGATGAAATCTGTAATAATATAAGGAACAAAAGGACAAGGCCTAGTTTTTCAAAAAATAAAATATACTAAATACATTGTAGACACTCAAAATGCAAATAAAGATTAAATATATGGTCTGAGAAACATAAAAATGAAAAGCACTATTATATCTGTGCTAGCGGTTTGTCCAAACTTAAGAAACATAAATAATATGTATGTATATATTTTATATATATATACTCATAGTAGTAATGACTGTGTTTAAGAGTTTAGGCACACATAATTTGATATTATATAACAAAACAACTTTTTACTAATACAACCAACTGGGGCTCAAGGAAGCAAAACCTCATGACTTAATACATATTTAAAGAATAGCTTCTGTTTAGTATATTTAGGTTTGGCCACCTTCTATTCGTACTTTAACATAACAAATTTACAAAAATGACCTCAATTTACATTTGTGTATAAATCACTAGATGGAGGACATCCACTGGGTTAGGTATAAGCATTCACGTAAATGCTTCTACCTGGAGCTCCAGCTCAATAGGTAAACACACTCTTCACTGAGAGAGCTTATAACAGCTATTGCAAGCTTTGCCTCAATTTTTATATAAAAAAAAAAACCCTCTTTATATTTAACCTATGTTTTATGGTTCTCCTGGTAAAATATAATGTTTTAAAGACACTCCAAAACTGCAGAGAAAGTACTAATTTATTATATGCTCTTAATTAATTCAGACAAGGCAATTTACTAATACTGAAAAGCAACATTTTTCATTTTTTTTCCCTATGACCCAGAGTGAGAAATAGATTTTTACATTCCAACCAATCAACTACACATGTGTGTGTGTATACGGGTGTGTGTGTGTATATATATACACACACACACATATATACACATGTGTATACACACACATATATACACACATGTCTATACGACATGATATATAATTTGGAAACTGACTTACCCACACTCTAATTTCTATTTTTTTCCTGTTAAAAATGAAAAATGCTGCCCAGATCCACTGATTTCACAACCCACTGCTGGATTAGAAACCTGCAACTTGAGTGTCACTGACAGAAGGAGGAGCTCTCAGCCAAGGGGAGCCCTTTCCACCCAGGACGCAGGTCATCATAAGCCCTGACTGGTGGACGGGAGAGGGGGGTGCGTGTTGTTCAGAATCAGGATCTTGGATTCTGAGACAGCTTCCATCATGGCCCCCCCAATGTCACTGGTACCAGAGGTAATTACTCCCCCAAAACTATACATTCAGAAATAAACAGTAGCTTCTTTGTTGCTTAAAAATACATGCAAAATGGACATTCATACCATATTGATAAATCTAAAATAAGTTAAGATGTTCTTACTGTAATAATTTTTTACTGAATTTAAATTAAGATGTAATTCTAATTAACCCTACTTGTATTAAATACTTGGGGTTGTCAGGAAAAGATCCCAGGAACAGATGAATGGATCCACAATTATGCCTAAGATCCAGAGGGGCCATGGCTGAGAAAGGGACAAGCTGAGAGAGAGGGCACTGACAGTGTAGGTTATATTTTGGTTCTGCAACTATTAAAAATGTGTACCTTCTTACAGTTTTTCTTCTCTGATAAAGCACAGAAGCTACTTGTTCATTGTAAAGGCTATGAACAATCTGGTTTAATTTTTATTTATTTAATTAAAAAAAAATTTTTTTTTTGTCTTTTGTCCTTTTAGGGCCGTACTAGCGGCACATGGAGGTTCCCAGGCTAGGGGTCAAATCAGAGCTGTTGCTGCCAGCCTACACCACAGCCCCAGCAATGCCAGATCCAAACTGTGTCTGCGACCTACACCACAGCTCACGACAACACCGGATCCTTAGCCCACTGAGCGAGGCCAGGGATCGAACCCGCAACCTCATGGTTCCTAGTCGGATTCGCTTCCGCTGCGCCACGATGGGAGCGCCAACAATTTGGTTTAATGCCGTACATATTTTAAAACATTTGTACAAGAAAACAATGGAAAACTATTTTATTTTCATTATAGGTAAATAATTATTAATAAAGAAAAAATGTTATTTATGAAACATAATCTGAAACCACTGAGCCAAAAAAAAAAAAAAAGTTCTGAAGCCCTTAGGAAATCACCTTTCTTTTGGGGGTTCTGGGAAGAAGACTAGAGAATGAGAACAATAAAAATAAAACAATCTTCAACTGAGGGTGCACAGTGAGCACCTTGCTCTCTGACCGTCTTCATTCTCTGAGCGTCACAGACCCTCCACGCCACTCCTCTCAAGAGCCCCGGGATCCAGGACCTCACCGTCTAGGGGCTCAATCCCCTAGACTGTTAAGATCTGGCTCCATAAAAGCTGTGTGTCTTTCCTGTGTGGAATGTCTACCTGGTGTGAAGTATAAAAGGAAGAACCAGAGATAGAAAGTTAAAAAAAAAAGGCTCTCCTGGAGGGGCTTACGGCTTCTAACAGCCTCTAAACAACCATTTTATTAGCATCAATCTGTGGTCAGTGTAAAGCCTGTGGGGCTGTGACCTCACTCCCTCCTCTGCAGCTCCAGTGTGCCCTGGGCAGGTCCCTGTGTGGCTCCTGCGGGTCCTTGAGACTCTTTCAGCTGCCACCCCAGCCCTTTCCTGTCACCTCCTCCGGGAAACCCGCTCCAACACCCTCCTTAGAGCCACCACCCCTGTGTGTGGAACCCGCTGCTCTAGAGCCACAAATCTCAGGATCATGAGTAACAGCGACAGTTAGGCGGGCTGAGTGATTGACTGATGGTATAAATGCTGACAATACCCACCAAGTGACACAGAGAAGCTCAGACGCATTAAAAAAAAAAAAAAAAGGAATGTGTTCACACAAACTGAAAACAGGCATTAGGTGGTTTCATGTCAGAATGTTTTCTCTTCCTTAACATTAGAAATGCTTTCTACATTTGGGAAACTGCACCAGAGCACTGCCAGCACCTGAATCAACTATGTATCGCTCCATTTGACCGATCAAGGATTTAAATGGTCTCCCCCACCCCCAATTCTATCAGCTCATCCTTCTCTCCTGCTGCACCCATCACCTCTGCTCTGACACCTCGAGGCTCTCCTTCACTAGCCCTAAAAACACAAAGTGGGAACACTAATAGTAAAATTTTATGAACTAGAACCTAAGGAACTGTAAAAGGCACCTCTATTTACTGAAAGAGGTACCATCTGATGAAAAAAAAATCACCATATGTGACTGTACTATTTTTACTACTGAATAAGCCTAACTCCCACATCCCCTCATCACACATCAGTACAAGCTCCTAATTCTTGCTGTTAACTGCTAGAGCTATTTCAATAAGACTAAATATATGACAATGATGTAACGTTAAAAACGCACCCAACACCTATAACCATGTACACATGCTCCTCTAAAAGACGATCACCCGTGTTCACTACTAAGTCAGCTAAGTGGACCTTCCTTTATAAGTAACATGTTTTAACCTCAAAGTTACACATCTTTCATACCTCTAGACCTCTGCCTTTCAGGAAGTCAAGTTCTACAGTAATGCCGAAAACAACTCTAAACTAGCAATATTTCAAAGTGAAAAATAGTGATTGAAATAAGTGAGAAACAAAATGACCCAGAGACTCAACTCTACCTTATTGATGAATTTGAAAGCTGAGATTAATTAGTAAAATTCTAGAAAAACAAAATTACTCAACTTGATCCAGAAAGAGAAAAACTCAAGTAGAATAACCAGGGATGAATGAGAAAGTTACCAGAGAACAATGCAGAATTACCTTGTTTTTTAAAGGCTAAGGCCAAAATGCTTTTATTATCAAAGTCTTATCAATTTTATGCTGGGAAAACTGGACAGCTGCATGTAAATCAATGAAACTACAAACCACCCTCACACCATGCACAAAAATAAACTCAAAAGGCTTAAATACGTAAGCATAAAACAAGACACCATAAAACTCCTAGAAGAGAACACAGGCAAAACATTCTCTAATATCAACCGCACAAATGTTTTCTTAGGTCAGTCTCCCCAGGCAACAGAAATAAAAATAAGCCAATGGGACCTAATCAAACTTACAAGCTTTTGCACAGCAAAAAAACCATAAAAAAAAAATGCAACATAAGGAATGGGAGAAAATAGTTACAAATGATGCAACCGACAAGGGCTTAATCTCTAAAACATACAAATAACTTATACAACTCAACAGCAAAAAAGCCAACAACCCAATTGAAAAACAGGCAAGGAGTTCCCGTGGTAGCTCAGTGGTTAACGAATCCAACTAGGAACAATGAGGTTGCGGGTTTGACCCCTGGCCTTGCTCAGTGCGTTAAGGATCCGGCGTTGCCGCCGTGAGCTGTGGTGTAGGTTGCAGATGCGGCTCGGATCCCGAGTTGCTGTGGCTCTGGTGTAGGCCGGTGGCTACAGCTCCAATTAGACCCCTAGCCTGGGAACCTTCATATATGCCAAAGGAGTGGCCCTAGAAAAGGCAAAAAGACCAAAAAAAAAAAAAAAAAAGAAAAAACGGGCAAAAGACCTGAATAGACATTTCTCCAAAGAACATATACAGATGGCCAACAAGCACGTGGAAAAATGCTCCACATCACTGATTACTAGAGAAATGTAAATCAAAACTACTATGAGATACCACCTCACACCAGTCAGAATGGCCATCATTAATAAGTCCACAAATAACAAATGCTAGAGAGGGCGTGGAGAAAAGGATACCCTTCTACACTGTTGGTGGGAATGTAAATTGGTACAACCACTATGGAAAACAGTATGGAGGTACCTCAAAAAACTAAATATAGAACTACCACATGACCCAGCAATTCCACTCCTGGGCATATATCCAGACAAAACTTTCCTTGAAAAAGACACATGCACCCCTATGTTCACTGCAGCACTATTCCCAATAGCAAGATGTGGAAACAACCTAAATGTCCATCAACAGATGACTGGATTAAGAAGATGGGGTACATAAACACAATGGAATACTACTTAGCCATACAAAAGAACAAAATAATGCCGTTTGCAACAACATGGATGGAACTAGAGACTCTCATACTAAGAAGTTAAGTCAAGAAGAGAAAGACAACTGCTATATGATATCACTTATATATGGAATCTAACATATGCCACAAATGAACCTACCTACGGAAAAGAAACAAACTCATGGACTTGGAGAAGAGACTTGTGGTTGCCAAGGGGGAGGGGGAGGGGTGGGATGGACTAGGAGTTTAGGGTTAGTAGATGCAAACTATTGCATTTGGAGTAGATAAGCAATGAGACCCTTCTGTATAGCACAGGGAATTTCAGTCACTTGTGATGGAACATGATGGAGGATAATGTGAGAAAAACAAGGTATCTCGTTTTTATGTACATAAACACAAGGTGTCTTGTTTTTATATATACAGACACACATTATACATAAACATTATATATACATAATATATAATGTGTATATAATGTTCATGCAATGTATCTACAATGTGTGTGTGTATATACATAGCCATATATATATATACACACACGCACATATGACTGGGACACTTTGCTGTACAGCAGAAATTGACAGAACATTGTAAATCAACTACAATAGAAAAATAAAAAAGTCTTACCAATTTTAAAGAATACAACATTTCCTAAACTGTTCCAGAGCACAATCTAACACAAAAGGTGTGCTAAATGATTTTAAAAAGCTGCTCTAACCCTGATAGCAAAACGAGACCAAAGGGACAGAAAGATGATCAAGTCTTACAAATGAGTACAGATGTAATAATCTACATCCAGGAGTATACGCCAGGATTAGAAAGTCACATCCAAGCAGGGTATAAAATAAGTATGCAAAGATATTTCAATATTAAGAAGCATGTTAATATGACTTGTAACAGCAAACAGGATGGGGGGGAGGTAATTTAAATAATGTCCAAAATGTACTTGATTCAAACACAGCTATGCGTAGTGTAAACAAGAACAAAACCAAACACCCTCAATGATGGATAAAAAGGAATACGCTTCATCATATTAACCGCGTGCTATTCTAATAAACACCCCTATATCTACTCTACAGAGTACAGAGGTGCCTAGATCACTAGACCCTCAACACATATTTGTTTAATAAATGAATCGCTATTCCAGTATTTAGTGCAGTCATTTCACAATGACTTGGGAACAATTTTACATGTAAAACAATACGGGAATCGTTAAAGACCTATGTACTTCCATATGGCAGAGTATTTAGCTATTAGAAATGTTTTTAAAAATACTTACAGATAGAAAAAAAATGCTCAAACTGTAGTATGCCAAAACATTTTGTGCCACAGAGATGTACAGGTACATATACACACACACACCGATCTATAAAGAAACAGGCTCAAAAGTAACGATTATTTGAGGGTAGAACATTAACATGCAGTTTAATGTTATTTCTATTTTCTTCAATTATCAAATTATCTGTAATAAATATTTTTATAAAAATATTATTTAAATTCAATAAAATTATTCAATAAAGTTGAATAAAAACTATAAACCCTAAAAACATATTTCAATTATCTTTCAAAAATGTTGTCTGGGAGTTCCCATTGTGGGTCAGTGGTTAACAAATCCGACTAGGAACCATGAGGTTGCGGGTTCGATCCCTGGCCTCGCTCAGTGGGTTAAGGATCCAGCGTTGCCGTGAGCTGTGGTGTAGGTCGCAGATGGGGCTCAGATCCCGCGTTGCTGTGGCTGTGGTGTAGGCCGGTGGCTACAGCTCCGATTCAACCCCTAGCCTGGGAACCTCCATATGCCGCAGGAGTGGCCCTAGAAGTGGCAAAAAGACCAAAAAAAAAAAAAAAAGTTGTCTGGCTATAGGTTCTAAATTCCAAATTTCCAGATCGTGAGACAGACTCTGGGGTAATTTCTTTTTTGTCTTTTTTTTTTGGTCTTTTTAGGGCCACACCTGCAGCATATGGAGGTTCCAGGCTAGGGGCTGAATCGGAGCTGTAGCCGCCAGCCTGTGCCAGAGCCACAGCAATGCCAAATCCATGTCTGTGACCTACACCACAGCTCATGGCAACACCGGATCCTTACTCCAACTGAGCAAGGCCAGGAATCGAACCTGCATCCTCATGAATACTAGTCAGATTGTTTCCGCTGAACCACAGCGGGAACTCCACCCAGGGTAATTTCTAAAACAAGAACGTTAATACACTGAATGGTTCATTCAGTTCGGAATATATTTATCAGCTCCCGCATGCGAGCACTAAGGACCCATGAAGACAAACAATCCCGTGTGTAGGAATTTACAGACGGAAACAAGCAGTCCCTACCCACGGAGTAACTGCGTGACTACGTCCACGGGGTGCTCAGGGGACAGGGAAGGGTGTCCATGCAGCTGTCTCGGAAACAGGAAGAACGGTCCAGAAACACTTCCACGGGAGAAATAAGACACAGGCTGCGTGTGCCGGGAAGAAGATGAGCCACCCAGGGTGGGAGGAGGGAGAAAAGGGGGGATTCAGGCAGGGAACGTGAGGAGGCCGCAGCGGCGAAGACGCAGAAAGCAAGACAGAGGACTGTCTCCTGTAGTTTCTGACTGAGCAGATCCTTCTTGAAGCCTATGATGCAGCAGAACACTAAGCCGTTTGGAATATAAATCTGGTAAAACCACACCACAGAGTAGGTGGCAGCAAAAGACATACTCATCCGATGAGGTGACATGACCATGGGCATCAAGAGCTTTGAAACTCATCTCCATCTTTTCTTTCTTTCTTCTTTTTAACGGCTGCAGCAGCGGCACACGGAAGCTCCCCGGCTAGGGATCAAACCCGTGCCAAAGCTGTGACCCAAGTCACAGTTGTGGCAATGCCAGAGCCTTTAACTCACTGCACTGGGCCAGGGATTGAACTTGCACCTCTGCATTGACTCAAGGCGCTGCAGCTGGATTCTTAACCCACTGTGCCACAGCGAAAAGTCTTTTAATATACTGATTAGTGTACTGGGAATCTAGACTGAGACTATGAAAGGCATGGCATAAAGCTTATTCATCACTTTTCATAACAGAAAAACACCTAAATAATCAATGGCACGTGGAATGCAGTAGGTGCTCAATAAATGTGTTGAATGAATACTTGAGAAATGGTTAGCTAAATTACAGTTAATTACAGTTACTTCATGTAAGAGAATATCATAAAGCTGCTAAATTATAGGCTTCTAGAAGGACCTACTCAATCGGAAACTACAGGAATGGTACCCCAGATTGTATAGGTTTTGAAAGCTTTTGATAAGTGGTTTTAATGGGCCACCTACCCTACAGTTAAGAATCACTGGAGGGTTTAGAGGTAAAGAAACTCAGGGGAAAAAAAAAAAAGAAGAAGAATCAGAAACGATTTGACCACAGAAGTCAAGAGAACAGTGTTTCATTATCAAATCAGTAGCTGATGCAACTGATAAAGACTGAAAAAGCTTCCACTGGATTGAGCAATTAAGAGGTCCTAGTGATGCCTCCTGAAGCGTGAAGTGGAATGAGAGGCAGAGGGCTGAGAAAGTGATGGGACAGAAGGGGGGGAAGAGAATCGAGCAGAACTGTCTTTTGAGACACCCAGCAAAGAAGAGCAGGGTGAACTTAGGGCCAGAAATACAGGGTCAAGGGAGGGTTGTTTGGTTTGAGGTGTTTTTCAAAGATATGTATAGACCCAAGGGAAGGAATTAATAAAAAGAGAGTGCAGATAAAGGCAAGACGGGGGGATGTGGAGGGCAGGGCTCTAAAGAAAGCAGAGGCCAGCATCAAGTCTAGGCAAAGGTTCTGAATAGGAAACACCCAGGGCGCATCCCTGAGGTCAGAGGGGAAGGAAGAAGGAGAGAGCCTGCCAGGTGCAAAGTCTGCTGATGGGAAGGTGCGGCGGAGGGAGTTCATAGCCAACTGTCACAATTTTATTGAGCTAAGAGGCATGGTTGCCTACAAGGAGTTTAGCATTTAAGTTAAGGGGGTCTTGAGGCTGGCAAGAATTAGACAAAGTTATTGAGGGGAAAGGAAGAACGGACCAATTTTAAGGGCAAATAAAAGCATTGACGAACAGCTACTGGGGATCCAGGAATGTGGAAATCCATGAATATTTGGTGGCTCCAATGGGTACAATAGTGTTATTTACGCAAACAAAATAACAAGGAAGGACAAGGAATTCAGTGAGAAGGGGGTGCCAGAGAGTCGTCCATGTGACCAACCATGTATGTAGGATGGGTGGTGGCTAAGGAGGAACCGAGAAAAGAGAAGAAGTGAGTACCAAGGGCAGAGGAGGGAAGCTGAGCGGCTGAAGGCCCAAAACATCTGCCTGGAGGTTGTGGTCAGTTTCTGTTAAAAGGTCTGAGGGTTTTCAAAAGGTCCAGAGTGGCTATGGAAAAAAGGAGGGTAGAGACACACATTAAAGGGACATGAAGAGGCTCTTTACCAAGTACGACGATGAGTCATGAAAAAGCAAAGAAGACTCAGAACAAAATATGCCATAATAAAATTTAAAATGTGAAATGCCTAATCTTACTATACTTTTATGGCCTGGCCACTGCAAAACTCTTCCTTTATCCTTCTCAGAAAGCATGTTTCCATCACAGTACTGAGAAAATCCTGCAATAGTTCAAAGGGAAAAGTAGATATACGCTCCACTGTGCTTTTAAAATTACAGATAAATTAAATGCAGTGTTTCTTCTGTAAGAAAATCATCTTGATATCAAAACTAACCATGATAATAACAAAATGTGTTATACGGAACCATCTAGGGCTTTGGATATTTTTCCTTTAACAACCTCTCACCTGATTTTACTTTGCGGGCAGTTACTTGGCCTTGATGGGTGGAGCTGAGCACTGTCAGGCCACGGTGCCCGAACTCTGCACTTTTTTAATAGTGGGGTAATTTATACCCTGCTACTCCTAGAGGGCGCCGTGAAGACCGCCAGCTTTATGGGGGAGCCCACATTTTCTAAGTAAAAAGCAAACCAAACTCCCCAAGTCTCCTTCCGCAAACCTCAAACTACAATGACTATGCAAGAGTCCATGAGGAGCCCAGCCAAGTTACCAAACTCCTTCTCTAGACAGCGGCCAAAGCAACCTGGCCAGGGGCTGAGGCCCGCGGGGCGCTCCTCTGCCAGCTCCTGGTTTCCTGACTCATGCATCACCTGAAAGAGTAAAACTCAAACCCTGCTGCATATTAGTTATTAAATATTAGAGTCTCAAAATTTTAAAATCTTGATACCAAAGCTGCACCCAATTTTAAAAGTTGGTGATTTCAATATGCAGCCAAACTTGAGAATCAATGTTCTCTAAATTACAGATATTATCAGACCAAGATTCAACATGGAATGAAATGCAAGAAGTGGC
This sequence comes from Phacochoerus africanus, assembly GCF_016906955.1. Classification (NCBI taxonomy): domain Eukaryota; kingdom Metazoa; phylum Chordata; class Mammalia; order Artiodactyla; family Suidae; genus Phacochoerus; species Phacochoerus africanus. The sequence continues at coordinate 8,609,342 of NC_062552.1, read as the reverse complement.
GGGAGGGGGGGGGGTCTTATCAGCCTGCTCTTCAAAGCAACTTCTTATCAAATAAAAGGGGCATCGGCAGCAACATGATCTGTCTGCCTTTTCAAAGGAGCTACTGATGCTCGTGGGTACCAAGGAGGACCAGGGAGGGAAAGTTCAGCGTGCGCTTCATGGCTCAGGATGTCCATGAAATTACACTTCTAAAATGCAAAGCCAAAGCATATATTCTTAAGAGTTATCAGACCAAATACAGATCTGAATTTAATTACTAATATGAGCCCTGGAACCGGAAAATAAATTTCCAGCTGAAATTTCAATGTTTGAAAATACAAAAACTATTTAAATATAATAAAGCATTATGTAAAGATGCTAAAAACCGACCTGGATTAGGTTTTCAAATAATTACCCTACAATACTTTGTCCACTGTGGTTTAGATATCATCATTAGAACATGGCAATACTGGTTTCCTCTTCCCATTTGACAATTTCTGATGTAGTGAATGGAAGAAGGTAGTCATGGTAACCATGAGGCAAGAAAGGAATATGAAGATAACACAGAGGTTCTTATCTGGAGAGGCTAAATACCAGGGTCCACTAAACCTTGGCTTACTAACCCAGTAATGCACTCCCATTACCCACATGCATGTATATGCCACGTGTGCACGCATACACACACACACACACACAATCCCGGGCTAAGGATGTAAATATAGAGATGGTTGAGAGAGACCCAGGAAGTGTGGATACCAAAAATTTTAAAAACTCTTCTAGCTTTTCAAGCTAACCAACCTTCCCCATCCCCAGTCTGCAAATAACACATCCATTTTTTAAAGGACTTCTTAATTTAAAAAAAAAAAAAAAAAAAGAGGAAGAAGAAAAAAAGAACAAAGGACTTAAATACAAGACGCTGCTGTCTCCTAGGGCTGAAATATAGAAACTAAGCGTGGTGAACGCTGGCCATCTGTCCAGCTGCACTGCTGCCCACCTTCTATGGAATAGCTTTCCCACCTCCCCAAGGAAGCCCACTCACCTTTCATTCATCACCAGGAAACAGTTAATGCTCACAATCCTCCAGGAACAGTTGTAACCGTACTATGGGTGAGGGTAAACAATATGTTGATATTTCAGATTTCTGGTCCCACTGGTTCTGTTTTATGATCTCAAATTGCTGCAGATACAAATACATCTACTTTCTCTAAGACGTGAAAAAGAAGAGAGAGGATGAAGATAGAAATGTAAGGGAAGAAGGAGAGAAAGGGTGGAAATCACTGCTTCCAACCCCTCTTGGGTAAAGACAAGAGCGGTGAAGGCGGGGAGACTGCCGAGGGCAGACTGCAACTGCCTTCCTGCCAGACCTCTAACTGGGGGAGAAGGCCCAGCCCCACTGCGGCGGTCCTTTCTGCCCTTAGATGTCCGGCTGCATCCGCCACCGCCCTCTTAGGTTCCGATGTCCTGTTTACAGAGCTTCAAGCCCCCGTCTCTTGCCTGAAACACAGCATCCCTTCTGCAAGGTGCACTTCTCTGGAAAAGACTCACACTCCAGGACATCTGGGCCACGCTGCAGAGACTCTTCTGACACTGAGCAGCTGACTACACCCTAACTAAAAAAGAAATGAGAATTTATCTTCCTTGACCCCTATCACAAACTTAGCAGACACCAAACATGGGCACCTCGCATAAGTGTCTTTAAAATACGTTTATCTGATTTGGCCATTTTTTCTTGTGAATTTTATTTCAAGGGGCAGTCTTCATTTCAAATCTACAAACATAGATCTGAAAGCCATAAATAGAGTGATGTTGGCCAGCAAATGCATGTTGAAATGTAATCTGATGACATCGAAAGGATATCTGGAAACTTAAAAGCTGCCAGTCAAAATAATTCTTAAAGAAATCTATTCATATATCTGACCATTTAAAAATAAGCCAATTGGAGTTCCCGTCGTGGCGCAGTGGTTAACGAATCCGACTGGGAACCATGAGGTTGCGGGTTCGGTCCCTGCCCTTGCTCAGTGGGTTAACGATCTGGCGTTGCCGTGAGCTGTGGTGTAGGTTGCAGACACGGCTCGGATCCCGCACTGCTGTGGCTCTGGCGTAGGCCGGTGGCTACAGCTCCGATTAGACCCCTAGCCTGGGAACCTCCATATGCCGCGGGGGCGGCCCAAGAAATAGCAACAGCAACAACTACAACAACAAAAGACAAAAACAAAAACAAAAAAATAAAATAAAATAAAAATAAAAATAAGCCAATAATGAAAAATTCTACAGGACAAAAAACTTAGTTTCCTTGACAAATATAATTTGCAAAAAAAGACAGACTTGGTACCTATAGATCAGAACAACATAAAAGACACATCAAACTACAAAATATGTGCCCCTTATTTGCTCTGATTCTAACAAAATGTTTAAAAGATTGACTGTGTGCATATATATATGGCTGAATCACTCTGTTGTACAGCAGAAATTATCACAATCATGTAAATTTTACTTCAATAAAACTTAAAAAAATATTATTACAAGTAACAGAAAAAAAGTTATGACGCTGTAGAGAACTGGAAATTTAAACACTGACAGGACAATTGATAATATTAAGGAATTACTTTTTTTGTTCATAAATGTATTGTGATTATATATGGGGAAAAAAAAAAAGCTCTTGTCTTTCGGAGCTTATATAACAAAACTTATCAATGGAATGTCATGTCTGAGATCTTAAAACACCACGGAGGGTGAGTGTCCAGGGGAGACCAGAAGACCGGGCATGAATCACTAAAGCTGGGTGACAGGGAGGCAGAGGGCTGTTACTGCATTCTATTTGTAATCATTTTGAAACTTCCATAATCAAAAGCGTAAAAAAGAAACAAAAGAAGGAGCCAATCTGAAAATAGTGAAAAGCTAAAAGATTATCCAAGTACTATTCATGTATTGTTTGCGCTATAATATCGTTAAGCAAGAAATGATACAGAATAGTGGGAAGTAAAAAGAAGCCAAGTATCTCAAGGCCTGGCATACAGTAGGCATTCGATCTGCCCCCAGAAATAACTGGAGCCTAGAGGAAATTAAGTAACTTCTGAGCTACTACTAGGAGTCAGGTTTGTGCAAAAAGCCAAAAAGGATAATAGTACACCATGCTTTCTAGACATATGACATTCAGTGTTCTTCATTCCTTTAGGTGGGGCAGGAGGAGGATAAGAGTTTGAACACTGTAAAGCTTTCCAAGATATGAAGCTAAAAAAAAATTTAAAAACAAAACCCAAGGAGCAGAACACTGTATATCGAATACATCTACCTGCGTCAAAATATGGAAAAGAGTGTGGTGTGTGTGCGACGTGAAAAGAAGCCCCAGTCACTCACAGTCACCACTGGGGAAAGGGACCCAGGAGGGAAGGATATTTCATTGCACTTTTTCACTATATTTTCTGTTTGAACCCGTTAACATTGTGCGACTTTCTTCAGTTTTGAAATTTAAGCAGTGATACGTGGTACAAGAAGGAAACACTACTTCAACCGAATTAACCACCCTGAGCATATTGGCACCTTAGGTTCTGGGTCATTTTTCATGTTTGTAAACACACACAGACACGGACACATGAATACACAAACACACATGTATACACACATGTGGACACACATACATGCACGCACATACACCCACAAGCCTCTGGTAGTAAGTGAAGCCTCTGCTAGCAAGAGAATCACACACATACACAAACACACACGCACTTTTGCCCACGACCTCAGGGGAGCATCTATGGAGACCCTGAATTCAGGTTAGAAGCTTCAAGACAGACCCATCTACACTGTCACCCTTCTTTCGCATTCTGGATTAGGATTCGAAGATACATTTTCACAGCAATACTGAACATGCTTGCATTTTTTCAGTTGTTAAATTTCTTAATCTCTCCCCCCAAAAATATAATGATGCAGCTTTTACGAGTACATCCTATTCTTAATTAGCCCCATGAAAAAAAGAGAGGGATGCTTAGGTAATTGGAACAAATACTGGGTTCCTCTTCCTAGCTTACCAGTCCAGGTCCATTTAACAACACTTTACAGAGCGGAGGAGAGCGGGCCGGGAAGAAGAGAGCGCTGCTATCAGCCCAAGAGCAGAGCAGCCACCATGTGCAAAGCTTTCAGCTACATATGGTGTCCTCCTTTGGGAACCTAGGCTCTAGTGGAGATAAAAATACATGAATCAAACGACACATACTGAGGTATAAGCAGCTCTAACGTACAGTAAAGAGTGGTCACCTCACACCAGAAAGGCAGGAAGGGCAGCGAAGCAGCGTGCCCACAGCCCACGCCCCCCGGGATCCTCTACGGCTGCTCACTGTGGAGCAGGGAGCGCTGTCGTGGCGAGGTCTCCCACCACGTGCCCCCATCATCCTGGGACACCAGCCTCAGGAACAAAGGATCAGAGCCCTGACTCCTCCCCCGTACCAGCTCAGGGGGCTTCCATCAGTCTCTAAGCTCTTCGGATGACCATCTACCTACGGTTATAAAAACTTGCGCTGACAGCATGAATGTACTCTCTATTCAATTAGGGCTTCTGGTAATGGCCTCGTGGGACTAATTCTCCCATCAACACAATAAAACTGTGGGCAAAGTATTTAAAAAAAACCAATGATCGACAGGAAGGCCCTGCAGAGGGACTCAAAGCAGGCGGAAGCTGGATGGGATGTGACCCTAGAAAGATGAGAAACAAACGAGGGAAGATCCACATTTCAACGACCCGGTTCAGGAAGGGCATCGGTGTGTGAGGAAAGCAGTACGCCTGCTCCTGCTGGGCTGAGGAGGCGGCGGAAGAGTCTGGGCTGCTGCAACAGCTGGAAATTGGTGTGCATGTGTGTGTGTGTGTGTGTGTGTGTGTGTGTCGGGGGAGGGGGGGGGATCCCAGAAAAAGAGAGCCCCAGAGGGGAGAGTCCAGAATCTGGGAACAAGCCCCTCAAATCCCTGGCTGAGTCTTGAACTGCTCTGTGGAGGGTAAGCCTTGAAGGAACTCAAGGGAAAGCAAGCCATGGGCAGGCTGAAAAAACTAAGCAGCATACATCAGCAGCTTTCAGGGCTGGTACAGGAGATGCAGGATTCGGACTTCAAGTCCAGCCACAACAGAGGTGCAAGGTAAGGACCTTGGCTGTCCCCCGAAATATCACAAGGCCATGCCTCCCAATTAACATCACATCCTGGACTCAGAGAATTACACAGACCTACTCTGAAAACCCTAAAATCAATACTCCACAAGTTTCGGGAGACCTAACAGCAATTCAGCTGCCTGCTAAAACAAAACTCAGCAATCTCCAGATGAAGAGAGAATCCAGAGCCTCTAAAACGTATCAACCACAGTGTCCTACATGGTTTCTCCATACAATAAAAAAAATCACTAGATATGTGACACATGAAACTGAAACACGAAGAGAAAGCAGTAAAAGAAAAAAAAAAATCAGACCTGCAGATGACAAAGATGTAATTAGTAAAAAGAAACTTAAACTATAATATATATGGTTAAAAAAGTTAGAGAAGGAGTTCCCGTCGTGGCGCAGTGGAAGTGAATCCGACCAGGAATCATGAGGTTTCGGGTTCGATCCCTGGCCTCGCTCAGTGGGTTAAGGATCCAGCGTTGCCGTGAGCTGTGGTGTAGGTCGAAGATGTGGCTTGGATCTGGCGTTGCTGTGGCTCAGGCGCGGGCCGGCGGCTACAGCTCCGATTCGACCTCTAGCCTGGGAATCTCCATATGCCACAGGTGCAGCCCTAAAAAGACAAAAACAAACAAAAACACTTACAGAAAAAAAAGATGTACTTTGGAAAATTCCTGAAGAGGAATTTCAGAAGAAATACAGAAACTCTAAAAAGAATGAATATAACAGAAAATACAATATCTGAACTAAAACAACAAAACTGAAATAGTTATTTTCCAATCTACCTTCTAGTACACACTATAAATGCAAGGAAATTTTTAGTTTTGAAAATCTTTTGAAAAACTGAAAGCACTCTTTCTTCCTAAGGTTCTTTTTATGTAATTAGTTCATCCTGTTAAATATTGACAAAGTGTGAGGGGACATCAAAAGGCTTCTGTAAGAAGGCACATGAACAAAGATAAAAAGTAGGGATAAGCATACAGTATATGGGGCAGCATGAGTCGAAAGTAAATATGCAGAAGGAAAGGAGGAAGTGGTGAAAGGCTGGCATATCCTGTAAGGAATCAGGGAAAAGCTGGCACATCCCGTAAGGAATCAGGGAAAAGCTGGCACATCCCATAAGGAATCAGGGAGTCTGAAATGACACAGGAAGGTCAGGAGGTGCTGGCTGGACCAATGACGGTATCAGCCTAGGGGACACAGAAACAAGTGACCTGCTTTCACCCCATCTATCCACACCTCGCACAACACACACATTGGACAGAGTATTCTGTTAACATTCAGGGATCGTCCAATCACTTACTACATGAACAAATGAATAAAGAACCCAAACTGGTCGATGAGGGATGAGAAGTCTGTTTACAGACATGATAATGAATTTGGAACCTGGGACTGAGGGAATTAGGGCTTATTTGGGGAAAATGCTTAAAAGAGAAGCTAAACAGAACACTACTGACTGGTCAAGGCTGGGCGTACAGATTTGGAATTAAGAGTCTAGGCCTCTTGTTTATTTTAGTAGATTCTGGTTTGTGTTTTAATCATGTTTGGTCACTAGAGAAAACTGAAAGTACTTTGTTTTCATACTATTTCAAACATATATTCTGCAAATACTACCACTATCGGTGAGAAAATTCAAAATCAACAATAAACTGAGAAGTCACTGAGGGGTGGGAAGAAACCCAACATCAGGCGGGACGTCTGAGTGGAGCCCAACTTTATCAGCAGTCAGTTCATTAGCAGACACTTTTCTACCGGTATGAATTCTGCTTTTAATTTATGCTTATAGCTGTGGGGATTTGGGCAATGACTTTTTGGAGCATGAAAATCCTAAATTAAAAAAAAAATAGATGTTCAAATCAGTAGATATTAGGTAAATCAATTTTTTTTGTGGACATATGTGCCTGTTTTTTAAAAAAATGCTGCTGCTATGTCTGCAAAAAATTCTTAAAAAAGTGACAAGAAATTAGCATGGGTGGTTACCTCTGGGTAAGAGGATTAAGAGCAGGGGCAGGAAAGGGGGGAAAATGCTTATTTTTAAAATTGCATACACTTCTGCACTAGTTCATTTTTTAAATTAAGTTTACATACTACCCATTTGAAGATGTATTACTTATTTAAATATAATTGCATTACAAAATTACGTATGAGTGTATAAATATGGGTAGTCAAGTCAAAAACAAAACGTGAATGCCTCAATTCTCTAAAGTGCTTACTTACTCATATGCTTAAAAAGTACATATATTACTTAATGGGTGCATACACACATATATATATAAACACATATATCTGTACATACAAATGTACACATATGAATATATATGCATACTGTCAGATTCTTTTTTAATCTTCTGACTTAACTCTCTGTTGTTCCATGCTTCCAAATTATTGGATGCCTGTTTCCTCTTTCCCAACTGAGGCTATTTTAACATTTGCCAATCAACAATAACACCATCATAAGTATTGCAATACACTATTCTTTTCACTTTCCAATTCAACATGTTAGTCAAAATATTCAGAGATGAGTTAAGAAGTGTTTTTCCAACCCTAGATCGTCCAATTTGCATCCCTCCACAAGGGTAATTCCCTAACTAGCAAGAATCAGAAGGTAAAAAAAGGCTATGAAAAATTCTAAATAGTTGGTGGAGGGGACAGAAATACAGTGAAAACAGACAAAGCCTAACAATTTTAGTCATCGACCACAGGCATGGCCTTTATGGCGGGAATTACAGCCAAAATAAACCAAAATACCCTAATATTTTGTGGTTCATCAAGACTCAGTCAGGGGCCACTAAGTACGAGGTAGTACATCATGCTGTCCCACTAGAGCAGTCATCTCATTTCACTGTGAAAAATTCCTGCTTAAAGGTCTGACTCCTCAGCAGCCCAGCCGGCCCGGGAGGGCAGAGACCAGCTTAGGGCTTATCACCACCGAGCCCCCCCCCACTGCTGGACACACAGCAGGCAAGCTGTCCAGCAGTCCCGACACCGGCATCAGATGAAGGTCTTCCATCCCAGCCATTCTGTACCATCCACATGGGGCTACTCAAAAGCAGGGAAGAATTAAAATTTGATAACTACAAGAAAAATAAACCTTAAGAGAAATCCAAACTCAAAAAAGTTTAAATTAACTACATCTTTCCCACAATCCTTATTATTTCTTCTGTGTGAAAAGTCATCAAATGGTCTAGAGTCATTTAGCTCTAAACCTTTTGATGGTTTCACAGAGATAAACAGAAAAAGAAGAAAATATACAGCACGTAACTGTTTCCCATTAACGACTATTCTAAGCTGTAATTTTAAATGTAAAAGATAGGAACTGCTGCGTGGTTTGGTTCATTACAAATGTAAGATGTTCAAAGGAGCATGGGCGGCCACCTGTGTGATCCACAACGGTAATGGTCAACCATGAACTCAAAAGGTAGGTTTTCACTACTGGCCAACACATGCAGAAAGCAAGCCCCAAAGTTCCCGTCAGGGTTCAAGGGAAACCAATCTGACTAGTATCCATGAGGACGCATGTTTGATCCCTGGCCTTGCTCAGTGGGTTAAGGATCCGATGTTGCTACGAGCTGTGGCGGAGGTCGCAGACGTGGCTTGGATCTGGTGTTGCTGTGGCTGTGGTGTAGACGGACAGCTGCAGCTCTGATTCGACCCCTAGCCTGGGAACTTCCACAGGCCACAGGTGCAGCACTAAAAGACAAAACCCAAAAAACAACCAAGCAAAAAAAGAAAGTCCCTAAATTGATTTTCAAAACAAATAACACTCGGAAAACACATCATTAAATCTACTGGTTACATGTTAAATTATGTTTTAGGGAAATAAATTATTTGGGGACCACTCATATTACCAGTTGAGCACTTGAGGCTATCAGCCTAAATAATCAAATAACAGTTCATACAATTTTGTATACGTGTGCAAGTACATGTGTATAATGAATGTGTGTGTGTGTGTGTGTGTGTGCGTGTGTGTGTGTGTGTACTACATTGTTTGAAAGATCTCCATCATACCATTCTATGCATACATGCACATGTCAGCTCTTTGCCTTCATCTTTATCCGGTAGTAACAGTTCTTAGAAAATAATGATAATATTGGCCCCTTGGTACACTAAAGTGGCTAGGAACAAATATTTAATTATGATAAATTTTACAATGCATAAAATTCCCAATCTACAACTTTATAAACCTACCGGTAAAAAAAATACAACCCATATGCTTTAAGCAATCATCACAACTGAAACAATGAACAAATGTCATTTTTTTCCACAAAGGAAGTTCTTGGCGACCTCCCACACTTGCAGGGACTGTGGCCAAAAGTAACAGTGATTAGGCTTGTAACCTCATATGTATGGATCTGATCTAGTCAAGCCAAAAACAGTTCCAGTCATTTAGCAACCCTCGTCATTTGTTTTAGAGGCCAGCTGTATCGTACAGACCAAGTTAGGCAAATTATGGAGAAAACACACTAAAATATAATTGAACTTACAAAAACTTAAAGCTCTTTTCAATATGATTGAAATCTCTTTTCAATCATATTGGAGCACATGAGAGATATCCAGGATACAATTATTTTGGCTAGTTAATAAGGTTAACTATTTCTTAAACACCCTTAAACCAACGAGCAAAACAGAATTAACACGCATGTACATTTCTTAAAGCTTGGAGACCTCGCAAGCTACCTGTTCAACTCACTGCTGGAACCCCTCCTGTGGGAGGAGCAGCCCTGCCTTTCCGGGGAGGGATGGGGGGCACACACGCAGCTTGGCTGCCCCTACCATGCTTCAAACTCACAGGGTTCCTTCTGAGAAATGCCTCCCAGCACTTCCCTAACCCTGCCTGGGAAGCCCTCCTCTCCCTTCTGACCCTTTGGGGAAAAATCAATCATTCACAGTCAAAAGGTATGAGCAGGTGCTGGCAGGGCGTTAAGGACTTGTACTCACTCTTTCAATAAAAACCTCCCCAAGCGGGGAGAAAGCGCCCTTGATCTCCAAACACTGACGGAGGAGTCAACGCTGGCACACGGAAGCAAACTTCGGAGCTCATGAGGAAAAGTTTTTCTGCCAGGTTGTTTTTAACTTTTATTTTCTACAGGAGTATGGCTGCTTTACGATGCTGTGTGAGTCTCGGGTACACAGCTAAGTGATTCAGTTACACACACATCCCTTCGTTTTCAGATCCTTTTCCAGATAGGTCATTACAGAATACTGAGCACAGTTCCCTGTGCTCTACAGCGGGTCCTTGTTGATTTTACACGAAGCAGTGTGTCTACATTAATCCCAAACTCCTCATGGCTTCCAGAACGTGAGCTTCCCAACACCACGCTGTACTACTTCTCTATATTATTTAAGCAAAAGGATGTCCCGCCTGGGCTGGCAATTCCTTCTCTTTAATGTCTGAGCTTGAACGTCACATGCTCTTGAGGCCTTTCCTGATCCCCCACTGGGGCCACCACGGTACGCCAACAGCGCCCTAGCTCCTCCTGCACTAAGTGCACAAGCATGTGTGTGTGTGAATTTGCTCCTTTCAAGCCAGTATCACCTGCTAAAATCACAAACTCCATGATAAACATCTACCACAGTCACCCTACATCCTGGCCCCCAGAGTTCATTCATACTTTACCATTTTTCATGAACAAGCTGAAACCCAACTCTCTGAAAGTGGTACCCACAAATCCAGGAAAGCAACAGTTCCTCGCCTTCTACACATCCCAAAGAGCTTCATCTAGTCCATCCACTGTGTGCAATCAACTCTCTCTCCAACGGTATCTAATTATACCCCATTTGCCCACTGTCGCCTGTCGTCTCCTTTATTCCTGAAATTCTCTGCCATGCTTAAATCTCTCTTCCATTTATGAGGTGTTTAAGTGGCCTGGCGGTAGAAGAACTGATCCCCACGGCACAAGCGCAACCCTAGAAACACAGCACATGTTCAAAGGTGGCTGAATTCCCATCTGTCACAACAAGTGCATGGATTGAAAAAAGGTTCCAGCTACTTTACTCGGGCCTCCAGGAGGAGGATTCCGGGTGGAAAATCGAGCCGAGAGTCTTTTCCCCAAGGAAAACAAAGCCGCCGATAACGGATCTAACAGATCCCTGGGACTGGAGTGGGGACGTGGAGGAGGCGAGGGGGGCCGAGAAGCGAACTCCGAACTCCGCCAAGCTGTCAGGAGAGGCCGCCCTCTCTCCTCTTTCTCCGCCTGCCGTGGGCTATACAGACTTCCCAGGCTTCGGTGCTGCTTAAAAGTGAATTTCCATTTTACTGCAGTAGAAACCGTGGAGAGACCCACCCAGATACACACAATTTCAGTAACGTAACTTCGTGAGGGAGCAAAGGTTTTATCATCACTGCCGAGGTTACTAGCATTACAATCCTGTGATGTTAGCATTTAAGCTGCAACTACAAGTCGTGGATACTTTATTATTAGCAAAAGATCATTAAATCATGCTTATGATGATCTTACTAAAATAGCCCCATTAAAGAGCCTGCTGAAGTTACTTGCTGTGAAAAGAGAGAAATTCTGTTGGGTTTCCCCAAATGCTGTGCCACAGAAAGGCCCTGGAATGTTCTGTTTTCACCGCTTGTTAAAGTTAGAATACACACTGAAGCCACCAAAGGGGTGCACTGCTTTAAGAAACCTGTAAACTTCAAAACAGTGACTCAAAAGTAAGGAAATTATTTGATGCCCAAAAACGTCTTTACGAGTGGCTGCTGCATGGGAGGAGAAAGCTCTGGGGCCAAGGACAGAGGCTGGGGCGGGAAGAGGCGGGGCGGGCAGCCGGGCGGAAGGAGCGGCGGGCACCAGGCAGGCCAGCAGCCGGGCGGGCACCAGGCAGGCCGCAGCCGAAGCGGGACATCTCTCACCTCTCAAGCGCGCACCTGACCCCCAGCGAGGCAGATCAGGTTTTAAGTATGCAGTCACTTGGCAGCCACAGACCCAAGACTCACGGTTTCCAGGATACATTCAGTAAGTCTGGACTTTGCCGAGAAACACGTGTGAGTCCTGTGCCGGGCCAAGCAGGCATGCAGGGGGCCCACCCGGTGTATGAGTCAGACCTGCAGGTGGCCCCGGGTCCGCTTCTCAGACCTTCAACGTTCTTTGCTCTTGGTCATCAGGAGTGTAATATCCTAGTAAACCCCAGGCCCCCCGATTCTCCCTCCAAAAACCTCTCCAAACCACCTCCCCCCACCAGCTGGTCCAGGCCCTCTCCTGTCACCAAGCCTCTGCCGCGGCCTCCACATGCAGCCACACCTGCCACCAAGCCGGTCTGCTCCTCGATTTCCTCCCACGGCACCTCGGCCTTTTCTACTAACACGCTCAACGGGCTTTATAATCACATCACGTTTCCTGAGTGATTAACGCCTCTGTCTCTCCAGCAGTGGTTTTCATCCAGCGGTGATTCTGCCCCGAAAGGATGTCGCACAGTGTCTGAGACTTTTTGGGTTGTTACAATTGCGGGGGGAGGCTTGGCCATCTAGGGCGTAAAGACCAGGGATGCTGGCTAAACAGCCTACGACACACAGCACAGCCCCCTCCACCGAGATTATACAGCCCAAAACATCACCGGTGCCCAGGTTGAGAAACCCTGCTTTAAAAAGATACATATTTGAATGGATGTCTGCAAAAGGGTTAAATGTTACTTTAATCATATTCTCTACTCCTCTTTTACTCTAGTAATCATTTCCAAATGAAGCAATAAAACATAATTTGGATTGCCATCTTATACTTTAATACAATGAATAATAATACACACTGGTGATAACTACTACCATGAGGGTGAGGGGAGGCAGCCTTCACATTTGCACTAGAGCTGGGTACTCACATATTCCACCACTAAGTACCTAGGAAAAAACGGGGGCATGAAGAAGTGTAACTTCTGTCATCACTCAGGAAACATCTGGAAACTGGGATTCATCCCAGGGTACCTGAACAGAAAGCTTTTCACACTACGTCAGGCTATAGTTTTAACCTGCAACGAACAGTGAGGAGGTTAAAAAAATTTCATGGGTTTAAATCCTGGTCCATCTCTCATCTCTACGACATCAGACAAATTACCCTCTGGACCTCAATTTCCTCATCTGTAAATGGGTTAAAAAACAGCACCCACCTCACAAAAGTGTGTGAGATTCAGAAAAGGCAATGAGAATACATGTTTACAATAGCACTTAGCTTGCAGTTAACATTCATTTTAAAATACCTATCATTATCTAACAAATGTGCAAATATTTTACACCTCATTGCCCTATGACCTGCACAAGCAATCGAGAAAACTAATTTTGGTATTCTGTTGAATAGGTGTACCTTGGAATGATCTAAAAAATTAAGAAAATGAATGAAAATTCAACTTCATCAACATCTGTACCTAATAACTTGTACACTTTCATGGCTTTAAATAGTATATTTAAGGGAGTTCCCATTGTGGTGCAGCAGAAACTGATTCTACCAGTATTCATGAGGATGCAGGTTCAATCCCTGGCCTCACTGAGTGGGTCAAGGATCCAGCGTTGCCATGACCTGTGGTGTAGGTCGCAGACGTGGCTTGGATCCCACTTTGCTGTGGCTGTGGTGTAGGCAGGCAGCTGTAGCTCCATTTTGACCCCTAGCCTGGGAACTTCCATATGCCACACCTGCAGCCCTAAAAAGCCAAAAAAAAAAAGACTATATTTAATGAAATTTGTTCTTAATACACAATATTACAAACGCAAAAGAACTAGAAGATTTTAGTAAGTCAAATAAGTTTATCACTTAAGAAACAGTTATATATACAATCTCTATGAATATTTATTGAATTTCTGAAATATCTTAATTTGAAACAATACTTTCCAAGTATATATTTGTAAGATATAACTTTGTATATCTTACAAATCTTTATAGAGTACTAGTTACCACCATGTATGACATTATGTCTAGATTTTACATAACACTATCATTATTTTTAAAAAAGACTTGGTTTGGCATTTCCCTCATAGATTAAATTAGGCAATTAGTTATCATTCTAAAACTAAGCTGCAATATGCATTAAGTAGTTAATGACTATAACAGCCTTACAATATATTCTTCACCTAAACCATTTCTGACTCCACTACTATAGAACAGTCAGATTTTTATCAGAACACTGAGATGTCAAGTAAGTTTCTTTATATTTGGTACATTTAAACATTATTATATGATTTCCTCAAAAGACATACACTTGTGCTTTTAAACAGCTGAAATTACTAAATCACATTTGTTTTTAAACAAAGGCGTTATGCATAACGATTGCCATGAGGAAACAAAAGACTAATATAATTATCGTATTCAATTTACCACTGACGTCAAAAAACAAACCAAAAAGCCCCCCAGATGATCATACTCCAAACTCTTGAATTTCCTCTGACATAAAAATATTCCCAATAAAATATATTACCAGCAATGACACAATTCCTAAAATTCATCTCTTCAAATACAAGCATATTTATCTACAAAGCACACAGATTTTCTTCTACCTGTTACGTAGAAAAATCCTCCCAACTTTCATTGTTCCATTTTTCTTGCATTATCTAGTTGCACGGCTGGCTCTTTAATATCCGTACGCTAATGACTCCAGGTTAGTAACACATTCATCCCTGGTTACAGTTTAACCTACCATGTTAGATTTTTCTGAGTGTGTGCGTCCCATCAGCATTTATGTGACTTGCTGTGATGTCATCTATCTATATGCAAACATGCCGACTGAAGTTAGTCAGTTTCTTATTTTAACAAGGGCGTACATTTGCTTTCAGATGTTTAAACTCTTTTCATCCGAGCTGGAGGGTGAGCAATCAGGCAGGGTGGGAAGACACACAACATTACAATCCTTGCACTGAACACAGAGAATCCACAGGCACGTCCACAAACATGTCTGTCAGCCCCAGGGGTCTGTGCACAGTCACGTTACCAGCCATGACAGGTCAGCCAGCCCCGTTATCTGTGCCGCCTGGCACACCTGAGCGCCCTGCCCCAACGTCACAAGCCGGAGCAGCTTGGGAGGCAACTGCTGGCACAGGCTGTGGTCCAGGGAGTCCTCCCCCACTACCTCTCCATGGCAACCGCAGCTACAGGAAAGCCAGTCCACCTCTTACGCAAATGAAAAGAGGCCACAAATGTCAGCAGTCACAACATCCCCCCCTTTCCCTCCCTGCTTAATTTCCCTCTTAAAGTAACAGCACTGCATTCTTCTTTTGCATTTTGGAACACCTTCCACCGCTTAAGGGATGGGCAAGCAATTTAGGAAGATCAGAGTTAAAAAATCCGTCTGTATGACCACTTACATAACGTAACTGAGAATCCAAAGATGATCACGTTTGCTGAGTTTCATTTACCCTGCCAGCGTCTTAGCGAGCCCTCTTTGTACCTGGGAATTTTAGCATTTGAGATAAGAATGCTTTAAGGTATTAACCATCCTGTAATTGGCTTTCTTAAGGACAGACTCGGAGGAGGAAAGACCATCCATTATGACAACCAAGAGAAACACTCAGTACTCAGCATGCATTGTTTCTTCTGCAAGTTCGTATTTATTTAGAAAAATCAAGGTTTGCTTTCACTTTTTGACCTAAGAGTTATCTATTAATAATGCTACACAAGGGAAAAGCTGAACAGATTATCCTTCAACTGTTAGGAGGTTTAGATTGTACTGTAACCGAACAGTCTCCTTTCCTAAATATCATTGTAAAGAAAAAAAATGCTAATTTATGCTTTGCATGGTTACTGAGATTAGAGAACAGAAGTAATCCTTGTCCATAAAATCCTGACAGTAACTGACACATTTTAAAATGCCATATTTAAAAATTTGTTTTAACCATAGGATGCATCAAAATATCAAATTCCATAAACTGTCAACCAACATGTGATTAACTATTGATAAGAGTTCCAACTGAGAGTGCACAGAGCAAGCTCCCACTGGTGGCTGATGAATGATAAAAATGTGGTTCCTTTGACGGCCTCTAAAAGATGCATTTTCCAAGGAAAAATAAATTAGAAACCACAACAGTTGATGATTCACATGAAAAAAACAATACAACAGAATAATCAGTAAAAATTTTTAATATACTCAGGTGTGTGGAGACACTTTCTTTTTTAACTGTCCCAGGCATAAAAAGGGCAGTTTTAAAACTCCCATTATTGATTTATTTAGCAAACATTTGCCAACATGCTAGGCACCCGTAAGGTTTCAGGACAGACATGAGGCATTTTCATAAAGGACCGCTCTTGGGTGGTGGGCACTGTCCCTCATCAAGTCTGGCCCAGGGTTCTGGAAAATTCCCAAGGGCGAGGGGCTTGAAAAGAGGTCTGAATCCACTGCAGAAGTGGAATCAAGAGGTTCTGGGCAAAAAAGAAACTCATGGACTTGGAGAAAAGACTTGTGGTTGCCAAGGGGGAAGGGGAGGGGGTGAGATGGATCCAGAACACGGGGTTAATAGATGCAGGCTATTGCCTTTGGAATGGATACGCAATGAGGTCCTGCTGTGTAGCAGTGGGAACCATGTCTAGTCAGTTATGACGGAGCATGATAATGTGAGAAAAAGGAAGGTATACATGTGTGTGTAACTGGGTCACCATGCTGTACAGTGGAAAATGCAGAACACTGTAAGCCAGCTGTAAGGAAGAAAAAAAAACCCAAAAATCATTATATAAAAAAAGGCCAAAAAATAAAAAAATAAAAAGAGGTTCTGGGCAAAGCAGGAAGGATGGAAACAGCACATCAGATCAGGAGAACCACAGGCAGGGAAGGCATCCAGCCTTTCTGGGGTTCAATATAAGACAGGAAGCACAGAGAGGGATGTGGCTGCAGGAGGAGGCAAGACCAGGACAGACTTGGCACCACAGAAAGGATCTGAGCCTTGATCCAGGTCAGACCTCGGGATCAAGAGTGCAGGAGTTTAGAGAATATGTGATGTGATCAGATTAAAAACTACTTAAATGACCACTCAAGCTGTTTTGGGTTCTAAATGCTTAGTGGGAACTCCTCCCCAAGCGGGAAAAAAAAAAAAAAAAAAAAAGTGTAGGTAAGAACATAGGAATGCCCAGGCATCTCAATGCAACAGCTGTTAAGGACACAGAGCAAGCTAAAAAGAGGTGCTAGGTGAAATCCTCTTTTTCAGTGTTTCAGGAAGAGTTTCAGGAATGCCCCCAGCACCAGGGAGCCGTGTGCACTCAGGCTGCCTGCCCCACTGTGGGTGTGACACCCACAACACCTGGGAAACCCACCTCCTGCCTAAAGGTTCTGTTCTAGAACTGACTCCCCCCTAAGTAAATTCTTTAGTCAGGTTATCTGACTCCCAGGCTGGCTAGACCTACAAGCAAGAGCTGTATTTTATTCACTTTTATAACTTTAACATCTAACGAGATATTTGCTCCATCAGAAATGCCCCAAACAGGAGTTACTGTCGTGGCTCAGTGGCTAACGAATCCAACTAGGAGTCATGAGGTTGCGGGTTTGATCCCTGGCCTCGCTCAGTGGGTTAATGATCTGGCATTGCCGTGAGCTGTGGTATAGGTCGCAGACTCAGCTTGGATCTGGTGTTGCTGTGGCTGTGGTGTAGGCTGGCAGCAACAGCTCTGATTCGACCCCTAGCCGGGGAACCTCCACATGCTGCCCTAGAAAAAGACCAAAAAAAAAAAAAAAAAGAAAGAAAAGAAAAGAAATATCCCGAACATTTTGAACAAATACCCTCCAGCTTCCTTTCAGCCATTAAAGAGCAATGATTCTAGGACTTTACTTGAGAATCAACTTCAAAAGAACCCACCAACCTGAGAGTGGACCTAAACTATAATTTATATCATCAATTACTTTCATTACCCTTCTTTTGACTATCTGTATTTCACTAAACAGAGGGCTAATTTAAAAAATAAAATAAAATGTTCAGAATTACTAGCAAGCACTTTATAAGTGAAACAAATATAAATTTTATACACCATTTTCCAAATCACTGACAACTGGTAAACACTCCCGAACCAAAAGCCCTTACGTTTTATAGCAGCATTTTGGTTTTACATGATCTTCTTTCTAGAATCATACATCATTCGGCTTACAGATTCTGTAACATAAGAAAGGAATATACCCAGATGTCCCAAAGATACTGAGGCGTTTTTGAAAACAGATGCAATAGCTGTGAGAATAAATCCATCAGCTAGAGTCCTTCTAGGCACACTAAAGAGACATGACCATCCAACATTCAGGCTTCCGGGGTCACGAACTCTAAACCTACTATCCTTCCCATTTTCCAATGACTATGCAATGGTCACTGATTGTTAGGAAGGATTATAAAGAATTACCAACTCCCCTCTGGTCCTCCAAAAATACAGTTGTGTATTCCCCATTCTAATCCCAGAAAGATAACTGAGATTACCTCTTAAAAATCCTTTTTATGCCTGATTGTAGGATGTGCAATTAACTTCAAGATCATCTTCCAGACAACAAACTGATAAGCAAAACTACCAGAATGAGGGCGAGGGCGAGCATGAGATGTGTTTTCAAGTTTCTAGATTACGGACTCCCAACCACTTCGGGCGCGAGGATCTCCTTTGTTGTTGTTGTTGTTGTTGTTGTTGCTATTTCTTGAGCCGCTCCCGCGGCATATGGAGGTTCCCAGGCTAGGGGTCCAATCGGAGCTGCAGCCACCGGCCTACGCCAGAGCCACAGCAACGCGGGATCCGAGCCGCGTCTGCAATCTACACCACAGCTCACGGCAACGCTGGACCGTCAACCCACTGAGCAAGGCCAGGGACCGAACCCGCAGCCTCATGGTTCCTAGTCGGATTCGTTAACCACTGCGCCACGACGGGAACTCCCCAAGGATCTCCTTTTAACAAAAATTCCGTAATCTCTCCCATGATCGCAGTTATGCTTTTTACTATCTGTTGATGTAGGTATCTCATCAATGATAAAAATGTATTAAAACAACTTTTAAATGGATCTGTATTGCACTAGTCAAAATAGTGTCTAGATTCACTGATTCCATTAAAATAAAGCAGCACCAAAATACATTAAATAATTAGAAGATCATCACACCAAGTCGGAATTCTCTCAGTAATATAAAGATCAGCTTGACATCAGAAAAATGCATTCCTACAACTCACTACACTGATATATAGAGAGAAATATCACTATGGAAGCTAAAAGAGTGACAAAAATTGCATACCAATTCCTATCAAAATGCCCAGAATTAGAAGATACTTTCTGAGCCTATGTAAATAATATCCACAAGAAGCTAAGTGCAGCCCATGTAGTTAACTGCAGACTATCAGAAGCATTACTCTCAAGTCAGAATTTTATTGGTGATACTATTTAATTAATGCTTCAGAGGCCCTGGATAACGCAGTAAGAAAAGAAATTTCTAAAGAGACATGAAAAGTGTAAAGGAAGAAATAAAATCACTTATTTGCAGATGTTATGATAACCTAATGAGAAAAACCAAGAAAATCCACTGAATACTTAGAAAAGGAGCCATATACAACAAAATCAACTCAAAAAATAGGTAGTTTTAATGCATTTTCAAAACCAATGTACCACAAGCAAAACCAAATATACTACACATACAGAGGAAAGTCAAATGGGACAAGATGTTAACAGAGGTGAATTTACGTGAAGGAAATATGGGTGCTAATTATATTAATCTTACTATTTTAAGAATTTCACACTCCTTCAGTCTAAGGCTCGTACAACATGGGAAGTAAAGTCAAGACACTTCCTTCCTCATCAAACCTTCTCACGTTGCCCCGTTACCCTACAGGCAGTTTATTCCACTTCGCCTGCAAATAAATCTTCGAGCATTTCAACTGATTCTCTGCTTCGTGTTCTTCACGCTGGCTCTTTATTAGCTAATCACTCTAGATCTCAGCCTTTCTTCCAGTTTTTGCACCAGGTCGAGGGTCAATCCAATCCAGACCCCCACAACAACTGCTTTTCTAATCCAATATGTGACTTCTGTTCACTCCACTGCTGAGCAATCAGATGTGTAATGAAAGAACCAAGGGTGAGGTCACCCCCTCCACGAGGATTCCACGGCGCAGCGCCTCGGGACGATGGACAGACATTGCCGCCACTCCACGCACTGGCTTAATCGGACCCTCGTCTTGGACACAAGTTTACCCACATCATTTTCCTTATTTTGCGCTCAACTTGGTGAGCAGGTCAATGCTTTTTAACCTCAAAACCTCCATGCTGGCTGAAAGGATTCAAACTTAGATCCTGAAATTTGCTAGTTCAGAAAAAATTCCAGCTCCCAGGTCAAACAGTCAACCAGAAGGATTAATGCTGTCTTCTCCGGACTGGGTATTTGGTGAGAGGAAAACACACAGATAAGGCGTCTGCATTGTATCCTCTGGTTTGTGACAGCACCTCAGAAGAAGCACAGAGGCTTTCTATTTTAAATAGAAGCCACAAAAGATAGTAAAATTCATGAGAATAAGATCCCTCTTCTCTTTCCAGTTTAGATTTCTCAGGCAAACGTTCTAAGAGCCCACAGTGACTTTTGGTTCGTAACATTTATTACAACTGTAATTCTGTAATAATTTAGGTAGTTATTTCACACTATACTTTCCCACCAGGCAGTAAACTCTACAAGAACAAGAACCTTGTCCATCTTTTTGCACGTGTCTGACCACCTGACATGAAGACCTGCAACCTACATTTCATGAAAGAGTGGAAGAGAAGAGATCAAACCAAGACTAACAAAGGCAACTTTCTAAAATAGGTATTTAAAACACAAAGATTTTTTTTTCTTAAAATGACTGCAGGATAGACACAAAAAATGTAATACTACAATCCCGAATTTGCTTCTCAAATGCTCAGACTTTTTAATGGACAAGAAGCAAGTTGTTTTTGATCAAAGAATATGCAATGCCATCAAATCATGTTAATTAGAAAAGTGAAAAAAAAAAAAGGTTCCACGATAATGATTAGATAAAATGGAAACAGCAAGGGAATGTTAATTATGGCAAAGTAATATGATGCAGTATCATGTAGTCGTTTGAAACAATGTCTATAAGGAATTCTAATGACACTGAGAAATACTAGTGACAACTGTCATTAAAGGTGAGCACCACAAAATACAGAGTATATGATCCCAACTATATTTTAAAATTACACTTACGGAATTATATGTTCATGTGTGTGTATGTATAAATATGCATGTATATAGTCTACATACACACACATATGAAATACATCGAGTTGCCAGTAGTTATTTCTGGATGATACAGTTATGAGTGACTATAATTTCTACATGTGAGTCTTGCAAATTTTCTGCAAGAAACATCTATTAACAAATAATTTTTTTTGATAAATCTACCTATATAGAGAGAAAGATCAACTATATTCTATTCTTCGTATCTTAATTTCCAGAGCATAAACACTGGTATCAATCTAATTACTTATAGTGATCAGATAAAGGCGTGAACCAAATACAATGCTCCAAAATACCTCAGACTGGCATCACAGCTGACTAAAGCAGCATCAGATTAAAGTGAACTGCATACAAAGCGGACCCTGCTGAAAGCTAAGGGCTATGAGAGTTTGAAAGCTATTAGCTTTCAAGTAGAGTAGACTCTTCTTGAAATGCAGGAAGAAAGTAACCCACATTTTCTGATTCTAACAAGATGCAGCCCTTACTTCTGATGGAGAAGGATGATCGTGTATATGTTCTTTCTGTTATCCAACTCAGGAGATTCTTTATGGGAAAAAAATTACCTTAAATATGGAACAAGCACTGTGCACCCAAATAGTCATCATAACAGTATTTATTCTAGCAAAGAAAGGGAAGCCACCAAACAACGGAGCTGTGTGTCCTAACAAGAGACACGTATGCCACCTCTCGTTTTGGCTGGGGTTTGATAAAACTGGGAGAGGAGAACTGGTGTTTTCTTTCCAAACACATCACAGCTGAAGCAGTATATGACCCCACACTCCTCCGCCTGCCAGCAACACACTGGTTTCGCTCAAGATGTGGCATTGGCTCTGCCCTCACCTAGGGCTGGAAAGTCTGACAATTCCCCCCACCCACCATCTCCCAGGGCTTTAGAACGTGATGGGTCTTGCAGTTTCTGTTTTCTGTTATATCCAAACATTTGAGTTCGTTTATAATTAAAAATGTTTTCCTATGACAATCTTTTTCTCCCAGAGCTTATAACATATTTCTATGCTGTTTCTCTTATTTTTTTCCTTGGTAAGTTTTTATCTTCTAACTTGACCAGGAGAAAACTCCACCCTCTTCTTATAAACAAACCATAAAGTGACAGGACATCTCAATGTGCAAAGAGCAGCAAGTAAAAGTTGACTAGACCTGCCACGGAAAATTCCAACACACACACACACAAAAAGCACCTTAGAAAATATTTGTAATAATTGTATATCTTGTCTCAGGCAGACTAGCATTCTGAAACACCCTATTCTCTAGATACATACCCTTTCAGACTGCGTCCCCCAAATGGGTATGTGAATTAAAGCAGCTGCACAGAAAGTCTTCTGATCTAGGGAAAAATTATAGCTGTCAAATATATCAGGGACATGGCCCAAATATAAGAAATAGCTTTTCCTGTAATGAAAATCAAATTATTGAAAAAAACTAGATTTTAAATATTATTTTTAAAATGAGACTCCCCACCTCTCACTCCAAATATTATTGAGCAACTGCTACAAGCCTTCACCTAATATTTCCATTTTGCATGCATTTTTTTTTGTCTTTTTTTTTTTGTCATTGTTGTTGCTATTTCTTGGGCCGCTCCCGCGGCATATGGAGGTTCCCAGGCTAGGGGTTGAATCAGAGCTGTAGCCACCGGCCTACACCAGAGCCACAGCAACACGGGATCCGAGCCGCGTCTACAACCTACACCACAGCTCACGGCAACGCCGGACCGTCAACCCACTGAGCAAGGCCAGGGACCGAACCCGCAACCTCATGGTTCCTAGTCGGATTCGTTAACCACTGTGCCACGACGGGAACTCCATTTTGCATGCATTTTAACAACTGTTATGTCAACCTACATTTCTAGCTAACAAGTGGTTACCTAGTCTTAAGCTGTTGAAATGCCATTCTTGGGTTTCATTTTAGGACAAGAAAAGAAAGTTAAGTTGGGGCTACACTGTGCACAGACAGGGGATGGGAGGGTTTTGTGTTCATACAAACTGAGCCTCCATCCTGGTGGCTGGTGACACCAGGCCAAGTGACGCTGCTCCCAGCCCCATACCTCAGCTTTGCCATCAAAAAAAAAAAAAAGAAAGAAAGAAAGAAAGAAAGAAAGAAAAAGAAAATGAAACCAAACCAAAAGTTAAGTGGGACCATCTGCCTCACGAGACAGTTTTAATTCCTGAAAGAGATGACGGAGGTAGGAGACTGGGCCCAGAGGGGAGGGTCAGTGTGTCAGCTCTTCCCAAATACACTCCTTAAACTGTCAAACGACTGTATATCCGCTAAGGATCAGACAAAATTGTAACCACCTGATGTACCATGGGCAGTATATTTACAACATTAATTTTTTCAAACGATGTTTAAGAAAATGAACATGTACAAATACAAGTCCTCGAACAGCACATCCTGCTACACGAAGTCGTCCCTCTGAACACGCATCCGCCCACTTTGGGCTCCTAGGAAGACACGTGTCACTATTCAGACGAGCGCCCTTGTGGGGTCAAACAAAACTAGAGGAAAAGAACAGACAGATACATGCCTAATCTGAATGGCTATCTTGTGGTTTGGCTGCCGTCAGAGGCCATCTCTTTACTCGTGCAACATGCTGCACAACTGGAAGGTAGTTTCCAAAGGCTGCCCTCGCCCTGGAGCCCGGGTCACGGTGAGTTACAGCCGCGCAGCCTCAGAGCCGGGCCGGCTGACCACACCGGCTCCATCGGCGGAAAGTCCCTGCACGCGGGGTCTGAACCCATCTGGAAGGCAGAGCCGGCAGTTCCTCCTCCAACTCATCCGGGCAAGGGTGTAGACAAGACCAGTCACAGCCACCGAGGTTCTCGCCTGAGGCTGCTGAAGCCTAATGACGGGCGAGAAGAGATGGGAAGAGAAGGGA
Organism: Phacochoerus africanus; assembly: GCF_016906955.1. Lineage (NCBI taxonomy): Eukaryota > Metazoa > Chordata > Mammalia > Artiodactyla > Suidae > Phacochoerus > Phacochoerus africanus. The sequence goes on along the minus strand of NC_062552.1, from coordinate 8,585,194 downwards.
ACCACAGCAAGGAAAGCGCACACGCAGGAAGGGGGAGAGAGGAGAAAAACTTCAGCCCCTCCAATAAGGCGACCTCAGAAATACCGGCTCCTGCGCTGGGCTCCCCCACAGCCGCCCTTCCCCGGGAAAAACAAACACAAAGCTGGTTGCAGCAGCACGTTCAGGTGTAAGCTGCAACCAGGCTGTTTCCTTCCATTTGGAAATGCAAAGCACAGGCCAATGTACATACGCACCTATTACACTTCCAAATTTCACTGCTGAATTATTTTATACACACACACAGACAAAAATGAAAGAACGACCCTTTTTTTTTTTTTGTCTTTTTGCCATTTCTTGGGCCACTCCCACGGCATATGGAGGTTCCCAGGCTAGGGGTCCAATCGGAGCTGTAACCTCCCATCTACGGCAGAGCCACAGCAATGTGGCTGGCTCCTCTGATGAAGCATTTGGTCTTTCACAGGCACCTCACACACACACTCACACACACACACACACACACACACACACACGTTAAATGCGGCTTATCTACCACACAGAGAATCAGTTGGGAAAGCAAGATGTGATGCCTGAAAGTCAGCACCCCCACTGCGGGCTGGGGGACCAGGGGCCCTGCGTTCAGGGCACGTCCCAGGGTCAGTGTTCGGACAGGTTGGAGGTGAGAGGCCCAGACCGGGCAGGTCAGGCAGAAGGCTTCAGGTTTCTCGGGAGCTAAGGCCAGACACGCCATGTGTGCTGACCTGCACCCGGGACCAAGGAGCCCAAGACAGCCCCAGTTAGCATCCTCCCAGCCGACGCCCGAGTTTACATCCTCATCAAACCAGCTCGTCAAATTCCAGCTCCGCCTCACTCTTAACAGTTACACGTATAAAGGAAGCAAAATTTCACAAAGGGAATGCTCCCTCATTACAAAATAACAATTGCTGAAATCCCAAATAGGGCAAGCTAGAAAAAGGAAGTTTATTCAATACAGCTACTCGAACTTGCCAGGAATACACGCATTAATTATATAACCACAAATTTAATTTGTTCTTAAATAACCTTGAATCATCTGTAAATCATACTTCCATCTTTTTTTTTTTTTCCTACATGGATTTCTTACCCAAGGGAGCAGGAAGAAAAATATCTTGATTTTTTAACAGAGAACTGGGTGAACTTCATATATCGAAAAGCACTTGTTGGATTTTTAGTAATCTATAGTCAGTGAAAGAGAAGCAATCGATTCAGGCAGAGCACCTGGCATGCAGGTCTGTGCAAGGGCCTTACACACCCCCCAAACACAGAAAACACAGACACGGGCATGGTCACCCCACAGCTGTGTGAGGAGGTCAACTACCACTGGTTCCTCTTCTCCGGGGTGAGGACCCACCACCCACACCATGGGAATCTGAGAGAGAGAAGGAGAAAGAGAGCAAAGAGAGAAGGGGGCGGGCACAGAAAGACCCCTTCAGATGGGGTTGCTCAGGGCCAGGGGCAGGTGCCAAAACCACCTTTCTCTTAAATACGGATGGATTCAGTCATAAAAATAGCATTAATCCCAAACCTCCATATACCAAAGAGTGCCTCTATTTCAGCACTCGTTTCAAGGGCATTTTTGTTATTTGCTAATCTAACCCCCATAATGAACGTGATGGCCACAGATGATTTAAGAGACTCACCCCCCCCCAAAACACACACACCTTTTCTGCTATTCTCACCACGGCCATCCTCCTTTGCACAACCCAGAGCTGGCTCTATGCTGGGATCCCAAAGCGTATCATACACAACGAATAGCTATTTTAACATCTTTCTACTGACACTCTGGTTAAAATGCAGTAAGCAGTCAGTAGGTATCACGTAAACACTTCAAGGCTTGATTCCGGTTTAAACTGAGCAGATTAGTGATGAGAAAATAATACAAAAATGTTTCTAAGCAGAAAGAACAGCTCCACTGTTTCGCTCAACGGCAACCCAGTACCTGGGCAGAAAGCATCACAAAGCAAAGCCCCGTGTGCCAGTTTCTCAAAGGCGGGGGACGTTTTTCCTTAATGAGAAAAAGCTGTTTTTAACTTCCAGCGTCCTTCAGCTCCACTGGAAAGATATTTTGAAAAGTAAGCATTCTATTTTGGACCATATATTGGCTCTTCAGATGGTATATCCAGGTTCCATTAACAACAGAGTCACTTGCATGTTTTGAAATATGCTGTGAATCACAAGCAGCATCTTGATGATGAAGGGGAAAAAAAGGCAGGAATCGTGGGAGGGGTGGTGGACATGTCTGGGTGGAAGGCCTCTCAAGAGACGTCTGCACAGAGAGAAAGTACTGGAATAAAGCCATCTCCGCCTTTACTAAAGTACTAAATGGTCATTTAATATCCAGGCGACAAAATTCAGAGAAACACGATCGTAATTCTTTATTCAAGGGAATTTTTATTCCCTTATAGAAAGAAGCAGGAAACTTTGGACCTTGGGCCTCTGTGATTTGCGGTCTTCAGGAACAGGGTTGCGCTGTCTTCCCAGGACCAGTCACACACTCTGTGCAGCCGCCTGCTCTCACCAGTGGACCCCAACGGACTCAGAACTCCTAACTTTTTAAGAGAACAAGGAACTGCCCCACCTGGGGATGCCCGCTTGACAGAGACCCGGGGAAAGGCTTAATACACCCACGGGACAAAAGCAGGCAAGGAAGGGAGGTTGCGGGCGTATCATGACAGCTAAGCGGTGACATGAAGGGTGAGTAGGTTCAGGGATAAACTCAGGGTCTCTGCCACCGCCCCACCTATGGGAACGGCTCAGGTACTCAGATGCTAAAAAGGCAAGGGGAGTACAACGAACCGCACCGGGGCCTGAAACCCTCTCCTGGCAGCTCTCCTGGCAGCTCTCCTGGCAGGCTCGCCGACCCCTCGGAGCGAGCGGGGGCAGCCTGTGCAGCAGCGACCAGCCGTGGGACGGGTGGAGAAGAGCATCTCTAACAAGTGGGCCCTGGGACAGGTTACCTGCAAGGCCAGGGGCTGTGAGGAACCTGCCTCCCCAGCAGGGCGAGTGGGAAGAGGAGCGGTGGCGGCAGGGCGCCTCCGAGGGACGGGACGACGCCTCCACTTCCCCAGGGG